>NC_139395.1:223690000-224422908 GCF_054392235.1 Sus scrofa
ACACAGAACTAACATTTTAGTGTGTATTTCTGTAGCAGTTCAATTTCTATTGTTTTCTGAATATCCAAAGTAACCCAAAATGCTCCATATGAAGGAGGGAACCACAAAACCAGCCTCACACAAGCTAAGGAGTAAGTTTCTCTTGGGGGAAAAAATACAAATGCTTTTCCTAAACTCTGTCCCAAAAGTTTGCAAAAATGGAAGCCTGCTGACACTGCACAGCCGTGACCATTTCTCCACACTTTCATCAGCTATGAACATTTGTGCGGTTCTTACATTTTCATTTCTCTTGGCAAATTTCTAAGAGTGGTTAACTTTTTGAGAAACAGACACACAGTTTCCAGTGTGTAACATTCCAGTGTGCAAATGTTTCCGGAATGTAACATTTTACACCCCCACCAGCTGTGTGTGAGAGTTCCGGTGGCTTCACATTCTCATCAGTGCTTGCGATGATCAGTCTGTACATCACAGCCATTCCAGTGTGTAGGCATCTCATTCCGGCGTTTTCCCTAATGACTAATGATGTTGAGGACCCTTCGTGTGCTTATTTGTAATACATGTATCTTCTTTGGTGAAGTTTCTCTTCAAATCATTTGCCTCTTTTGTTAAATTGCAGTTAGTTTTTGTATTATTCAGTTTGGAGTGTTCTTTGTATGTGCTGGATACAAGGCCTTTATCAGATTATTATTTGCGATTATTTTGTCCGGGTATGTGGCTTTTCTTTTCATTCCCATAACAATGTCTTTCAAAGAGCAGATTTTTTTTTTATTTTGATGAATTCCATTTCATCTTTTTTAAAAGTGGATCATGCTTTTGGTATCATTTGTAAAAACTCTGCTCAACTGAATATTTTTAAAGTAAGTTTTATGGTTTTATGTTACTCAAAACTCAATGACATTTTGAGTTGGTCTTTGTAGATGTTGCAAGATATGGATCAAAACTTTCGCCCCCCCCCCCCCCCCCCCCCGCCCCCGCATGTGGCTCTCCAATTGTTCTGGCACCAGGTGTTGAAAAGACTATCCTGTCTTCACTGAATCCAATTTGCAACTTTGTAGAAGTTAGCTGTGGATACATGTGGGGGTCTATTTCTGTACTCTGTCCCCTTCCATGATCTACCTGTATAGCTCATGCCAATTCTACAGGATCCCAATTACTGTGGCTTCATAAGTTTTGAGGTCAGTCTTAGGCCTCCATTCCCTTTTCAAAGCCATTTTGGTTATTCTAGATCCTTTGCTTTCTCATCTGAATTTTAAGCAAAGCTTGTCCATTTCTACAAAGTAGCTCTTGAAATTTCTTTGGGATCAATAGGTTAATCTGGGGATAATGAATATCTTAACACCACGAACATCTCTTATTTGCTGTTTTAATCAAGAAAAGATATTGAATCTTACCAAATGTTTTCCTGCATCTTTTGATATAATCATATATTTTTTCTTTTTCAGTTTGTTGTGGTGATGAATTACATTAATTAATTTTCAAAAGTTAAATCAAACTTGTAATGTCTCATGTATTTAAATTTTTGAAAACATTTTGTTTTGAGGTAATTGTAGATTCACACGCAGTTGTAAGAAGCAATACAAAAAGATCCTGTGTGCTTACTCTTTACCCAGTTTTCCCCAATGGTTATGTCTTACAAAACTATAGTGCAGTGACACAGCCCGGATATTGACATAGACAGAGTTATAATAAAGAATAGTTCCACTGCCACAAGGATTTCCTCTATGGCTCTTTTACAGTCATAGCCCTTCTAGTACAGTTTGAATTATGGGATCCTGCTACCTGCGGCTTTGTTTTCGTCTCAAGACTGTGTTGGCTATATGGGGTCATTTGTGTTTCCACACAAATTTTAGAAAGATTTGATCTGCTTCTGTGAACAAGGTCATTGGTATCTACTTTGATATCCATTGCACTGAATCTGTAGACTGCCTTGGAGAGTGTGGTCATTCCAACAAGATTAACTCTTCCAGTCCACGAACACGGTACATTTCTGCATCAGTTTCATCTTCCACTTCTTTCATCAGCATCTTACAGTTTTCCTAGTGCGGGTCCTTTACCTCCTTAGATTCATTCCTAGGCAGTTTATTCTTTTTGACGTGACTGTAAATGGTCTTGTTTTCTTAATGTCTCTTTCTGATAGTTCATTGTTAAAGTATAGAAGTGCAACAGATTTCTGTATATTAATTTCATTGATGAGTTCTAATAATTTCTGGGTGGTGTCTTGAGAGTTCCTATGACAGTATCATGTCATTTGCAAGCAGTGACAGAGGTATTTTTCCCTTTCCAGTTTGGATTCCCTTTCTTTCTTTTTCTTGTCTGACTGTGCTAGCTAGGAGTTCTGGTATGCAATCTTTTGGGATTGGTGCTTTTTCATCCAGCATAATTCTGTAGAGATTCATCTCGGTGTCATACGTATCAGCAGTTCATTCCTTTTTATTACTGAGTAGCATTCCATAGTATAGATATACCACAGTTTGTTTCCCCATTGAAGGGCATCCAAGTTGTTTCCAGTTTGGATTTATTACAGATAAAGCTGCTGTGCGTGTGGGTGGTATGTTTGTGTGTATGTGTGTGTGTATAAGTTCCTGTGTGAGCATAAATCTTCATTTCTCTGAGGAAAATGCCCAGGATTTTTGTAACTGGATTGTCATTGCATATTTAGGTGTTGTTTTTTAACTGCCAACTGTTTTCCAGAGTTCCTATACCATTGTACCCGTCCCTCATTGGATAAAGTAACCCAGTTTCTCCTCGTCAGAAAACATTTGGTGCTGACACCATCCTTCATCTCAGCCATTCTGATCTATAGGCAACACTATCTCACTGTGCTTTTAAATAGCATTTGCCTGACGGTAATGAGGTTGAACGTATTTCCATGTGCTATTTGCCATCAATATCCTCTTCAGTGAAATTTTTTCTTGTCTTTGGCCTACATCCACATGGAATTATTTGACTTTTTTCCCCATTGCCCTTTGAGGGTTCTTTATGTACTCTAGATACTAGTCCCTTGTTAGACATGAGGTTTGCAAACATTTTCTTTAGCTTACCTTTTCATCCTCTTAACAGGGGTTTCATAGAGCAGAAGTCTTCAATTTTGATAAAGTTCAATTTATCATTTTTTCCTAGTACACATCATGCTTTCAGTGTCAAGTCAAAGAACTCTTTGCCTAGAAAAATAAAATGTTTCTATTTTTTAAAAAAGTTTTGTATTTCTATGTTTTGCATTTAGCTCCACTATCCACTCTGAATTACCATTTGTATAACCTGTGAGACAGGTGGAGGCTCATTTTTTTAACTTATCAACTTGGTACTATTTGCTGAATGGCAGTCTTTCCTCCACTGAGCTGCCTGTGAACCTGTGGAAAGTCTGTGCACTTTTCAGCACCGTCCCCTCGCTCCTCTCCCTTTGGGATTCTGATGATAAGTGCACCAAATCTTTTGCCATGGCTCCACAGTCCCTAAGATTCTGTTTGTTTGGCATATTATCTGTCACTCATGCCGGGCAATTTCTATTGTTTTATCTTCTAGTTCACAGATTCTTCCCCCTGTTTCTGCCATTTTTCTGTTGAATCCATTACGGAGCTTCTATTTTGATTACAGTCTAAAATTTTTTCTCCTTTTTATCTTCTAGTTACTGAGTGAGACAATGTATTCGGTCTGTTTGCTGAGGCTATTTTTCACTTGCTTCTGGCATGTTTGTGATTGTTCGCTGAAGTATTTTCATCAAGACTGATTTAAGTTCTGTCAGGTAATTCTAGCATCTCCATCATCTTAGTATTGACATGCATTGTTTGTCTTTTTCATTCAACTTGACATCTCCCTGGTTCTTGGTATAATCAGCGATGTTTGAAGTCTATATGTTTTTGTTTTATACTATGAGACTCTACCTGACTTAAGCCTTGTTTCGGTTGGTTTTCTCTGACAGCACTCTGGCGAGGGGAAGGGGTGCTCCCTTGTTATTGCCACATGGAGGCAGAAGCCCAGGTTCCCCAAGAAGGTCTCCATCGACACCCAAAGGGAAGGGGGCTCCTTATTATTTCCAACTGATGGTGGGAGTCTCAGCTCTCCACGTGGTCGCCACTGATAGCACATTGGAGGTGGCCTCATTACTGCCGAGCCCCATAGAAGTCCTACCTCCTCAACAGGTGCCTGTGACACCACTCCAGGGAGAAGGGGGAGATACACTTCATTACTGCTGGGTAGAGGTGGAAATCCGGTCTCTTTTTTGTCTCTACTGAACTACAGGGAGTCACACCTCATTACCAACGATAAAAATCTTGGCTCTCTGCTTGGCATTCTGTGATACTATGCTGTAGGTGAACGTCTAGGCTGCCCCACTTGACCTCTGCCTGCAAAGTGGGACTGGGGCCACGGCTTTTCCTTTATGCAGTTTATGACTAGAGTAAAGAGGCTAATATCTCAAAGCTTTCTGTCTTCCTCGCTTGCCCCTTTCCTGGTTCTCTGGCCAGAAAAGAGCGAGCTTTTGTCAGAACTTGTTTTACCTGAAACCACTGGTGTTCTCAGGTTTACCAGATTCTTCAGGTCCAAGTCTGGATGTACGAGACAGAAAGAAAACCCAGGGAATCTTACCTCCATGTCATCCCTCAGTTCCTAATGCCCCTGGTTGGTCTTCCTTCTTCTCTACAGCTTGCAGAGTCTTATGTTTGTTTTCCATACAATGTCCAACTTTCCAGTCGTATTTAGAGGGCAGGATAGGGACAGGTATGTTCATATCCCAGGGGAGCAGTCAGTTTCAGTTATTTTTTTATTGCTATTTGGTGCACTGAGACTTTTGACAATTTTATCTTCACCATAAATATGCAAAGATGTTTTAACTCATTTCATGATTTGTGTTTTGCACGTTTTTCTAGTTTTTAATGTGTCCTTTCTGAATCACTTTGTTTTGGATTAGTTTCTTAGTCACAACGTGTATGTGGACTTTGCTATTACTTTCAATAGATGAGTTTATTTAATTTGTATTTGACATAACAGATATTTTGTCTCAAGCATCTTCTATTTTCTATTTACAATGCTTTCTTTATCTTCTCGCTCTTGTACAACTTTCTTCTTTCCAAAGCAGTAATTTTGATAATTCAAAAGGTTACAATCTATTCGATTCCTCTAGCTTCTTCTTTCATGTATTACAGCATAACACCAGGGTTAGTATATTTATATTTACACAATATCTATTGGCTGCTAAAGAAGATAGAAAATCAACAGAATTCCTCTTCATCACAACTTTCCTTCCCTTGCTCACTTTCTGATTTTTCCAGGTTATAATTCACCCTCCTATTTAGTTCTTCTCATGGGTCCCTTTATAACTGTTTCTTCTTCAAAACTTAGAAGCTATCTGTGCCTTCCTTCCCACTGTAAAAAATCAACATTCTAATATCCTCATATTCCCCTTCACCAAAAACATGATTTGTCAGTTTTACCTTAGCATGATTAATGACATTTTTTCTTCTGAGACGCTTTGTCCTATGATTGAAGTCTTTTTATACTGTTAGACCTGTGCTCATCATCTGTCTTTTTCTTGTAGCTTTTCCTTTCATCTTTTGATTAAGGAGTTTTATTTAACAAAGGTTTCATAGGGTTCATATCCAGAGCACTTTCATATTTGAGACTATCTCCTTGGTGTTTTTCTACTTGAATGACAGCTTGGCACGGCACAGCATAGCATTTCTGGGACACTTGCTGACTTTCAGTGCTTCCGTTTCCTCATCACATCCTTGGCTAGGCAATTTCCCTTTTCACCTCTCTTGTTAACCATCGCATCACTGAAACTTCCTTTTTTAAAGTATGATTGTTAGCTATCTTCATAACTGAAGGTGCCATGGGGATTTTTTTCCCCCTCCTTATATACTTTTCTTCCAGAATGTGATTTTCCATGTTAAGTATCCCACCCTTTCTCAACTGGGTTTCCTGAGAAAATTATGTCCTAATACCCCTAGACTTCCATGGCAGATAACAAATCAACTTGCTTCCTCTCTCTCTGGAATGGTATTAGTCATGAACCATCCTGGGATTGGAGGAAAGAGGTAATCATTTTCTGTGTCTTGTGGTCCAGCTGAAGAGCGCTGCTGAGAGAAGTTCCGGCATGCTGGCTTTGCTTGTGTATTCCTTGCTCATGTATACTTACCTCGGTTCTTGCTAAATCTTTTCCTTTCTCTTATATGTTCCGATGAATCACCCTGATGCTCTCCCTCACCCATACACGACCCTCCCAAAGTAGAGGAATAAGCCAGACTGTGTGCCTGCTGGGTGCTGGCCTAGATTCTGGCTTCTGCTCCATGTCCAAGGCAGGAATCCATGGTACCTGGCCCGGGACACATCTGGGCCAGGGAAGAAAACCTCAGATTTGCCCCCAAGTCTGATAGCCCATTGCTCCTCACCACGTCCACCTCTTCCTGGCAGCTGATGCCTCTCATACCTTTCTTTCAAATCATAAGGGAACAAAAGCTCAGAGCAGGCAGTGGACAGCCACCATATCTAATCCCCTGATGCTTTTAGTGTGCCAGCCCCCCCATCCTGCTCTCTCAGGTCTTCTCTCATTTGCCTTCTCTTTGGTCACATTTCTGTCTGTTGTTGGCAATAAGCCACTCTGGGTGTCCTGTCTTTCATTTCCTCTCAGCCGGCCCCCCCTCCCACCCCAGGAGGCATCGCCATCATTGGAGCTGAGGCAGAAGGAAAGGGTTGAGAAAAGCTTTACCCTCTTCGAACTCTCACTTCCTTTCCCAGGGCTGCTGACTCCCATCTCCTCCAGCTCCCTACTGTTGGCAGGATCACTTGGCATTTTTCCCAATATTCTGACTTCCATCCTCTCTTGCCACCTGGAGGCAGGTGCTGCTTTGCTACAGGGATCCGATCGCTCCTCCTTCTCTTTCAGTAGTGAAGGGTTTTGCTGTTATTTGTTTCACTTGTTCAACCCCCTTTGTTGTTTATATTCCTTCTGCTTGAGGGTAGCGAGACAGAGAACTGGCTTCACCAAGCCTCCTAAGCCAGTTGTGGCTGCTAACTCTCCAAAGTGTAGAAACTGGGAACTTCTTCCAGAACGACAGGCAGCGAGTGATGGACCTACAGCATGGAGCATTCGCACTCATGTCTCATACTTTTACTTCTTCAATATGGCAGGGACAGGACCAACATTTTCTGATCAAAAGTGAAGAGTGTTTTACTCAGTATGAAGTGTCTTGGTATAAAGAACACTCGCTTTCTTGGGAAGAACTCCTTGACTGTGCTGGGGTAGAGGGCAAAGGGGTTGGCTACCTCTCCCCTCGCTGCGACCAAGGCGGGCAACACGGCTTCAGAAAAGAAAGGAGGTGATGTGGATGTACCCCACGGCACAGAGGGGTTTAAACGTCACCAGAAGAATGTGGGAGGCAAGGAAAAAAATGCTGGGGCTGTGGAGGGGGTGAGCTCAAGGGCAAGCAAAGTGGACTTCAGAAGGTCAAGCGCATCTTAGTGTTCTACATGAATCCCTCCTCTACCACCCATGTGGCACTCGGCATGGTCGACACTGCACACGGAAAGCTTTTGATGGGTCCTAAGACGTGAGGAGTCCTGCAACTGATGGATGTAGGGTAGAACTGGGAACAGTGTACAAACCTGAGTGCTGGGGTACTGAGGTCAGGAGAATGAGAGTTCCCAGGAATTAGCAGAAATCCCCAGTGGGGAGCTTTGCACTTTCACTGAGCTGGGGTCAAGCCAATTGTGACTGGATCTTTGCAGAATTCAACCTCAAACTTGCTAAGTTCCAGACTTTAGCCCCTGACTGTTGTGCCAGAGACACTTCAGAGCACAGGCTCAGAAGCCAACCCCTTGGACTCGGATCTTGGCTACTGGCGCCTCCACGTGCTCGTCTCTGACGTGGGAGCAATTGTGGAAGCCATGGTAGTCTGCCATCCCGAAGGCTACGGTGATCTAGACAAGGCCTGGGCATGGTAAACGTGAGCGGAGGCATTTAAATCTATAAATACGATAAAAATGCCTACCTGCGGCTGTGAGGTGAGGGGACAAGGGGACCACAACCTGGCCCTGCACTCCAGAAGAACTCAAAACACACTAGTCACTGCCATCCACCATCTTGCCTTTTGCAAGGCTATTCCCAGGTCAGATCCCCACTGCTTTGCCCTAGCTCTGCTTTTCTGTGGACTCTGTCCTGTGTTCTGCATATTTGTTCATCTCTTGCCAGCTGGATCTAATGAAGTTTCCTCTCAGGCTTGCGTTTGATCTCCATTTCTCCCATATGGTCCCCAAATGCAGCAAGCAAGATCGGCAGAGTCACTGCGATAGTGTGTTCAGACCTCCCTCCTTGGCAGAGCATATATGGGGTGGCTGGGCTGCTGATGGTAAGGCCCGAATTGCTCCAGGAGGAGGGCACGATGAAAGCAAAAAGTTCCAGATATAAGGGCTGGCTTCCCCATGTGTGGGGACACACCTCACTGGGTGACCACAGGGGACCGAAAGCATAAGCTGGGCAGAGAACCTGAGCAGCACGTGGGCTCCATGGGCTGCCCTCTTTTCTAGGCCCTCAAGAGTGTAGGTTCTCCGCTGCTTTCAAGGCGCACAGCAGCAGGGCGGGGAGGGTGCTTTTAAGAACCGCGATGCCAGGGCCCACCCAGCCCAAGGGACTGCACTCCTTGGACTGGAGCCCAGGGCCAGCCAGCTCTGGAAGGAGCGCAGGTGGTTTTAATGATCAGCCTCTGACCTGGAGGAAGAGGGGCCCTTTGCATTCCTCTCATGCTCTGGAAGCTACAGAAACCAAACAAAACACTTCGTCCAAACACCACTTGGAGGAAGATGAGAGCCGCTCCCGCTGCCCCAGCATTCCTGCAGTGGGGGCGAGCTCCCGCCCGCCTTCCGGGAACTCGGGCTGAAACTGCTGCTGCCTCGCAGGCCAGGTTCCCAGGGAAAGGTCCCTGGACACCGAAGGTGGGGAGGGGGCGTCAAACAGAAGCTGCAGGAGGCTCTGGCTGCCGGCGCTCAGGTCGCTCTTCTGCCTTCACCGTCGCCTGAGTCCTCGCCAGTGTCGCTGGGTCCTGACTTAACAGCGCAAGCAGGGGGACCCCACCCCGCAGGACCCCACCGCGCGGGACCACCAAGCACACACGCACCCGCGCGCAGCCGCGCCGGGATTCTGCTGCAAGGAAAGCTCTTCCCAGAATCCCCAGGAGCTTGTCCTCACATCTCATTGGCCAGAGCAGCATCACGTGTGCGTTTCTAAGCCAATCAGCTCCCGCTCCGCAGGGGACGCATCCTCTACTGACATGTGCGCTGAAGCTGCCTGTGTGCGGCTGAGGTCCTGCGTTCAGAGCCCAGCCGAGAGCTGCCCGACCTTGAGCCGGGCCTGCGACCCACTGAACAAAGAGGGGGCCGCACAGGAAAGCGGGCTGGACAGGAAACCGTCGGCCTGGAACCCCGAGCTGGCGAGTCTGAAGCGCTTCTGTTTCTCGGTGGTTTGCACGGCAGTAATAGCCTGTATTTGAGGCTCACAATGTGCTGGACGTGGTCCTAACAGCTTTACGGTCCGTTGGGTGGGGTGATGCGCACAGCACCCGCTGGTGACGACTGCACGTGCCCATTGCACAGATGAGAAACCTGAGGCAGAGCCCAGATTGGAGCTCCAGCCTGCCTGGTTCGGCATGGTCAGTCATACGGTCAGCGTCGCACACGTCTGCACCTTCCTCCTACCGGAGGATCAGCTTGGGGTGAGAGTCAGTGTCAGCGTTAATGCGGGCAATTGCTGACAATGTTCTAAGTGCTCTGAAATGAAACCTCCTGAAATGATTCCTGTTCCTTTTTTGCATTTAGCAGATGAGACAAACGAGGCATGGACACAGATTAAAGGTACTTAGCCAAACAAACGTGGCTGAACAGTTGAGGACCCAAGATTAGAATCCAGGATGCCCGCGCTTCACCACAGTCTAGGGCGGGTTTCGGAATGGTTTCTGGGCTGGCTGTGCCATTCACTGCTGGTAAAATCACATCTTTCCTAACCTTCTAGTGTTTGGATGGACTGGAAGGAACGTAAAAAGGAAAGAGTCCCTCCAAGTCTAAATGTGGAGGACCCTCCTGACATGAGCAGAGAAAGGGAATCCCCAGGACAGAGGTTTCGCTTTTCCATTTTACCAGCTTGAATCGGATGTTGTGGACAGAGGACGGTGACTGAAAGACCTAAAGTCTGCAGGGCTTCTTAGCTGTGTCACGTCCTCTGATTGGTTTCTGCTGTTGCTGGTTTGCTTTGTTGCAGTGACAGGCAGCAAAACTATTTTCTTAAAAATACCTTGCTTGGAGTTCCCGTCGTGGCGCAGTGGTTAACGAATCTGACTAGGAACCATGAGGTTGTGGCTTCGGTCCCTGCCCTCGCTCAGTGGGTTAAGGATCCGGCGTTGCCGTGAGCTGTGGTGTAGGTTGCAGACGCAGCTCGGATCCCGCGTTGCTGTGGCTCTGGCGTAGGCTGGCGGCTCCAGCTCCGATTCGACCCCTAGCCTGGGAACCTCCATATGCCATGGGAGCGGCCCAAGAAATGGCAAAAAGACAAACAAACAAACAAACAAAAAACGTTGCTTTAAAGAGCAGTCAGGAAGGGAAAACCAGGAAACTGTGTCCCATCTATGCTGATGTCAGGAAATGGGGACCCAGGAAAGAGTGTCTAGAAAAAAGGTGAAAACACAGCTTGAGAAATCTGGGCTCAGCATGAGAAAGGCCTCATGTTCCCTGATGTTTTGGTTCCAGTGGCTGTGTCTCTTGAGACAAGGCAGCGTGATGCTTGACAGCTTGTGGACAGGCTGTACACTTTGCACCACAGGCTTGCTCCCCTGAGCTTTGTACTGCAGTGCCAGTGCCCTGAGACCAGAAATACTCATGTGTGGGCTCTAGGGTATGGGTCAAGGGTGTTTAATACCACAGTGTTTTCAAAAATTAAAAATTTAATGTCCATCAGTAAGGAAGTGAATAAGTAAGTTCTGGAACATTCATGGTGGGGAATATCATGCAGCCATTAAAAAGAATGGGAGACCATCGTGGAAGTGCACGTTAAAATTTAATGGCTCCACTCTACACCCAATCAAGTGGCAGAAATCCAAAAAGACGGATAAGCCAGATGTTGGTCAGCGTTTAAAACAACTGGAGCCTTCATACACTTCTGGAATGTAAAATGGTTCCATTGCAGGGAAAACTGGCGGTTTCTGCTAAAGCTGTCTGTGCTCTTCCCTCCCATACAGCAAGTCCACTGAGGAAAAATTGGGAAAAATCGTGTGTATGCCCACCCAGAGTAACACATACAAGAGTGTTCTTTTTGGGTTTGGTCACAACAAACTGAAAACTGGAAGGACTAGCCCATCTACTGGATAATGAATAAATAAATTGTGGTATAATTCATTGATGGACTGTTATATAGCAGCTTAAAAAACAGACACATGACACTACGGATGAATTTCACAGACATTATTTGAGCAAAAGAGATCAGACACGGAAGTTCCATCATGGCTCAGCGGTAACAAACCCTACTAGTATCCATGAGGATGTGGGTTCAATCCCTGGCCCCACTCAGTGGATGGATTAGGATCCGACATTGCCGGGAGCTGTGGTGTAGCTCACAGACATGGCTCAGATCCCACGTTGCTGTGGCTGTGGTGTAGGCTGGCAGTTGAAGCTCTGATTTGACCCCTAGTCTGGGAACTTTCATATGCCACAGGTACGGCCCTAAAAAGACAAAAAAGAGAAGGAGATCAGACACAATACAGTGCATGCTGTGTACTTAGAAGTGTATCAAACTTAAGAATGGCAAAATCAATCAGCTAGAAATCAAAATAATAGTTATCTCCGGGGGAGTATTGACTGGGCAAGTTAAAACGGAAACGTCCTTTATCTTGATCTGAGTGTGGTCACAAAGTGTAAATGTGTGTAAAATTCATTGGGTTGTAAACTTAAGATTTGGGTACTTTGCGCTAAGCAAATTATTCCTCAATAAAAAGGAAAATGAGAAGTTAACAATGGTTACCTTAGAGCGTGTGTGTGTGTGTGTGTGTGTGATTTTACTACTTTACCAAGTTGCATATAATGAAAAGTCATTACTTTTGAAAAAAAAAAAAAAACAGTGTTTAAAACTCTAAAACTATGAGGTAAACCTGTTTGTGTTCACGAGGCAAGAGATCCACGTCATGCTGTGGACTGGAAAAAGCAGGTAGCAAAACACCAAGCACAGGAGATTTCTGATTCAGGCCGGGATGAGAATGGTGTCCCCCATGGGGACAGCAAGAAAGACCAAGACAAAACAAAAACTATACTTTTATATAAGAGGAAGAGGAGGGGAGGACAGAGCTGAATTCCAGGAAGAAACAATCATGAGTGAGCAGAGAGACGTGACAGCTCCTTGCTTCCGTCCTGAGGTCTGGGTGGAGCTGGCCTGCCGTGGATGAAGCACCTTCATGGTAACAGAGGGCTGTGAGCTGGACTTTGGATGGTAATGTGGGCTGATGGGACAAACCGGAGTCTACAGGAGCCGCAAAGGCCGGGATAGAGGACTCCACCTAGGCAGTTCTCCCCACTCCGAGTTTGGCATGAAAGTGGCTTTGGAGGAGGGCAGCTAGGCAGAGAGAAGTCAGGAAGTCCCATCTTCCCCTTGGTGAATGGAGTTGAAAATCTGAGCAACCCTTCCCAGCCCCAACAGTGACAAAACGCAAAAGGCTCTGTAGCTCAGGATTTTAGGTCGGGCTGATTCTCAGGTTAACTCAACCTGAAGAAAGGCAACTTTGCTGACTCAGTTGGACACTAGGAGAAAGCTGAGTGCCTAGCTCCTTACCTTTCCCGCCTTCAGAGGAAATGGACTGCATTTTCTAAGGAGCAAACAAGAGCAAAACAAGAATACATCACTCCTTATTATTCTTTTCTGCAAGATGTGCAGAATACTGTAAAAGCAATTATAAAACATACAAAAAACATAGAAATGTGACCTGAATATAAGAGAAATCACATTCTTTAGGAGACACCATTGATGCTTCAGTTACTGGAATAAGAATAAACTAAAGCAGTTATTTCAAACATGAGTGAACAGATGGTATGTTTCAGGAAATGAATGGAAACACTAGGGGAAAAAAGCTGAAAAAACAGGCTGAAAGAAAAAACAATAGATGAGCTTATATTGGATAATGCAGAAGAAAGAATCAGTGAACTTGAAAAAAATCAATGGAAAGTATCCAAACCAGAGAAAAGACAGAAAAAAAAATTTTTTAAACATGACCAAAACATCTGTGAAATGCAAGATCCATATCAAGTAGTCTAATATCAAGTAATCTGAGATACAAGCATTTTGGAGTCCAAGAATGTGAGGAAAGATAGATAAAGGAAGAAAAATATTTGAAGAATTATTGACCAAAATTTTCAAATCTATTGAAAAGCCACAATCAAACTGCTAAAAACCAATATAAAGAGAAAATCTAAAGTCTGTCAGAGAAAGAATATGCATTACATAGAACGATGACTTTTTTAAAACGGCTGATTTCATTGGAAACATTTGGAGGCAGAAGGCAAGGGGGCAATGTGTTTAAAGTGCTAAGAGAAAAAAACCTCAACCTAGAATTCTGTAACCAGCAAAATTATCCTTCAGAAAAGGAAGGTAAAGCAAAGATTTTCAGATAAACAAAAGCTAAAAGAAATGAACAATGAGGTTGCAGGTTCGATCCCCGGCCTCGCTCAGTGGGTTGAGGATCCAGCATTGCCGAGATCTGTGGTGTAGGTTGCAGATGAGGCTCAGATCTGGCGTTGCTGTGGCTGTGGTGGAGGCCGGCAGCTACAGCTCCGATTCAACCCCTAGCCTGGGAACCTCCATATGCCGCAGGTGCAGCCGTAAAAAGACAAAAGAAAAGAACAACAATCCTGTAGCTACAAGAAGTGCTAAAGGTGAGTTTAGGGATTGAAGGGAAATGACACTGACTGTAACATGAACCCACAGCAGATGCTCAACTGTGGCATTGCTGGCATTCTGGGCACAAGACTGCCCCCTGTGCATGAGTCCTGTCTCTACCTGCTAGACGCCGGGGGACCTGGGCCCCAGTCGTAACGACCAACAGCGTCTCCTTAGGAATGAAGTCTGCAGAAGGAAATGAGCACCGCAGAGGGTGACCCATTCCTTTGTTGAACCCCTAACTCCCAGTGTGATGGTGTTCAGAGGAGGGGCCTTTGGGTGGAGCCCTCGTGCTTGGCTTAGTGCCCTCCGGCCATGAGCTGCCCGCCTCTTCTGCCATGTGAGGACCACACGGTGAGAAGGCCGCCGTCTGCAGACTGGACGAGGCCTCAGCAGTACGTGACCCTGCCAGCACCATGGTCTTGGACTTCCAGCCCCCAAAACAGTGAGAAATAAATTTCTGTTGTTTGTAAGCCACCTAATCTATGGTGCTTTGTTATAGCAGCCAAATACTGATCAAGACAGTAACTCTGTATGTTAATATAAAAGATTTTTTCTGGTTTTTGAGTTTTGGAAAGTCAATTCAGTTAAAAAACCATGACAACAATAGTGAATTTTGTTTTGCATTCATTTAGAAGTAAAATAAAAGACACGTGGCACCAAAGTCAGAAGAGGATAAATAGGAATGTACTGTTGCAAGGTTTTTATATCATAGTGAAGTGGTAAATCTTGATTTGAGGTAGACTGATAAAGAGATAAGAAATTTATTAAAACAATCACTAAAAATATGTAGTTAAAATGCAATAGAGAAGAAAGAGTAGAATACAAAAATATTCCAGAATAGTTTTTTAAAGGCAGGAGGAACAAAAATAAATAAATTGCAATAAATAGCAAGGCAGTAACAAGCAAACTTTATTAATAAAATGAAGATGACATAGATCCTCCAATTGGAAGGCCAAGATTGTCAAACCAAATCTGTTAAAAGTAAGAGCCACTTAGAAGGTGTTTGTAGGAGACGTTGGAGAGAGGGAAACGGGCTCCATTCTAAGGGACGGGAGCGTTACGCCATTAAAATGTTCGTCATGAGAAAGCTGAGGTGGCTGCATTCGTAAAACCAGACTAGATTTCAAGACAGGAGCTGTTAACAGTGACAACCAAGATTTCATAATGATGACAGCATTATCTTAAAGAAAACATAACAAGTCTAAATATATTTGCACCGGAGTTCCCGTCATGGCGCAGTGGAAACAAATCTGACCAGGAACCGTGAGGTTACGGGTTCGATCCCTGGCCTTGCTCAATGGGTTAAGGACCCGGCATGGCCCTGAGCTGTGGTGTAGGTCACAGACGAGGCTCGGATCTGGCGTTGCTGTGGCTGTGGCATGGGCCAACAGCTGCAGCTCCGATTAGACCCCTAGCCTGGGAACCTCCATGTGCCGCGGGTGTGGCCCTTAAAAAAAAAGACATATATTTGCACCTAAGAAGAAATACACAGACTATTACTGTTGGAGATTAGCTCTCCTCTTAGACAAAAAATATTTGTAAGGATATATAAAACCCAAAAAATTGCCAGTTCACCTAATTGGCAAGTAGAAAACACTGTAATTCATGTTTGAAAAATACACATTGTTTTCAGATTCGCGTTGAGCATGCTCTGGGATAAGCTGTACCCTGAGCCACAAAATAATGTCAGTAAGACGAACAGCATTGAGCTAAGGTGGAAGGCGTTCTCTGACCATTATGGGACTGATTAGAAGGCCGTAAGAAGAACAGATCTGGCTGAGCAGCTCCCTGCGGAGGCCGAGTTCACCGCAGAGGAGATGACTGTGTATTGCAACGTCATTGACAGGTCTTCGGCTGAGGAAGGCGAGCCTCACCTCCAGCCCGCCTCTCCCGCCAGAAGCAAAGGCGGGACGGAGCCGCGCTTCTGCGTGTGAAAAAAAGTTCACGTGTCTGGGAAGTCCCCAGATATTTGGGAGATAAACAATATACATCTGGATAGCATGACTCAAAGAGGAAATCACAAGGAAATCAGAAAATATTTTAACTGATTAATAATTTTTCTTTTAAAGATAATTTTTAGAGAAGTTCTAGGTTTACAGCCAAATTGAGAGGGAAGGACACAGATTTCCCATCTGTCCCTCCCATGCGTGGCCCCCTCTTATCAACAGATGGTCCACCTTTGACTGTTGATGAGCCTGTGTTGACACGTCATTGTCGCCTGGGCTCCACAGTACATCAGGGATCACTCTTGGCGTTGTACACGTGTGCGTTTGGAAAATACATAATGACATGAGTCTACCACTCTAGTATTGTGCTCATTGCCATCAGGATGGCAGACTCGTGTGTCATTTTCACTGTCATTAACGATCCTGTGTGCTCTCGTCAAGTCATCCGTCGGTGGTAATTTTTTAAAACATATCATGACACCAAAACCACAGGACTTGAAAGAAAAAATAGATAAATTGGGCTTCCCGTCATAGCTCAGTGGAAACGAATCTGACTAGGAACCCCGAGGTTGTGGGTTCGATCCCTGGCCTCACTCAGTGGGTTAAGGATCCAGCGTTGCCATGAGCTGTGGTGTAGGTCGAAGACGCAGCTTGGATCTGGCGTTGCTGTGGCTGTGGTGGAGGCCGGCAGCAACAGCTCCGATTAGACCCCTAGCCTGGGAACCTCCATATGCCACGGGTGTGGCCCTAAAAAGACAAAAAAAAAATTAAAACTTTTGTTCTTTAAAAGATACCATTGGGATAGTTAAAAGACAACTCTCGGAATGAGAAAAAATGTTTATAGGTCATCTATCTGATAAGGAACTAATATCTCGAATACATGAAGAACTCTTACAGCTCAACAATAAAAAGACAACCCAGTTTGAAAATGGGCAAAGAATCTGAACACACATTTTCCCAAGTAAGACACACACATGGCCAATAAATGCATGAAAATGTTGCTCAGCGTCACTGGCCACCAGGGAAATAAACGCAAGTCATAACCGCAGTGAGATACCACTCTCACCACTAGGACGGCAGTCATGCAGCAGGCAGACAATAGCAAGCGTTAACAAAGATGTGGAGAAACTGGAATGCTCACACCCTGCGGCGGGGATGCGAAACACGCAGCTCCTTCGAAAACAGATTGGATGTTCCTTCAGATGCTAAACATAGAGTTACCATATGATGCACAAATTCCACATCCAGAGATATGCCCCAGAGAACTGAAAACACCTATTTACACAAGAGTTGTACATGAGTATTTGCAGCAGCTTGATTCATAACTGCTAAAGTGTGGGAACAGTCCGAATGCTTGTTCGATGATTTCAAGTAGTGAATCGATCAGTGAAAGATGGAGTGTTGCCCAGCCGTGAAAAGGACGGAAGCACTGATTTATGCTGTAACATGGATGAACTAGGAAAACATTCTGCTGAGTGAATGAAGCCAGCCACAAAAGACTGTATGATTCCAGCTATACGCAGTGTCGGAAGAGGGAAATCCACATGGGCGGAGAGGAGAGGAGTGCTCGCCAGGGCCTGGGAGGGAGGTGGGTGCAGAGCGACTGCACATTTATTCTCAGGGTGATGAAAATGTTAGATATTAGACAGTAATCAGTGTTGATACTGGTGATGCCACACAACTTTGTGAATATACTAAAAACCACCGAATGATGTGCTTTGAAATGTGGATTTTATGGTGTGTGAATTATATCTCAAGCTGTTACTAAAAACAGTGGAATATTGTAGCAACTTTATTCCAACGATGAAATGGATGAAAACCTCGAAAGACAGACCTCACAGAAACCAAGAATAAATAGAAGTAGAATTCGTACTTAAAAAACAACCCAACAGAGAAAAGTACAAGTTCAGATAGCTTCACTGGTAAATTATATCAAACATTTAAGTAATAAATAATTTATTATCCACAAACCCTTTCAGAAAAAAAAAGCATGAAGTGCTTCCCAAATCATTTGATTAAGCCAAAGTAATCCCAATACCCAACCCTTACAAAACTAAAGAAAACCTACAGACCAATATCTACGTGAACATAAATGGGAAAAGTTAATAAAATATTAGCAAATCAAACAGCAATCCCAAAATAAGTTTAATCCATAATGACTAAAAGAGGCTTATTCCAGGAATGCAATTCAAAAGTCTATAAATTACACACAAACACTAACAGCTTAAAGAGCAAAATTCACCAGATCATCTATAGAGATACATTCGAAACATTGTGACAAAATCAAAACCCATTCATCTTAAAAACTGGCAGGGAGTTCCCGTTGCGGCTCCCAACTTGTACCCATGAGGATGAAGATTCAATCCCTGGCCTCGCTCAGCGGGTTAAGGATCTGGCATTTCCGCAAGCTGTAGCATAGGTCACAGATGCGGCTCGGATCTGGCATTGCTGTGGCTGTGGTGCAGGCCAGCAGCTGCAGCTCCAATTCAGCCCTTAGCCTGGGAACTTCCATATGCCACAGGTGCAGTCCTAAAACAAAATAAAACAAAGAAGCAAACAAAGCTGTCAGAACACCGGGGAGTAGAAGAGAATTCCTGGAGTTATAAATGCATAGATAACGTAGTTTACAGTAAAATGAGGAATATTTTCAGTCTAAGACTGCGGGTAAGGCGAGGATGTTGGCTCTTACTATTTCTGCTCAGCATTGTACTGGTATCCCAGCTGAATGTACGAAGACGACAAAGAAAACTGACAAATGCAGGAAAGGAAGACATAATCCCATCTCAATTAACAGAGACTGTGTGTATGTAGAAAATCCTAAGAATCAAGAATAAAAATTATGGGGAGTTCCTGTTGTGGTGCAGCAGAAACAAATCCAACTAGGAACCATGAGGTTGCGGGTTCGATCCCTGGCCTCACTCCGTGGGTTAAGGATCTGGTGTTGCCATGAGCTGTGGTGTAGGTCGCAGAGGCGGCTTGGATCCCGCGTTGCTGTGGCTGTGGTGTAGGCCGGCAGCTGTAGCTCCGATTGCTCCCCTAGCCTGGGAACCTCCATAGGTTGTGTGTGCGGCCCTAAAAATACAAAAAAAAAAAAAAAAAGAATAAAAATTATGAGAATTAGTAAGTGAATTAAACAATGTCAGAGGATATAAAGTCTCATAATAATCAAATGAATGGTTATACACTAGCAACAAACAATGGAAGATGAAACCATTTAATAGAAATAAAGAGAATCAAAATTAAACAATACTTAGGATTAAATTTAATGAAAGATGTACAATAACTAATCACAGAAAACTACAAAAAATTTTGAGAAAAATTCAGGAAAACCTACATAATGAAAATAGGTATCACGCTCAAGGATTGGACAAGGCAATACTGTTCAGATGCAAATTTTCCCAAAATTGATGCTTGGATTCGATAAATCTCAATAAAAATCCCAGCAGACTTTTTTTAAAAAATAGAAAGTAATAGTTGATTCTAAAGTTTACATGAAAATACCAAATGACCAAAAATTGGGGGAAAAGAAGAACAAAATCAGAGAACTTATACTGTCTTCCTGACTTGATGACTCGAGAAAGCTCCAGCAGTTATGAGAGTGCGGGATTAACATAAAGGCAGAGAAACAGGTCAATGAGACAGAATTCAGTCCAGAAATAGCCTGGCGCGTGCACAGTCAATTTACCTTCAACCAAGCCTTCAAAAAATTCAGTGAAGACTCTTTAACAAATTGTGTCAAATAAGTAGTTAACCACAGGAACAAACATAAATTTCGATGCTTATCTCATACCAGACATAAAAATTAATTCAAGATGTGCCAAAAACTCAATCATAAAAGCTGAAATTGTAAAGCCTCTAAAAAGCATGTAGAATATCTTTGCAACTTTTGGATTGACAAATACACATACACAGAAATCATGAACCATGAAAGAAAAATGCTGATGAATTTATCAAGATTAAAAACAAGATTAAAGAGTTCCCATTGTGGCACAGCAGAGACGAATCCAACTAGGAACCATGAAGTTGTGCTTTCGATCCCTGGCCTTGCTCAACGGGTTAAGGATCCGGCTTTGCCCTGAGCTGTGGTGTAGGTTGCAGAGGCGGCTTGGATCTGGCATTGCTGTGGCTATGGCGTAGGCCGGCAGCTACAGCTCTGATTGGACCCCTAGCCTGGGAACCTCCATATGCAACAGGTGTGGCCCTAAAAAGACAAAAAGACAAAAAAAAAAAAAAGATTAAAAACTGATGAATTTATCAAGATTAAAAATGTTCACTTATCAAAACCTATAATTAAAAGTATTAACAGTCAAGATATAAAAAGGGAGACAATATTTAATTACCTAAATCTGAAAAATGACTTGTATTTGTAATTTATAAAGAACTCTTACCAGTCAATAATAAAAAGACAAAGTGAGCAAAAGCCTTGAAGAGTCGTTTTTTGGAAAAAGAAGAGAGACAAAGACAAAGATATCACACAAATGGGTGATCAGCATCCTTAGTCATCAGAGGTTATGCCAGTTAGAGCCACAATCAGGTGGCACTTTATACTAACTATACGGCAAAACTTCAAAGGCTGACAACCCACGACCTGGTGAGCACGTGAGTAGCGGCCGTGCAGGCCAACCTGATACAGCGCAGAAAGCGGGGTCTGTGGTCAGCAAACCCTGTGTCCTTAGGTTCCTTCAAGGTCAGGTGGTTTTGCCAGCCGATTGTTGTGAGCTCGCAAATTAATTCAGCCCTAAATCCACAGTGTTTGGCATGAGGCCACCAAGCCAGATGTGACCCTAGTGAGGTTATCTATCACACAGCTCGGGACATTTTCAAAGCATGATCCAGGATCTGGCATCTCTTACAAACAGCTTCATTTCAGGGGAATCTGCTGGACGGACAGAGGGCTGTCTGGCCTGCCAGGATTTTCATGAGAAGAGATTTGGTCCCTTCCTCTGCTCTAACCCATGGGCTTTCTTCAGCTCTGCTGGCGTCAACCTCAGGTGCTCACAGCACCAGCCCTGCAGGAACCTCTGGGGTGAGCGCAGCGCCTGAAACACGGTCATCCAGTGTCAGGTATTTTAAGTGAATTCAGTTGTCTTTTCAGAGCCCTTCAACGCACACGCTTGGTGCTGAAGGAAATAAATTCAGAATGTTTCTTAAATCCACTTGTGTACCACCCTGCTTTTAAGCAGTTAAGAAGCAAAAAGGCATTCTTCACGCGGGGACCTACATCTATCTGGAGACTGCCACTGACCCGAGTGTTGGCGAAAACTAGGCAACCCCAACAAAACACTAAGCCCTCACCCCCTCCTTCGAGGCTCACTCAGGGCCCTCTGTGGAACATTACTGGGAGGCTCTGGAATGAGCTTAGAGTAAGCCAGGGACTGGGGATCTGGCTTGCTTTATTCCAGAAATCTCCAATACTCTCAGATAAATAAAGGAGATGGTAGCCAAAAACAGCAAGGCCATGCACCTGACGGTGCCCAGAGGAGCCGGCACATCTCCCAGCCAGAGGAGCCCTCGGGTCTGCAAATGCTCCTGGGGACCCTGAGGACGAGGGAAGAGAAAGTCTCCCTCCCTGCACCCAGTCCTTCTCCTCCTCCCGACAGTGCAGCGCCCAGGGGCCCACTCCCACAGCCTTGGCCACCTGTTCATGCACGCTGTGCCGGGAATACCTCCATGTGCCAGTGGGGAAGACTGAGGTAGCCTTCAATACACAGGAAAAAAGTAAGGTTCAGGTATTTGCAATTGGCCCAAGACCCCAGCTGTCAGGGGCAGTTTGGTTTCCAACCTAGGTCTGCCCAATTCCAACGTGTTTTTCTTTTTTTCTTTTTCTTTTCTATTTTTCTTTCTTTTTAGGACTGCACCTGCAGCATATGGAAGTTCCCAGGCTAGGGGTCGAATCAGAGCTGCAGTTACAGCCTACACCACAGCCACAGCAACACAGGATCCTTAACCCACTGAGCGAGGCCACACATTGAACCCTCATCCTCACGGACACCATCTCAGGTTCTCACCCTCTGAGCCACAACGGGAGCTCCTCAAAGTCTGGTTTTCAAGGGAGCACACCACATCGAGGACACTGCATGGTCTACAGGACAAGGAAAGAGGAAGGTGGCATCCCTGCCAAGGCAAGAAGGACGATGTTTCAGTGTGGCTGTGTCTGCAACGTTTCATGCACATTGAACCCCATGATGTTTTCGGGAGAATAGATCAGCCTGGTCTAAAGCAACAGTGTGGTACAAAATTAAAATCAGTTTTCAGGCTCCTGAACTTCTGCAGAAAGGAAGCAAGCCAAGAACACTCAGCTGCAGATACTTATCCATTCTTACGGACAACAAGAATGACTCAACCAGGGCTCAGAGAACAGAGATGAGAGAGCAGAGGATTTTTCACAAGAAGTGGACGGATCAGTGCGGGGGAGCAGGGTTAGATGCCCAGCCAGGCCGGAGACCCCCATTTTGTTCCTGCTGAACAGGGCAGTTAGTTCATCGTGGTATTGTGAGCGTGCAGAGAAGACAACACATCTCCTTTCCCCATAAACCTTCAGAACAACAGGAACTGTCCCCAGGGAACCCGCCCTAAGGGGTCTCGTCCACACATGGACTTGGTTGGAGGGAAAGGTCCTTGACAGTGAGCGAGTGCCTGAAACCCCGTGGAAGGAAGCTGTTTGGGGAGGACTTGGGAGGAAATGAATCTGTCCTGCTTGAGGGAGGATTACAAACAGCCCTGTCCAGGAGAGATGGCAGCGTTTTAAAGCATGACTGCAAATTCTCCGACACTTCTCCCTTCAGAGGTGGCAGTTTCCCACCCTTCCTTCTGACTGAGTGACCCTGTGACTCCTTCTTCGAATGGAGGACAATGGGAGTGACCCTCTGGGTCTCCCAAGGCTGGACCACGGAGCAGGTGCTCACTCTGGGGATCTGGCCGCCATGCGAGAATTCTGCCTCGAAGCTGCCATCTTGTAAGGAAGCCCAAACCACGTGGAGACGTGTGTATAAATGTACGAATCCATCAGAAGTCAGGAAAGAAGGGGAAACCCTAGGGAAGAGAAAGTACAGAGTAAGATGGTGGGGAAAAGCTTACATGTATCAGTAATTACTGTAATTGTAAAGAGATTAAATTCACATTTTAAAGGATAAAGGTTAATAAGATGTTTGACAATAAAATGAAAACAATGTTCGACTCATTATGCTCACATGAGACACACCTGAAATAAACCACACTGGCAGGCTCATAATATAGAAAAGGGAAAATGTAGGCCAGGTAAACCCTAAGTAAACAAAAAGAGTTTATGTTAATATTAGACGAAACAGCACTTTGAAATGTATTCTCAGGGAGGAGTTCCCATTGTGGTTCAGTGGATAACGAACCCAACTAGCATCCACGAGGACGTGGGTTTGGTCCCTGGTCTCACTCATTGGACTGAGGAACCTCCAGATGCCGCAGGAGCGGCTCGAGAAAAAGGCAAAAAGACAAGGTCCCAGGTCCTCCAGGGAAAGGAGGACCAGGAGGCGCGGTGGGGGAAGGTCCATCCTCCTCCCCCATGGCCTCAGACGAGGAGGAAGCCTGAGGTCCACTCCCTTTACCAGCGGGCTCTGGGGCCCCTTCCCCTCTCCAGCCCCTGCCCAGCACTATTTCCAGATACCTTCCCTGGCAGGCGGACCTGATGGCCATGGTGCCCGGCCCCAGGCGTGTGCCCTCAATGTCCCCCGCCAGCCCCTCTCTCCACCACTTCCCACCTGCCGCCTCGTGTCCCTCCCTCAGCTGAATCCCTGCCTTGGAGTGCAAGGGGTCAGGGACAGGGTCCCCCCAGGACAGCACAGAGGGCTTTGCCCAGTCCAGCGGGGCTGCCCCCCAAGAAGGAGGGTCCCCACTTCCTTTCCCTACAGAGCATGGGTCCCGCCTCTGCCCATGGAGGTGTGGACGCTTTAGCCCCAGCCTTAGCCCCAGCACAGGGTCCCTGCTTGTGTGGGGACGCGTGGGACTGGCCGCCCGGAGTCTGGGCAGCCCCAGGCTGCCTCCCTGAGCAGGTAAGAAGGTGGGCCAACTGCGCCTGAGAGTGGGTCCCAGGCAGAATCCCGGCCCCTCTCAGCGCTGACCTGGCCAGCTGTCCTCTCTCCTGGTGGAAACCAGGGGCCGTGACGCACAGTCCCATGGCCCAGGGAGGATGGGGCAGGGGTCCCACTGGCCAGGCACCACGTCCTGTGCCCGCTCTCCTGATGGGCTCCACAGAGGGGCTTGCTTTGGGGGGAGCTGCCTGCCTGGGGGAGAAGTGCCAACCCCAAGGTCCTGCTACAGGGCACGCTTCCTCTTTGCAGGGAGAAGGGCCAGACCGCGTGCAGGAAGGCCCTGCCCGGCGGAGTGCGCTGGCCCTGGTCTGGTCAGCATGGCCCCCCCAGGCCCACTTCTTACCGCCCACAGCCTGCTCCACCCAAATCAGCACTAAATGCGATGACGCAGCTGCAGTGTGTGTGGCTGCACTCAGAGGCTGCACGCAGAGGAGAGCGGGCGCCCACCGGCTGTGTGGGCCCGGGGACAGTGGCACTGGGGGGTAGGGGGGGACTGGTGTCTGCACCTGGGAGAGGCCCCCATGGGCTTATACTAGGACGAGCCGGCCCGCTCCCGCTCGTGCCCCACAGAACACGGACTGCGCCCCTGGACCGAGCCCCAGGGCCCCGTGTAGGGTGAGGTAGGAGCCATAGGCTGATGGACCACAAGGCAGAGAGGCCGCGGCTCGCCGACGTCATGTAGGATTTTGTTTTTACAGAGTTCAAGAGCAGACAGCACGGCAGATGGTGTCTCCTGGAAATCAGGACTGTGGCCAGCCTGGCCCGGGGGGGGGCCGGAGGGAGCCGACGCTTGTCCTCCATCGAGGACAAGCATGCAAAGCCCCAGGTGCCCGTCCCGTGGGACTGGCTCACCACACCCGGCGAGCACCCCTTCAGTAAACGGCCTGTAAGCGGACACCAGGCCCACATGAGGCTCTCGGCCGTCACGGTAGCCGACGCGACTGACCCTCCTGCTCGCTGCCACGTGCCACCGTGCAAAGGATTTTCTCAGCTGAGACCCACAGGTACCCCCCAGGAGGTCACCGCTATTCTAACCCCGGTTTCGAGTTGGGGAGCAGGAACCGAGGCTCAGGGAGGTTGAGCTACAGCCGGATCCCCGCAGCCACAGCTGTGCCGAGGCAGGCAACGGGGGCCTCCGAGGGGGCGGCAGGGGCTGCACTGAGAAGGGACAGAGGTGAGAGGACGGCCCAGGGGTTCAGGCAGAAGCGGCTGCCAGGCCAGGCGCCACACCACGCAGTTTGAGCCCATGAGACAGAAAACCGGGATGTGCACAAAACCACAAGCCCGTGTCCCTTCCTTGCTCCGGAACCTGCCGTCGTGTCACCGTGGGGAGGCCCCGTCGTCTCCTTTGCAGTGGGGGTGTCTGGGGTCTGCCCACATGAGGGGCAGACGGGCTGGGAAACAGATGCCCACAAAATGCAGAGGCTGAAATCAGGTTTGTGTTCCCGTCTCATTGCTCACGTCTGGGGAGCCGCCCGTCCAGGCTCACTCTGAGCCCGCGGGGAAAGCTGTGGAGGGAAAGTTGCCGAAGCCTCCAACAGGTCTTCTGCTCACGCGGTGATGTCCTTCCAGCCCCTGTGTCTCCGGGGACACCCGCTGATGGCACCAAGGAGGACAGGTGACGGGGCAGCAGTGGGGCTTGCGAGCTACTGTCAGAGCTGCTGCCCCCCGGGCCCAGGAGCCCGCCTCCATCAGGCGCCCGCGGAAGCCGAAGCCACAGTGCTGAGCCCGGGCCCGTGCTCCCCCCGCCCTTCCCAGCCTTGGACTGGGGGGGCCCCACCCCGCAGCGGGCTGGCCCCACTCCCCAGAAGTCTGGGCCTCTGCTCTCTTGCCTCATCAGGAGCCAAGGGCAGCTGTGCGTCACCCCCTGCCCCCCCCCCGAACATGTCAGTTGACTAAACAAACACTCCGAGAACGCATCTGCGGGAGGGTTTCTTCTGAATTGCAAGAGAGGAAAGGGGCCTCTGAGGGGTTGCCGGGCCCTGGCGGGGCACTGGGATGAGGGGCCACGGGGCAGTGAGCACCTCGGCCAGCTGCCTCCTCTCCACAGGCCACCGTCCAGGGCCCCAGGCCCCCAGGCCCCCATCACCCTCCAGAGCCCCGCAGGGCAGGGTGGTGGGGGGCTCCCAGAAGGAGTGGGGCCGGCCCCACCCGCAGGCCTCCCCCACCAGACTCAGCAGCTCCCCGCGGGCCGCAGCCCCGGGCGGGCAGGCTCGTCCAGATGGAGTGGTAGTGACGAGGGCCTCCTGACTTCCCGGAGGGTGCAGACGCGGGTCACCGCCACATGGGGCCCTGGAGGGTCGCCCCGCAGCCCAGGCCGCAGCTGGCGGGCTCCTAGCCAGGGTTCGCTGGGAGCCAGGGCCTCCAGCAGAGGGAGGGGCCCTCTCCGGCTCAGCCAGCGCTCCCTGTTCCCTCCGGGAGTAAATCAGCCTCCCCGTGGGCTCCTGATTTGCAGAGCCCGCACGTTTGTCCGTCGGGCTGTGCAGTTAACCAGCGCCTACGCTCTCGTCAGCTCTCCCCTGGGGGGTCAGGACGCCCTTCCAGGGCCCCCCTACTTTTTCCAAAAGCGGACAGCTATCAGGCGCCCTGGGAGGGCCTCAAGTTTGCATCCAGAGGCCTAAGCAGCTCCGAGGAGAGGCCGGGGAGGCTGGGCAGGGGGGGGGGTAGGGAGGGTCTGCCCTGGGGAGACGCTGGTTGGATTGGAGCACAGGGCCAGGGTCCGCTGGGCAGGGTGTTTCGAGGACTCCATGACCCTAGAAGGGGGCGTCTGACTTGGTGGTCCCGGGAGTAATGGTACCAAGACGACAGGGCTGAGAATCTCGGAAGAGCCTCCAGGGGCCCCTCCACGTCCTTATCGCCTGCAAACAGTCTGGGTGGGGGAGGCTTCGTTGTCCCTTCCGAGGACAGGAACAGAGGCACAGAGCAGCAGGGACAGTGGGTGAGCCCCCCGGCTGGGCGGTCCAGCCTCACCCCTCCTGAGAGGTCCTCTTGGAGCAGGGTGGGGGCCTGGGTGACAGACTGAGTGGCTGCGGACATCAGGGGCGGGGACCCGGCCATCAGACTCAACGCCCTTCGAGTTCAAAGCCCAAACTCTCCTGCCACCACTGCTGTGATCTTCAGGCGGGCTTCCAAGGATCTGCGTGTCACCAGGGCCAGCGACATGCACGCGTTTATCGTACCGGGTGACCGGGCAAGGGCTGCACGGTTCACTGCGGACCAGACAACCCAGCCGGGGCCCCTCCGTCCTTGCTCTTGGGACTCTGAGCCCAAAGTCTCCCTGCAGGTACATCACCCACCCCCTCCGTCTCTGCCTCAGCAGCTCTCTCTGCCCCTTCTCTCTGTCCTACAGGCACACATGCACACACATGAACACACATGCATATGCCACATGCGTGGCTGCAAACAGGTAAACGACACAGCAAGACCCCCGCCCCCACGTTGGACATGCCCCGATCTCCCCTGGAGGTGAGGGTGAATGCTGGGGAGGCTGGGGAGGCCCCCCGAGAGGCGACCCAGACCACTCGGAGGAGGCAGCTCCCCACCCGGGGTTCAGGGTACGAGCCACAGGCCAGCAGCTGCTCCCGGAGGCTCTAAATGTTAGAGTCTCGGCCTCCTGCAGGTGAAGCGTGCTTCTTCTCTCAGGGCCCTTCCTCTGCGTGTGAACGTGGGGACAACGCAGTTGGGCCATGGCCCAGGACTGGGATGTCTTTGGCTTTTTTCTGTTTTAGTAGCACTCTAACCCCCCCAGTCAGTGAAAAACGAAGATGCGAAGAGTGCTGCCCTCAGGACGGGAAGCGGGATGCACAGCACAGGGCACGGCCAGCGCCCTCCGGACCCCTGAAACCCTCCAACATCGGCTCTGGGCCAAGGCTGATCCCCGGGGGCTGTCGGCTCTTCCCCCACTTGTCCGTCCTGCCCTTTGCAGACTGAGGCCAGTCGGGCTAAGAAAGTGGGGAGGGCTGTGTCCTTCCAGCTGTGGTCCTTGTCCTTGGAGAGTCTCTTTACTTGTCGTTTTTATTGTTTCAAACAGTAATACATATGCATTAAAATGAAAGGGGTTTCCGTTACACTGAGACGTGGGAGGAGGGGAGCCAGTAACAAACAGGAACCCACAAAGGATCCCACTTCTCAAATCAGTGTGTGGACATGTGGGCGTACGCATGCCTAGACAGCATCACGGAAGGTCATACGCAAAACTATTAAGAGTGGGTAGGAATGGAAAAAATAAAAATCATCAAAAAAATTTTTTAGAAAGCCGATAGGATGGGGTGCCAGGTGGGCTTATGGGTGATTTATAAGTTATTTGTGTATTTTTTGTAGACTTCATCATTTTCACAGGGGACATACAAATTTTCTCTCTTTTTTTTTTACCAGGAGTACATTTTTTTTTAGCTATAATTCACAGTCCATAAAGCTCACCATTTTAAAGTGTCAAATTCAGTGGGTTTCCGTACATCCACTGAGAGGCATGCCGTCACCATTACCTAATTCCAGAATATTCTCATCACTCCGAAGAGAAACCCGGAGCCCTCACGGCCGTTCTCCCTCGGCCAGAGCCCGGCAGCTACGACTCTCCTCTCTGTCTTCGTGACCTCGCCTCTTCTGGACACTCCACGTGCCGTACGTGGCTTCACGTGGCTGGCTTCATTCATGCAGTGTGCTTGCGGGGCTCATCCAAGCCGCAGTCTAAACCAGGACTTCATCCGTTTTTATGGCCGAATAATATGTCACTGTGTGGATAGACCACGTTTTGTTAATCCAGGCATCAGCTGATGGGCACGGATTATTTCCATTTTTTGCTATTACGAGTCATGCCACCGTAAACGTTTGTGTACGAGCTTTTGTGGGTACACTGTTTTCAATTGTCTTGGGTACCTCTGAGGGATGGGATTGCTGAGTGACATGGTAACTCTATATTTAACTCTTTGAGAAACTGCAGAACTATTTTCTTTTTTTTTTTTTTTTTTTTTTGTCTTTCGTCTTTTTTGTTGTTGTTGTTGTTATTTCTTGGGCCGCTCCCGCGGCATATGGAGGTTCCCAGGCTAGGGGTCGAATCGGAGCTGTAGCCACCGGCCTACGCCAGAGCCACAGCAACGCGGGATCCGAGCCGCGTCTGCAACCTACACCACAGCTCACGGCAACGCCGGATCGTTAACCCACTGAGCAAGGGCAGGACCGAACCCGCAACCTCATGGTTCCTAGTCGGATTCGTTAACCACTGCGCCACGACGGGAACTCCAGAACTATTTTCTAAAGTAGCTGCACAATTTTACATTCTCACCAGCAATGTAGAAACTTCTAATTGCCCCACATCCTACTCAACACTTAATAATACCCATGTCTTTTATTCTAGCCGTCTAATGAAATGGTATCTCTTAAAGGTTTTGATTTACATTTCCCTAATGACTGGTGAAAATGAGTGTTCTTTCATGTACTATTAGCCATTTATATATATTCTTTGGAGAAATACCTTTTCCAGTTTTTGCCCATTTTTTAATCAGTACATTTGTCTTTTTATTATTGAGTTTTAAGTGTTCTTTCTGGAGTTCCCATTGTAGCTCAATGGTAACAAACCCGATTAGCATCCATGAGGACATGGGTTTGACCCCTGGCCTTGCTCAGTGGGTTAAGGATCCGGCATTGCCATGAGCTGTGGCGTAGGTCACAGATGCAACTCAGATCCCGTGTGACTGTGGCTGTGGTGTAGGCCGGCAGCTGCAGCTCTGATTCAACCCCTAGCTGAGAACCTCCATATGCCACAGTTACAGCACTAAAAAGCAAAAAAAAAAAAAAAAAAAAAAAAGAGTTCTTTGTAGATCTAGATATGCATCCCTTTTCAGATATATTATTTGAATTTCCATATGAATTTTAGGATCAGCCTGTCAATTTCTGCAAAAAAAAAAAAAAAAAAAAAAAAAAAAGATGGGATTTTAACAGAGATTTCGATTAATCTGTGGCCCTCTTAAGAATATCATGCCTTCCAGTACATGTATGTGGGATGTCTTTCCATTTACTTTACATCTTCTTTCATTTCTTTCAACAGTATTTTATAATTTTGATGTATAAGCCATTCACTTTCTTTTGTTTTAATTTACTTGTAAGTATTTTATTCTTTCTGATGCTATTATAAATGAAATTATTTTCTTTTTTTTGTCTTTTTTTTTTGTCTTTTTGCTTTTTCTAGAGCTGCTTCCCATGGCATATGGAGGTTCCCAGGCTAGAGGTCTAATCAGAGCTACGGCTGCTGGCCTACACCAGAGCCACAGCAACGCGGGATCTGAGCCGCCTCTGCAACCTACACCACAGCTCACGGCAATGCCAGATCCTTAACCCACAGAGCAAGGGCAGGGATCGAACCCGCAACCTCATGGTTCCTAGTTGGATTCGTTAACCACTGCACCACAACAGGAACTCTGAAATTATTTTCTTAACTTACATTTCAAATAGTTCATTGCTAATGTATAGAAACAGATTATTTTTGTAATTTAATCTTGCATCTTGTCACCTTGCTAGACTCATTTATTAATTCTAATAGTTTTTGCGTGTTCTTTAGAATTTTCTATAAACAATATCATGTCAGTTGCAAATAGAGAAATTTTACTTCTTCCATATACTGTCCAAAAAATTCACTTCAAATATGATATAGGCAGGTTGAAAGTAAAAGGATGGATAAAAATATATCATCCAAACATTAATCAAAGGAAATCATACTATATCAATATCTGATAAAGTAAACTTCAGACCAAAGAAAAAAACTAACAGAGAAGGACATTACATAATGATGAAAGGATCAGTCTGTCAAGAAGACATCACAATCCTAAATGTGTATGTATCAAATAAGAGAGCTGCAAATGCAATAGGTAAATTACATATTACAGATACATACAAATATGTAAAGCAAAAAAACCAAAGGAGAAATAGACAAATCCACCAACATGATTAGTTTCTTATTGTTGCTATAACAAAATACAACAAACTTAACACAAACCTATTGTGTTACAATTCTGGAGGTCAGGAGTCTTAAACAGGTCTCCCTAAAGTCAAGGGGTTGACAGAGTTGATTGCCTTCTAGTGGCTCTAAGAGAGATTATGTTTTCTTGCATTTTCGCTCTAGAGGCCACCCACTTTCCTTGGCCCATACTTCTCCTCCTTCTTTTTCAGAGTCAGCAGCAAAGCATATCTCTCTGACTCTTCTACCTCTTTCACTTTTAAGGACTTCAGTGATTACACTAGGCCCACCCTGATAATCCAAAATAATCTCTTTATCTGAAGGTTAGCTGATTAGCAACATTAATTCCACCTGCAACTTCAACTCTGTTTTTGCCATGTAACCTAACACAGTCACAGGTTCTGGAGATAAGGACATCAACATCTTTGGGGTGGGGACAGTTATTCTGCCTACGACAGTCAATTTCTTGTTTGCCTCAACTGTTATTGCCACCTCAGGCAGCTGGGATATTAAACAATTGCCACTGATTGTTTTCAGCAAATGCCCTTAAGCAAAATTCTGTTTTCACTATGCAAGGTCTGAGTCAGAACATATAAAGACAAACTCCATGTATGGGGCTGTCTAGGGAACTGCTAGAAATATCACATAATGATAATTCTCTAAGAATGGTATTTAGGGGGATGTTACAACACATTAAGCCACTTCCAGTGGCTTCTAAGCTGCTGGTTTTCAAATTCATTGCTTAAGGAATTGAGAAGAGGGGCTGCCTCTGCAGGCGGGACTCCTAATCTGGGAGGTAGCCTGTGAGCGCTGACAGGGACTCTTCACAGCCCTGCGCACTCAGGATCTGCATTTTCTCCTATTGGAAATGAGATCTCAATCTAAAAATAGGCTCAAGCATCCACACAGTTTCACTTCTCTGGGAGCCAGTCACTCTTTTTAGGAATATTTACCAAAGAATTAGTGTTAAATGCAAATATTTGCTCAAATTTTGGAGGCAATGTAAATGTCCATCATTACAGGAACCTCCAGGCACAAGGAAGTACTCCCTGGGAGGGAGCCTCCAGGACCCCAGCATCTGATGGATGAAGCCTTTACAGAGGTGAGTGCCCAGCTTGGCACTGACCACACAGCCTCTACTCTGTAACACAGAGTGACACAGGGTGAATAGCTCATCCTGAGGGCAGTACAGGAGGCCTGGTGGGGGCTTTGCAACATGGCCAGGTTCAGGTGGCCTGGCAATGGCTCTGCCCCCAGGCCAGATGAGGCCAGGCTCGGGTTGGCAGAGGTGGGTTTGGGGAAGCCTCTCGGAGGAAGGGCTCACCACTTGTTCTCAGAGGAAGAGGACCCTGGCCTGAGGGGCTGGGCTGAGAAGAAGGTGGAGGGGCTGTGACAGTAACTTGAAGGTGCTGGTCCCCATGTTCCAACACTTCTGGAGGCACCAGAGGGCAAAGCTCCCTGCTGACCCAGAGAGGGGACATACAACCAATTCTGGACTCGGGCCACCTGACAGCCCACTGGGCTTGTCCTCAGGCTCCCATCTCCACTTGAAAAATTGGAACATTTGATAAAGAAACAAATGCAGTTCAGTGGAAGAAGGATGCTCTTTCCAATGAACAGTGTTGGAACAATTCATCATTCTTGTGCAAAGAGGAAAGAAAAGAAACCACACATCCTGCCTCACATCTTATACAAAGATAAACTCTAGAGAGCTCCTGTGGTGGCGCAGAGGTAACAAACCTGGCTACTATCCATGAGGACGTGGGTTCAATCCCTGGCCTTGCTCAGTGGGCCAAGGATCTGGCATTGCCATGAGCTGCTATGTAGGTTGCAGACGTGTCTTGGATCTGGCATGGCTGTGGCTGTGGTGTAGGTCACAGACACAGCTTGGATCCCATGTTGCTATGGCTGTGGTGTTGGGTGGGAACTGCAGCTCCAATTCGATCCCTAGCCTGGGAAACTCCACATGCCTCGGGTGCAGCCCTAAAAAGACCAAAAAAAAAAAAAAAAAGATAAACTCTAAATGGATTATACACCCAGAGGAAAACTTAAAACTCCACAACTTTTAAAAGAAAATAACAGAAAATCTTTGTAACATTAGGTTAGGCAGTGAGCCTTAGAAATGGCACCAAAAGCATGATCAATAAAAGAAATAATTGATAAACTGGACTTCACCAAAACTAAAGATTTTTCTCTCTGAAAAAATGTTATTTAGAGATTGAAAAGACAAATCACAGACCAGAAGAAAATAACTGTAAATCTCTTAAATTGACAAAGGACACACCCGGAATCCAATCAGAACTCTCAAACCCAACAATTGGAAAATAAGCAACCCAATTCTTAAAAATGAGTAATTTAAAAAATACGTCACCAGGAGTTCCCGTCGTGGCGCAGTGTTAACGAATCCAACTAGGAACCATGAGGTTGCGGGTTTGGTCCCTGCCCTTGCTCAGTGGGTTAAGGATCCAGCGTTGCCATGAGCTGTGGTGTAGGTTGCAGACGCAGCTCAGATCCCGTGTTGCTGTGGCTCTGGTGTAGGCCCATGGCTACAGCTCCGATTCGACCCCTAGCCTGGGAACCTCCATATGCCGCGGGAGCGGCCCAAAGAAATAGCAAAAAGACCAAAAAAAAAAAAAAATACATCACCAAAAAGTATATATGATGACAGGTGAACCCATGCAAAGATGTCCAGCATCACTGGTCACCAGGGAAATACAAATTAAAGCCACGTGAGACACTACCACATACCTGCCAGAGTGGTTAAAATTTTTTAAATTAAAAAATTAAAAAACCTCTGAAAAGTCAAGTGACAAGGATGCAGAGTCCCTGGCGCTCTCGCACACGGCTGCGGATACAGGCGGCACCAACAGTCGGTGGCTTTGATAAAGACATATCATGGGACTCAGAGAAATGAAAATCTATGTTCACCAAAAAACTTGTCTGTGAATGTTTACAGAGGCATTGTTCACAGTTCCAAGAACTGGGAAAGCCCAGATGTCCTTCAGCAGCTGTGGGGCTTTACAAAAACTCTGTAGCAGCGCAGGACCGGCCATGGGCAGGTCCACCCGGGGCTTCGTGCTGAGTGAAAGAAGCCAGAGCTGAAGGTGGGAGCCGTGGGCTCCACTCACGTGGCCTCTGGGTAGCACGGAGCCGTGGGCGTGGGGCAGGTCAGTGGTTGCCAAGGGCATGGGAAGCGGGCAGTGCTGACCACACCGCAGCACCAGGGGATTTGGGGACGAAGAGCTATTCCATGTCCTGATTGTGGTGGGGGATCATGTAGCTTTGTGCATTTGCTCCTGCATGAAGAACTTTACATAAAATACCTAAGAATCCAGTAAAAAATGGATCCCATTTACAGACCAGGCGATACCCTCCATGCAGGGTCAGGTGCAAAGAGAGCGTCCATCTAGCTCAGGAAACAGGGCCCTTTGGAGCTACTGGGACATTCTGTGGGGCCTGCTGGCCCAGCCGAAGGGGTGTCTTTGTAGTTTGAATGCATCTTACACAGAAACGTTTGTGAGGCTTTCCACCACCTGCACACTAGAAAGGATTTCGATTCAATTTTCTGAGATGATGGTTGACCCCCAAGACCTGCCCCCACAGAAGCCCTCCCTCTGTAGAGCTCTGCAGAGTGTGGGGACCCCCCGGTGTCTTTTCTGGGTGCAGACAGACCGCCCCCAGGGCCTGCCGGCTTTTGAAACACTCTGGTCCTGTGGCTGCGGCCTGGGGACAAGGTGTCGGCAGGAAGTTCATCTTGAGCTCCCAGCAACAAACAGGCTTCGCGTAGTTAAGCTGCTGCTTCTTTTTTTTTTTTTTTTTGTCTTTTTGCTTTTCCTAGGGCCACTTCTCGTGGCATATGGAGGTTCCCAGGCTAGGGCTCAAATTGGAGCTGTAGCCGCTGGCCTATGCCACAGCCACAGCCACGCGGGATCTGAGCCACGTCTGCAACCTACACCACAGCTCACGGCAACGCCAGATCCTTAACCCACTGAGCAAGGCCAGCCAGGGATTAAACCTACAACCTCATGGTTCCTAGTCGGATTCGTTAGCCACTGCGCCACAACAGGAACTCCTAGTTTAGCTTCTTATTGTCCTCAACTTGAATAATTTCATGTCTGTGTCTCTGTCAGCATGCCTCCCCTCGGACGGTGCATCAGAAACCCAGGCCAGGCGCAGGACAAGCCTCGGGCAGGAGGCAGCAGGCCCTGGAGTGAAGGGTGTGAAGGAGACACGGGGCCACGCGAAGCCCAGACAGGAGTGCTGGGCACTGGAGGGACCACACTGGGCCAGTCGTCCCAGACCCAGAATTCCAGCAGTGGGGGCAGGGGCGATGGGGGGGCAATGCCCTGTACGAGCCAGAGGGACAGAGAAGTGAGAGGACAGGGGCAGCCGGTGGGGGGGGGCGCCTAGGAACCCACACTGCTTGGAACCGCTGGTGTCCGGTGGGCTGGGCTGGGGGACCTGAGCCGGGCCCACCACCGGCCCTTCCTCCGTGTGAGCCCCTGAACCGCGTCAGCGGATGCAGGGTGGGGGCAGTCTCCTGGGTTCTGGACTCTGGACCGGCTCCGGAGGCCCGGGCCCTTGAGGGTCGGAGCTCAGATGACAGGCTGGCGTCATCTGCGCCCTCGGCCAGGTCTCCACGCCGCAGCCCGCTCGGGGCATAGTCCCACGGGGCCCTCCACTTCCCCGGAAAGCTGCGGTTGGGGAGGTCTCCAGGCCTGGACGTAGCCCCAGATGGCGACCGTCATGCCCGGACAGCTCCGGGCAGTCCTCCCACGCTCGGCCCGCGGCTCCAAGAAGGCGAGGAGCCAAGGCCTTTCAGCTCCAAACTGGGGGTTTTCTGAGGATCTCGGCGGTTTGCCCGGGAGGAAGGAGGCTGGCCGTGGGGAGGACCGCAGGCCACGGGGGGGGGGGGGGGGGGGGACCAAGGCTCGCGAAGGGAGGAGCCGGGGGAGGGGCTGTGGGGCCTGAGCTGCAGACAGAGAGGAGGCCCGGGGCCCGAGGGGGATGGGCGCCTCCCGGCTGATCCCCAATCCAAGAATTACAGCCGCTGAGGGGAAGCCAGACGGGGCGTGAGGCTGGGCGGGACGTCGAGGGGCTTCCTCAGTGACACGGGGGCAGTGGGGGCGTCCCCCGGGGAAGAGCTTGGGGGAGCCTCCCAGCCAGCCACCTGGGCACTGCCACCCGGACCCCAGCCCTGCCTCCAAGGGACGTGCCTCGGTCCTCAGGGACAGACAGCACCTTCCCCCTGGCCGAGCAAACCCAGACGCCTCCTTCTTCTGGGCAAGAAAAGGGAACGCAGCTATGCCTGCCCCAGCAGCGGGATTCGGGGTTCTCCCACGGGATCCGGAGAGTCCACCCAGCTCCCGAGACAGGACCCCAAAACCACCCAGAAAATCACCAGCTGGGAGATGTCCTCCAGTTAAGAAATTAACTCCTGCTGTCAACAAGCCACAGCCCCTTTCTCCCCAAAGGCTGCTTTCTTTCCCACACGCTCCCTCCTGCAGCCACCTCCGGGCCAGTGCTTGCTGTCAGAAGGGCTGAAAATGTGCCCAAACTCGCACTTTGAGTCAGGAGCAGCCGAGACTCAAGCCCAGGGCCGCCCGCCATGGAGCCACCTCGATGGTAACCGGCCCGGGACGTGATGCTCGGGTCAAAAAGATTTGCTGCCAGAAGATCAGATGAGAGTGCATCTCAGAACAATTGTTTGAGTGTGTCCAGAACACAGAGGTGTGCCTGGGGTTGCTTCGTGAGGCTTGCAGGTGATGCGGACACGGCAAGGTGCACCCCGCCCATCGGGCTGCCCAGTGGTGTGGCCATGGACGGAGGACAGCACAAGCCTGTAGCTGAGGGGCTTCCGTCAGGACTGAGTCTTGCCCCAAAATATGCCGTTAGTGCCCAAGAGGAGAGGGCACCCAGGTGCTCAAGCGGGTTGAGAGGCTGAGGCTGAGGCTGGCAGTTGGCGTGGCCTTGACGGCCTAGGGCCCTGAGGCTCTCGGCTCCTGGCCCAAGACTCCTGGCTCCGCCCAGTTCAGGGCCTCACAGAGAACCAGGAGCTGCCCTGACCATGAGGACAAGGGGGCCTCGGGGAGGACCTGGGACCTCAGCACGAAGCCTACCTGGAGGCGGCGGCAGCCAAGCTGCGAGTCATAGCAAGTGGGAGGCTCAGACCTGGCTGCGGGCCCAGTGAGTCGGCAGGCAGCAGAGGAGGCCCTGGGTCCCCGTCCCTGCGGAGCTGGCACCCAAGCTCCCCAAGACGCACCCTCCTGCGGCAGCCCCGTCCTGCAGCCCGGGCTCCCTGCCCCCGACACCAGTGGTGCCAGAGCCCGTGAGGGGGCTCACGGGAGCCTGAGAGCCAGTCGCTAAACACACCTGTTACCCAAATCAAATTATATAACCTTACAATTCAATACATTGTATTAAAAAACAAAGTTGGACACACAAACCTCCTCACTTCCTCGTCACGTGACTCCGGTTTCCCCGCATCGTGTTTGGGAGGCACTTTGCTACTGAGGCTGGGCCCTGCTTCCTGACCACCTAGGCTGGGACCCAGCCTCCTCTGGGGCATCTGCGCCCACTCAGAGGTCCCCCCACCCAGACTCTGGAATCTCTCAGGGCAGCTCTGCCTTTAAAACCTTCACCAGGGGGTATCCTGTCTAACAGCCCCCACTTTGCCTCTGGCACCAGTGCCAAGGGGTGTCCCACCCCTCCTCCTGCTCCGTCAGTCCCCACTTGTTCCAGCCTGTCCTCATCAAGGCAGGACACATGTTCAGATAATCAAAACGAAGGCAAGAACAAGGAAACAGAAGCATTTTTTAAAGGGAGAAGAGGGGACACAAACACACACAATAAAGCGGTGGGTCTGTGTCCAAACCCGCCAATAGTCACATTAGACCTGAGTGTCTAAAGTAAAGAGGGCGTGTCAGGGTGGATTTAAAATCACCTGTCCCTACACTCTGTACAAGAAACGCATTTCAAATATGATATTGGCATACTGGTGTTCAAAAGATGAAAAAAGTACACCTTCTGAGCACAAATTTTAAAACGGAGTCCCTATATTTGTAACAGATAAAGGGGATGTCAGAGAAAAAAGTTCATACATGAACTCAGGAAAACACAGAAATAAAAAGAGAGGTTGATGATAAAAGTGTCACTTTGCCAAAAAGACGTAACAATCCCAAATACATATGCACCTAACAACACAGCTTCAAAACACATGAAGCAAAATTCACGAAGAGAGAACTAGAAGGAAAGAGAGTCAAATGCAGAATTATAATTGGAGACTTCAGCACTTTTCTTTGAGAATAAATAGATGGAAAATCAGCAAGTATAAAGAACTGAATATCACTGTCAACCAAGGGGATCTAACTGATTTTTACTATACATTTCACCCAAGTGGAGGAGAACAAAATATTTTTCAAGTTCACATGAAACATTTACCAAGATAAATGATGCCCAAAGTCATTAAAAAATCTTTAGCAAAAGGAAAGAATCATACAAAATATTTTCTCTAACAATCATGGAATCAAACTAGATATCAATAATAGAAAGATAAGAAAAAATATCTCTAAGTGCTTAAAAATTCAATAACACTCGGAGTCCCCATCATGGCACAGCAGAAACAAATCCGACGAGGAAGCCTGAAGTTACAGCTTTGATCTCTGGCCTTGCTCAGTGGTTTGGGGATCCGGCATTGCCGTGAGCTGTGGTGTAGGTCACAGACACGGCTCAGATCTAATGTTGCTCTGACTCTGGTGTAGGCCGCAGCTAGAGCTCCAATGGGACCCCTAGCCTGGGAACCTCTATATGCTGCTAGTGCAGCCCTAAAAAGCAAAATAAATAAATAAATAACACGCTTTTAAATAATTTATGGGCAAAAAGAAAGTCTCAGAAAAATTATTATATTTAACTTAATGAAAATATAACATATCAAAATCTGTGTTATGCAGCTAAAGCAACACTTAGAAATTTACAACATTAAATGTTTGTCGTAGAAAAGGAGAAATATCTCAAAATAATAATCCAGGATTTTGCCTCAAGAATCTATTTTAAAAGAGCAAAATAAGTTCAAATCAAGTAGAAAGAAGGAAAAAATAAAGATAAGAGAAAGAATCAATGAAATTTTAAATAAGGCACAATGGAGAAAATCAATGGAAACAAAAGCTGGCTCTCTCAGACAACTGAGATCAATAAAATTTTAGCAAAACTGACAAAAAAGAGAGGAGACACAAATTGGCAATAGCAGAAATGAAAGCAGAGATATCAAAATTACATACCTTGCAGATGTTAAAAGGACACTATGCAAATAATACAAACTCTGAACACATAAAACCAATGACTTAGATTAAAAATCAATTCCTCAAAAAATTCAAACTATCGAAACTCACCCAAGATGAAACAGATGATCTCAATAGTTCTATAACCCGTAAGGAAATTGAACGTGTGGTAAAAATCCTCCTAAAAAAGAACTATCTAGGGCTGGATGGCTTCACTGGTGTGTCCTACCGAACAGTTAACGAAGAAAAAACACCAATTCTACCTAAGCTCTTCCTGAAGATGGGAGAAAACCCTTCAAGGGATGTCATGGGTCGCACTGATGCCCAGACTAAAGCCAGCACACAAAAGGGAAAACTGGGGAGCCCCTGGTGGTCTGGTGGTGAGGGTTTGGTGCCTTGACGGCCGTAGCCCAAGATCCACCCCTGGTCTGGGAACTGAGATCCCACACCAAGCGGCTGCGTGCTGCCACCAAAATAAATAAGTAATAGAAGAAAACACAGCAACACTTTCCATGAGCAAAGATGCAGAGATCATCCACAGTGGTAGCAAATAAATACACACTACGTCACAACAGCAGTAAACGATGGCCAAGTGGGGTTTATTCCAGAAACGCAAATGTCCTTCAGCCGGCGGGCGGAGACGCGAACCGAACCGCGGAACATCCGTAAAAGGAGCCCGACTCCGTAATAAAAAGGAGCAGACTGTTGACACCTGCAACAACCTGGATGGATCACGAATGCACTGCATGCAGGGAGGAAAATCAGCCTCAAAAGATTACCTACTGTATGGGTCCGTTTACATAATATTCTTAGAAGGGCAAAGTCATACCGCTGGGGAACAAAACCGTGGCGACCGGGGCTTGAGATCCGAGGGAGAGGGTGACGGTAAAGGGATGGCGCCAGGGAGCTCCCGGGGTGATGAAAAGTCTACACCCTGCTTGTGGTCGTGCCCCCACACAGCTCTAGATTCACGAATTTCACACCAAGAAAGAGGAAGGAAACCAGGGAAATCCAAATAAGCTGTTTAATTAAGAGTTTGGTACCAGTGTCAGTTTTCTTGTTTGGTTTTGCTTCTGTTTCTCTTTGGGCCACCCCAGGATACGGAGCTTCTGGGCTGGGGATCAAATCGGGGCCACAGGTGAGACCTAAGCGGCCACTGCGGCAACAGCCAGGTCCTTTAACCCACTGTGCTGGGCTGAGGTTGGAACCTGCGTCCTGGTGCTGCAGAGGTGCCCCCAACCCCATGGCACCACAGTGGGCACTGCCGCTTTCTGGCTTTGATAAGCTTTGATTTGATACTACTTCGCGGGGACGTGTCACTGGGGAAGGCGGGTAAAGGAGCGAGGGAAGCCCGCAGTGAGTCTGCGGCTTCCCTGAGTCTAACGTTATTTACAAATTCAAGGTTCTTTTTTTAAAGGGAGGCCAACAGGACAGACCCTTCGCAGAAGATCGACCCCTGGCCCGTGGATCTGTGAGGCGGCACTCCGCGTCATTCGTCACCAGGGAAAGCAAACTAAAGCTCCGAGGAGACGGCCCCGCTCACCCGCAGAAAAGGCGGAAACGAAAAGCACCGACAGCCGCAGGTGTTCGGCGAGACGCAGACGCGGAGGAACCGGAGGAACCGGAACGCTCACGCCGCCCGGCAGGGGAGGTAGAGCCGCGCGGTTGCCCTGGCAAACGGGCACTTTCTGGACAGTCAAGCCCAGACATTCCACTCTGCAAGTTTGCCCATGGGCAGCGCAAAGACGGGCACTTCGGAAGGGCTGGCGCAGCTTTATGCGTCATGGCCCCAAACCGGGCACAATGGTGGACAGACTAGAAACATCGGTGCCCAGGTGCCTGGACAGAAGGACTGTGGAACAGCCACCGATGAAACACGGAGCAATCAAATGTGGATGCATGTCAAGCACATGCAGAAGCCAAAATAGCACACGCACGGTGAAATTGTGTGATACGAAATTAACATAGAAACAGGAACGAGATTCAGAAGATCCGTCAGTGATGAGGTGGGGCGGGTGGGGCAGTTTATTGTAAAAGGCTGTGGGATCCTCTTGGAGCAATGCATACATACGTTCTCCGCCTTGATCATGAGGTGGTTACACAGCTGTATAAACGTGTCAAAACGCAGCAAACTCTGCATTTAAAAGGGGTGCCCCTTACTGTATGCACCTACACAGACAATGCATACTGAAGCTCAACGCATCTGATTTTTAAAAGCCCCTCCTGCGGGAGTTCCCTTTGTGGCTCAGCGGTTAACAAACTCAACTAGGATCCATGAGGATGAGAGTTCAATCCCTGGCCTCACTCAGTGGATTAAGAACCCGGCATTGGAGTTCCCGTCGTGGCGCAGTGGTTAACGAATCTGACTAGGAACCATGAGGTTACAGGTTCGATTTCTGGCCTCGCTCAGTGGGTTAAGGATCCGGCGTTGGTGTGAGCTGTGGTGTAGGTTGCAGACACAGCTTGTATCCCGAGTTGCTATGGCTGTGGTGCAGGCCGGCAGCTACAGCTCCGATTCGACCCCTAGCTTGGGAACCTCCATATGCCGTGGGAGTGGCCCTAGAAAAGGCAAAAAGACAAAAAAAAAAAAAAAGAATCCGGCGTTGCTGTTAGCTGTGGTGTAGGTTGCAGATGCGGCTCGGATCTGGCATTACTGTGGCTGTGGTGCAGGCCAGCAGCTGTAGCTCCAACCCAAGTCCTAGCCTGGGAACCTTCATATGCCATGGGTGTGACGCTAAAATAGCAAAAAAAAAAAAAAAAAAAAAAAAGTCCCTCCTACATTTCTAAACACCCCCATGGGTGATAAACCCACAGAGAACCACTAATCTGCAGTGACTATTATTCTGGGCCCAGTGGGACTCACCTGTGGCTTTGCAACTTGCCCAAGAGACTCTCCAGAGCAAGGGCGGTCGGAGAGCCATGGCTACAGCAGACACCTGCCCGTCTGCCCACCACCCACTCCCCATTTTGCTTCGTAACGGACCCCGTGTTACCCCCGTGTCCACCTTCCACGCCTGGCTCAGCTCCAGGGACAGACCCAGAGCAGGGAGGGCAGCCAGAGCCCATGACCAGGCTCTGCTGGGCAGCAGGGCACGAACCATGCCTGGCAAGGAGGTGAGCGAGGAATCTGCTGGGGGTTTCTGGAAAGGTCTCCTGCTCCAAGGAGATGCCCCAGGGCGAGGTGGGCCCTTCCTTGCTCTGCCATTCCCAGGAGACCGGCTCCGGGGTGCCTGGCACCTCCGGCCCAGCCCGGCTGGCCGGCAGCACGAGGAAGTTCCTTTCCAAGCCTCCCTGAGCAACGTCCTTTGCCAAAAATGGAAAGACTCTCGCATGGCCAGACATCTGCGAATCCAAAGCGTGGGGCAAAGGCAGGCGATGCTGCAGGAAGGGCAGGGAAGTTCACGGAGAAGGGGAGAGAAGCAGAGCAGCCGAGCTCACCTGGCCCTGCTTGGACCTGACGGGGCCTGTGGCTACTTACCTGCAGAGAAAGCTAAACCCTGGGATTCAAGATTTATTACAAATTTTACCCGTAGTTTCCAAGAACATTTCATCAGAGCCCGTCTTTGCGCAATCATCGTTGCCTCCTCCCAGCGGGGAGGGAGTTTATTATTTTCTTCTTCTCCAGGTCTGTTACTCACAGGGCTTCTACTCTTATTTTTAAGTACGCAGATTTTTTCAACCAGAAAAGTGTTTAATTCAAGATTCACACTTGGAGACCCCCTACCCCTGAGGAAAAACGTTAGTTTTGCTGGACACACAGCAGTGTTTAATGGGTGACACGCGTGGTCACGTTGCTTTTTAAAAAGGAGGTGATGGCAGAGGCCCACGTCAGCCCCTGAATCAGGAGGTTCGGGGACAGGCCCCCCCTTCCTCTGGGCAGATACACCCCCCCCCCCCAGAGTGTGTCCAACCTTGACCCAGGCTCTCCGGGTCTGGTGACTGACCGGCTGACAACGTCCATTCCAGGGGTGGCCTGGGAAAGAGAGCGTGAGGCCTGGCCCCCGGCTCAGAATGAGGCAGGGCTCTCAGGGTGGACAGGAGAGCCGGAGCCAAGTCACCACGCCCAGCAGGCTCAGCAAACACAGCTGGCAGGACAGGTGTCTCTGTGCCCTTGCTCCCCGGGGCCTCGCCCTGCATCGCACGGGGCCTCCTGTCCCAGGGGCTGCTCAGGTCCAGGCAGGCACAGGGACTGTGCTAGAAAACCGTCAAGGTCCAGCTTCAGAGCAGAAACCCCCGGGCCTGGAAGCAGGGTGGCCCTGGGGAGGGGGCAGTGAGGGGCAGGGTGATAACACGGCGGCTGCACTGCAGGGGGAGCTGGGGGGGGCCAAAGCGGGAGAAAAAGCAGGGGTGGCGGCCGGGCAGAGCCAGCCTGGCCCCAGGGTGGCAGGAAGCCTCCATCCTGGTTTCGAAGGCGGGACGGAGGGGCCTCAGCTGTGCCTGAGGAGGTGGGAGGGAGCCAGAGGCTGGGAGGAGGGCCTGTGGGGTCCCCCTCGGTCAGCACCCGATTTACACGGAGCCCCTCCTCAGATGACCTACTGTGTGAGGTCACCAGCCCTTCAACTCGTAGAGCGGTCAGAACCCTCTGACTGAAGCGGGGCACCCTGGGCCCCAGGTTCCGCCAGCTCCCCAGCTGGAGGCCCGGGCTGCCTGGCGGGGCCTGGACAGAGGAGCGCAGGAGCGCCATGTGGGGGCCAGGTCCCAGGTGGCGGCTGCATCCACTGCCAGCTTTGCCCAGACAGGTCAGCTTTGTGATGCAGGTGCTCCCGGAGGCCTGTGCATCCTTAACCCACACGGACCTGCGGCCCCTCCCGGGGGCAGACAGCTGCATCCGCCCTGGGCCCTGAGAGCCCCCTCCTCCACTGCCCCCCACCCTGCAGGCGCTGTACCAGGAGGGGGACCTGAGGGCCACGTGGGAGGGAGCCGCCTGGGGTGCCGGCTGGAGGCCTTCCGAGGCCGGGCCGGTGAGCACGGCGACTCCCACACAGAGGGACACAGGCTGCACGGGACAGGCAGCAAGGCTCCATTCCCTGGCCACACGGAGCGTCCCTGGGGACAGCCTGATGCAGCCCAGCTGTCCCGTGAGTCACGCGGACGCCCACATCTGGAGGCCCTCGGCCCGCTGCCGGCTGGCACGCAGGCCGCCGTGGAGACGGGATGGGAGGAGCCTCCGGCCCCACCCGCTGCCCCCGCCTCCCCCTCTTCCCCTGAAACAAGGAGCTGTGGGTTTGCCTTCTGCTGTGGGGGACTAGGTGCAGGGCCAGTGGTCAGGCGACACGGCGGGGAGGGGCTGGCCCACCTGCAAAGTGTCCTGAGATGGCAGGAGAGCCTGGGGCTCAGGGCCTGCTGACCACTCCAGGCAGCCCACCCAGTAGGTCCAGCTGGACAGGGAGAGATCTCGCAGGGAGCTGTGGGGTCTCCAGACAGGTCCCCAGGGTCAGGCGGCGTGGTGGCTGATTCCCTGTGCCCTAGAAAGCGAGCTTGGGACCAAGGAGTCAGGGCCGGAAACCAGCCAGGGCCCCGAGGCCAAGTGCAAAGAGGGCCCTGGAGCCCCCGGGCAGGGCTCTTCATCTAACAGAGCACATGGAGGAGGGACGAGGCTGTGTTCCCCCCACACGGGTCCCCCCTCCCTCCCTGCGTTCAGGACAATGGTAACATAAGCAGGGGAAGACAGCACGTGCCAGCCTCTCCTGCAGCTGGTGGCCCATGAGCTGTCAGTGCAAGTGTGGGGACAACCAGGGAGGCTGCCGGGAGAAAGCTGACTTTTCCAGTAAGAGCTGCTGTGGGTCCCTCCCTGGTGTCCTGGGATGTAGGCGTGAGGGCAGCAGCTCCAGCAGCCATTAAGAACCATGAGGCAGCTGTGAGGATGGAGATCACTTATTAAGAGTGGCAGAGCAGGAAGACTGGTCTGCATCCTCCCTGCCGGCGCAGCAGAGCCACCAAACTGCGAGAGGGTAAACCCTGTGCGGTCGGCCACCGTTCGGAAACAGGCTGATTCAGTTCTGGGCTGGGCAGGGCTGCTCCGTGGCAGGAGGAGGAGGTGCAGGCTGTGAGCCGGGGCCTGAGTCACACATGCTCCTCACTCAGCATCTCTCCCTGACGCTCTTGTTGTATTTCTTTATCTTTATTTATTTTTTGTTTTTTATTTTTTATGGAAGTGTCATTTCTTTAGAGTGTTTCAGGTGTACAGCAAAGTGAGTCCGTGATACATACATAGAGATACACACATATATTCTTTTTCAGATTCTTTTCCACTACAGGTTATTACAAGATATTGAATGTAGTTCCCTGGCCTCCACAGCAGGTCTGGTTTTTATTACATATAGCAGGGTGTATTTGTCACCAAATTCCAAATGTAACCCTCCCCTCTCCCTTGGTAACCGTAGGTTTGTTTTCTATGTCTGTGGGTTCCCAACACCCTTGAAAGGCCTGCCCCCCACAGCAGTGGGTCCTGAAGGCAGCTGATCTCAAGACTCACCAGGGAATTCTGTAGGACCATCAAGCCCCTGGCCCCACCCAGGGCTCCACACGTCCCGGTGGCTCAGAGAACATCTCCACCGTCTGAAGACTTAGCCGGTGGGTCTCAGAGTGGGGTCTAAAGACCCCAGGGTTCCTGAGCCCCCTCCAGGGGTCTGTGAGGCCAGATCCGTTTCGGCGATAACGGATGTGCCTTCCTCATGCTCCTTCTCCAGCACATCTGCAGAGCCCACAAATTCCCTGGGTGGGTTTCAGACCCCACACGGCAACAAGCCCTTAGGAGGTGAATTTTATTGGGTTTTGGTCTTGTATCAAAGGCCATCCACAGCCATCTAAGAGTATCCTAGCTACACTCTTCCCTCCAGCTCTGGGTCTGGATGAGGCCAGGCTTCATCACATACTTTGTCCAAAACAACCTGTCACGAGAGCTTCCAAAGGCGGATCTGAAAACCAAGCTTTCCTCTGGACGTCGCAACCTTGTACAAGGGAACCAGAGCGCCGCTCCTCCCACAGTGGTTTTATTTTTGGTGGAAAATATAGCTTTTTAAATTAAAAGTTTTTATGTTAACGTGCAATGGGTGTATCCTTGCTAAGGCTCAATAAATAAATACTTTTAAATGTCTGGTTTCCTTTCTAATAGCACATTGGCAGATAGGAAGCGCTGTGCAGTTCCCACAGCAGAGAGCGGACTAGGCCTGTGAGACCGGAGGTGGCTGCAGCTGAGGTCCCTGGAGACAGGTCCCAGGTGGGGTCCCAGAGCCGGGCACTTCCAGATCTTGCTCAGCATCTTCTTCCCGCCCCTCCTCCCGTCTCCAGGGTTACGCCCTCTCTTTAGCCCCGCAATCCTTACGGAAAAATGTGGCGTGGGTCTGGCAAAAGATGCCAGGCCTTGGAGACTGTGGCTGGGCTCCCCACAAATCCCCGCCGGACGCCACCCTGCAGCTGGGCGTGCTCGGCGGCTGCTGCAGCGAAGGGCACAGGCCTTACAAACGATGAAGCCTTTCTCCTTGTGCCCGTTACGGTCATACTTGACGAGGTACAGCTCATAAAAAAGCAAGGACGTATTTTAAGTGTAGGGTCCGACGACTTTTCACAGATGCACACAGCATGTGACGGCCCCTTCATTATGCTCTGCGACCTTCCCGCACCCCTGGGCCCGGAGCAGGTGGTCTTCCCTGGACCCTCCCCACCCCCCGCCCCCTTAGGCTGCCACTCACCTGCTCCCAGTCACCAAACATGACCTTTGCCTGTTCTAGAATCTCTCGGGAACAGAATCACACAACACGCCTCCCTCGGTGCCTGACTGACCTACCTCCCCCCCCCCACGCTGCCACGAGTATCAGGACAGGTGGTCTCACGGAGGAGCCGTGACCTGCAGTGTGGACAGACCAGCCTCTCTCCCTGCCAGGCTCTGGATGGTTCCACTTTTTGACTATTACGAAGAAAGCTGATGTGGACACCTGGTGCACGTCTTTGTGTGGACATGTTTTTACTTGTTTGGAGGAAATACTTGGGAGTGGAATGGCTGGGTCACAGGGAGTGTAAATTTAACTTTATACAAAACTGCCAGTCTCCCAAAACTGCCGCACCACGTGAAACTCCCACTGTCAGAGGCTGAGAGCCCAGTGGCCTCACACCCGAAGGACGGTCAGCATTCTAGCACACACGCACTAGCAGCTTCGGTGGAATCTCGCCGTGGCTTTAATCTGCATTACATTAATTACTTATATTAACTATACGTGATCTATAAAATATATTCCATGTATTAAAATGACTGTAGCTTTATCCTAAGTCTTAACAGCAAATGCTTTAAAACCTCCAACTTTGTTCTTCTTTTAAAGATTACTTTGAACTTCCACGTAAATTGTAGAACCCGTTTTCAACGTCTGGTTTGCTTCGTGGGGTCGACGGAAATCACATTAAATCTAAAGGTCAGCTTGAGAACAACTCTTAAGCTTAGTAACACTGAGCCTCCGGCTCCATGACTGTGATCCACTTCTCTACCTCCCAGGTCTTCTTGAATGACAGCAGCGAGTTTTAGTTTTCAGTGTTCGGGTCTTCAGATTTGCCGCTAAGTCACACGTGTTTTTGATGCTACCGTAAAGGAGAAGAGGTTCACACTTTTCCCCGCTTGAACACAGACATCCAGGTGAACTCTCGAATCGACGAGGCGCCAGGCCGGCGAGCGTGGATGTCCAGTCCGCAGGTCCCACCGCTCAGGGGGCAGAGAGCGGGACCAGGACTGCGGGAAAGGGCCCCGAGGCAGCGGCCCCTGCCCCGCCCTCTGCGGAAGCCTTTTCATCTCTGCCACCCGACTCCCTGGAGCCGGGGGCCTTCCAAAGTCAGTGTGTCCCCAGGGCTGCTCCCTGCCGCAGTCCTCCCCGGCCCCAGCGCCCCTCTGGCAGGACTTCAGAGGGACCGCCAGCCTCCTCGCCCACGTGGCCCACATCTGGCCCAAGCACACACTTCCTCCCTCCTCCTCCTCCTCACCTTCCTCCCCCAAATGGAGCGTGCCTGGGTCCCCTCGTCCCCAGCCTAGCCCTGAGCCTTCTCCGCTGGGCAGCGCGGCAGGCGGGGCCCCAGCAGCCGAAGGAGGGGCACCTGCAGCTGCTGCCCAAGGACAAGGCCTCGCCAACCTCCCGCGTCCGTGAGGCTTGCGCTTGGTGACCGGGCCCCACAGGGCGAGCCCAGCGGAGGCTTCAACCCCAACAGCGTCGTCCGCGTCCTCCGTGCACGGAGCCGCAGCAGAGTCCGGAGCCTGGGAGGTAGGGGGACAGTGGAGGGCGCCCTGGGCTGGCGGGGGAAGCTGAGCGCTGCGACAGGGGACTCGCGGGTAACAGACAGAAGCGCAGTGCTGTTCCACGGTCATTCAGAGCAAACGGATCCAGGGGGTCGCTGGGGAGTCAGGATCCTTCCAGCAACGGCTCTGCCCCCTGGGGCCTTGGGGTACCTCCCCCGAGCCCTGCACTCAGGCAGCTGAAGGAAAGGGCGTGTGGACGGTCCCACAGAGGTGGTTTCAGGAGGCCTGGAGGCAGCATCCATCGCCTCCACCCACAGCCCAGGGCCAGCGCCCACCCAGCCCATCCAGCGGGAAGGAGCCGGGGACCAGTGTGAACCACGTGCCCAGAGCTCGGTGAACGCACCGCGGGCCTGGGTCCAAGCCCCAGGCCTGCCGCCCAGGCCTGTGCAGCTCAGCACCAACGGTCTCTCTGGGGCAGGTCTCCGCCCGCCCGGGGGCGCTCTCCCTTCCCGACCCTCCACCACGCCTCTCTGGGGGCTTGATGTTCTGAGACCCCCGTGGTCTACAGGCCAACAGGGAAGCTCAGGCCAGGAGAAGGAGCTCCAGGCCCCTCTCTGCGACTCCCGCGGCCGGGGAGGGCCACGCGTGGGCCCACCTTGCAAACGCACACTGGCCCGTTGCACGTCCCGACAGGAGACGCGCCCTCCCGAAGACCTCAGCTTCCCCACCCGTTAGTCACCGCTTCATTTTGACACAAATTGCCGAGTGAAGTATCAGTGGCCGTATCAGCGCTGTGCTGTGGTGGATAATTCTGCACAGAAAACTGGGAGAAACAGGAAACAAAAAAGAAAGAAAAACCATTTCGAAATGAAAAAGTTGAGTCCTCGTGGCAATAGACTGAAAACTTAAAAAAGAAAAAAAACTGAACAATTATCGCTCCTGCCTGTTTTTCATTAAATGGACAAATCTGTGGAGGCTTGATTGTTTTGTGGCCTGAACAAAAATACCATGAAAAGTACATGTATGAATAGCTTCGCTTTGATCCTTGCCAACCTCGCTCAGTCGTAACTTCGAAAAAGAAAACACTTTTTCATTAACTTTCCACTGATTTTAAGGAGATCAGACATGAGACCTCCTTTTCCCAGCTGAGGATCTCCCGGCCCAGGCTTTGCTAGAAGGTGCGCTCGGGGACCTGCAGCTGGTGTCGCGGGAGCCACACGCTGTCCCTCCACGCACCGACAGCCCTCGGCAAAGGGCCAGAGCTCCCGGGCCACGAAACCTCTTTCCTTCCCCGGCTGCTTAGTCATCTCCCAAGTCGTTGGCAGTTGTCTGTGGCCCCCTCAAAACGTTTCCATTTATGGTTAGAGTTCGGCCTTCCCAGCTGGTCACACAGATGGGAAAGCTTAAGCGAACAGAGCAGCCAAAGCCAGAGCCGGGGGCTGCTGGCGGAAGGGGGCTCCTTGGGGGGATGATGGACAGACCGCCCAGCCAGGGGCCTGTGGGAAGGGCCAGCTCCGGCGGGAGTCCACGTCCTTGCTGCCTCCTGCCTGGCACGCACAGCACACCCGCCCATGCGGCCACGGGGCTGCTACGGCCGGTCTGTCGCCCGGCTGGTCCTATGTTTATTTAACATCGAAGGGTCCCCGGAGACTGTGAGTCGCCCGGGGCAAGAGCCACCAGCCCACTTGGGGGGGGCAGAGGGTGTGGGAGGGCCCAGGGTGCCCACCACGGCCCCAGACACCTGGAGACCAGAGGAAAGGACAGGCACCGGACAGGAGCCCCCAAGCCTGGCACCTCCTTCGAGCCCACAGCACCTGGCGGTCTGGCCCCGCAGAGCCCACCTTTCCCGTCTCACTCCTCCTCCTCCTCCTCCTCCTCCTCCGAGGCCGCCCGGAAGGGGACCCCAACCGGCCAGCAGTCTTTCTAAGAGGAAGCCTCCCGTCCTCCTTCACGCTCTCCGCTAAAGCGCCACTTTCCAAAGAGCAGTTTCTCCCTTGACGTCACAGTAAAGAGTCAAGAGAAAAGCGTTCAGCCCTTGCCTCTCAGTTCCGTCACCTGGACGAGAGCTGGGCTGTGTCTGTGCCACGGGCTGGGCGCGCAGTGCAAGGAGGGGTGGCCTTGGTGGAATGTTTGCAGTTTTACTCCACGCCTTCAACAGAGAGGCTTACTTTTGTTCCCACAACCACCATCCCTTCCCAGAAAGAACAAAACCTCCGATTCTCTGCGGGCTTTCCTCGCTCACCCAGGCCGGACCTGTCGTCACGGCCCAGAGAAGTGTCTGTGTGCCGGAAGAGGTCCGGATGAAAGCAGGCAGGGCCCAGCTCTACCCAGGCCGGTCCTGGCATCCTGTGGCTGGTGGAGCAGGTGGTGGGGCCCTGCCACCCTCATCTACAGCTGCGAAGGCTCTGAGGACCTGCTCGTCCTCACTGACCAAACACGACGTCCAGAAGGCTCAAAGCATGCCTCTCACATAAGCCCAGGACGAAGACGAGAACAATGCTCCTGGCTCCCTCCTGAGGAAGCAGGGAGCAGGCAGGGCCTGCTCGGATGGGCCTTAGAGGAGCAGGGACGGTCTGCCCTCAGGGAAGCCTTCCTGAAACAAGCCTCTGAGTTCTGCCTGCGGACAGTCAAATCACAGCCTTCAGAGTTACCACGGAGGGAACCCTGGCAGCTGGGGTTTCTAAATCTTTCTTGCAATGCAAGTGCCTGACTTAACTGGGATTGCCAGTCAAGGCCGCCACTTCCAAGCCCGCTGTCTTGCATGACACAGTGCCAGGCCCAGCAAGATAAGAGCCAGGCCGACCCCTCACACACCCGCCAGGCTCCTTCATCTTAGAGGTCAGGCTTGGCTGCAACACTTACGGACCATTGGGCCTCCTGCTTTTTCTCTTCCTGCTCTTCAAATTCCTATACTTTGTTTGAAATCCACCAGCAAAGCGTGAGCCCAAGAAACCCTAAGCCTCCGCCCATGACCCCAATAAAAGCCGAACCCCAGGTCCACACGTGCTCTCTCTACCTGTAATCTGATGGGCAGGCCCAGGAGTACAGTGTAATTTCCAGAAACTATAAGTAATAAGCCTTTACTTTTTCAAAGTTTCCTGACAGTTACCTCCAAAGGGCATCTTGCAATCGCAGTAGAAACACCAGGGCCAGTCCAACCACAACCTCCTCACTGACATGCTGAGACCAGCACCAAAGAGCTACCCTCTGCAGAAAGGGAAACCAGAACGGAGTCGGAGTTGCTGAAAGAGCCTCCAAAACGAGCCAGGAAGCCACAGAGGAAGCAGGACACACGGCCTTCTCAGCGCAGATGAAACCTGACCTTCTGACCACTTACTGCCCCAACGAAGGCATCCAGGGCATCGGACAGAAACTCGACATACTCACGGGACACCTGCCCTAAACCAGCTCATTGTTGCTTAAGGACAAATATCCCAACTTCTTATGTCCAACCCAGTTCTCTCTGGGCAACTTAACCTTGAGGCCTTCTGTCTTTAGAGGCCCCTGACTCCGTCTCTTCCCCAGAACACTCTGGGTTTTACCCAAATCTGTGTCTCCGGAATGGCAGTTCTCAGGACTCCGAAGCAACTCTTTGTTCTCCGCAGCCCAGATGCTGATTCTCAGTCAACACTTTCTCCCAAACACAGAGGACTTGCACCTTTTCTGGAAAGAGGCTGCCGGCCAACACGGAAGGTCTGAGAACCCGAGCCCCAGTGAATGGTGATGTCATCGAACGCAGGGGCAGAAAGACTCGACATACGCACGGGGGAGCGGCTACACCACACCCCGGCGTGGCGCTGAAAGGACCGCGCACTCACCTTCCTGCTTTATGTCCAGGTTTTGAGTAACCAAAGACCTGGGGTAAGGATGCTTGAACACCAACGCCTGTCCAAGCTCCTCCCACCCTGCAGTGTGTCCGTTTCTCTGTCCTTTCTGTCCTTCTCACATGCAGCCGTTTCCAAAACACTGGAACACTGTTGTTATTCGTACTCTGTGTTTTGCAGAGCTGTATGCGACGTACTTTAAATTTTGAAAAATTAACAGAATGTTTGTATTTCTAAAGGGAGTGCTTGATAGCGCTCCCGTGACAGTCAAGCTCCCACCGCGCCTTCAGCCCTCCAAGCTCTGTGTCAGATTCCCCAGGACACAAATGGGCAGGGAGAGCCAGAGCGCCTCATGCTGGAACGCTGAAGCTTAAAGGGGTCATGTGTGGATGAAGCCATTTCCTAAAAAGTCACACCTGCGAATTCATTTTTGGAGGATGCTGGGGGGTGGGGGAGGACCTCTGACTTTCGCTGATACAGTAGCCACAGTTTAAAAGCAACAGCCTCGCTGCTCCCTGGGCAAAGTGCCTCCCCACCCGCCCAGGCTTCTTTTCCCATTTGTCATGGCCTCGCAGTTCTAGGAAAATATGCAGGAAACTGTTTTATTTTGGAGGAGCAACCAGGTAATCCCACAGCCCTGGGATGCTCCCTTCCAGTTCTCTTCTCCACCCTCGGATGTGTTGCAAAGCTCAGAGTTTCCAGCTGTGGCTTCACTTAGCCTTGCTTTGTCAGTGGGGAGGGACCACGGCAAAAAAGAAGCATCGAGAGAATCCAGTCAGCCAAAGCTCACAGTAGAAAGCGGTCATATGGTGACCACAGTGAGTCATTCTGGATGGGGCACAGCACACACATCCCCGCCCCTGCGGTCTGGTCCTCTGGGAATTTCCAGTGGAAAGTCTCTGTTTCCGACCCAGGAACGACGGGATGGCCTGTCCCAGTGGGAACACTTACAGATTCATTGCAACACCATTCCATTGGGCTTCTGTGGATCTATGTTTGCTGCATCCTGTGCGTCGTCTCAAAGCGGGGAGGCGCGTAACCTCAGAGGGCAGCAGGAAGAGCTTTCATACAGGAATCGTTGCTGGGTCTCGGACGGTGGCTGAGACTTGGATACGAGGAGATGGGCAGGCGCTCCCACGTTGGGAAGAACAGAAGGGCCTCAGGCACCGTCCCTGGGGACCGGAGAGCATCCGCTCGGATGGTGCTCCTCACCAACCCCCAGGCCCGGGCTGCTCTTGGCTGAGAGCATCCTTCGCGTTCTCCGCGTATGCCAACGCCTCCCCGCCTTCCTGAACTGCTTATGCAGCCCTGGTTCCCAGGGGCCCCAGGCTCAGCCTCGCCCGCCCCTTCAATCATCCAAAGGGCCATCAATACATCCCGGCCTCGGCCTCCGCTGGGACCTCTCCTGACCGCCCCTCCCCTTCCCACGCCACTTCAGGCCTTCTTCTCGACCCCTATGTTGGTGCTGCAAGACATTCTTACATTTTTTCCCAAACCAGGCGTGAATTTCCCTAACTCCCAGCTGTAGGGATCACCTCTCTGTATATGGCGCGGGCTCCGCCTCTGGCTTCCAGAAAGGTGCGTTGTCTGAGGCTGGTTTCAAGTGGGGGGGGTGGGGGGTGGGGGGAGAATTAGATGACTTCGCTCCAAGGGCACCTGAAAAACCCAGTATACTGTGTTTGGTCAACAAGCATGATCCTCCGGACGTGGCTGCCCCCCGCCCAATTCTGAAATAGTCAAATTACACAGAGTTCTAACGAAGCGCTAAGGCGACCTTCCTTCCCCCAGTCCCTCCGTCCCCTCTTCACCCACTCCTTCCGAGGGCTGTTCACAAAAGAGGACAATGTAAATCGGAAGAAGACAACACCAAGTGGAGCCATTTTAAGAACATGAATTCCCTCCCTGGTTGGTTTATGAGGCTGTCTCAATCATCAGGCTACGAGAAGAGCACGGAGGACCAAGCACTCAGAACCGCCCAAATCTTCGGAGACGGGGTCTCAGCCTTCAAGGCTAAAGCGCAGACTCCGAAGCCGGCACCCTCAGCCTTCCGCTGGTCTGCGGCCTCAGCGCCCTTTCTCGCTGCTTTGCGATTAGGCCTTGATAACCCCCAACAGGCCGCCTGCCTGGCGGCGGGCCCAGGACCACCACGCAGCGACCTGGGACGAAGGGTGCGGAGCTTAGGGAAGCCCGACCCCAGAACGCCCCAGAAGAGGCGGAGCAGCAGGGCCCCCCACGCGGCAGGGAGCCGGACCCCGACCGGAAGCCCACCCGTCCCGCCGGAAGTCACGTGCTCCTGGTCAGGCGGGCTCCGCGGGCAGGCGGACCTCAGAGTCCCTGGAAGGAAGCCCCGCCCCGGCCGGAAGTCACGTGGACCTGAGCCCTTGGGCCCGGGAGGCTGTGCGGCCCCTGGGCCTTGGCTCCGCCCCCCGGTGGTGCCGCTGCCGCCGGTGCACAGGGTCCTCCCAGCGCTGCGTGGGCGCCTGTGCAGAGGCAAATCTGCGTGAAGTGTCTCTCCCACCTCTGCCTCCTCCCGCCGCAGAGGGGGGGCCGCGAAGCCAGTTAGGAGGCCGCAGACGAAGGGTGCTCCTTGCTGCGTTATTCACAGCAGCCGGAAGGTGGGAGCCATGCAGCTGTCCGTCCGCCCGCGGGTTGAAAGGACAGATGAGGTGGTGTCCACGCAGTGGGATGTTCTCCAGCCAGAGGAAGGCTTGACGTACTGATCCCTGACGGGTGTGGACGAAACTTGCAAACACTGGGTTCTGTGAGAGAAGCGAGGTGCAAAAGTCACACTTGGATGACTATTTATATGAAGCAAACAGGGAGCAGTGAGGGCGGGAGGGAGCGCGGCCTCACCGGCACCTTCCCTCTCCCCGTGCAGACATGTGCGGGACCCTGCAGAGCTGGTATTTGCAGGGCGCAGTGACTCTGCTAAGTGCCACTGAATTGTACACTTTAAAATGGTTAGAATACAAGTGTTACCTGGAAGGAAGGAAGCAAGCAAGCTTATGCCGCCTCTGTGGTAAGTGCCTTGAAGCCAGGCACTGTGTCTGAGTCTTTTTTTTTTTCCCGACACCCCCCCCCCCACCTGCGGCGTATGGAGTTCCCCGGAGGAGATCAGATCTGAGCTGCAGTTGCTACCCACGCCACAGCTGCAGCAACAACGGGTCCTTAACCCACTGTGCCTGCCGGGTGTTGAACTTGAGTGCCAGCTGTACAGAGACACCAATCTTGTTGTGCCACAGTGGGAAGTCCTGTCTTTTTGAGGCGCGCTTCCCTGGAAGGCATCAGTGATGGCACTGATGGTTGTTGAGGAGTGATGGAAATGCGAGTGCTAAGGCCCCAGGGTGGTGGACTGCCACTTTACGGGTAGACGGGAGCCCAGTGACTGCCCAGAGTGGCCAGCTGGCAGCAGAGCTCTGATCCACCCATGGGCGTGCTTGCCTGGCCCACCGCATGTGCAGTGCCTTGTCCTCTGGGGCTTGCTGCAAAGACTGGTCTCACCCTGTCCCATGCCCCGGAGAGGGCACTGGCAGTGCCTGGCATGGCGCGTACCTGGACCTGCATTGCAGAAGGGCCGCGGTCAGTTCCTGTGAGCCGGGGTGAGCTCCGCCTCTGCTGGCCTGTCTCATTTGGCCCTCTGCCTTGCCTTTAAGTTCACAGCCTCCTCCTTTCCTGTGCCCTGAGTCCTGATGTGTAATTGCTAATAGCACCCCCTCCACTCCTATTTATAACCACTAAATAATGCAGCCCAGTGTCTCCCTGCAGTGGGTGGTTCTGTTGAATCCACTCAGCGACCTGAGGCTCAGCCAGGGCAGTGTGATTCTCCCTACCCTGGCTGAGAGTTGCTTCACGTGGTGGCCCCTCTCCTGGCCTGAGACAGAGGGGCGGCCCGTTCCACTGTGAAAATGCCAACTTGCTCCTCCGCTTCCTGTGTGTGAGTGTCTGCGTGTGCATCTGGGCGGGGGCGGGCCTGGGGGCGGTGAGCAGGACAGAGCGGAGGTTATTGGAGCCTGGCTTGCGTGGGCCTCCTTTCTCCGTGCACACACACTTTTTTGAAGTCAGTTTGGATTTTTGTGGAAACTTTATTTTGGTATTTTTCCCTCTTGTTTCTCTGGTAACATCAAAAACAAACACACACAGCTGTGTCACCTGGCTCCCAGCTATATTTTTCCAGCAGACACCTAGCACTGGAAACTCGGCAAGACTTGGACTCCAGAAATCCAGACTAGCTCTCACTTAACTCCTTCCCCCACATATCACGCTGTGCCTCACCCTCGCCACAGAGCTGGCTGGATAGAGGGACGGCGGCCGGGGGGGAAAGAACTCGACTCCTGTATCTTTGGACCCTGCCCGTGATGTAAATACAAGAACAAAACAAGCTCACAGCACTTGCCTTTTCTCCTTCTAACAACCAGAGCTTTTGATGGTGGAATAGCCTGTCTCTACCCTGAAGCTGAGGGTTCCTTGTCTTAGAAATCACAGAATCCAGTTGCTAGGAAAACGTTGCTCCTTTATTCCAACTGTGTCATTGTAAAATGAAGCAGCTTAGGAGCAAAGAGAAGGCCACACAACCAATCAGTGGCAGAGCCAGAAAGAGCCACTGTCGTTGCTGGCTTCACCCCCTTCCCAGCATTTGGCTGGTCCCCAGGAAGGCCACCGCGTGTGCCGTCTGGAAGGCCCCAGGCTCCCGCAACCAGCTGCTTCACCCATTCAGTTTCTGCTGACTTGTTCTATTTTTGTTCTCAATAAGGAATATCACATTTTGAGCCAGCTTTGAATCTCAAATAGGTACACTGACAGTACCGAAACTTTCCTGGCACATACTAGTGGAGCAAGCAAATATCCCCTTGCATTCATTAATCCTGAACACCTACTGTGAGCACGGCCCGTGCTGACGATGCGAGGGCAGAAGAGGCCGGGTCTCTGCTCTCAAGAGCTCGCAGGGTTCCTGGCCTCCTGCGCGGCGACCCACAGGCCACAGGGCCTGGGCGTGCCAGCCGCCACACGAAGCACAGACCTGCGTGGAAATGGGCTCCCCTTTCTCAGTAGTTTCCAGAGTCAGAATGTGTGTTGCTTTGGCTTCTCAGTAACAGAGTTTAATACTTAACCTTCAAAGGAAACAAAATCGTAAACCAATTCTTCAAACTCCAAGTGTCTTGCTGGTCTTTGTGGGGACACTCTTCCCAGCCCCTGTCTCACTGTCATCTTTAGCAATTGCTTAGCCCAGGCCTCTGCTGCAGGATAAAGCAGGGAGGCTCTCAGATGATCTTACTATTGTTTGCAGGATGTGATTTTATTGAGCACTTACGTATAGTCAGTGAGAATATAAACAAAGATAAACAAGGCCAATTTACAGACTTTACAGCTGACAGTAAAGTTTGGGAAGAGAATTTCAAGCAGAATCGTAATTTGAAAAACAACATCTAACTCTCCCAATTTGAAGCCCTTTAAAAATATCTGGGCTAGAAATTCCCCACCCCCTTCAAAAAATGTGTTTAGGCTAAAAGCCAAGGGAGAGGCTGGCTGCCACCCGGAAGCCAGTCCGGATCCACTGAGGCTGTCAGCTCTCTTCCTGCGAGGGTCCCAGGCCCAGAGGGAGGGCAGACCTGGGACAGCCAGGGACGCAGATGCTGCCCGACTCTTGTCTCGGCTGAGCGATGGCAGCGTCTCGGTCGCATCAGCAGCTGGAGAAGCCTCAGGACTCTCCCTGAACGAGCAGCCCTCAGTGGCAGACTCACTCCCTTCCAGCACGGTCTGCACTCCGACTGCCACGGCCCTCCTCGCGGGATGCCAGGGCTTAAACTACACACGGGAGGTCACGGGAAACCCTCCTCCCTTCCTCTGGCGCTGGAGGCATGTTCTGATGGGAACATACTTCTGTCTCAGACCAGGTGCACCTGAGTCCTGACTTGGCTCTAAGCAGCGGACCGCTGAGAGAGACGTCCGGCAAAAACAGAGTAAAGAACATCACTGGACTGAATGTAAAACGCCACCATCTGAGAAAAAGCCACAAGAGGTGTCAGTCCGGATCTTTCTCGAGAAGCAGATGTCACGACAAGACTAGCTGTGGAGCCGGGTCCTGGGGAGCCACCTGTGAAAGATAGAGGGGGCGCCGGGCGGCGGGGTGGGGAGGGGCTGCTGCGCTCCCGCCGAGGGTCTGGGGCCCAGTCGCCCTCCTGGCGCCTGTGCCACAGGAACGGGCCGCGTTGGTGTTCCCACTCGCTGAGCCTTTGGGTCACTCGGCTCCCCCAGCCGGCTCTCCGCCCTGCCCTGTGCTGCGCGGGCCCAGGCAAGGGCTCCTTCGCGCTCCCCACGGGCCTCTCTGCCAGGACAGCTTAGCGGGGAGGCTCAACGGCGTGAACCGCTGCCCCACAGCGTCCACAGGCCTCGGGGCCACGGCGACCCTCGTCCTCTCCCTCCTGGTCCCCTCGGCGGGGCAGCCCTCGCCACGCAGGTCCACACAGCTCCCGCCCGGGTGAGACTCAGACCTTTGATCTGCAGGAGCCGGAGCCCTGGCGATCAGAGCTGCTCAGGCCTGCTCTCCCCGCATCCATCGCCTTAGGACCGGAAGAGAGCGCCCAGAGGCACCCAGGCCAGTCGCTGGGCTCTCAGAGGGGTCCAACCCAGCCTCCTGCTTCCTGTGATCAGAGCCCTGCCACGCTGGCCACTCCTCAGCCGCTGGCCCTGGACAGAAGAGTCCAGAGTGCCCTGTTAGTCCCAGGGGGCCTTTGGGGGCAGGACTTTCAACCCTGCAGAGTCCAGTGCTGCAGGGCCAGGAGGCCCAAGTCCCCAGTGGCCGGTGGGAGGGATGGTAGCTGGGTTACTTAGACCATCGGTTCCCCAACCCAGATGTTCTTGCTGTTGGGGAGACAGTGCCATGCAAGTGTCTGGTTTAGCACAGACCCGCGTCCTGAAGGAGGGCGCTTCTCCCGCCAGTGTTTCTTCTCACTGGTGTCCCGCTCTCCTGTGGCGCACTGGGGACCGCCTGGCTCTGGCTGGTGCAGAGCAGGGCATGACCAGTGGGCCCCATGGTCATATGCCCACTCCCTGTGCCTTCGCTGTGCTGCGGGTCCCAGGCTGGGGCCCAGCCTTCTGTGGCCGTGTGGGCTGAGGCCCTGTGAGCAGGGTAAACCCGTGCCCGGGCGCCCATTCACCGAGCTCTTCCCAGATGGAGGAAGCCCACGTGGCTGACTTGCCACCAGATGTCCCGCTGGGCTCCTTGAGCAGTAACGGGGCCGGGCGCTGTTCTCTGCTGCTGGCGGCCTAACATTCCGCACTGGCTGCCCCTTCTTGGCATCTTCCCAAGGAAGAGTCAGCTGGCGACTCCGACTTTCCTGCCGCTTCTTCTGTGCTATTTCCTGGGGCGGTAAGGAGTGGTACCAAACCTTCCCGCATCACGTCCACTCCTGAATGCCCGTTCCCCGTGCCTCCAGCCCAGAACCCCCACTCCGCAGTCCTCCCCTCCTGCGTCCGGACCAGCTAATCATGCCGGTGCCGGTGCCTGGGAGTCTGCATGTCCTAGCCGTGGCCCTTCTCCTGCCACACAGAGTGGGTGGCCGATGCCTGAAGCACCGCCTAATGGGTAGCTCTCTGCTCCCAGCCTGTGACTGGGATGCAGCCTCATCCATCCTCAGGAAGTGTTTTGAAAATTAAGAACCAAAATATTGGAGTTCCTGTCATGGCGCAGTGGCTAACATATCCGACTGGGAACCATGAGATTGCAGGTTCGGTCCCTGGCCTTGCTCAGTGGGTTAAGGTCCCGGCGTTGCCATGAGCTGTGGTGTAGGTCGCAGACGCAGCTCGGATCCCGCGTTGCGGTGGCTCTGGCGTAGGCCGGCAGCTGTAGCTCGGATTAGACCCCTAGCCTGGGAATCTCCATATGCCGCAGGAGCAGCCCTAGAAAAGGCAAAAAGACAAAAAAAAAGAACCAAAATATCAAAATAAGTGGTAAACTAAGTCATGCTTAGAAGAAAATATATAGCTTTACCTGTTTAAATTAGAAAAGAAAAAAGTCTAAAATCAAAGATCTGGATTTTTTCCTTAATAAGCTAGAAAAAAGAAAAATTAAACCAAAAGTAAATAGAAAGAAAATTTAAAATGAAAGAGTAGACATCAATGAAATTTAAAACATACCAAAAAGTAAGGAAAAGTCAACAAAACCAAAGCTAGTTTAATGAAAACTTCAATAAAAATGATAAATATCCAGATAAACTGATCATAAAAGAAAAAACACAAATTATCCATATCAGGAATGAAACAGGGATCCAGCACGACAGACTTTGCAGATATGAAAAGGATAAGAGAATGCTATACTTTTATTCTCCCCAAAATTAACAACTTGGAAGAAATGGAAAAATTCATTGAAAGATGCAAATTACAAAACGGAATCAAGGGGAAAAAATAGAAAATTTTCTACAGCCTAGGATCCCTCATGAGCATAAACGAAAAATTCCTGAACACAGTCAAATCCAGCAGTACAATCTTAAACATGCACTGGAATCAGGACGTTCCCGTGAGGCACCGGCGGTTTAAGATCTTGAGTTGTCACTGCAGCAGTTCAGGTCACTGCTGTGGTGCGGGTTGGAGCCCAGGCTCAAGAACTTCCACATGCCACAGAAGTGGCCCAAAAAAATTTCTTAATAAAATAAAATTTAAAAAATAAAAATGCATCATGATCAAACAGGGTATTTCCCATAAATGCTAGATTCACTTAAAACTGAAAAATCAAAAAATGCAATTCCCTATATCAATAATTTTTAAAGAATGGTATCATTCCAATAGATGTAAAAAGAGCATTTGCCAAAATTCAACAGCTCTTTGTAATAAAATAAAATTTTAAAAAACTCTTAGAAACGAGGGATTGGAGTCCCCGTGGTGGTGCAGCAGAAATGAGTCTGGCTAGGAACCCTGAGGTTGGGGGTTCGATCCCTGGCCACGCTCAGTGGGTTTGGATCCGGCATTGCCGTGAGCTGTGGTGTAGGTCACAGACACAGCTCAGATCTGGTGTTGCTGTGGTTCTGGCGCAGGCCAGCAGCTGTAGCTCTGATTCGACCCCTAGCCTGGGAACCTCCATAGGCCGCGTGTGTGGCCCTAAAAAGCATTAAAAAAAAAAAAAAAAGGAAAAAAGAAATCAGGGATAACAGGAAATTTCCTCAACCTGACAAAGAATGTCCACAAAAATCTCATAGCTAATTTCAATCTACTGTAAAAGGCTGAATCCTCTTGAGAGAAGGAACAGGCCAGGATGAACTTGCCACATTAATCAGACTAAGTAGACTCACCATCCTCATTTAACACTTCATTCCAGCCAGGCCTTGCCCTCAGCCTGGCTTTTTTTCCAAGAAAAAGAAATAAAAGGCATACAGATTGGAAAGAAAGGAGTAATATCATCTTTGTGCACAGGCAATATGATTGCGTAGCTTAAAAATCTACTAAAGAAATCTACTAAAATGCTACAAGAATTGACATGTGAACTTAAGAAAATCACAGAGTACGAGATCAACAAATGCCTTCCCCCAAATAAATTGTATTTCTATATTCTGGCAATGAACAATCAGAAGTTGCAATTTTTAGGCATCCCCTTCGTGGCTCAGTGGTTAACGAAACCAACTAGGATCCATGAGGATGTGGGTTTAATCCCTGGCCTGGCATTGCTGTGGCTGTGGTGCAGGCCGGCAGCTGTAGCTCCTATTGGACCCCTAGCCTGGGAACCTCCATATGCCATGGGTGCCGCCCTAAAATAGCTAAAAAAATAAATAAAGAAGAAGAAGTTGCAATTTTTAACATGTAATTTATGATAGCATCATCATCAACAACACAAAAGAGAAATGCTTAGGAATTTGACAAGATTAGTCTGTATTCTGAAAACTGCAACTCATTACTGAGCGAAGTCAGAGATCTAAGTAACTGGAGACCTATACCATGTTCATGAACTCAAAACACATCGTGTTAAATGAAACTCTCCCCAAAATGACCTACAAATCCAGGGCAATTTCAACTGAAATATGAGCATGTTTTTGGAAGAAATCAACTGGCCGTTTCTAAAATTTATGTGGACATGCCAAGGACCTAGCATAGCAAAAACAGTCTTTGAAGAGAACTGTGTGGGGAGACTTAAACGTTTACTGAAAAGTTGCAGTGATCAGGAGAGAGTGGCATTGATACATTGCTATATCCATGGAAAAGAATATAGAGTCCAGAAATAGACCCACTCACATCGTGTCGAATGGCTTTTAACCAAAATGTCAAGCTCATTTGATGGGGGAAAAATAATCTTTCAACAAATGGTGGTGGAACAACTTTTTATCATGATGGAAAACACATGTATCTTGAATTTTACTTCACAGCATACACAAAAGTTAACTCAAAATCATCAGCCTGAATCTAAATTTAAAACAATAAAATTTCTAGAACAAAAGACAGGAGAAAATATTTTGCAACCTTGTGGTAGGCAATAATTTAAATAAGACACAAAGAGATGAACCATAAAATATAAAAATCACTAAATTGGACTTTATCAAAATAAAAATATTTTTCTCTTCCAGAGGCACCATTAAAAAATGAAATAAAAAACAAGTCACAGACTGGATACAAATATTTGCAATGCATATATCTGACAAAAGATTTGTATCCCAAATAGCTAAAGAACTTTTACAACTCAGTAATAAAACAAATGTTTCAACAACAAAAAAAATGAGTAAAAATTTGAATAGACACATTTTCAAAAGACATATACAAATGATCAATAAGATCATTAAAAGATGCTCAAGATCATCTGTCATTTAGGAAAAGTAAATTAAGTCTCAATAAGATACCCCTACACACTCACACACTGGAGTTACTCAGATTTGGAAGACTGACAGTGTTACATGTTGGCAAAGATGCGAACTAACTAGTAAGAATATGAAATGGTACAGTTGCTTTGGGAAGCGTAGTCTAGACAAGTGAAAGAGACGCTCACCTGGGACCTGTCGGTAACACTCGTGGCTGTTTCCCCAAGAGCAGTGAAGATGCATGTTGACAGAAACATCTACATATTGTTTATACTTGTTGTATCTACCGTTCACATGTATGTGTTGTCTAAAGCAGGTTTATTTACAATAGGCAAAATCTCGCACCGAAATGTCTACCAGCAGGTGAACAGGTGAGCTGATTGTGGTACATCTGAAACCAACAACACTTATGACCGGAACCCAGCCAGAATCCAAACTGGGACTTGAATCCACAGTTTTTAAATGAGAATCACTCACCTGCTGTCTGGACTTCCGAGGTTCAAGTTCTTTGTGTCTCAGCACAGAAGGAATTCAGCGCGAGACACAAAGTGATAGTCAAGACATAGATATTTAGATTAAGTGCTTGTGAGAGATGCAAGCGGGCAGACAAGGAGGCTACAGGTTTATAATCCAAGGGGAGTGGGGGGGAAACCCCCTCTTCCTTTTTCTTCAAAGTTGTTTGTCTTCCTTGTTACCCGGTGAGAGAGTGTTTGACCCTATGAGGTCAGACCAGGACGGTCATGGTGCTGATTCAAATCATCAGAAGGGTGGTCCCTAAACTCCTGCCCTTGGTCTGAACCGAATGCAGGGCTCCCCCCATCCCCCACAACGACCCGAGGCATGTCTCACGCCCCCCCAGTTGAGCAAGCCTGCCTTGTTCTGACGGCCCTCCCGAGCGGTCACCAACCCACAGTGATCTCCCGAAGCTCCCCAGGCCCCCCTCCGTCCATGGTCCCCCACCGGGACCCCACAATCACAGGTGCAATGATGCTCCTCCATCCCTGTCACACCCATGCAGTGGGACAGCGTGCAGCCACGGAAAGGAATACATCGTGGATTGACACGGCGGCACAGATGAACCGCGAAAAGCTTATTCTGAGTGAAAGAGGAGCACTGCATTATTCCATACAAAACTCAAAAACAGTAAATCTGTAGTGACAGGAAATTAATGTTCGTCTGAGGGTGGGAAGTGAATTAAATGCAGAAGGACATAAATGGGACAATAGGAAAGTTTTAAAGCTTGACTGACAGGCTGGTTACAAAGGTGCACATTTGCCAAAACTCATCAGACTGTGTATTTAACGTTGGTGAAATTTAGAGGATGTAAATTATGCTTCAATACATTTAACTCACAGATTTTTTTTTTTTTGCCAGTATGGAAAATTCCCTGAATAACCCTGAACTTTCACAATTAAAAATGCTGGATCGCCCCCAAAAAAGTAAGTTGTGAGTCTATCTTACTTTGTAAGCCATGTAATCATAATGCAAGCCCGTTGGCTAGAAAATAATCTCCATCTTCACGGCCCAAAAGAAGGTACAAGGTGTAACACAGCCAGTGAGGACGTGTAAAGAAACACGGTGAATCTTTTATTATCCGAAAATTTTTCAACAGGTGGTTTAAATGAAAGTTCCACGCAGATGGTCCGTTGGTGGCGCCTCTACGGCACACGTCAAAGGACCGAGCCCCGAACACGAAGCGCTGATGGTCGGGGACGCGAGAGATGCGGGCACGGCTCCCAGGGAGTGGCACTTACCCCCCACAGGGCACGTCTCTGGGCCCGGATCTCTCCACCAAGGACCCGCTCTGCCGAGACTGAGGTCCCCACACGGCTTTGCCAGACAAAAAGGAAGCCGGAGCAGTTTCGCGCCCACGCGGTCTCTCTGGGAAGAGTTAAGGCTGCGCTCCAGGGAGAAGAAGGTGGCACAGTGTCTGCCATGCGAGACAGCAGCGCGAGCAAAGCTAGGCCCGCCGGACAGCGTTCACCACGTTCACGCGCGGCAGCTGCACAGCAGACCCGAGGTCCTGGGAGAAGAGCTGCTAAGACGGGAGGAGCCCTCGGAGCCCAGTACTCCTGGAAGGTTCCCGTCTTCGGGGCTGGGAAAAGGCGCTGTCACCCTCTGCGGGCCCTACTCTCTTCGGGGGCAGCAGCGCTTGGGCTGCTCCCGGGCCTCGGGGGACACTGCACGCTGGCTGGTGTCCACTGTAAGCTGAGTGTCTTTTGACCCCCAGGCCTCCGAGACGGGCACACACGGCAGCCCTCCAGCATCAGACGGGAGGGCTGCCTGCGGGATGGGCCTGAATGGCCCAAAGGCACAGGACGTCACCTGAAGAAGTGGCCCAGGTGCCCACGATCCCATGCCCGCTCCTCTGCCTTCGCCCCCTGGGGCCTCCTGGGGGGCTCCCCACGGTGAGCGGAGCGACAGGAGGAAGACACGCGCCTGGTGTGCAGACGGTTCGGCACGATATGCAGACAGCGCCCACGGGCGTCCCACTCTGGCACCACCATGTCTCCCGGGGACAGCCCAGGAGGTGGGCAGCAGGGAGTCCCCCAGGCCACGCACCTGGCTGGGCACTTTGAAAAGAGAAATGGCCAGACATGTGTTTACACACGATTCATGGGCTGTGGCCCGTGGCTGGATGGTCGGGGACGTCAGGGCCGAGACTGGAAAAGAGGGACAAAGCCATCTGAGACGACGAATGCGGACGGCGCTCTCTGAGGAGGGAAATGTGGGGACCGTGTGTCCCATGTGGATGCCCAGAGGTGCGATCACCCCACTCGGCCTTTCCCGGCCGCCCTGCCATCGTCCATGAGCAAAGGGGCCAAGGCCCAGGGATGAGGGCAGGCACGGCCCCCACTCACCAAGGCTGACCTGGCCGCTGGTACTGCCGAGAGTCCAACCGGCCAGCAGCAGGGACCAACCTGAGCCCCTGATGTGGCCCACTTCTGGAGTGACCGTGCAGCCCCCGATGGCCAGTTGATCACACAGGGAACAGCATTTTGTCCTTACAAGAATAGACCCTGGATTCAGATGTGCCAAGATGCTGCTGCTGCTGAAACTGCCCTCGTGGACTCAGGACGCCTCAGGGACCGCGTGTTCTGCACGCGCTGCTTCTGCTCCTGCGAGTGTGGCCATGCCCCCCCCCCCCCCGGCTGGGCGGGCCTCCATCTGCTGCCCTCGGACAGCGCTGCTCCTGGTTCTTGGGCATTTGGAGTCAGGCCAGGACTGACACCCTCGGCCCGCCGATGCTCTGGCCTCGGACTCGGGCCAAACACACGCCAGCTGTCCTGGGTCTCCAGCTCGCAGAGGACAGGCTGGGGGGCTTTTCGGCCTCCAGAGCCACGTGGGTTCACTCCTGTGATACGTCTCCTCTAGTGTGTGTCTACGCAGAAATAGATCCTTCTGCATTTATCTCTAGCATATGCATAGGTCTCTAGCGGCCTATACAGACACTGTGTACAGATGCTGTAGACACTTCCAGATGTGAACACAAGTAGAAAGCCCAAGAACCCTGACTAACACTCTCGCCAAGGCCCCCAGCTGGAGCCACAGAGCCGGCCTCAGGCCGGGGCCCTCTCGATTCTCCTCGAACCAGAGGTGCATCCTGTGCCTTCCTCTGCACTCTCATCCCGGCCGCCACCACACACTGGCCCACGGGCGCTGCCGTGGTAGAAGGTCCCAGTGGTTTCCCTGGGCTGCTGCCCCCGCCCCCCAACAGGGTACAGCGCCAGCCCTCCTGACTCCAGCTAACACAGCAAAGGAGGGGAGATGGGCCTGTTTCCACGTCGTATTTCAGAAGTTTAGTCCCTAGGGGGTGAGAGGGACCTCAAGTAGGGTGGGAGCTTCCGGAAAGATCCTGCTCACAGGCCAAGGCTGGGAAAGGCATCTTTGGCAGAGGAAGTGATTCAAGGCTTCAGTGGGCACCCAGCTGCCGGAGAGAAGGCCCCAAGCAGGGCCACACGGAGTCAGATCAGATGCCCTCGGGCCCCAGAGGCCCCATCGGAGAAAGCAAGGCGGTCACCGGGGCTGTGGGCTGGGAGGGTGGGCTCCTGGCTCCTGGTTCAGCCAAGGCCCCACTGCCTGCCTCCAGCCTCCACCCACGAAGGCTTCCTGGATTCCCTGGAGAGGGTCAGAAAATTCCCGGTGATGGGGCTTTAACTGCCATGGTGCCAGGGCACGGGGGCTGAGCAAACACTGAGCTGAGCTGCAAGGAAATGAAGATCGCAGAGCCCCGGCATCACGGAGGGAGGCCGCATGGTGCCACAGGGGCCCCTCAGAGAGGCCTGGGCCTGCCAGGCTGGAGCAGCAGCCCCTGTGGAGCCACAGCACTGCACTCTCAGGCGGGACCCCGGCCCACCACGCTGCCAACTCCTCAGCGAAACCAAGGATCCAGGCCAAGTGGTCCCAGACAGGCTGGCGCAGCGCAGGTCCCCAACCTCCCCGACCCCAGCCCTCTCAGGAGCCAGCGTGGATGGGAACGAAGGCCCCGAGGGTCTGAGGGTCCAGGAAGCGCCGCAGAGCTGCCCTCAGACTCTGCGCTGGCGGGACCCGTAATTGGAAACAGACCTGCCTGTGACTCAGAGGGAGCCGGCGCCACCCTCCCCCACTGGCTCACACAGGCTTCTTAATAGGGGTTCACTTCCTGTGCACCCCCCTCGGTCTGGCTGACGTGTAGGCCACACAGCTGATCTCATCCAGCCAGGATGTTCTAGAAGGTTCTGCTCCCGTGCACGTCCACATTGACTCCGGCAGAGAGGTGACCACAATTCCATGTGCCCACCAAGAGCACCTGGGTACATACACACACGTGCGTACATACACACGCATTCCCTTACATGTGTGCACACAGACGCATACACTTACCTGCACACATGCACATATACATGTAACACATACACTTTCATGCACACACGTTCCCTTACATGCGTCCACAGAGACACACATGCATGCTCACAGATACATACACACTTGCATGCTCGTGCGTATAGACATGCATGCGCACATCCACACACATGCACGTGCAGGTACCGACACATACACAGATTCATGTGCACATGAGCATATGCGTGTCCGCATATGTGCATAAACATGTGCACACATAGACAGGCGTATACACACACATGTGCACACTCCATCATGTACATACACATATGCACATGCATGCAAACACATGCCTTGTCATACAGACACATGCAGGCACATGTGGAAACATGCATTGTGTACATGAACTTACATGTATGATGCACACACACACACATACACAGAGCACATTCCACCAGCTCCTTGCGCCTGCAAGGACGTGGGATCCCAACTCACTGAAGTGATGACAGGGTTCCCAAGGCCCTGCCCCAGGCCCCACTGCTGGGGCTCTGCTTTGGGCAAACACAACGGAGAGCAGGCAGTGTGCCCTGGGGACAGGAGGGACACCTAGTCCCTCCCGCCAGCTGCACGGTGCCCCCTCCTCCCTTGTTGAAAAGTGGCCTTCGTTTTTCACACTCAGGGCGAAGCAGCCCTGCTCTGTGTGTGGGGCGTGTGCACCCTTGTGGGTGCACCGTGGGGTATGTGTGCCCTGGAGTGTGTGTGCCCTGCGGGGGTGTGTGCACAGTGGGGTGCATGCCCTGAGGTGTGTGCACCATGGGGTGTGCATTGGGGCGTGTGCCCTACAGACTTGCCCATCAGCCTGAGCACCTTGTCCTGTCTGTCTCTCATCCCGTCTGTCCCTCAGCCTGTCCGTCGGTCCGTCATCCGTGTTCCCCGCCCTCGCTCCTGGAGGAGATGAACTGCCCTGGCCACACCCACCTGACCTCTGGCTTCCCAGCTCTGCACCCCACTCCCTGTGCCCGGGGAGTAGCTGGGAACTTTTTTATAACTGAGGTACAATTGACATAACGTTAACATTAGTTCCAGGCGTACAACGTCATAATTAGATATCTGCACACATGACGAAACACCCACCTCAAGTCACATTTACAGCTTTTTTCTTGTGATGAGAACGTTTCCAGATCTACTCTCCCAGCCACTTCCAAAGAGGCCACACCCTGTTACTAAGTGCATGGCAAACCTGGGACTTAGTCACTTCATAACTGGAAGTGTGTCTCTGACCCCTTCGCCCACTTTGCCCACCGCCCCCCACCTGAGGCAACCACAATCTGTTCGCTAAACTCAAGAGCTCAGTTTTTGGGTTCGGTTGGGTTTCTTAGATTCCGCGTGTAAGTGAGATCATACGATGTTTGTCTTTCTCCGTCTAACTTAGCACAACATCCTCAAGGGCCATCTCCGTTGTCATAAGTGGCGAGATGTTCTTCTTTTTACGGCTGCGTGATGTTCCGTCGTGTAAATGCACCACATCTTCTTTATCTGTTCAGCCATCGAGAGACTCTGGGGCTGTTTTCACGTCTTGACCATTGTGAGCCGTGTCACAACGAACATGGGGCGCGTGTGTCTTTTTCGAGGTGATATTTTCACCTCCTTCGGATAGAAGCCCAGGAGTAGGATTGCTGGGTCATATGGCTCTGTTTAGTTCTTTGAAGCACCCTGTGCTGTTTCCATGGTGGCTGCATCAATTTATATTCCCGCCAACTGTGCACAAGGGTCCGTCTCGCTGCCAGCACTTCCTACTTCTGGTCTTTTGGAAGACAGCCATCCTAAGCGGGACACCTCATTGTGGTTTGATTGCGTCTCTCTGCCTGGGAGTGACCTTGAGCATCTTTTGTGTGCCTGCCGGCCATCTGCGTGTCCTCTCTGGAAGGGGGGCTCCCACTGGGAACTGGAAGCATGTTCGGTGCCAGGCAGATGCCAGCCCTTGAGTCCAGTTGGCCCTGAAAACGGCTGCTAAATGCACAGGGCAGATGCAAAGGCTGCCAGCCCTTGAGGACTTGGCAGAAGGGGACCCAGGGAGCCTGTTAGCTTTACAAACTGCAGCTTAGCCCACCCTCTGCGGGTCAGAGGTCCTGGCGCACCGACCACAGGACCACTGGTCGGGGCTGCCATGGGAGGCTGTGGCCACCCTGCTCCAGCTCATTTGGTTGTTGGCTGAGATCAGTTCCCTACGGCTATGACCTCAATCTCCTGGCCGCGGTCAGCTGAGGCCACTCTCAGCTTCCTCCACGGGGCCCCTCCATTTCCGAAGCAAAGAACCCCTCACCCCGAATCCCCCTCGGGCCCCTCTTCTGCCTCCGTCCAGAGAAAATGCATCTCTGTAGGGGCTGTGTGGTCAGGTCCGGCCACAAGTGGCCTCCCCGAAACTAAGTCCAGCCTTGGTTACACCTGCAAACGTGCGCCCAGGCCTGGCCAGGGCCTCTCAGAATCCTGTGCTGTGGGACAGAGCGGGACTCGGCCCTGGGCCCCGGGAAGGGCGGGTTTCCTGGGAGGCGAGGCCGGGGCGGCCCAAGCCAAGGGGGCCACCGCACAGCCCCAAGGACCTCACGGGGCGCAAGGCGACTCGCCTGAGACAGCAGGAGGGCAGGAGACGCGGAGCAGCAGCGAGCGGACCGCCTCCCGAGCCCCAGACACGGGGCCTGCTCGGCACAACGTGAAGCCGTTTCACTGTCTCCGCGGCGACTCACCAGCAGCCTCGATTCCTTCCGATGAACTCGCTGTGACACACTCACCTGGACCAACCTCCGGGAATGTTTTCTTTGAGTGACGAATGCGGCTCAAACCCCCAGGTTCCGGAACCTGTGCCGTTACAGGAACCACCATGGCCAGGTCCGCCGGCCCCGCAGGAGACCCCTGGTCCCCAGCCCTGGGGACTGAGGCGGGCCCAGAGCGGGCAGGAGGGAGGGAGGCCCTGCCTCAGGGTCTCTGCTGTGGGGGACTGGCCAGTCACCACGTCTATGGCACCCAGACTCCAGGGGCTCCCTCTGCCCAGAGTTCCTGGTCCAATGGCAACTGGCTCAGAACCACGAGCTCCTTCCAGCCCCAGGCAGCAGGATGCCCAGGCCGGGACAGGCACGCGTGCCCTGATGTGCAGCAGCCATGGAGGCTGCCACCATCAAAGGTCAGCCGTGGGCGCACCCCTCAAGCAGGAGAGGGAAGCCCAAAGACACCCACGGTGCCCGGAGTGGACGGCAGCCCCCATCCCAGAGGCCCGGAGGCCGGGGGACCAACCGGCCAGCTTCAGCTGCTCAGGGCTGACAGGCGAGGCCAATCCCGCTCCCGCTGGCAGCACGTGGGGTGATGCCCTCTGCCCTCCGTGGGTCGTTCCCTTGTTCTGAGTGCAGAACCCCTCACGTGGGGATGGGGGAACCATGGCTGACAGCCAGACGCCCGTCCACCCGACTGATGACCTCATGTGACATGTTACAGGGGGACCGAGACAAGGTGGGAGCCAGTGGCCAGCCTCAAGCCGCACAGCAGAGCCCTGTGTGAGGCCCCCCGAGCCTGGATCCCTGTCAGTGCCCTGGGTGGGCAGAGGGCAGAGGGCACGGGCACAGAGACAGACTCTGGGGCCGTTGAGAGGCGGGCCGAGACCCTGCCCGCTGTGCCAGTGCCCAAGGCCTGAGGGCCGAGAGAGGCCAACGGCGAGCATCCAGCCCAGGCAGCGCCAGAGCCCAGGCACAGGAGGGCAGCCTGAGGCCAGGCTGAGAGGGCAGGGCAGGAGGGCACGAAGACAGCCGCCTCAGTGGCTTTATGTCAGGAAGAGCTTTCTGGGTCCCCAACCTGGCTGCGCACCCTGAGCCAGCAGGGCTTGGACCACTGCGCTCAAGCCTGGGCCGCCGAGGTCAGTCCTGGAGTGAGCAGCCCGTGCCGCCGGGGCCCCGCCCTGAGGGAGTGCCCTGGCCCTCGTGCTCTCACTCAGCAGCCACCACCGTGTTCTCCAGCTTGGCTGTGCCCTCCGGGCCCACCAGCAGCTGCCTGCCCCTCCCTCCCCGTCTGAACACCAGCCCAGAGACCTTGTTCTTGGCCCAGGTGGCTTCCCAGAGACCACCCTAGCCCTGACGCCCGCGGGCCGGGCCTCGACGGCAGAGCTGGGCAGGGCCCTCACCTTAGGCCCTCATGTCACCCGGCGCCAAGCCTGAGACTCCTGGCTGCAGGGCAGCACTGCAGACCAGCGGGGAGAGAAGGGCCTTCCGGAGGGCCTGGGATCTGGCGGAACACGGGGACCTCCCTCCAGGAAGGCCTCTGGCTTCCACTCGGCACGGGGAGGCCAGGTGACAGACACAGGCCCAGTGAGAGGACAGGCCGGCAGGGACCTGGGATATGGCAGGGTGGCCGGGGTGACCTGACAAGGGGTCTCAGAGCAGGTGGGAGGTGGGCGCCAGGAAGAGGGGGGAGGGGCGCCGCCAGGCTCAGACACGGCAATGGCACAGGCCAGGGCAGGACGGGCAGGGCAGCTGGGGCCACGGCCAGAGGAGCGCCCAAGCAGGGCCTCCATCCCAGCCAGACACTCAGCAGCCAGACCCGAGCTTGGAAGGGTGCCCTGGCCAGGCTGCTTCACCGCCAGGTCCGAGGTGGGGGTGGCGAGGGCTGACGTCTCCTGCACGTGCCGCCGTGTCCATACACCAAGGGGGGCAGGGGGTGACACAGGCTGGCCTCCCTCAACCCTGCCCACGTGACGAGGAGGGCCTGGGCCAAGGCGGGAGCTCACCTCCGGGCCCTGCCAGGGGTGCGGGCAGCAGCTGCCGCTTCAGACCCTCCATCGAGGGAGCCCCCAGCCTGTAGGGAACGCCATGGGGCCTGTGGCATCTCCGAGAAGCCACACTCTCGATTAGCCCAAGCCCTGGAAGCAGGGCTCCCTTGAAGTCGCTGCCAACTGGCAAATCTGTCCACTCTCCACCCGCAGAGCCGGCTCCCCGGCCATGGGCCTGCAGCGCTCAGCGTGCTGCTCATTTGTCCTGCATCTCAAGGCTGCTAATCCTCAGACAAGCTGGTTCTGTTTAGGGCTTGATTTGCCAGACAGTTTAAAATCCTCTTCCTGGAGTTCCCGTCGTGGCGCAGTGGTTAACGAATCCGACTAGGAACCACGAGGTTGCGGGTTCGGTCCCTGCCCTTGCTCAGTGGGTTAACGATCCGGCGTTGCCGTGAGCTCTGGTGTAGGTCGTAGACGTGGCTCGGATCCTGCGTTGCTGTGGCTCTGGCGTAGGCCAGTGGCTACAGCTCCGATTGGACCCCTAGCCTGGGAACCTCCATATGCTGCGGGAGCGGCCCAAAGAAATAGCAAAAAGACAGAAAAAAAAAAAATTAAAATCCTCTTCCTGCCAGAAGGTGGTTCCAAGCCAGGAAGGGTCCTTCTCCGTGGCTGATGTCACTGAGACCCCTCCCAGAGGCCGCCCAGGCCAGAGGCAGTGGGAGGGCTCTGTGCCCGGCTGTGACAGCCCCCTTCCTGATTTCAGCACAGGACAAGCCCCCTTGGGGGGTGGGGGGACGCACGAGTCCTTGAGTCCCAGCCCCACAGCACAGGAGGTGGGGGCTGTGGAAAGGGGTCCCTCCACGTGGCCCGAGGTGCCTTCCAGGCAGTGCCCCTGATTTCCAGGGGACGTTCCATTTACGATGCTGGGGCGTCTCCCTGGCTTGGCGGGCCCTCTGCTTCCTGACACCTTCCCTGTATGTCGGGCAGCGAGCAGTGTGTCCAAGCAGTAAGTGGCAGCCTGACTTGGGATTCAGTGTCCAGTCTCTGGTCTAAACCACTCCCGGTCAGTTTTGGCCCCAGGCCTTGAAGCCCAGCTCTGAGAGAGGACCCAGGCCCTGTGCCCTGCTCTGAGGGGCCCCCTCCCCTCTAAGGCCAGAGTGGAGCTAGCACGCCCTCAACACCCCCCTCCCGTGCAGTGTGTGACCAGCTCTGCCCTGGGCCTTCCGCACCTCGGCCCCCGCCAGACTTCTCATGGGAGGTGACAGACCCCATGGCTCCCGTGTCCCCAGCCGTCTGCATCAGCACACTCCCGCCACCCCACGGGAGGAGTGAGAGTGGGCTCCGTGCTGGGGGCTGCCAGCCAGAGAAGCCAGTGGCCCCCCCAGCCCTCGTGGTAGAGTCAGTGGGAGGAGCAGAGGGGAACCCGGCGGAAGGCGTCATTGTGCTGGCAGGAAAATGGGGAGCACATGGGGACACTCCCGGCCACTGCCAAGTGTGAGGGCGCGTTGCTAATAGCGGAGGGTGGGGCTCGTCGGGGTGGCTGCTGGCTGTCCTCAGAGGCATTCTTGGCTTTCTCTTCTTCTTTCCATGTGGGACACTCAGATGCATGTCTCGGGTTCAGCTCGGCCGTTCTCACACCATCAGGCCTGCCAGGACACGTGGGCAGACAGCGGGGCTCACACCTGCCAACCGAGCTGGGGAAGAGGCCGGAGGGGCTGAGTCCTGACCCTGCACCCGGCAAGGTCACCTGCCCGGGACCCCGTGCCTGGTGCAGGTGCTAGGAAGAGCCCCCGTTGACAGAGGAGAAGCCACAGCTCGGGGACTCCAAGACCTGGCCGGCATCGCAGGGCACAGGTACAGATGCAACGACCATCTTCACGCCAGTAAATTGAGGCAACTTATTCGAAATAAACACTTTCTCCACAGACACATTATCTTCTAAACCAGCTCAAGAAGAAGTAATTCTACATTTGGCGTTCCCGTCACGGCTCAGTGGACATGAATGTGACTAGTATCCATGAGGGCACAGGTTCAACCCCTGGTCTCGCTCAGTGGGTTACAGATCTGGTGTGTCCGTGAGCGGTGGTGTAAGTGACAGACGTGGCTCAGATCCCGCGTGGCTGCGGCTGTGGTGTGGGCTGGCAGCTGCAGCTCCAATTCGACCCCTGGCCTGGGAACCTCCAAAAGACAGACAGACAGACAGACAGAAAGAAAGAAAGCATCCTGCATTTATTAAGGGAATTGAATTCGTTATCTGAGAGGGCTTCTCTGGGGAATTCTATCAAACTTAAGAAAGAAGTAACGCCAATCCTATACAAACTCTTTCAAAATATGGAGGGAAAGGGGACATTTCACAACGCATTTTAAGAGGCCAGTGTTACCCTGATGCCAAAACCAGACAAAGATATTCAAAGAAGAGAAAAGCACAGACCAACATCCCTCGTGAATGTAGACACAGAAATCCTCAACAAAACATCAGCAAGGAGAACCTACCATTTCAGAAGAAGAGATAATGTATCACGACCAGGCGGGTTTATCCCCAAGATGTCGGTTTGGTTTAAAAGTTTGAAAGATCAAACAGTACAATTCACCCTATTAACAGAAAAAGGGAGATGAGCCTATTTGATTTCCTCGACAAACACAGAAAATGCATTTGACAAAATAAAACTCCTGTTTATGAAAATACTCTAAGAGAACTCGGGGGAGTTCCCATTGTGGCAAAACAGAGGCAAATCCGACCAGTATCCATGAGGACGCGAGTTCGATCCCCGGCCTCACTCGGTGGGTTAACGATCCAGCGTTACCACGAGCTCTGGTGTAAGTTGCAGATGCCACTCAGATCCCGCGTTGCTGTGGCTGTGGTGCAGGCCGGCAGCTGTAGCTCCAATGTGACCCCTGGCCTGGGAACTTCCATAGACTACAGGTGTGGCCCTAAAAAAACAAAGAACAAAAAAAAAAAGAAAAGAAAGAGAGAAAGGAAGAAAGGAAACCAGGAGCGGAAGGTAACTTTCCCGACCTGACAAAGAGCATCGTCAACGACATAACTAAAATGACTCTGCTGCTAATTCATTTTGAACATGAAAGGAGGCTTTCTCTCTAACTTTGGGAAGCAGTTAAAGGTGTCCATTCTCACTCCTGCTCTTAGTGCTGCAGGGTTAACTGGTGCACAAATCTAAGAAAAGAAAAGACATTTAGGTTGGGAGTTCCCATTGTGGCGCAGCAGAAACGAACCCGACGAGGAACCATGAGGTTGCAGGTTCGATCCCTGGCCTCGCTCCGTGGGTTAAGGATCCGGTGTTGCCGTGAGCTGTGGTGTAGGTCACAGACGCGGCTCGGATCCCGCGTTGCTGTGGCTGTGGTGTAGGCCGGCAGCTGTAGCTCCGATTGGACCCCTATCCTGGGAACCTCCATATGCCACGGGTATGGCCCTAAAAAGACCAAAAAAAAAAAAAAAGGAAACATAAAGCAGAACTTCAGGAACGGTGGAGAGAGGACTTCTATGAATCCACGCCTTCGTAAAAGCAATGAAATCACTAGCAAAGTTATCTAAATTAACCTTTTCTGAGCTCTGGAGATTGACCTAAGGGTTACAACAATCTGAAGAGTTTATTCCAGAAAAGCTTCTGTACCTCGGGAAGAATAAACTACCGAAACATGTTATGTGAATAAACAGACCTCGAAACACTGTCAAGTGAGAGAAGCCAGACACAAGAGACCACACATGTGATTTCATTTATATGAAACATCCAGAAAAGGCAAATCTGTAGAGACGGAAGCAAACCTGTGGTTCTGTGGCCGAGGGTTCCCTGTAAGCGGGCACACGGGCTCTTACGGGGCCGGGGAAGCTCCAAAGCTGGCCTCTGATGATGGTGACGTCACTGGCCAAAAGCAGTGACTTGCACACCTGAAAAGGGTGAATTTGTGTTACGTAAAATATCCCTAAATAAACCTATGTTTTAAAACTATGCACAGCCCTTGCTACTCTCTCAGCTCTAGGGAGACAACACCTGGAACGCCAGACCCTCAAAGGAGCAGGGACCCTGGTAGACACGTCAGGCCCTCAGCTGGGTCACTTAGGAAGTTGGGCTCTAAACGTGAGAAGAAACTGGTGACGCATCAGCCTTCACAAAGCATAACCTGCATCTGAATTACATCCATCTCCGACTGGAAAATGGTGACCTGTCCCTAAACGTCACTGCCCACCAGAGTAAAGTTAAACCCTAGAAAAAAGGACATAAGGTTAAGAAGAGCCTCTACAGGTTTATATTTTGCTTTCTTTTAAAAAATATAGGAGCTCCCGTCCTGGCTCCGTGGAGACGAATCTGACGAGCATCCATGAGGACGCAGGTTCGCTCCCTGGCCCACTCCGTGGGTTAAGACTCCAGCACTGCCATGAGCCGTGGTGTAGGTCACAAACACGGCTCAGATCGGACGTGGCTGTGGCTTGGCAAGGTCTCGGCGCAGCAGAAATGAGGTTCCAGCAGTTAAGGCTCCGGCGTGGCCAGGAGCCAACGACGAGGCTCGGATCTGGCGCGTCTGTGGCTGGGGTGCAGGCGGCAACCGTAGCTCGGATTCAACCCTAGCCTGGGAACCTCCACATGCCACGAGTGCAGCCCTAAAAAGCAGAAAAGAAAAGAAAAAGGTCAAGCCTGAAGGACAAGTTAAGAGCAGACGCTGTGGAGGAGAGCGCCGGCGGTGGACGGGACCTGATGGAAACGGCTAGTGTGGAACTGACGGCCAGAAAGAGAAGACAGACAGAAGGGGCTGAGGCAAAATTTTCAGAGATAACAGTCAAGAATTTTCTCAAAGTGATAAAAGGCTCTACCGCAGATTCAAGAAAGGCATATGCGCATGTGCCAAAGAGGAGGGCTGCGAGGAGCACCAGACCCACGGGCGCGTCACCGTAAAACTGCCACACAGCAAAGGCGAGACGCAGCGGACAAGAAAGGCACATCGCCTTCAAAGGAGCAGCAGAAAGACAGGCCCCCCCAAACCTGGAGCCCAAGGGCAGCAGAACGTCTCTTTATCAGCCGCTAAATGGAATTCTTACCGGGGAAACGGGCTTCAAAGCGGAAGGGTAAGGAAAAAATTGTTGCGACAAGTGAAAATGGAGAAAATGTTTTGCCAACAGACTTGCTAAACTAAATACTAAGGGAGTGACAGTCGGCAGTCTCTCAAGTGGCCCCAGGGTCCCTGCAGAGCTGGGAGGTGACGCTCCCCGGTCGGGGCCTGCAGGGTGGGGGTCAGGGCCTGTGAGGGGTCTGCTTTCTATCCCACGCCCCGATGCACCTTTTCAATTTTGCATGATGAGCAAGTGTTATTTGCTCCAAAATAAATAAATGGTATTAAATAAACTTTCAATGTTAACCATTAGAAAAAACTTTAATTAGTACAATTTAAAAAGCAAAGCAAAATGATGTCTCAGGCGGATCCTAGCAGTTAAGGATTCAGCATTGTCACTGCTGTGGCTCAGGTTCGATCCCCAGCCCAGGAACTTCCACATGCTGTGGGTACAGCCAAAAAAATTTTTAAATTAAAAAAAAACAAAACAAAGGAAAGTCACACGGCTGACAAAGAGACACTCCTCCCCCTGTCAGACAGAGGCCCTGAGATGGGGGCGCCCCGGACCCCCGGGACCTGGCCTTCCTCCTCCCCCCAGAGGAAGCCAGGAGCCGTCATGACGCCGTGACCCCGCTGGTTGCAGCCCCAGGGTGTGGCTGCCTGGGGACCTCACCGCCCCGCAAGCCAGGCCAGCCCCTGGAGTGTGTGTCGGTGCGGTCCGCCTGTGCCAGCAGCAGCTGGACACACGACATCCTGGGACACTTTCAGTTCAATACAGCAGAGCTGCTCAAGAGGAGGCATAAATATCTTGAAGCGTTTTGAAAACGAATCCTTGTAGCTGAGGTGTACTCAGAGGTGGCCGAGGGGGAACCACCACTGCTGGTGGGATCAGAAATTCAAGACCAAGAGTTCCCGTTGTGGCTCAGTGGTAAAGAAGCCAACTAGTATCCCTGAGGATGTGGGTTCTGACCCCAGTCTTGGTCAGTGGGTTAAGGATCCAGTGCTGCCGTGAGCTGTGGTGTAGGTCGCAGACGCGGCTCAGATCCCGCGTTGCTGTGGCTGTGGTGTAGGCCAGCAGCTGTAGCTCCGATTTGACCCCCAGCCTGGGAACCTCCATATGCCGCAGGTTCAGCCCTAAAAAAGACAAAAGACAAAAGACAAAAAAAAAGTTCAAGACCTAGCGTTTCCTTCCCCCACCTGTCCCCCTTGAAAGCATCCGTCCCCTGTCTGTGAGGCTCTTGTGACACAGGGCACATTAGCTCAGGCATGTGCAGGGAGCTCTGTGGACCCCACCTCGGGGGCTGCTCCCCCCAGGCTTCACGTCCGGAGAAATGGCGTAAAGACCCTTCAGGAACACGCATCATGGCCAGGTCAGGTCGCTGGAGCTCACAGCCCCTCTCCAGCACGTGTCCCCCACCTGGCCACCGGGTGCCCTGGCCCTCTCGGGGCTCCCACTGGCAGTGAGCACAGGGGTGCATGCCAGCTGTCACGGTGCCCTAGTTGTCACCATACAAGCGCTCCATTGCCCAGCATCCCGTGAGGTTACTCCGGCTAGGGAGGTGGCTCTGGCTTAAAACAACAAAGGCGCGGCTCTCCCACCAACTTGGAGCTCGCACTGTGACACATGGGCTCCCCCGCATCGCCCGCTAAGGGCGGGGGCTGTGGCTTCTGGGTTGTCCCTGGGGAGTGGGAATTGTGCCGTCCGTGCCATGAGTGAGCCAGGGACATGTCAGTACACACCCACCTTCTTAACTGTGTCTCTGCAGCCACGACAGCAACGCCCCGCCACCCAGCACGGTCCTGCAAGGTGCCACATGGAACCACTTAAGGCTTCCCCTGCCTGAGGACATGTGGGCAGAGGACAAAGCGGTGCTTCCTGGTCCCGTCCCCCCCCACCCCACTCCCGCCCCCGGCCCTGCGGGGTAGCCAGGCCCACAGCCCAGGCTGCTCGCTCCTGCCCTGAGGGCTCCCGGGGTCTTTCTCCAGCAGTTGGCCGGCCTCCCGCACGACTGAGTCCAGACCCCCCTCACACCCGTCCCTGGAACGGGGCTGAAGGCAGCGGAAAGGCGGGCACGTGACGCTGCCATCCGGGTTCCTCCTGGGAACCTCGTGGGGCGCGAGCATCCGGTGCCAATCTCAGCCGGCCCTGCACCGGTGGGGCCCGAACCAGAGGCCGTCCTGGTGCCGACGGCAGCATGGGTCCAGGTTGGGGGGACTGGCTGGGGTGCCCTTCCGTATTCCTCTGCACCTCGTCATCCCCAAGCTGTCCCACCTCTGCCTGCAGGAGCGAGGGGACAGCGAGGGCCTGGCACGACCGTGGCCCTGCGCTCCCGCGGAGGAGGAACCACCCAAGGGCGAGGAGGGAGCAGGCCTTCTAGAACATCAGAACGAGCCCCTCTGGGCATGTTCCTGGGCTGATGAGGGGCGGGCTCTTGAGGCCCAAGGACAGTACAGGCCGATCGATGCCCCCAGACCTAAGTGGAGCAGGAGGCCTCACTGGTTTTCAGGAAACGAGGGGTGTCTGCACAGCTAGAGGACCCCAGGCACCCCAGCAGCCGAGGTGGGCTGGACCGGGGCGTGCTGAGGCTCTCGGGCCCCCTTGACTCTCCACAGAATCCCAGGGCCTGCAAGGCCTGTGTGGCCGGGGCTCAGGATTTACCTGCTCGGCTGCTCCAGGCCAGGCAGCGATCACCCTGCAGCACAAAGGCACAGGGGGCGGGCCTCGCCTCCACAGGCCAGGCAGCCCCGCAGGAAGGTGAGGTCGCCCTCCGGCCTGTCCCCTCCGCAGCTGAGGGCAGGAGCACGCGGGCGGCGTCTGTCTGCAGAGCTGAGCAGGGCGGCAAGCACGCCGGCCTCGAGCCAAGGCCGTTCCGCAGAGGAAGGGGCGGGAGCACAGTGTTCCAGCAAGGCCATCGAGCAAGGGCCCGGCCTCCCCTGACGGGTCCAGCCCAAAGCAGAGCCCGGCGTCCCCCGGCACAGACCTGCGAGGCCAGGCAGCCCCCTGCTAGGAGCCAGGACGTGTCTCCTAAAGGCCTCGCTCCAGAGCCGGGGCTGCAAGTGGGCCGGCCCCTCACAGCGCCTCTGTGGACCTCTTGCCTTCTGACCCTCCAGGCCTGTCCTCATCCAGGTTGCACGGGACTCGCCCCCAGCCACAGCCTGGCAGCCAGCAGACAGGCTGGGTGGCCTCCGATGAGGACACCCGCTGCATCCCAGCCCCGTCTTGAGGTCTCCGGTCTTCCTGGCCAGGGCCTGACTGTCCCAGGGCAGCGATGGTCAAGCAGCCGGCATGCCTGGGGCCCGGCCACCTCGCTGCCATTTCCAGCCACTGACCAACCCTCAGCTCTTCCCTGCAGGAGACGGGGGTTTCTTTTTCAGAGAAAGAGACCTATGGCTCCCCCTCTGAGCCTTTAACTGCTGGCTCACTGCCTCACAGTCCTGTGACCCCTCTGCTGGGCCATCAGCACAACTCAGTGCTGATCAGCCAGCAACCCCCCCACACACACACACACACACCTGCTTGTCACACCTGCAAGGCGCTCCTTCTAGTGGGACATCTTCCCAGCTCACCCCTGGTGGAACCTAGCCATCGGGCCTCCTCCTTGTGCCAAGGACGATCTGCTCTCCACCTACCAACCAGGACGGGGTCCTGCCTAACCCTCTCCTGCACTCCTGCGTTCCCTGGGGTCCTGGGAGGAGGAGGCCCCAAGGCAGGGTGGGATGTGACCAGAGTCCTGGGTCACAGCATCCAGGATCCAGGGAAGGAGGCTCGGTATGATGGGGTCCCCCAGACCAGAGCCGCTGGCTCTGGGTGAGAGAAGTGGCCGCCCTCGGAGCAGTTCCTAGACGGTCCTGGCTGTGTTGGTAGGGACACCCGGAGCCAAATTAATCCCTTAAGGGCTTTGGGTCTTGTTTTTGGCCCCGCGAGTAGCCCTCATGGGAAGTTGCCCCAGAGAGAGAGGAGGCGGGTCCAGGGGGACAGCTCCATGCAGGGCCCTCAGTCGGTGGTGCTCCAAGGACAGAACGCGGCTGCCACACTCATGTGCACCTGTGGACACACAGACACTCAGCACACGCTCCACACACACTCACACCCTCATACACAGACAGACACGCTCACACGCTTGTGTCCCACTCACCTAAGTGCTCCCTGCCCCCAGGCCCCACTGCGCACAGGAAAGGGCCCTGGGGAGGAGATGAGAGACTGGTACTGCCCAGGGCGGGCACTGGTGGGTGACCAGCCTGAGGGGCCTCTGGAGGCAGGAGCGGGTGGGAGGCAGTAGGCGGGGGCTGGGGCACAACAGCAGACGGGGCGTCGAGAGGCCCGGCCGCAGGGGTACGTGCCTCCCCCTCACACCAGGAAGCTGTCCCCCCTCTGCGTCAACAGTCACTCCTGCTGGGCTCACTGAGGACACAAAGACCCCTGCCCTGGGCCACCTTCCCTCCCACAGAAGGTGGGACTCAGCTGCACCAGAGTCAGCGTGCCAATGGCGGGGCTGCGAGCAGGGAAGGCGGGCACTTGGGGCACACCCAGGTGGCCAAGAAGCTCCAGGGTCTCTCTCCTCTTGGGGAGGGCGCTAAGTCAGAGATTTGCAAAGCTGTTGGTCTGAGGCTGCAGCCGTCCCCTCACTGCTGGGTCCCCTTCAGGGAGGGTGGGGGTGGGCCCTATGCCAGGGCCCAGGACCTCGCCCAGCCCTGCCTGCACCCCACCTCAAGGAGGAGCACTGGTCCTGGGGGGCTGACACTCCAGGGTGGGTGTGGGGTAGAGACCCTCCCCACCCGCTCCCAGACTCCGCTGAGGTAGGGACCTCACAGAGGCCCCAGCGCCCAGGCCCCAGCGAACCTGGGGGTTCCTCCGCCGAAGCCGGGGCCCTGTCAGTACCACCTCAGTCCCACCGGGAGTACTCGAGGCCGCCCTGCTCCTCCCCAGGCTGCCCTTCCCCTCTGAGGGCGGGGACACACGTTGTGACCCGTGGGTCACAGAGCTGAATGTCCCTAAACGAGGAAAAAGCCCCCAGCCTGGCTGGTCCTGAGCTGGCCGGGACCCTGGGCCTCCCAGGGCCGCTCCTCAGAGGGACGCGTGAAGGGCGAGTGGGAGTCCCCAGGCCCCGGAGCAGACGCCTCGGTCGCCAGGAAACGGGGGGTGGGCCGCAGTGGGCCGGGGACTTCAAGTCGGAACCGCAGCAGGAGGCCGGGGAGGTTCGGACCTCGACCTCGCCGGGACAGCTGGGCAGCCGCTCTCCCGCCCCCCGCCCTCTTGGCCACCTCCCCGGGCCCTCCCGTCCCCTCGCGCCCTTGTTCCGCCGCCTCCCGTCCCCTGGGATCCCCCTCTTGGTCCCCCGCCGCCACCCCTGGCCCCTAGGGTCCCCTCCGTCCCCGACCCGCCGCCATCCGCGTGGCCGCAGCGCCTCCCGGTGGCTGCGGTCGGCTGGGGGCGCGGGGCAGGGGGCGGGGGGCGGGGAGGGCGGGGCCTAGACGGCGGCCCCGCCCACGGCCCCGCCCGCCCGCCCACTGGGCCGCCGTCTCGCGCCGTCAGGACCCGGAGCCTCTGTGCTTGGGACGAGTCCGGCGGAGGCGCCCGACGCGCGGTCAGGTAAGGCCCGGAGCAGCGCGGACGGCTCGGTGCCGGACGCGGGGACTTTGCCGCCGCTCCTCCGTCGGGCGGCGCCCGCGTCGGTGGCCCCCACTTTCCCCGCCCGGCCTCGCTCAGAGCCCCCCAGCTCCGCGCCTCAGGCGTCTGGGTGCGGGGCCGTCCCTGCCCGGGGCCCCCATCTGCAGCCAGACCTTTGGCGGGTCCTGGGAGGTTTGGTTCTGTCTCTGGACTGGAGACACCTTCAGATTGAGGGGCCCCCACACGGAGCTGGGCACAGGGTCACCAGCGGTGCCGGCCCCTCTCCGCTGGGCTGAGAGAGAGCCGATCTCTCCCCCTGGAGGGATTGGCCCTGAGCATGAGCTCCAGAGGGGCCAGCCTCCCGGGCAGCAGGGGAGGGGGGAACCTGACACCCTCGGGGAGAACAGGGGGTGGGGTGTCTGAACCCCAAGAACAGGAGAGGAGGGGTCTCTGACGCCCCCAGAGAGAACAGGGGAGGAGGGGGTCTCTGATTCCCCAAGAACAGAAGAGAAGGGGGGTCTCTGACACCCCCAGGGAGAACAGGGGAGGAGAGGCTGTCTGAACCCCAAGAACAGGAGAGGAGGGGTCTCTGACACCCCCAGGGAGAGGGAGAGCAGAGGTCACAGCCCACCGTCTGCAGGAGCCCAGCCCGCCCCATTCCTCTGAGGCCGGAGGACATCCCCCAGGAGTCTGTGCAGGGAGCCCGGGCAGGGGCTGAGTGGGCACGGGGTGAGGCGGGAGCCAGGCTGACGGCCAGAACCACTCCCCTGCTGGGCGGTCCCCTCAGGCCCAGGACTCCTCACCCGCCCAGTGCCCAGGGGAGCTACTCAGCAGAGCCCGCACCCACTGGGGGTGGGGGCGTCAGCCACTGAGGGGACTCTGCTGATGCCAGTAACGGCAACGCCAAAGACGGCAGGACGGTGCCCGGGTGTGCCTGCATCCTGCCCAGGTCCCCTGGAATGCTGTCCCTGTACCAGGGAGGAAGCTGATGGCTCCCACACCCACAGGCCACCCAACTGTCCCCAAGGAAAGGAGCTTTCTCACAGATTGACTCCCAGGAAGAAGGAGGCTTGAGGTCCCCAGATTTCCCGGGTTTTTGGTTTTGTTTTTTGTCCTGTTTTTCTTTCCCAGTGAAGGAGCTCTGGCCTGGAGGCCATCTTACGCTGGGGGTTATTCCCCGCCTGCCTCACCAGGGCTTGGATGCGGGCGGGACATCTGGGGCTCCCAGGAGGCGGGGGGAGTCTGCCTGCCTTCTGCCACTTGGAGGCAGGAGAGCTGGGCAGGGGAGAGGGCCTGGGTCCCCGGGGCATAGGTGACTGGAAGGGCTGGCCACGAGGGGCCCAGGTGCGTCCCCTCTGCAGGATGTTGGGCTCAGTGGGCCACCGGACCACTCTGGCCACTGCAGAGCTGCCGCCCGGGGCTGATGAAAGTGGCCTGGGAGGCCTGTGGAGGCCACAGCAGGGCGGGCAGTTGTTGGGCACGTCTGCAGTAGAAGCAACGTCCAGGAGGAAAGCTGGGCTCGGTGCCAGTCGCCCTGCCTCGCCCATCTGCACCCACCTGCCTCCTCTCTGGCCACTGCTTTCTCATCCGCAGAACAAAGTCAGACGTCAGAGCACCGCCCCCTTAAGGCGAGGGCTGCTGGGGATCTCCAGGCACACGGTGTCACCAGACCTTGTGTGCAGCTTTATGAAGCCGGGAAAATCTAGCTCTTGTGGTTGTTTTCAGAAAAACTCAAAGAGTTTGATTCTTTCCTTTTAAACCTGGACTCATTGGCCCAGGTTCCAATGAGTCAGTCCTTCCCATGGCTTCTTTCAAACATCTGTGCAAAGGCAGGGGCACCCTGGTGTGGGGCCACCTGCAGAGAAGCAGGCTTCGAGGGCGCTGCTCATGAAACAGGACGTGGGGGGCGGCCCGCACCCTGGAGCATGTGTTGGGGTTGGGCCATGTCATACAGCAACACCGGCAAAGACCAGACGCGGATCCACCCAGGGGATCCGAACACGTCAGCACACGCTGCACCACTCCAGGGGTGGCCTCCTGGTGGCCCGTTGTAGACTCTGTGACGCCTGGATGGGGATGCCGGTTGTGAGGGCCTCTGCTCCCAGGAGAGCAGAGTCTGGGTCAAAAGTTCTGAAAAGTGTCAAGACTTGCAGACCTGTCGCCAGAGCCACCAGAAGCGCGGAGGCGGGCCCGCGCTCGGTGTGGGCAGTGTCTCTCGGGTCGTCGAGGGAGGGCGCCTTGCTGCTGTGTCCGCAGGTCCTCGGCTTCTGTGCGGCTCCGTCACTGACCGTTTCACTGCCGTCACTTTCCTGGGGAGGATCTCCCATGTTCTTCGTGCTCATTTTCTACTAATTTGTAAGGGTTTTTTCCCCTGATTTTTAAAAATTGTGGTGAAATGCACATAACATAAAATCCACCATCTGAACCGTTTCTGAGCGTTCAGTCCAGTGGTGCCAAGCACACTCATACCTTTGTTTCATCACCATCCATCCCCGGAACTCTCTTCATCTTGGAAAACTGAAACTCTGTGTCTCTGGACCCTCACTCCCCAGCCCCCGCTCCCCGGCAGCCACCGCCCGACTCTCTGTCCCTGTGGTTTCTGCGATGCTCTGAGTACCTCTGATGAGTGAATCACACAGTATTTGTCCTGGCCACTGCGAAGCTGCCGCCCGGGGCTGATGAAAGTGACCTTATTGCACTCAGCATAACGTCCAGGTTCATGCATGTCGTAGCCCGTGTCAGAAGCTCCTTCCTTTTAGGCTGAATCATGCCCCGCTGTGTGGACGCACCCCGTCACGCCTACCTGTTCATCCGTCAGTGGATGATGGGGTTGCTCTCACATCAGTTACACCACTGCCAACGGTACAAAGAGCTCTTTGAAACCCTGCTTTCAGGTCTTTTTGAGAACATCTATTCCCAGTAGCAGAACTGCTGGATCGTATGGTAATTCCATTTTTTCTTTCTGAAGAATCACCATATTCTGTTTTCCATCCAGCTCTGCCATTTCCCCACCAAAGCCCATCTCCCTTTATCCTCTCCAGCACTAGTCCTTTCCTGCTTTTTCACAGGATCGCCTAAGGAGCGTGAGGTGGTATTCATTGTAATTTTGATTTGCAACTTGATTCATTGTAATTTTCATTCCTTTGTAAATTTGATTTCCCTAATGATGAGTGTTGTTGAGCATCCTTTCATGTTGTGTTAGCCATTCGTACAGCTTCTTTGGTGAAATGACTGTTCAAGTCCTTTGCCCATTTTTGAATCAGGTTGTTTGGGGTTTTTTGGTTGTTGAGTCTCCGTTCTTATATTCTTATATTCTGGATATTAATCCCTTATCAGATATATGATTTGCAACTATTTTCTCCAATTACATAGGTTGCCCTTTTGTATTCTTTGGCCACAGCTGTAGCATGTGGAAGTTTCTGGGCCAGGGAGCCAATCCAAGCCCCAACTGCAGCAACGCCAGGTCCTTAACCCACTGTGCCACAGTGGGAACTCCAATGTAGATTGCCTTTTGACTCCGTGGATAGTGTCTTTTTTTATTATGATGAATTTGTTACTAAAACCAACTGTCGACTGTAAATGACAGACTCTATGCTCTTTTTTACTCACTTTGGACATTAATGACTGGACCCAGGGAGTTCCTGTTGTGGCACAGCGGAAACGAATCCGAGTAGGAACCATGAGGTTGCAGGTTCAATCCCTGGCCTTGCTCCGTGGGTTAAGGATCCAGCATTGCCGTGAGCTGTGGTGTAGGTCGCAGACACGGCTCGGACCTGGCGTTGCTGTGGCTGTGGTGGAGGCTGGCAGCTGTGGCTACGATTAGACCCCTGGCCTGGGAACCTCCATATGCTGCAGGTGCGGCCCTGAAAATACAAAAAAAAAATAGGAACCAGAACTGCAGCGGTGACACCGGGCCTAACTCGAGCAGCAGTGACTCTCGCCATCATGGGCGATACCTTCCCTTTTTTTCCAGGGTTTTCTGTGGGAGGGAGGAGCACCCAGTGTGGGCTGAGAACTTCTGAAAATAGGGAGAAGAGCCTGAAATACTCCGACCTTGGCGGCACTGACATGCTGAGCAGTATTTGCGGACACTGGTCATGCCTGGGGTCACCAGGTTAAAACCTTTCCACTGTTTCCCGGGCGACAAGTCCGACTAAGGAGTCCACCGCTCTGGGGGCTGCCAGGGAACTGGCGGTGCCCAGACAGCCGGCAGTGCCTCCGGCGCGGAGCCCCGCGGGCAGGGAGGGCTCACTTTTGCTCGCGGGGCCTCTCCTCCGGCTTTCCTCTCTCTGCCCCGTCCTCTCCTTCCAGCGCCAGCGCCCGCGCCCGCGATCGTGAACCGGCTTCGACCTCTGCCCTATCTTGCGCTCTCAGGAGTGGTCCTAGCGGGGCGTCGCTCTTCCGTGACCCCCAGACAGCGGTTCTGAAGCGGTACCGCGCCCTTTGGTGAACTGCGTTGGTTCGTTGTGCAAAAAGCAAGCTCATGTAAAAGGGGAGAGCCTTGAGGGCAGAAGCTGCCAACTCCCCAAGTCCCCGTCCCCCTCACGGCCTGGCTGGCCGTCCCCCTGCTTGGTCCCCTCGTGGCTCCTGACAGCCTCATGGCCAGGAAACACACCCGGGGAGAGGGTTCCGTCAAACATGTGCCGTCTTTGCGCCCGAGTGGTGTCTGCATCCGTCAGAGCTGTCCCCTAACTTGTTGAGCCTGTTTAAAGGTTTGTCATGTCTCTGAGTCCGTTTGGGCTGCTGACAACAGGAGCAGGACAGCAAGTCCCACTCTGGGTTTAAAAGCACCCGTTCCCCACCTTTCAAAAGTCAAACCCTCGCAGGTCAACACCAGGAAGCTGCCCTCCGGGCTCAGGACCTCGGAGAGCCCCCGCACGTGCTGTGACTCGGCCAGGTGACACAAAGCTGTGTTCGGTCTGCATTCACGGTCCGTGATCACAGCCAGACCAGCCAGCGCTGCGGGGCTTCTCCCTGAGGAATACACAGCACTGAAGCCCTTTTCTCTGGGTCCAAGTGGGACGGGCGCCTCCGTTTCTGAAAGTGCAGCCGGGCAACCCACTGGTCATTCTCTTCTGTCATTTTGTTTCCACTCTTTTGTTGCAACTACTTTGACTCCATTTTGCTCTGATGACTATTGCCAGACATCATTTCAGATCCACTGCCAGCTGCAAACATTAGCAAGTAAAGCATTAGGCATTCCTTGAATTCTCCAGCATTTTGTTCTTGTGAAAATGTCCGGTGCCCATTCGCCTGAGGTCAGACCTTGAAGGCCTTCTCCAGATGCTCGTCTGTCTTCAAAGGCTCAAAGACTCCTCTCGTTCCTCCTGCCCTTCGGTAACAGGCCCAAGTCTAGTACTCATGTTGTGTGTTTGAAAGTCAAAATAAGGATCAAGAGCCGGACTGGCTGCTAGGTCCTTGCTTTCAAAGCCCTTGGGGGACATTCCAGAGGGTGGCACATAGCGAAGCTGCCCTTCCCGTCCCGAATTCCCATTACCTTGGCTCTGGGTGGACTTAAAGGCTCCACATGCTGGGTCCTGGGTCCACACCCGCACGTCCCACCTCATAGCCCCAGAGCCTCAGCGTCCACCCCCACCCCACCCCCGACTCCCCGCCCAGCAGAGGCAGCTCCACCCACAGTGAGCTGCTCAGACCCCGCCCGAAGCAGTGGAGGCGGGAAAGGAGGGCCCTGGGCCAGTGTCTTGTGATGCACATTTTTTTTAAACTTTCATGAAATCCAGTTTATCTATTTTTTTCTTTATTTGCTTGTGCTTTAGGTGTCATATTCAAGAAAGCATCACCAATCTAATATTGTGAAGATTTTGCCTTATGTTTTCATCTAAAAGTTTTGTATATTTTTTCTTTTTCCTTTTTTTATTTTGGTCATTTTTGTCATATTTCCTAGGGCCTCACACGCGGCATATGGAGGTTCCCAGGCTAGGGGTCTAATCAGAGCTACGGCTGCTGGCCTACACCACAGCCACAGCAACGCGGGATCCGAGCCGCATCTGCAACCTACACCACAGCTCAGAGCAATGCCAGATTCTTAACCCACGGAGCAAGGCCAGGGATTGAACCGGCAACCTCACGGTTCCTGATCGGATTCGTTAACCACTGAGCCATGACTTTTTAGGAAAAAGTTTTATGTATCTAGATCTTTCACTTAAATCCTGGATCTGTTTTGGTTGATTTTTGTGAATGGTGTTGGGTGAGGTCCAGCTTCACGCTTTTGTGTGTGCGGACCCGTCTTCTCATTCTAAGAACAGGTCCCTCTTGGTCATGATGGTTAATCCTTTTTCTACTCTGTTGAATTCTGTTTGCTAATATTTTGTGGAGGATTTTTGTATCCATGCAGATAAGGGGGTATTGATCTGCACTTTTCTTGTGTTATCTTTGTCCGGCTTTGATATTAGGGTAATGCTGATTTCATAGAATGAATTTAGAGGTATTCTCTTCTATTCAATTGTTTTTGAAAAGTTTGAGAAGTATTGATGTTAGTTCTACTTTAAATGGTTCATAAAATTCAGCAGTAAAGCCACTAGGTCCAGGGCTTTTCTTTGTCAGAATATGTTCAGTTACTGATTCAACCTCCTTACTAGTTGTAGGTCTCTTCAGAATTTCTAGGTTGTTCCCTTGTGGCATGGCAGGTTAAGGAGACAGCATTGCCACAGCTGTGGTGCAAGTTGCACCTGTGGCAAGGTTCAATCCCTGGCCCCAAAACCTGCACATGCAATGGGAGAAGCCGTTAAAAAAAAACATACAAATGTCAGTTTTGGGAGTTCCTGCTGTGGTGCAGTGGGTTAATGGCACGGCTTGTCTCTACGGCATCGTCCATTCAATCCCTGGCCCAGCACGCTGGGTTAAGGATTCAGCTGAGGATGCCAGCTGAGGATCCAGCATTGCCGCAGCTGTGGTGTGGGTCGCAGATGCGGCTTGGATTCAGTCCCTGGCCCAGGAAGTTCCATATGCCTCAAATACGGCCAAAAAAAATTCTATTCCTTCAAGGTTTTGTCCTTGTGGGTTTGCGTCTCAGGAATGTGTCCATTTTGTCCGCGTCGCCTGATTTGTTGGCATGCAATTAATTGAGTGTTCTGTCAAATCAGGGGTAGCCTCCCTTTTCATTTCCGGATTTAGTACTCTGAGTCTTCTCTCTTCTTTCTTAGTCCATCTAGTAAAGGTTTGTCCGTGTTGTTGATCTTTGTGAGGAATCAACATTTAATGATTGCCTTTCATTGGTTTCATTGATTTTTCTCCTTTGTTTTTCTGTTATTGATTTCATTTATCTCTAACCTTTATTGTTTTTTCCCTTCTGTTGCTGTCTAATTTGTGCTTCTTTTTCTAGTTCCTTAAGCTGTAAAGTTAGGGTGCTCATTTGAGATCTTTCTTGTTGTTTATGTAAACATTTAAAGCTGTAAATTTTCTACTTCATGTTACTTTCACTTTCTTTCATCGATTCATGTGTCTTGCTCTCAGTTTTCTCAGTCTCTGAGTAGCTTCTAATTTCCCCTGTGATTCCTCTTTGACCTACTGGTTGTTTAAGAGGGAGTTATTAATTCCCATAGTTTTGCGAATTTTCTGGTTTTCCTTCTGTTACTAAAGATTTCTAAAGTTATCTCATTGTGATGAGAGAAGATACTTTGTATGATATTTTCTTTCTAAATCCGGTGAGGCTGCCCTTGTTACACTGTTGTGTCAGCTTTTAACCCCTTATTGGTCGTATCCTTTGCAAATGCTTTCTCCCACTCAGTAGTTTGTCTTTCCGTTTTGTTGATGGGACCAAACTAAATTAAAAAGCTTTTGTGCATGTGTTTATTTTTGCTTTTCTCCCTTTGTTTTAGGAGAGGGATCCAAAAACAAATAATGCTGTAATTTATGTTCCTTCTGTTTTCCTCTAGGAGTTTTATACTACCAGTCTTCCAGTTAGGTCTTTAATCCGTTTCGAGTTTATTTTTGTATATGATATTACAGAATATTCTAATTTCTTTCTTTTGGGTTTAGCTGTCCAGTTCTTCCAGTACCATTATTGAAGAGACTGTCTCTTCTGCATTGAATTTTCTTGCTTCCTTTGTCATAGATTCACTGACCATAAGTGTGTGGGTTTATTTCTGGGCTCTCCGGTCTCGTCTGTTGATCTGTGTGTCTGTTTCTGTGCCAGTACCATTCTGTTTTGATTACTGTACTATGAGCACAGTCTGAAATCAGGGAGTGTGATTCCTCCAGCTCTGTTCTTCTTCAAACTAGTGCTATTGTAGCTTTGGTTTCTAACTCCACATTTTGTTTATTCATAATTTAAAGGGTCTATGTGTTAAAAATAATATGTGCTTGTGTTTTGAGGACACATAAGGTATAAATATGTGATTTGTGACACCAGTAACTGAAAAGGATGTGGAGGAAGCTTTTGAAGGGGCAGATTTTTTTGTGTGTTACTGAAGTTAAGCTGGTATAAATATGCACAAAAACAAATGAGGGATGGATGTAAATGTTTTACTACAAAAATCAGCTACATACAGAAGAAGAGAGTAATGCAGGAAATAAGGAACAAAAAAGATGTAAGACAAATAGTAAAGAAATAGCATTACTGCAGAAGTAAGTCTCTCCTTATCGGTTACTTTAGTTGTAAATGGATTAAATCCTCCAATCAAAAGACAGAGACTGGCCAAACAGACTCAAAAAATGAGATCCAACTACGTGCTGTCTACAAGAGAGTCACTTCAGATCCAAAGACATACATAGGTTGAAAGTGAAAGGATGGGAAATGTTTTTCCATGCAAATAGGAACCAAAAGAAAGCAGACACAGCTGTACTAATACCAGATAAAATGGACTTTAAATCAAAAAGAGTTACAAGTGACAAAGACGTTATATATTAATGAAAAGTTTAAAACAACAAAAATATTACAACTGTAAACACACAATAACAGGCCATCAAAATTTTTAAACCTTAAGATTATGCAATCTTTTTTTTTTTTTTGTCCTTTTTTTTTTTTTTAAGGCCACACTTGCAGCATTTGGAGGTTCCCAAGCTAGGGGTCGAATCACAGCTGTAGCTGCTGGTCTATGCCACCACCATAGCAACGCCAGATCCAAGCCTCTTCTGTGACCTGTTCCATGGCTCATGGCAATTCCAGATCCTTAACCCACTTAGCAAGGCCAGGCTTCGAACCCACAACCTCATGGTTCCTAGTCGGATTTGTTACCCACTGAGCCACAACAGGAACTCCAGATTATGCAATCTTTTTTTTTTTTTTTTTGTCTTTTTGTCTTTTTGCCATTTCTTGGGCCACTCCTGAGGCATATGGAGGTTCCCAGGCTAGGGGTGGAATCGGAGCTGTAGCCGCTGGCCTATGCCAGAACCACAGCAACACGGGATCCGAGCCGCGTCTGCAACCTACACCACAGCTCTCGGCAACACCGGATCGTTAACCCACTGAGCAAGGGCAGGGACCGAACCCGAAACCTCATGGTTCCTAGTCGGATTCGTTAACCACTGCGCCACGACAGGAACTCCAGATTATGCAATCTTGATCATACATTGGGAAGATGATCGCCTGGCTCTTGGTCTATTTTCACTCTGCACGTGTAGCTTCGTTGTAATGAAGATGATGTGGGAACCCAGTTATGAAGAGTGTGGACTCAGAATCATGTTGCCTGGATTTGGACATCAGCTATTAGCTGAGCACCTGGGACAGGTACCTGTCTCGGTCTCAGTTTCCTCATCCGTGAATTGGGGATTCTAAGCACCAATGTCTGAGAGCTGTTATGAGGGTTAAAAGAAAAGATGTAGCAAAATGTCTGGTGCAGAGTAATTACAGAAAATGTTTCACCGTCATTTCTTTCTTTTTTTTTTTTTTTTTTTTTTTTTTTTTTTTTTTTTTTTGGTCTTTTTGCCATTTCTTAGGCCACTCCCGAGGCATATGGAGGTTCCCAGGCTAGGGGTGGAATCAGAGCTGTAGCCGCTGGCCTACACCACAGCCACAGCCACGCGGGATCTGAGCCACGTCTGCAACCTACACCACAGCTCACGGCAACGCCGGATCCTTAGCCCACTGAGCAAGGCCAGGGACCAAACCCGCAACCTCATGGTTCCTAGTCGGATTCGTTAACCACTGAGCCACGACGGGAACTCCCGACTGTCATTTCATCTTTTCTATTTTCTTTGAGACTTTTTGGTGCACGTTTTTTTTGCACTCAGTTGCTTCCGTTTCCTGGACTTTATTTGGGTGAGGTGGGATTATTGTGTTTCCAGTCACATCGTGAGCCCTCTTTCCAGACTCCTCTCACTGCTCTGAGAAGCAGCTGTCTCCTTTCCTCAGCTCTCATACGGTGTTATCGCATTTGTGTGTGGTCTGTTGGCCATTCCAGCACCAAACCCACAAATTCTTCGTTACTGTCATTATATTCCGTTATAGCTCTTGATACTTTCATCATCCTTTGTTTTTTTATTTTTCTGAGCTACTCTTATTCCAGGTGAATCCTAGATTCATTTCGTCAACATGCAATAGCAAAAAAGCAAAAGCTTTTCTTGGAGGTCTTAATCAAAATTACGTTCAAGTGTGGATTCAGTTAGAAATAACTCATATTCTTACATAGTGAGTCTTCATCCAGAAACAAGATCTCCTCCTCCGTTGGGTTCCTTAGAAATTGGGGGAGGACCACTCCTAAGTCTTGTGCATTCCCAGATTCCTGTTAAGTTTATTCCTTGGATTAATGTTGTTTTTCTTGCTAGCGTAAATAGCATTTTTCCATTACATTTTCTAGCTGCTTGTTGCTGATAGAAGAAAATCTATAGACTTTTTAAAGCATTTTTCTTATAACTGCCTCATTGAATCGTCCTTTCTCTCTCCCTTAATTTTGTTCAGTTGACTTTATTGGGTTTTCTAGGTGGATTGTCGTATCTTTAATAAGAACAGGTCCCATCTCTTCCTTTCCAGGATTTATACTCTTTTCCTTTTTCCTCTCTTATTGTGTTGGCTTCCAACAGAACAGTGAATGATAGAGTGAGATCAGCACTCTGTCATTTTTGGTTTTTTATTTTTCATACTATAACGGTCATTCTTCAAGAGAGGGGTTTTTAATCCAGAGTCAGTTCCGTGGATGGACCCTCTGAATTAATGAAGAAAAAAATTTCTGGGAGTTCCCGTCGTGGCGCAGTGGTTAACGAGTCCGACTAGGAACCATGAGGTTTCGGATTCGTTCCCTGGCCTCGATCAGTGGGTTAAGGATCCGGCGTTGCCGTGAGCTGTGGTGTAGGTTGCAGACGCGGCTCGGATCCTGCGTTGCTGTGGCTCTGGTGTAGGCCGGTGGCTACAGCTCCGATTGGACCCCTAGCCTGGGAACCTCCATATGCCGCGGGAGCGGCCCAAGAAATAGCAACAACAATGACAACAAAAGACAAAAAGACAAAAAAAAAAAAAAAAAAAAAGATTTCTGTATATGAGTAATCCGTGTGTTTATGTCTGGCAAAATTGTCCAGATTCTTAAAGCAGCCAGTGACCCACAAAGATAAGGAACTCTATTTTAGCTTTTGTGTAAAATTTGGTAGTGGCTATCGATTTAAAATTTTTATCGTTTATCATGTTAATCCAACTCCTAAGGTTCTTATGAGATTTTGCGTTTTAAAAAAAAATCACAAGTAGATGTTTGGGGGTTCCGCTAGAGCAGTTACCCACATAGCTCAGTGTTAATGCCCTTCACTTTACCATGCTTTGCGGATATTTTGGTTTTTACAAGTCGAAGGTATGTGGCAACCCTGCATCGAGTAAGTCTAGGCATTTTCCCAATGGCATTTTCTCACTTTATGCCTCTGCCACATTTTGAGAATTCTTGCAATATTGTATGCTTTTTCATTGTCATCTTGTTACGGGGACCTGCGGTCAGCAGTCTTTGATGTTACTATGATAGCTCACCGGAGGGCAGATGGTGGTTAGCGGTTTTAGCAGTAAGGAATTTCTAATTGTTATAAACATCATTTTTTAAGATATAGCACCATTGCACACAGTAGACAATAACATAAACATAACTTTGATATGCGCTGGGAAACAAACAAAAAAATTCCTGCCACTCCCTTTTCTGTAGTATTTGCTCTATTCTGGTGGTCTGGAACCAGATTCACAGTATCTGTGAGATATGCCTATACGTTATTTTCTTTTTATATTGATATGATGTACATTCACGTATTTCCTCAGAGGGCATCATTATTTTCATCTTAGCTGATAGATTTTATTTTTCTAACACCAGTTAGGATTTTTGCAACTATGTTCCAAAGTGAGGTTTATCCTAAAGTTCTTTTTAGGGATATCTTTTTTATTAAGTTTTGCTCTTAGGATTTTCCAAGTTTAAAAATGAATTGAAAAGAATCTTATCTTTTTCTGTCATAATAAGTTAAATAGCAGAGAAGCATTTGTTCTTGAAGATGCAAAGGCTGTTTGGGCCAGAGCCTTTGAGAGTGTATTTCCTTCCAGCCTTTCCATTCTTCCTGAAAGGCGAGACCACATCCCAAAAATGGTCTTTCATTCTCATTAGCTTAAAGCTGCTCTTCTATGTTTTTAAAAACGAACAATAAAAAAACCTCTTCATCTACCATTATTTTACTTATTCTTAAATGTGCATGTTTCTATATTTCTGCTTCATCATTTTTATTTTCGCTTAGACTTGCTAAAATCTTTTTCTATTTTACTGGCCTTTTTGAAGTACCAGCTCTAAGATATATTTATTATTCTACTGTGGGTATTTTTAACCACTTGATTTATTTTTCTCTCTCGCTTTCCTGAGGTTTATCCCATTAAATTTTTTTGTCTCTAGTTTCTTTAACCACATGCCTAATTTGTTCCACTAATATTTTATAACATAAAACCTCAAAGGCTATGTATTTTCCTGTGACTATAGCTTTGGCCTTCTCTCATTTGTTTTTAGGTGTACATTATCATTGTCACTTATTTCTACGTAGCTTTTGCAAAATTCCTTGCAGAACTTTTTTTTTTTTTTTTTGTCTTTTTAGGGTTGAACCTGCAGCATATGGAAGTTCCCAGGCTACGGGTCAAATCAGAGCTGTAGCTGCTGGCCTACCCCACAGCCACAGCAACACTGGATCCTTAACCCACTGAATGAGGCCAGGAATCAAACCCACGTCCACATGGATAGTAGCAGGGTCTGTTACCACTGAGCCACGGCAGGAGCTCCCCCTAGCGGAACTGTGTAAGGAATGGTGTAGGGGTGGCATAGCCGCAAGCCCGTCTACATCCGAGATGTGAATCCTTGTGCATGAAGAGAAGGAAACTGGGAAGCCGCCCTCGGGTCGTTGCGTTTGCCTGTCGGAATTCCGAATCACTGTCTCATCACCTTTCTGTACTGTCTGGAGGGAGCGTCTGATGCCCACGGGCATGACTTACTGCTGTGTGAGAACGTTCCCCAGAACCCAGTAAGCATTTACTATCGCACAATTTCTTTGCATCGGGAATTCAGGCGAGGCTTAGCTGGACGGTTCTGGCTCAGGGTCCCTCAGCAAGTGCCGTCAGGATCCTGGCCAAGGTCTTGGTCATCAGAAGTCCATGGCTGCTTCTAAGGCGGCTCCCTCTCTGCTCTCTGCTGCCCCGTTTCCTCGCCTCGTGAGCTGCTGCACTGGCTGCTTGAGAGTCTTCACGTGACGGCAGCCGGCTTCCCACTTAGTGAGCGATTCAAGGGAGAACCAGGCAGAAGCCCCCCTGGCTTTTATGACCCAGCGCCGGCACTTCTGCATTACCCTGTTGGGGACACAGGCCAGTGACACCTCAGTGTGTGAAGAGACACTAAGGGCAGGAATCTCTGCCAGCCAGAGGCATTAGGGCCCCCTTGGAGGCTGCATACCCCAGGCCAAAATGATGGGCGTTTTTCTCTATTTTAGTGTTGCTATTGTGCTCTCCCCCCGGGTAGATATTTTTAGAATTTTTCATTACATTTGAGAGAAAGATTGTCCACCCGGTGCAGTTTATCATATGTGCGTTAGTGTGCAGTGTGAGGTGTATGATTGTGTGGTGTGGTGTGTGGGGGGGTGTTTGTGTGTGTGTGTGTGTGGTGTGAGTGTTAGTGTGTGGTATGTGTGTATGGGAGTGTGTGCTATGTGTGCAGTGTGGTGTGTGTGCATGCACACGTGGAGAACAGTGCCAAGCTGGGCGCAGTCTCCCTGGTGCCTCGGTTCCCTCCTCCGTCACCTGCAGGGGACAGGATCTGGTAGGACTCATGGCGCCCTTGCCGGGGTCTCTCCCCCGTGGGGCAGCAGGGTCAGGGGTCATGGAGGACGAAGCTGTGCCCACATCCCAGTGCTCGGCCCTGACTGGCCCCTGACTAGGGTCCCAGAGTGGCCCTCACCAGTGTTGATGGCTCTGGACCCTCGGCTCTGACTCCCTTTGGCTTCCAGGTGCCTCAGAGCCCCTGGACCCACCTTGTTAGCTCCCACCCCAATTGCGTGTTGGCCCCCCAGCCGCCCTAAACCAGCCTCCTCTCAGCCAGGAGCTCCCTTCCTCTCAGCACTTCCCTCAGTCTGGGGCATATCTGTCACCTCCTGCAGGAAGCCCTCCTGGATTTCCTGACGTTCCCACTGAGTTCACTTTAATCTTGGCGACTGTTGGCACCCTGCAGGGTCATGTGCCGGAGGGCAGCTCCAGCAACCAGGGAATGAACGGCGTTGGCTTTTGCAACGGAGGCAGCCTCTTTGTCCCTTCTTTCAGGGCGCTGGACTGCTCAGAGTTTATTGGCATAAGTGGTTGATTATATAGACAGTTTTTCACTACAGATTACATCACAGTGTTAAAAGTACGTTGGATAACTATTAGGCTTTGTTTTTTGGTCACATGGTACAGTAGCAATACGTCATGTTTTAAAATCTTCAACTGAAGTAAATGGAGTGAGTACAATTCAAGGACAAACAGGTGCAGCCTATCATGTGGGAAGGAGGAGACCCAGCACAAACCATCTCATGGCAGCCAGTTCCCACAAGCTGAAGCTACAGACGCAAAAATCCCGTCTTCAGACTAGTGTCTATCTTCAAAGCGTTCTTGGCAGGGAGACAGTGTGGGAACATACAAATCAACTTAGCCAGCTACCGCTAAAAGTTTCTAAACTCAAGGACAAAACTCACAGCTGGGTTTCTTTTGATCAAGAATAATATATGTCTAACTTCTATAGACCTCATTAAAATCCTAACTCTAAAGTGTGCTGTATAACTAGTTAGTAGATAAACACTATGTTTTAATTAAGTTGGATTTGAATAGGGGAAAGTCCTCCAGGATGAAATTCTTGTTATATTATTGTTGTAATTTTGTTAAATCGCAAATCACCACAGGAAAATAAGAATGGGAAATAAGAATGATAAGCAAATAATCAGGAAAGTCTGAGGAAAACTGAATAACAGATAAAGCAGCAGGAACGACTGGGTCACCCAGAAACAATCCATGTTCTCGCCGCAAACGTGGAAATTGTTTTCCCGGGAAGCCCCAGTTCTTCCCCATCAGCATCAACGTGAGAGCCGCGTAACCTGAGGCCTGCCCTGGGCTTGCACCGCACAGGCAGGCTTCAGCCTGCCCTCGGTTTTTCACCGTACAGGCAGGCTTCTATCCTGACCAGAAGCCCACCCTCGGCTTGCACCGTTCAGGCAGGCCCCTTTGTCTGATTAGGAGCCTGCCCTCGGTTTTGCACCGTTCAGGCAAACTGCCTTCCTCGGCTCCTTGTATCTTCTCGGCTCCCCGCAGTCATGACTGCTAACTGCAGAGTCACAAGCTAGCTCTTAAGCTAACCGTGACCCCATGCCCAGGGGAGGCAGGACCAGGACCTGTTCACCCCTGACTATGTCAGGATAGCCCGTCTCACCTTAAGCCCGAGTGTAGTAACACCTGCCCCACGAATGTACCTCCTCTCAGCAGTGTGAGGTTTCCACAGTGCTGAGGGCATCACCAGGAAGACTGACCAGGGTGCCCCGACGCCTCCGCTTCCCCGCCGACTCTCCAGGCACCACCTCTCGCCCAGCCGTGCGGCCCAGGCTGCCGGCAGGGCCCTGAGCCCGCAGCGGGTCTGTGTCTTCAGCAGCTTCACCCTCTGTTCCAGGGGCTCCGAGGGGCAGTGGGGGTTTGTGTGAACCAGGTTGCAGGGTCCCCACCAGAACAGCAGGGCGACAGGCCCCTTCCTCGCCCTCCCGCAGAGAGTCCCCTCAGGCGTGGGGTGGCGGGGAGGGCCGCGAACATCCCACAGAAAGGAGCCCAGAGCCCGTGGCCTCTGCACCCACCTACGTCTGCGGCCCCGCCCCGAGCCCAGGTGCCGGCTGGCCGCCGCGCGTGCTGCTCCAGGAGGGCAGGGGACTTGGCGTGCAGTGGGCCACGGTCTGCAGCACAGCTTCTTCCTGTTGCAGGATGTCAGGGCGCACGGGTGCCGCCAAGATGCTCCACAGCCCCTGCTCCGCCCTCCTGCTCTGGGGGCTCCTGGGGGCCGTCCACGCCCAGCAGCAGGAGGTCATCGCCCCAGGCACCTCCGACAGGAACAGCTGCCCAGGTACCACCGGTGTGGGCGCCACAGTGGGGGTGGGGGGGGCAGGGGCGGGCGGGGCCGAACCAGGACAACCACGGGCCTGGCCCCGGTGACTCGTGCGTGCCCGCAGAGAAGGCCGACTGCCCGATCCACGTGTACTTCGTGCTGGACACGTCGGAGAGCGTCACCATGCAGTCCCCCACCGACAGCCTGCTCTCCCACATGCAGCAGTTCGTGCTGCAGTTCATCAGCCAGCTGCAGGACGAGCTCTACCTGGACCAGGTGGCCCTGAGCTGGCGCTACGGCGGCCTGCACTTCTCCGACCTGGTGGAGGTGTTCAGCCCGCCGGGCAGCGACCGGGCCTCCTTCACCAAGAGCCTGCAGAGCATCAGCTCCTTCCGCCGGGGCACCTTCACCGACTGCATGCTGTCCAACATGACCCAGGAGGTCCGGCGGCACGTGGGCAAGGTGAAGGTCAACTTCGCCGTGGTCATCACCGACGGCCACGTCACCGGCAGTCCCTGCGGGGGCATCAAGCTGCAGGCCGAGCGGGCCCGGGAGGAGGGCATCCGGCTCTTCGCGGTGCCCCCCAACCTGCAGCTGAACGAGCAGGGCCTGCGGGACATCGCCAGCACGCCGCACGAGCTCTACCGCAACAACTACGCCACCATGCGCTCCGACTCCACGGAGATCGACCAGGACACCATCAACCGCATCATCAAGGTCATGGTGAGCTGCCGGGCCGCCCGCCCGCCGGCGGCGGCAGGGACGGAGGGCGGGGTCCCCAGACCCCGCGGGCGAGCCCCAGTCCACTGCCCGGCCCCGGTCACGCCCTGAGGGAGGCGACTGAAGGGGGTGAGCCCTGGCCGGGGTCCCCGCCCAGACTCCGAGGGGACCGCACTTCTGGCTCCCTGCTAACCAGGGTCTTTCTGTCTTTTCCGCAGAAACATGAAGCCTACGGAGAGGTGAGGGCACCTCCGTTCCCGCGGCCCCGCTGGGAGCTGCCCGGCCTCTGCGGCGCTGACCCAGCAGAGACCATCCCCCGGGGGCTGGACAGTGAGAGGAGGGAGGGAGCCGGGCCCCTCTGCGCCATGTGGGGCCTGGGACCCCCATCTAGACCAGGGGCCAAACCACGCTGCTTAAACCCGGGAGGTCGGCATGCGGCGCGTCTGTGGAGCCCACGCCCAGGGTGGGGGGGGTGGCCGTCGAGGCTGAGGGCTGTGCTCTGGGCCGATGGGCACCGTCCCCCTGAGCCGGGTGCCCAGCGCGGGACCTGCAGCTCCAGGCCCCAGGTGCACCCTCGTCCATGGCCCGGGCTTCTGCAGGCCCACCCTTCCTTGGCGCAGCTGCTCAGAACCACGACGGTTTAATGTGCAGGCCTGAGGGCGGACTGACCGTCGATGATGTAACCCTCCCACTGCTGGTCCCCGCCTAACCCAGCCTCGACTTCAAAACTTGGCCAGAGCACTCGTGTGGACCCCTGACCCCCACCCCTGGTGGGCACGGGGGCCTCCTGGGTGCCTCCGAAGCCTGCTTCTTCATGCAGCCCCAAGCTCAGGACGGCCCAGCGTCCCGAGGCTGCGGGCTCCCCGCTCCCTCCCTCCTGGGACTCGTGGCCTCACGTGCTGCCCCTGCTTCCTGTTTCAGTGCTACAAGGTGAGCTGCCTGGAGATCCCGGGGCCCCCCGGCCCAAAGGGCTACCGCGGCCAGAAGGTAAGGCGCCCAGACTCCCCGGGGTGTCTGCACTGCAGGAAAGGCCTGACCTCTCCTGAACTCCAAATCTGGGACTACTGCACCTCAGATGGACCCCCCGCTTCTCACCTTGGAGGAACCAAAATTCAGTTTTTATCAGCCTCCTTTTATATGGCATTTTGAGAAAAGTACAAACACTTTTTAAGATTTTGCCCAAAAAATACTCCTGTAACTACAGATGTGATAAATTCATTTGAGTAATAAAAAAAAAAAAAATGAAAAAAAAATACTCCTGTAAGCAAGTATGTCCAAGTACATAAACTAACGGGAGGTTGATTCGCACGGGGCACCCGCTCTTGTCACTGATTAGCTTGGGTGTCTTTAATGGCTGCACCTGCAGCAAATGGAAGTTCCCGGGCCGGCGATTGAATCTGAGCCGCAACCGGGACCTACGCCGCAGCCAGAGCCACACCAGATCCTTTAACCCACTGTGAAGGGCTGGGGTTTGAACCCCATGCCTCTGCAGCAACCTGCGCCACTGCAGTCGGAATCTTAACCCACTACGCCACACCGGGAACTCCAAATAAGTAGGCTTTAAGGGGTCAGGTTGGCCCTGCATTTTCGTAGCAACGGAGGTATATAAATGAAGTCCTTCCAAAATTAGTGTCGGAGCATCAGAAGCACCAACGATTCGTGTCGAAAATCGTAAAGAAAAGCAAGAGAGGGGAAAGCAACCCTGAGGAGATGAGCGCCATTGAAAATACTGTTACAGGAGAAGTTATTACCAGCAGGCTTTTTGCTTTTTTTTTCTTTTTTTGCTTTTTAGGGCCCCACCTGCTGCATGTGGAGGTTCCCAGGCTAGGGGTCAAATCAGAGCTGCAGCTGCCGGCCTACACCACAGCCACAGCCATGCCAGATCCGAGCCACGTCTGCAACCTACACCACAGCTCATGGCAACACCAGATCCTTAACCCACTGAGCGGGGCCAGGGATCAAACCCACGTCCTCATGGACTAGTCGGATTCGTGTCCACTGCGCCACAACAGGAACTCCCCAAGATGCTTTTTCCTAAGTTCAGGAGAGTTGTGTAGATGCTTGGCTTCCAGGCTGCCGCCTAGACACTCCCACTCCCTCCCTGGCCACTCCAGTCCTGGGCCAGGGATGAATTAGCCGCTGGAGGGGCTGTGGCCGCATGGCAGGGCTGTGACTCTGGTCCCCGTGGTTGGCGTTGCTGGAAGCTGCCGCAGGGAGCTCCGTGGTTAGCATCTGGGGGGCAGAGATGGAAGCAGGAGCACAGAAGGAGCCCTGACCAGGGCGCGGCGGTTGAGAGGCCTCCACCCGCCCACCGCGCCTGTGTCTGTTCCCATTCTTTTCCCCGCTCCTTCCTCCCTGAGCACGTCTCCCTCCTCCCCGTCTCAGACTGAAACTGGAAGCGTATTAACACATAGGTGCCTGTGCGTAATACAGTCCATCGTTAAACCCTTCATTCCAAGGAGCGTGGGCTTCGCAAGGCTTCCTAAAGCCCCGGCCTGCGGAAGGCAAGTTCCTTCGCTGCCCTCCAGGTCTAGAAGATCTGATGTCGTGACATGAGAGGTGGGCACAGTCCAGGCCGGCCACAGAGGCGGGGCCCTGCAGGCCAGTCCGGGCGCTGCCACCCCAGCGCTGCCCGCAGGGTGGCTTCTCCGAGAGCCGTCGGTCAGGGTCAAAGCGGGCCCTGTCCTGATGGAGACCTGGAGTCTTGGGGTCAGCTGACCCAACTCTGGGATCTCTCAGTGTGGCATTGTCATCGTCACCTGAGTGGGGCCAGCAGCTCTGGCCACACTGACCCAGGACCGCCACTCTTCCACCTCCCCGGAGCCAGCGAGGGGTCCCTGGTGGCCCAGCCCGCCCCGCCCCCTCACCCCGTTTACTCCTTTTTCTGTTGTCTGCTTCTAGGGTGCCAAGGGCAACATGGGTGAGCCCGGAGAACCTGGACAGAAGGGGCGACAGGTGAGCTAGTGTCCGTCCTGCCCCACCGGTGGCCCAGCGCCCAGGGCTGGGGTTATAGCCACGGCCCCTTGTTCTTCCACAGGGAGATCCAGGCATCGAAGGCCCCATTGGATTCCCAGGACCCAAGGCAAGTTGCTGCCGGCCCCGCCTGGGTGGCTGGGGACACGGGGACAAGCCAAGGGCTGCGTGGCTCCAGGAGAGGCCAGCTGCCGGGTCAGGGTGTGTCTCGGGCAGCCCTCCATCCCCGCCCCCGGCCTGAGGACGTGAACCTTCTCGGTATTTCCGACGCCGCTGTCCCCAAAGCGAGCGTCCAGCCTGAGCCCTGCTCTCTCCTCACCCCGCCACCCCCCACCGCCTGATGTCGGCCCTGCCCCCTGCCCCGGGGCCCGCGGGCACCAGCGCACAGACCAGTAACGCTGCTTCTCTCTCCTCCCCACCTCAGGGGGTTCCTGGTTTCAAAGGAGAGAAGGTGAGTAGACTCTGGGTGGCCAGACCTCGCATGGCCCTGGGAGCCCCGGCCCTAACCCCCTCGGCAGCGTCGTGCTGCTGCTGGTGGCCTTCTGGGGCCCCTCTGGCCTCGTGTGTGGTCCGAGGACAGACTTGGGCCCCGAGGCAGTGGCAGCCGTGATGTGAAGACGCACAGCTAACGGGCCTCCTTTCATCCTGCGCAGGGCGAGTTTGGAGCCGATGGGAGGAAGGTGAGCAGACGGGTGTGCGGGGGGGGGCGGGGGGGGCCACTGCTGGGAAGGAAGGGCCGCGGGGGCTGACGGAGTCCTCCTCCCCTCTCCTCCAGGGCGCCCCCGGCCTGGCCGGCAAGAACGGGACCGATGGTCAGAAGGTACAGTGCGCCCGGGGCTCTGTGCATGGGTGGGGCAGGGGTGCCCAAGGCACTTCCAGGTCATAGGAATGCCCACGACTGTCTCATGACCCTCGGGTCCTGCCAGGGCTGGGCCTCCGGGCCCCTCCAGCCACTGCCCGCAGCCCGCACCTACCCAGTGGGCCCGGGACAGGTGGGAGCACTGCAAGAGCTGGAGCGGACATTTGCGCCTGAAAAGCAGGGCACAGCCTTGCAGAAAGCCCAGCAGAAAGCCCAGCCTGACCCGCAGGCCCCACCTCTGCCCTGGCAGGGGGCTCACACATGCACGGGGCACCCACACGCCACAACTCACGTCACATGCGTGCACACACACATCCCAGGTGAGCACACGCGAGGGGGCGCCACAGACACCCATGCTCCCCCCCCACCCCAGGGACTCCCTCCTCTGCAGAGGCCCCACCCTGATAGTGGAGCTGCTGACACAGGCGTCCCACAGTTGGTGCCCAGTACGCTGAGAACTGGCACCATTGGCGCACACGTCGTGGGGGTGGTGTCTCCGGAAACCCAGCTCTGATGCATTTCCTGCCCCCTCTTCTCCCTCAGGGCAAGTTAGGGCGCATTGGACCTCCTGGCTGCAAGGGCGACCCCGGCGATCGGGTGAGCACAGCACTGCACCTTTGCCTTGACTGCTGGTCCTGGGAGATGCCAGACGCCGGCAGGGCGGGGAGGGCGGTCATCAGCCTGCGGGCTGCAGCGGGGGACCCGGGAGCCAGCAGCTCAGCTCCTCCCTCCTGCCCTCCTCTGCCTGTCCCTGACCCCTCCAGGGTTCAGCCGGGGCTGGGGTCACACATGACAGATGCCCCCTGGGGTCTCCTGGGTCAGGTGGAGCGGCTGCTACAGAGTCCCAAGGGGCTCCCATGTCTGCGCCTGTCCAGTCGCCCACCCAGGCCCTGGGGGGTGGGGAGTGGCAGCGCATCCAGCAATGGGGTGCTGGTCTCCCTCCCCCCGCCACCTCCCCTCCTCTCCTCCCCGCCCCACCACCGTGAGCTCATGGGAAAACGCCAGCGCCGCATGCAGCTCAACCCTCTTCCTCTCTCAGGGCCCCGACGGTTACGTGGGGGAAGCGGGCAGCCCTGGAGAGCGAGGAGACCAAGGCGCCAAGGTAGATGGTCTGGCCAAGGTGGGGGGGTGGTGGCAGGCCAGAGCCCGTGGGTGGGTCACCCCGGGTGGCCTGCTCCCTTCCTGCAGCTTCAGGCCCGAGGGAGACGGCCCGGCTGAGACACCCAGCAGACAGGACAGAGGGCCGTGCCGTGCCCACACACCGGGCCATGCTCCACGGACCTGGGAGGGGTTCTGCCTGGCCCCTGGGGTCCAAAGGACCTGAAGCTGATTTCTCCAAACCCTTGCAGGGGGATGCTGGCCGCCCAGGACGCAGAGGACCCCCGGGGGAAAACGGGGCAAAAGGAAGCAAGGCAAGTGTTCCCGGCGGGTCCCTGCTCTCATGCCCCCCACCCCAGTGCTGGCCAGCCTCCCCGTCCCCGCTGCCAGGCCACGGCGCACACGGCACCCCAAGGCAGATGCGGTCCCACCTGAAACGGGGCGAGAGTCCGCTCGGCGCGGGCCCTCCCCACGGGCAGCCGCACAGTGGCCAGGGGTCCCCTAGCGGAGCTGTCTCCTCCCCGCAGGGTTACCAAGGCAACAACGGATCCCCGGGAAGTCCGGGCGTGAAGGGGGCCAAGGGCGGGCCTGGGCCCCGAGGACCCAAAGGCGAGCCGGTGAGTTCACACCGCCTGCAGGCCCTGTTGCAGCCGGGGGGTGGGCAGTGCCCCCTGGGCCCGGCCCCCCCGCCTCGCCCTCCTGCAGGGCCGCCTCAGGGCACCCCGCTCTGGGCCTCTCAGCCCACGTCCTCCAGCTTCTGCAGTGCGCCTCCTCATCCCAGGCAGCAGACACGAGGCAGGGCCACCGACGATGGGCCTGCGGGCCCAGCCACACTCCTGCAGGACACCCAGTGGCAGTGATGTGACCCCACCTTGCCCCGCAGGGCGCCCCTCAGGGCTCCACCCGGACCCAGGCTCACCCTCTGTGGGTCCTACACAGCGCCCCCACCCGGCCATCCCCCGGTGTCCTGCAGCAGGGTGGGTGGGTCCCAGTCCCAGGCTGACCCTCAAAGGGGCCGCGTGCCGAGGCCTGATCCGAAAGGGGACTGGGTGACTTATCGGATAGCCAGTCCAAGCTGGGCCCCAGGCACGATGCCTGAACTCCCAGACTTACAAGCTGACCAGGCCTCGTCATTTCCTGAAGTCTCGGCTGGGACAAAACTGACCCGCATCCAGGATGCGGCTCTCGAGAGACCCCAGACCCCAAAACCCAAGTCCTTTGGGGGGAAACAGTATGGGGCTTCGGTGTGCCCCCAACCAGGGACCCCCCCACACACACACATGCCTATTCTTTGCAGGGGCGCAGGGGAGACCCTGGAATCAAGGGCGGCCCGGGCAGCGATGGCCCCAAGGGCGAGAAGGTGAGAGCCCTCCGTGGGAGCCCCAGGTGCTGTCGGCCGAGTCTGCGTCTTTACCAGGGTGTCATCTTGGTGCCAAGGGGTCCCAACACCCCCTCCACAGTCCACCCAGGAGAACAAAGGCGACCCCAGGGCCTGGCAATCAGGGGGCACTCCCCAGGGACGGGGACAGCAGAAGGCACACCCTGCCCAGGGGCCTGAGCAGGGCCAGTTCCACACGCACCATGCACAGCTGTGCAGGCTGCGCACTGCTCCACTGCACAGCACCCAAACACACCCCCCCACACACACAGACACACACACACACACACACCAGTACACAGCAACCACACACTCAGAGCACATACACATACTCAAACACAGACGCGCACACACAGCACACACACCCATATACAGATGCACACACACACATACCGATACAGACACACACAGCATGTGTGCATATGCGCACACACACCCCCACGGTTCTGCAGCTGCAGGAGGAGAACCCGAGGCAGCTCGCTCCCTTTGAAATGCAGGCAAAGGGCCAGAAGCAGGGAACTGAGTGGCCGCCCCCGGCTGTGCTGGGCCAGGCTGAGTGGGCAGGGCAGCTGTTCCAGCATCACCCTCTGCAGGCTGGGCCTCGTGTCCCCAGAAAGCCGAATGCCCCCTCCCCGACGTGCCCCAGACTAACCGGGCCTCTCTTCCCACAGGGGGACCCTGGCCCTGAGGGCCCCCGGGGCCTGGCTGGAGAGGTCGGCAGCAAAGGAGCCAAGGTAAGTGGGGCAGCAGGTGGGCATCACGGAGGCCCCTGGCTGGAGGGGCTGCACCGAGAACCCCCTTGCGCTCTTCTGCCCTCCCCCCGCCCCCTCCGCGGGCATCCACAGTGAGTGACAGCAGGGCCCCTTTCTTCCCAGGGAGACCGAGGCCTGCCTGGACCCAGAGGCCCCCAGGGAGCTCTTGGAGAGCCCGGGAAGCAGGTCGGTAGCAGGACGCCTGGAAGGGCCCACAGCTGTGGGGCCCGGGCCCCTCACTGCCCTTTGACCTCATCTCCCTCCCCCGCCCTGCAGTCCTCTTGGGTCCCAAACTCAGGCGGGCAAGATACTGTCCCCAGAGTAAATTTGGGCAGCAGAACGGGGGGGCCATGGGCACCTCACTCCCTCACCTGCCCTGAGGGGGTCCAGCCCTAAGAAGCAGGGGTGGGGGAGGCGGTGGGGGCCTGGGAGCCTGGGTGTGGCACAAGGAGAGGAGACCCGCAGGACGCCCAGCCCCAAGGGGCAGCAGTGCTGCCCGGTGGGGGCAAAGCTAGATGTGTCATTCCCCCATCCCCCACCCCGCTTCTTTTCTGCCCTCAGGGATCTCGGGGAGACCCCGGCGATGCTGGTCCCCGCGGAGACTCAGGACAGCCTGGCCCCAAGGTAGGCCTCTCCCCACCTGGCAGGACGGGCCTGGGGCCTGAGCGAGGCACCCGGGAACGTGCAGGCCCAGCCCCCTTGGTGTGGGAAGACATCACGGGGCCGGGCAGCACCCCTCTGCCGTGTTCTCACCCTTGGGGGTAGCACGGCCCCCAAAGTGGCCCTACACACGCGAGCCCCTCCCCAGCCACCCTCAGTCAAGCCAACCATCTCCACCCCTCCCGCTGGACCTGCCCTGACCAGCCTCCCCCATCCTCCAGGGAGACCCCGGCAGGCCTGGATTCAGCTACCCGGGCCCCCGAGGAGCACCCGTAAGTCTGGCATGGGACAGGGACTGGGGGTGGCGGTGGGCTTTGTCTGGGGGCTCCTGACTTGAAGGTTCCTGGCAGTTCCTCCAGGGCCTCCTGCCTGGGGCCCGGGGCGAGGCCGGGGAGCGCCCAGGGGCACCGTCAGGAACAGAGGCAGGTCCCCCCACAGCCTGCGAGGCGCCTACAAACCTTGATAACAGAACCTGCCCGTCCATGAAGGGAGGGGCTGCAGATCTCGGGGAGGGGGGGGCTGCAGAGGCAGCAGCCCTCAGCCTGTGCTGACGGACCCCTGTGCTTCCTTCCAGGGAGAGAAAGGCGAGCCTGGCCCCCCTGGCCCCGAGGTACATGCCGTGCGGCCGGAGCTGAGCGGTGGGAAACAGCCGTGTGCCAGTCTCTTTCAGACTGAACACCTTGGCCTGTGGGATCGCATCTGACCGACCCCCACGGCCAAGTTCGGGTTTCTCCTAAAAAAGCGTGTCCCTCTCGGGCGGATCCCTGGAGGTCTGGGAGGCAGAGGGGAGCAGTGCCGAGCTCTGCATTGTTAATGGGGGGGTCCTGTGTCGCAGGGGGGCAGAGGTGACTTTGGCTCCAAAGGAAGACCGGGGACAAAAGGCCAGAAGGGCGAGCCTGTGAGTAGCCCCTGCCCCATTGCCCCGTCACCCAGGGCAGGGCCGGGTGCCGGGCCCAGCCAGGGCGTTGCCGGAGCCCACCTGCCCTCTTCCCTTCTCAGGCGGATCCTGGTCCCCCTGGTGAGCCAGGCCCCCGGGGGCAGAGAGGAGCCCCAGGACCAGAGGTAAGTCAGTCACCCATCCGTCCGGCCTTCAGGCCACAGCCCCAGGGCCAACCAGGCCAACAAGCCCCCTCAACCATGTGGTCAGTGGCGGGGGATCCTGGAGGGGCCACGTGAGAACAAGTCGGGCGCTCCCAGCCTTGGTCGTGGTGAGCGTCACCTCTCAGTGTCACCCTTCCTCTTCCAGGGAGAGCCTGGCCCCCCAGGAGACCCCGGCCTCACGGTAGGTGTCAGTCAGGGATGGAATCAGGGTCCACCTCCCGCCTAAAATCTGAAAGAAAGGGCAGCAGGGCCGGGTCAGAGGGCGGTGGCAGGGCCGGGTCAGAGGGCGGGCGGCAGGGGCGGCAGACTTCCTGCGGAAGCCTTTCCCAGCCCTTCCCCTCCCCCCCCACCCCCGCTGGGTTGCAGGAGTGCGACGTCATGACCTACGTGAGGGAGACCTGTGGATGCTGTGGTGAGTTGAGGCCCCCACACGGTGGCAGAACGGGGCCGCTGTGGGCTGGGACACTTCTGTCCTTGAGGTCTCTTGTCCAGGGGTCAGGGCCATCCGTCCGAGTCCTGCCTTCCCCTTTGCGGTCACTGCTGCCCACCACACCCCTGGCTACACACCCCTGGGGTCTGGGAGTATCCAGGGATCAGCGCTGTCACCTGCTCACCCCTCCCACTCATCCCGCCCCTCTGCTCACCGGGCTCCTCAGCTCACCTCGCCCACCTCCCCCTGCCCCCGCCCCTCCGCTCACCCCGCCCCTCCGCTCACCCCGCCCCTCCGCTCACCCCGCCCACCTCCCCTGCCCCCCCGCCCCGCCCCCTCACCACGCCCACCTGCCCCGCCCCGCCCTTCTCCCCCTGCCCCCGCCCCCCGCTCGCCCCGCCCACCTCCCCTCACCCACTCCTCCGCTCACCCCGCCCCTCCCCTCACCACGCCCACCTCCCCCTGCCCCGCCCCGCCCCTCACCCCGCCCACTTCCCCTGCCTCGCCCCTCCGCTCACCCCGCCCGCCCCACCCGCAGACTGTGAGAAGCGCTGCGGCGCCCTGGATGTGGTGTTCGTCATCGACAGCTCTGAGAGCATCGGCTACACCAACTTCACCCTCGAGAAGAACTTCGTCATCAACGTGGTCAACAGGCTGGGGGCCATCGCCAAGGACCCCAAGTCGGAGACGGGTCAGCTGCACTGCCGTTAGGGGGAAGGGTGCGGCCTGGCAGCCAGGCTCCTGGCCGCTTTCTTGAGCAGAGGCGCCAGGGGGCAGGTCGCCTGAGATCCCGCCATGAGAGCGCGTGGACGACAGAAGTCCAAGGGGAGGACCTCAGAGGGCGTCTTAGCTCTGCCGAGGGCCTCCCCTCACGTCTGTGCTGCCCCCGCAGGGACCCGCGTGGGTGTCGTGCAGTACAGCCACGAGGGCACCTTCGAAGCCATCCAGCTGGACGACGAGCGCATCGACTCGCTGTCCAGCTTCAAGGAGGCCGTCAAGAACCTCGAGTGGATCGCCGGCGGCACCTGGACGCCCTCGGCGCTCAAGTTCGCCTACAACAAGCTCATCAAGGAGAGCCGGCGCCAGAAGACGCGCGTGTTCGCCGTGGTCATCACCGACGGCCGCCACGACCCCCGGGACGATGACCTCAACCTGCGCGCGCTGTGCAACCACGACGTCACGGTGACGGCCATCGGCATCGGGGACATGTTCCACGAGAAGCACGAGAGCGAGAACCTGTACTCCATCGCCTGCGACAAGCCGCAGCAGGTGCGAAACATGACGCTCTTCTCCGACCTGGTGGCGGAGAAGTTCATCGACGACATGGAGGACGTCCTGTGCCCAGGTGAGTGGGGCGTCTGTGCGAAGGGGCAGCTGGGGGCGCCCCAGGCCGCTGGGGCGCCCCCCCGGACCCACCTCTTTTCCTCTCTCCTAGACCCCCAGATCGTGTGCCCCGACCTTCCCTGCCAAACAGGTAAGGCCGGTGCTGCTGAGCGCCCCTCAGGCACGCCCGCTGCCCCGGGGGGAGGGCCTGCAGGGACCCCAGAAAGTGCCACTGCAGCCCCCCCTCCAGAGAGAAACCTCAGAATCCAGATGTGTGCATTCAACTTCCTAGACCCCAGTGCTTCCGAGGAGGGGGCTGGGAGTACTTCCCACCTGGCCCACGTGGGAAGTGGCGCTGCCATCCCAGCACTGTGCTGGGCTCTGGAGCTGCTGGTCTTGAACCCAGATCTACTGTATGTGTCCCGGAGGGACAGACACCCCAGGGCCATCCCAGCTCCCCCAGGCAGAAGCCCTGGACACAGTAAATGAAATGGTTGCTCTTAAACCCTCGTGGAAGCAAGCATGTCACCAGCCACGGTGGGCAATTGACAGCTGGCCCTGATGGCCAAGCCACTGCCTCTGCTGTGGTCCGCTTGTCCCTCTGGGAGCAGACTCATTTAAGGGGCCATAAACCCCACCCAATGTGCTTGCACTAATGTGGGAGACAGGGGCCCCACAGAGGCTGCCCCGAAGGGGTCCCTCGGGGCAGGATGGCATCAGCCTGCTGCTGCCTCTGTGGCTCTGCTGCAATGACCAGGCCATGGAGCCCATGGAGGTGCCCTGTGGCAGCCTGCCCTTGCCAGCCCACGTCCTGGAGCCAGCCCTCGACCCTCCCGCTTGTTGTGGGTGCCCAGCCTGTCCTAGAAGCATTGAGATGGGCCTCTGGTGGGGGCTGCCATGCCGGGCTGGGCTGGGATGTGTGGGCAGGTCTAGCACTGATGGGAACTGCATGGCCTGTGTCCGCATCCGTGTCTGCCACGACGTGAACGTCTGGGCAGGCCTCTCAGGGGTCAGGTGGGCCCCCTGGGCAGGTTCAGAGGCAGGCTGAGGGAGTGTGCGGAGCTGGGGACGGGGTCCCCGCAGTTGTTCTGACAGAGAACTTCCAAGGAAATGCTCACTGAGGTTGTACCAGTGACCACTCCGTGGCCATTGGCAGGCTGTGGGCTCATCCCAGAGATGACCTGGCCTGGGGTCCCCAGAAGATGGCTGCGTGTGGTGCCCAGAGCCACCCCGAACCCCAGGGCTGGCCCAAGAGCACCCACCCCAGTCTTCACGAGGGCGAAGGGGCTGAGCTGTGCCCCTGCCCCTAGGGCGCCTGGGTCCTTCCAGGATGGGGCCCCACAGTCAGCTTGTCCCTGAAGGGCAGAAACCTGACCCCAGCCCCTGGTCCCAGGGCCCAGCGGTGCTCCTGGAGGGGAAGCTTCAGGTTTCTCGCCATGGGCGAAGTTAGCTGAGGTTCTCTGTGGACCCTCCTTATCCAGCTGAGGCCGTCCCCGTTCCAGTTACTGAGTCTTTATCATAAATGCATGTGGGATGCTCTCTCTGCACCTGTTGATAAGATCAGGTGGGTTTTCTTCTTCAGCTTCTTGATGGGATGTAGTCTGTTCATTGATTTTTGAGTGTTGACCAGCCATACAGACCGAGGATACACCCCACTGGGTCGTGGTGTATGCATGTTTTTTATATACATGGTTGGCTTCAATTGCTAATATGCTGTCGGGGATTTTTGCCTCTGTGTTCATGAGTGATCTTGGCATTAGCGCGCTTTCTGGTGATGTGTCTTTGTCTGGTTTTGATGTCAGAGTCACACTGGTCCCCAGCACTGTGCTCTCGCTTCCCCTGAGCCCCCAGGACCGACGGTGAAAGGGAACAGCGCCCTTAGAGAGCCCTCCCCCTTCTCCTAACCACCCCCTCTATGAAACTCACACTCTCGTTCTCCTTTAAAGTGACTAGAAATTTCCAATTAGACACAGTGACCACAGGGAGAGAAAGCAGGTGTCACTACAGAGTACGCTTTTAACAAACAACCTGCTTGACACAAGTGGACTCTGGCCGGCTGAGGGCTGAGCAAACGGGGCACTGGGTGGATGCTGCCAGCTCTGACATGGCCCTGACCTTCTGGCCCAAATGGCCCCATCTACCTAGAGGCTCAGCCACATCTGGGCTTGGACCAGGCCGGGGGGGGGGGCAGCCCAGCTGGGGAAGAACCATGAGGCCAGACCCCGGTCCAAGGCGGCCAAGGCAGATTTCCTTCCTCAACCGACAGCTGCTGCAGGAGGGAGGGCCGGGGAAACCTGAGCCCAGCTCCCCAAACCCAGGCAGGGCCTCTGGAAGGCTGGGCGCCCTGAAAGCAGGGCACAGGGCAGGCGGGGGGAATGGGCCAGGCTCCCTAGGTGAGCTAACAGGGCATCCCAGGGGCACGCTCAAGTCAGGGAGCAGTGGCGGGGGGTGGGGGGTGGCTTAGGCGGCTGGCTGAGTCTTTGCTCCCTGGTCCCGGGGACATGGCTCTGGGCAGAGATTCACTTCTAAAGAGCGGAGGAGGATGTGTAATCCCAAATCGTCTAAAGAAACTGCCCTATGAGGAGGTCCAGGGCCCACCTGCCCATCCCCAGGTCTGGGCGGGAACAAGCCGGAAGTTCTCCTGGCAGCGCCCAGCATCCTAAGGGGGCGGAGTCTCCCAGGGGCGGGGCCTTGAGCAGCCCGCAGCCGCCAGGGCGCCCTCAGTCTCAGCGGCGGTTGAGAGTCTTGAGTTTTTCGGGTTTTCCGAGCTTCTGCACCCCATCTCCTAGGGGCTGTGCCTTGCTCCTGGCTCCCCAAAGCCACATTCATTTAGCTTTGGCACTCTTGGCAACAGTCGGGGAGCTGCGGCCCTACCCCCACTCCTTGTCCGACCCCCTCACTGAGCCTAGTCCACCTGCCTGGCTTTGGTCCCTCCTCGTCTCCGAGGACAGAGGCGACTGGAGGCCCGCTCTCGCCGACCAGGTCCCTTAAAGCCTTCTCTGGAATCCCCCGCAGATGGAGCGTGGCCTGGCGGCGAGCCCCCGGTCGCCTTCCTCCGCACGGAAGAGGGCCCGGACGCCCCCTTCCCCAAGACCATCCCCCTGATCCAGCAGTTGCTAAACGCCACGGAGCTCACGCAGGACCCAGCCGCCTACTCCAGGCTGGTGGCCGTGCTGGTCTACACCGCGGAGCGGGCCAAGTTCGCCACGGGAGGCGAGCGGCAGGACTGGATGGACCTGTTCATTGACACCTTTAAGCTGGTGCACAGGGACATCGTGGGGGACCCCGAGACCGTGCTGGCGCTCTGCTGAAGCCATGGGGCACAGCCCCACCCGGCTGCATTAGCTCCCAGGGGCTGCCCACCTTATGCTGTGGGGCTTAGGACGGCAGGAAGCTATTCCCAGTCTGGAAGCCGGAAGTCCAAAAGCAAGGTGGCCCTGGGCCACGCACCCTCTGGACCTCCAGGGGAGGGTCCTTCCTGCCTCTCCAGCTCCTGCCTCTGCCTCTATGGTCACAGGGCCTCCCCCTTCATAGCCCAGCCTCTCCTTCTCTCCCCTACAGGGACGCTTGTGGTATTTAGGACCCGGTAATCCAGGGTGGCCTCCCCACTCGAAGGCTGTAACTTAATCCCACCTGCAGAGTCCCCTTGTCATCTGAGGTTGTGGCCACAGGCTCCAGGATTAGGCCGCAGGCATCCTTCGGGCGCCATCGTTTAGCCAAAAGGAAGAGCAGAGCCTCATAAACAACCCCAGGCTCCCGCTTCACCTCTGGCCTCTGTGCCCGCCTCCCCCCGTACGTTTCTCTGGGCTCCTAGGTTGATACATTGAGGAAAACGCTCCCCAAACCTGCAGCCCCTGCATGTCTGGCTCTGCTCACAGGGGTGTCACAGTCCAGGGGCATTCGGGGAGCTTGCCAGGCAGCGCCAGCCCCAAGCTGTGTGGGTCCTCTGCACCGCCGCCAAAATAAGCTGCCCCAAGAATAAGCTCCTTAAAACACAAAAAATCACCTGCCAGAAGGCCTGGCTTTCTCTGCGGGTGGCCTGGTGCTCGGGGCCACATGCCCAGTAGTGTCCCTCGGGGGCTATGAGCACATCTCTAACGTTCTATAAACGCTGACAAGCAGGGAGTGCGAATGCGTGCTGTGGTCCACGACTTGTTGGGATGAACGGCTGCCTGCTTGCCTGGACCTCAGGGGTCCCCCACGTAGGGGGTCCCCCAGTGCCTGTGGGGCCCAAGCAGAATCCTGAGCCCCTCTATTCGGTGGCAGTGGGTCAGGACCTCCTTCCGATAGGATCTCTGCATTCCTGGTCTTAGGTCAGCACAGCTGGGCTGTGAGCAGAGTCCTTTCCCGCCCAGGTCAGGAGGGGTGCAGGTGGGTCTGAGGACCAGCCCCGTCCCTGCGCAGCCACCGTGGAGGTTGGGCTTAAGATCTTGGCCGTGACTGGGGAGGGGCTTGGCTGCAGGTTCCTGCAGCATGGGCAAGACCCAGCCATGGTCCCACGTGTGTGCAGAGTGGGTGTTCAGGCTGTGCAGTGGCCCAGCCTCAGCCCTGGCTGCAGCCTTGCCCCCACACCATCCAGCATGTTCAGGGCTAGTGACTGCCTAGATGGGGAAAAAAGCCTCCTTAGGTAACTGAGTCACCTGTGCCCACTGCCCACCAAAGCCTTGTCCGGTCAGAGGGGATACGGCCTATTGTCTTTCCAATGCTCCCGCGGCTGGGAGAGATGTGACCAAGGCCACGCAGCCCTCGGGCAGGGGGCCCGAGAGGCTCACGGCCAAACATGGGTCCCTGTGTCGCAAATCTTCATGAGGTGCTTTTCACACAGTCACAGATAAGATGACGGCTTCTCCCCCCCGCCCACTCCTGTGGATCGTGGCCCTTTGGGGCACATCCAATTCTTGGGCCAAAAGAAGTGGCTTTACTGACCCTTCCTGCTTGTCGGCAGGAGCCTGGAGGAGGCTGATGGTGCTGGGAGGGTGGGAAGAGGCCCTCAGCCTCAGGTCTGGGGACATTTCCTGGTGGGAGCACAACCAGGAGAGATGATGTGGGTCCCAGGGAAGCCAGTGGGACACCAGACCCCCGTCCTGGGCGCTGGGGGGAGTCTCCCAGCCACGCCCGACCTTGGGCGGAGTTGGGCGGAGGAGGCGGGCCCGGGGCGTGGCCAGAGCGGGCGTGGCCGGGGCGGAGCGGCGGCGCCTCGCCCGGGTCGCCCGCGCACCACACCGTCTCGCCCCCAGAGTTGTACGTGGCCCAGTGCACGCAGCGGCCCGTGGACATCGTCTTCCTGCTGGACGGCTCCGAGCGGCTGGGCGAGCAGAACTTCCACAAGGCGCAGCGCTTCGTGGAGGACGTGTCCCGGAGGCTGACGCTGGCGCGCAGGGACGACGACCCGCTCAACGCGCGCGTGGCGCTGCTGCAGTTCGGGGGCCCGCGCGAGCAGCAGGTGGCCTTCCCGCTGACCTTCAACCTGACGGTCATCCAGGAGGCGCTGGCGAGCTCGCGCTACCTCAACTCCTTCTCGCACGTGGGCACGGGCATCGTGCACGCCATCAACCAGGTGGTGCTCGGCGCCCCGGCCGGGGCGCGCCGCCACGCCGAGCTGGCCTTCGTGTTCCTCACGGACGGCATCACGGGCAACGAGAGTCTGGAGGAGGCGGTGCACTCCATGCGCAAGCAGAACGTGGTGCCCACCGTGGTGGCTGTGGGCAGCGACGTGGACGCGGATGTGCTGTCCAAGATCAGCCTGGGCGATGAGGCCGCCGTCTTCCGCGAGAAGGACTACGACAGCCTGGTCCAGCCCGGCTTCTTTGACAGGTTCATCCGCTGGATCTGCTAGCGCCCCCCGACCCCCCACCCCAGCCCCCTGCCCCGCCCCTCCTGGCCCCACGAGCCCCACTCCTGGCCCCCCGACACCCCCTGGGCGCTGTCCCCCTGTCCGTGGTGCTACTCAGACCCCAGGAGGGGTCCTGCACGCAGAAGACTGTCTCTCCTCGTGTGGGTGTAAAGTCAGCAGTGGAGGACCCCCGCCCACCACCCTCGGTGCCTTCCGACCATGCCCCGCCCGCTATGCCCTCTTGGGACCCGGGGGCTTCCTGGGCCGGCCTCTTTCAGCCCAGCCTCCTTCCCAGACCCATCCTCCCTCCAGTGCCCTCCGCAGGCTCTCTGCCAGCCCTCCTGGCCCGGCTCCCAGGTCTCTGGGGGTCACTTGCCCCCATCAGAGTGAGTGGTGACCACAGGCCCTGCCCCCACTGTGTACACACTCCCTAGCCCAATAAAGGCTTTGAACCCCTTTGGCTCCCCAACTCCCAAGTGTCTGTGCCATGGGGATGCTGGGACCATTCACATAACCCATGCTCACCCCTTGGGGTCCCCCAGATTGCTCTGTGCCTCAACCATGGAATCCACCTCCGCTTGGTTGGCTTTGGGCTGAAAACAGCGCTGACCAACGAAATCTCTCTCTGTCCCCAAGCGGGGCCTCAGCACGTTAGGATGTCTGTTTGCATGGGGATATTTTAAGGAGGGAGCCTGATGGTATAGACAGGTCAGGAGGATTCTGTGGTGGGGCAGACACGCTTGGTCACAAACACTTAGCTCAAGCGCCTTCCTGAATGTATCTTACATTTCACTACAAAACGGTGAAGGAAAAATCGGGAAAGAATGAGGGAATAAAAAGCATATTAAGTAGGAGTCTCTCTGAACTTGAAAGATATCCAGGCCTCTGGTTAAGTAGAAATAAAATTCAGCATTTGATCTGCTCTCTTTACGTAGTGAAGGAAGGAAGCATTAAGAATCTCTATCTACTCGTGTTTGTGGTGACCTAAATAAACACTACACGGACAAAGAGGGAATTCAGTGATTTCCTGAAAAGGACACGAAGGGGCTGGTGGGGACGGGGCGGTGGGGCTTCTCTGCGGGAATCTCTGCAAATCCCAGGTTTGGGACCACGGATCACTCTGCCTATTTTAAAAGGTGGAGCCTCCACCTGCAGCTGCCTGGTGATGCTGGTCCCGCAGCAGCCAAGCAGACCTCCAGCCCTCGCAGCTCGAAGCCTCAAGGGTGTTACCCTCCTGGGGCAACACAGCCACCTGCCTGGGCCTCCAGGTCCCCCAGGGTCCCCCCACACACACTTCCTGCCTGCTCCACCTCCTCCTTGGCCCCACCCAGGACCCCAAGGCCCTCCCTCTATCACCATAGAGTCTGATAGAGGGTCTGCCAGGTGGGGCTGGGTCTGCCTTGTAGCCCCCAGTCCTGGGGAGTCTCCACACCCACACTCCCTCACCACCCTGGCCCTGCAGGGGACATGGCAGAAGACAGAGGGCCCCTGGTCCCCTGACCTGGCTCCCCCACCACTGGGCCTCGCCCCGAGCTTTCACTGAGAAGTCAGCACCCAGTGCCAAGGACCCCTTCCCGGGACCCCCGCTGCGAGGCTTTGCCGTCTCTTGCTGGGACATGGGAAGTGGCCAAACATCACCGTCAACTCCTGGCCACCTGCTCCTTCTCCTCTCCTGTCCTGTAAGGAGCTGGCCCGGCCACCCCTCACCTCAGGGGAACCCCTGGTGCCCTCACCCATCGGGCAGCATGGCCCATGTCGCTCCATGAGAAGCAGAGGTCCTGCTAGGAGGTTCTGTCCCCCAATTGCTCTGGTGATGGTGCCGGGCTCTGGGGCCCCACACTCAGACATTGCGGGTTCCCTCCCTGCCGCTCAGCTCAGCCCTCCCCAGTCCCCCACTGGTCCCCCACACAGCCTGCACACACTGGTGTGTCATCACTTTACTGGAAGCCACAGGTGACAGAAGGTGATGCCACTGCCCCCAGAGCCCCCCCTTCCTTGCCCCCCACTCCCTGCCCTCTCCGGGCCCCCCAGGACAGGTCTGGAGGCCACCCTGTCGTCCAGACAGTGAGGGGCCACAGCAAGGACAGGGTCCAGGGAGGTGCCCCTCCCGCCGTCACGCCTGCCGGGCCTCCAGCCGGTCCAGCACCAGTGCCGCCTGGGTCTTGGCTTCCTGCAGGAGGCTGGAGATGCGCTGACGGACCTGACGGACACAGGGCCCGACATCGCCACGCCTGCCCCGCCCCGAGCCCGCTGCCCAGGCCTCCCTGCCACCTCCCGGGCTGTCCACTCTGGGTGACCCCGGCCCCTGATCTGAGGGCCCAGAGCTCCTCACGCGTCTCTCAGTGGGTATGGGAGGCGCCCGTCTGTCTTTCCTGAGATTTGGGGCCAGGCACACCCCAGCTCCCCCCTCCTGGTCTCCTCACTTTAGCCATGACTGCCGAGGGCACGGCTGCATCCCCAAGGCCCAACCTGAACGGACAGCTCTCAAGTGGCCTGCGTGTCATCTCGACGCCCACGTGGAGGCCAGCCACCTCCCTGATGGCCAAGCCCAGCCTGGCTGGAGCAGGAAGGTGGAGCCGCTGGCCCTGGAAAAGGCCAAGGGGCTCCCTTTCTGAGCTGGGACGCCTTTTTAAGGATGGTGGCAACGTCACAGAGCACGTGGGTGTTGGCCAGGGCTGGGGACAGGGTGACTGCAGGGGGACGAGACTGCTCCAGGGCGAGACAGGGTGTCGCACAGACCGTGGACACGCGCGATGCCGCGTTAACATGAGTTCCGTCCTCTGCGACTTTTACTCCGACCACAGCAAGAGCGACGTGACCACAAAGGCTGAAGCCGAGGCAACCGCAGGGCTTGCCTGCTCTGAATTCCCACGCCGCCCACCGGGTGACCCCGCCCTGGCCAGAGCCTCACGGGAGGGAGGGAGGGAGGGCAAGCTGGCGCCACAGAGAACCCGAGAGAAGGCCTCAGGACCCCCGATGCTCGGGCCCCACGAGCCAGGCCTCGTCACCAGCGGGAGGCGGAGGAGTGGCTCGCCAGATGGGCACATCCCTCCCTCAAGGACCCGCTGGCCAGGCCCCCGCAGGCCCGCGTCTGTGAACGCACCCCGAGGGCACCCTCCAGGCCTCTCGGTGGGCCCGCCAGAGCCCCTGCTCACCTGGGCCTTAAACGCGTCATCCGTGACATCTTTCAGGTTGATGAGCACGTTGAAATAGGCACCAAACACACCTGTCTCCAGGGCCTTGGCTGCCACCTGCAACAGCCACCAGGCAGGGCCGCGTCCGGGATGGGGTGCGTGGTGAGCTGCGCCCTGCCCACCCCTCAGCCCAGGGTCACGGGCTGGGGCCTCAGGCCTCATGTGAAGCGCAAGTGACGAGCCCGTGGGCTCCCAGGCGGCGGCTGGGCCGTCTCCTCTGGCCCGTCCAGAAACTGGAAGCAACCCCCCCATCCCCCACCTTCTAGCAACTCCTATGCGTGAGGCCCCGCCTCCCGCACGCCACTGAGTCTGGTCACTGGGGCACAGGGTGAGCCTTCGCATGGCCCTCTGGAGCTGGGAGTCACTGGACAGAAGGCCACCCTCGGTGGCGGCGCGGGGAGGATCCAGGGCACGGGGTGGGGGACCACTCACCAGCCGGGTCCACACTCCCCAGCCTCGGGCCCTGACCGCATAACCAAATGCTGCCTCGTGCTGGGCCTGGCAGGAGCTGGCAGCAGGGGGGCCCTTACCCGTGAGCACGCGTGTTAGATGCTCATATGCCCCACCCGGCCGAGGGGTCAGGCAGCGCACAGATGGGCACCAGGAAGGGCCTAGAACTTGAAAACCTCAGCCTCTGTGCTCAGACAGCTGCCAGAACATTCTCAACAACTCACAGGCAGCCACCTTTCCAGGGAGAGGGGACACTTCTCTGCAGCCTCAGGACCAGGCACGGAACAGGTGTCTTCCCTGTAAAGACCCTGTGCCATGGGCTCGGGATGGGCAGCACACGTCCGGGCCTGCTCGGAGCTCCTGGCCCCGAGCCCTCCATGCGCAGGCCGTGGACAGGTGTATGCACACCTGAGAGCCACCCTGGGGCGTGGGAAGAAGGAGCAATGGCCAGGAAGGAGGGGCCGGGGCTTCCTGGGGGACGGTTGGGTATGGAACCTAGAGACACATCTGCGTTTCTGCCCCTCTGCCTGCAACCTTAACAAGACCCTGGATGCCCGCCTAGAAGTGGGTAAGCGAGCCGGCCCTGCGGCTGAGACTGACCACGACGCCCATGAAGAGCTGTGTCCAACCTGGTCCAGTAAACACCCAGGAAAGGGCAGTGGTGCCCACACGCATCCACACTGCCCCCACCGCGCACCTGCAGGTCAGATCGGCAGGCCAGGTTCCCACACAGGGCCAGCTCCTGCAGTGCCGGCCACAGCGAGGCCACCGTCTCCGCCAGCGCCAGGGGCACAGCCACTGCCTGCCTCAGCCCCTCCTGCAGGGCAGCCGCACGCCTGAAAGCGAGGGGCCAGTTGTCAGAGCCGGGGGTACCCAGGGACTGGCAAACCACCCTGCCAGCTCTGCTCCGAGCAGACAGACCCAGGGTGGGGCCCACAGGGAAACAGGTCTCTAATCACAACCCACCCCAGAGAGGGACTGAAGGCCTTTCGAGGTGCCTGGACGTGCGCGGCCCGGCGTAGCACCACCCCCAGCCACTGCCCACTCACCTGTCCTTGTCCTCGGGTGTGTCCTTGGGCAGCTTCATCGCTTTCTGCCAGGGCAAACACAGACACGCAGGGGTGAGTGACTGCGATGGGGGGCCTGTCCCCGCCACACAGGCCCCCGTAAAGGGAAGGGCTCCGGCAGTGCCCACACCACCCTGCAGGGTCAACACCCAGACGTGCTCCTGCCCGTTCTGGGTTGATCGGCCCTGGTGTCAGGCCTGCTGGGAGCCAAAGGGCTAGGCCAGAGGGCAAGAGGTGCCCAGACCCAGGCCCGCCCGCGGCACAGTCTCCGGTCACAGCAACTGTACAGCCTCCCAGATCCAGGCATGAGCTTCAAGGCCGGAACCCCTGTCCAGAAGGTGCCACACAACCAGCGTCCTCCTGGGAGCGGTCCCGCGAGGCGTCCTCCGCTCGTGCTGTGAGCACCTGGCTCCCATGCCCGCCGACCGGCTCTGCCCACGGGCAGGGTCTCTGGACGGGTCAGGGCAGCTGGCCGGGTTCGGGCCCTTCTGCTTTCGTTGTTTCGGCCAAATCACCACCCAGAAGTCGTTACCAGTCTGCTGGCCCGTCAGCAAACAGTCCCCGGACCCGACCGGAGCCAGGTTCCGCCAGCACCGACGCGCGGCTCCAGTCCCCGGCGCTCTGCTCCCGCCCGCGGGACCTGGGCTCTGTCTCCACCGCGCAGCTCTCTGCCCACTTTGTCGGGTCTGCTTCGCGCAGCCGTGTCTGTGTCCACTGGAGGCGGCCCACCGGTCAGGCGTGTTTTCTGATTCCTCGTGAGGCTTGTTTTGGGGACGGAGGGAGCACACGGCCACCTCTCGACGCCGTCTAGGAATTGCTGATGTATTTGGTGGGCCGTAAGGATGTTTTCTGATTTTTTTCAAAAGTCCATCTTCGGAGTTCCCGTCATGGCACAGCAGAAACGAATCCAACTAGGAACCATGAGGTTGTGGGTTCGATCCCTGGCCCCACTCAGTGGGTTAGGGATCCGGCGTTGCCGTGAGCTGTGGTGTAGGTCGCAGACACGGCTCGGATTCCGCGTTACCGTGGCTCTGGCGTAGACCTGCGGCTACAGCTCCGATTCGACCCCTAGCCTGGGAACCTCCCTCCATATGCCACGGGTGCGGCCCTAAAAAAAGACAAAAGCCAAAAAAAAAGTCCTTCTTGTTGCTGACTGGGAACATACACCAGCGCAGTGTCTCCTGTTGTCACATATGTGTGTGTGTGGTGCTCTCACGTGTGTGTGATGATCTCACACGTGTGTGCGTGATGCTCTCAAAATGTATAGAAATGGCCCTCCCGTAGCCCCGCCACTCCACCAGTGCATGTGTGTGTGAGGGAGAGAGATTGCCACTGGCTCTACATTTATTTTCTCCATTTTGTTTTAGGTCTTCTCTAAACTACCCCTTCTGCTATTTTCCTTTTTCTCTCCTTTTTTTTTTTTTTTTTTTTTTTTTTGCTTTTTTAGGGCCACACCCATGGCACATGGAGGTGGAGTCCAATCGGAGCTATAGCTGCCAGCCTCTGTCACAGCCACAGCTACACCAGATCCGAGCCGCATCTGCAACCTACACCACAGCTCATGGCAACACTGGATCCTTAACCCACTGAGCGAGGCCAGGAATCGAACCCACATCCTCATGAATGCTAGTGGGGTTCGTTAACTGCTGAGCCACCATGGGAACTCCCTATTTCTCTTTCCTGTCTTTTGATTAGATTTTCATTTTCTACTCCTCTTCCCATTTGTTCTACATTTATTTGTCTTATTTCTAATTTCGAGTTGGAATTTTTAGCATTTGTTCTTAATATTAATAATTATATATTAATATTTATACGTGTGCTTCTCTTTAAACACCTCTCCATGTCCGAAGTTCACCAGAGCACAGCTGCCTAAAGACCCGTGGGAGGCCGTCGCTAAGGCCGGCCTAGGGGGCTGTTTAAACTACCCAGGAAACACCGCACCCAGGAAAGAGCAAGAGAAAGACTGAAGATTCGATGACATAAAAACACAAACTCGTGCTGTCAGAAACCAGCACAAGTGAGGTCAAAAGTCACGCAGTGCCCCCTGCCTTGCCAGAAGTTGTGGTGAGCGCTAAGAGAAAGGAGAGAAAAGGACCCTTCGCGTTCCTGAAAAGGACATAAAACCGCTGCACAATGCCTGGAAATGCCCCTCCCGCAGCTCCAGGCGTGATGAGGCACTCCTGCCAGGGCAGCACGGCCACGGTCGTGGGACTGGGGGGCAAGGACCACTCCCGGCCTCCATCTGCACAACTGCTACCAGGGCCACGGGGCAGCATCCTTCAAAGGGGAAACGCGCCCACCCTGGGGCCACAACCCTTCCCAAATCACTGCTACAGCCTGCCCACCACGTGCGTGCCCAGCGACGGCTGCCAGCGGTGCGGGGACTCAGCTTCAGTCAGAGGGTCACCTCCTCTGTCGTGACGCCCTCAGACGAGACTGTCCCCAGGTGCAGACTCAGGCTCACATCAGCGCCCAGAGGTCACCCCCAAGGTCACCTGGCCCACGTGCTCCTGCCCCTGCCCATCCCCAGGCGGGTCCGGCTCCCTCCCTCCCGCCTCTCCTGGGTGCCCCCCAGTGGATCTGCTTTCAGACGTGCCTGGGACTTCCTCTCCTTACACTCCGACCTGTGCCCCGGCTCTGACAGACGCCCTTCTCTGCCGCCCTCCTGGACCCAGTCTGGATCTAGCCACCTGCACGTCCCGCCTCACTGGAGGGTCCCAGCTCCGCGGTGGCCCTTTCCGCCGGGGGCTGAACCGTCCTCTCTGACCTCTGAGACGTGACACCCAGCATTTCTCTGGGAAGGTTTCTGCTCCCGCCCTTCCCAGGACCTGAGCTCTTCTGGGGACCCTGCCCTGCTCCAGCGCCTGAAGGTCTGGGTGCCAGCCCTTCAGGGGACTCAGAGAGAGCTGGGCCGGGGGGCACTGGGCCTGGCCAAGCCTGGGGCAGGTGCCCTTCTCCCCTCCCACCCCGCCCTGTGCCAACCCCACTGGGCTCAGCCCTGCCCAGGCGGGAGGCAGGGGCTGAGGGCAGCGAGCCCGCTCTCCCCTCCGGCCCCTCCTCTGTGACCCGGCCCAGGCTTCTCTCTGTCCACAGACCCCGTTCTCGCTGGGGCTGCTTGGCGGGCGGGCGGGGGGCCGTGTGCACACGCACCAGGTAGGCCTCGAAGGCCCGGGCGTCAGCGTCCACCAGCGAGGTCAGCTTGGCTGAGGCCGCGTGGAAGGGCGGGATCAGGCGGCGCATGGTGGCGTCCAGGTGCTCGAACTGGCGCCGCCCGTAGGTCATCAGGCCGACCATGGAGGCCAGCGCAGCACCCTGTGGGGGGGGGAGCTCGTGGGACCCACCAGGCCGGCGCGCTGACCCCGCCGGCCCCGCTCCGCGCATCCCAGCCCAGGCCCCACTCACCATGGCTGCAGTGGCTGCGGCCACAGAGCCGCCCCCCGGGGCCGCCGAGCGGGAGCCCACCTCGCGGACAAAGGTGCGCAGGGGCTTGTGCAGCAGGCTCTGCTCAGGCCCAGCTTCGGGGACCAGGTACCTGCGGGGGCGGGGTGCAGGCGTGCTGGGGGCGGGTGGTCTGCCTTGGGCAGGGACAGGGGATGGGGGGCACAGGGTCCTGGGTTGTTGCTGCCAGGCAGGGAGGCTGGGGCCAGGCCGCCCTCCCCTTGCCCGCACCAGCACAGGGGAGGGGCCTGGGCCCTGTGGGCACCACAGCTGCGGGGTGGGGGCTGACCAGACAGGACAGAGCGAGCCCCACGCCTGGCGATGGAGCGGGGTTCTGGAAGGGCTGCGGGGTGGGGGGGCTGCTCACTCGATAATCCGCTCCTTGGGTTTGAAGGGAGCCAGGGAGTCCAGGCCCAGCCGATTCACCACCTGGAAGAGGGGCCGGTGACCTGGAGTCCCCTCGACGGCGAGGCCCCATTGCTGCCACCCCAGGGGCCTCTGGCCGCCCCCGCCCACCAGCAGCCAGCGAGGCAGGTCCCGGCCCAGCGCAGGGGCCCACACGACCTCTGGACCGTCACCCGGTCACCCGGGCCTGCGGCCGGAAAGAGGCCGGGACAACTGCCTCCTGGGACAAGATTCCAGCTGCCCGGGAGTCAGAGCCGCTCTGGTTCTTGAAGGCCGGGCGGCCTCATCTGTCCAAATGCCAGACTTGCGTGACGAAGAGCCCATTTTACTTAAATTCAAAATAAAGTCGGAAATGTCTCAATTTCAGAGCAGAATTCTTTCCACAGAAGAGCCCTGCAGACGCTTTACAGTCCTGGGGGGCGGCAGCACAGCCCCAGCCCCGTGAGCCTCAGGCTGCACTCTCCACACAAAATAGCAGGTGACGAGCACAGCCTGAAGCAGTGAAGCCCAGCCCGGGGGACGGCCTGGCACCCCGAGGGCTGGCCCTGCGCAGAAAGCCCCAGAAAGAGGAGCAGCAGCATCAAGCGTGTATTCCAGTGCCGGGGAAGCCAGCGGGACATAACGCACATCCTTCCACGCCAGAAATGCCCAGAAAGCCTCCCCTCCCGGAGGCTGGCTCCCCTAGAGGCGTCTGAGCAGCCCCTCCAGAGTGGGGGTCAGACTGGAGACCCCTGAAAGACGACGTTGCCAAGGATGAATTAGGAAAAAGCCACCGGCCGCAGGAAGTAACTGGGGACGTCCTGGTCTTTGACGTGCCTTTGGTGAAGCAGGAAAACATCTCTCCTGGGAACTCTAACCACACGCCTCCCCGCCGGGAGGAGGGCCACGGTTGACACAGCATCCTCTCCCTGCGGAGTCCCACAGCCCCAGGCAGAGCCTCATCTCAAGCGATCTCAGAGGCAAACGCCAGCAGGCATCGGAGAAGTGCCACGGAGCAAAGTACGGAGAGCGGGCCCAGCATCCAAGCCACAAACGCAAGAACACGCATCACGCTGACGGTAGACAGACACGAGGGCTTGCAAAGAGAACTTCAAAGACTGCCGACCTCAGAATTTTCAAAGAGTATGAAAAAGCGTGTGCAAAGAAGAAGAAACGCATCAAACGCATTAATAAGCGTAAACACATGTGGGGGGTGAACGCTTCCTACAGAGGATGCAGCTAGAAAATTCTCGATGCTGCTAAAACTCGCGGCTGGAATTTCAGAGGAACTGAGTGTTTACACGTCCTTAAACTACCTCCCCGCGGAGCTTTCATTAGCGACAAAAGCAGAAACAGAAACGGTGTTGTGACCTAGGCAGGGACGCCAACGTGCAACTCGAGAGGGACCCAGGTCACGCCGTGGGGAGGACACCACACCGCTTCCGTGTCCCTCCCGCCAAGCGCGCACAGCCGCAGCCAGCCCTGGGCCCACAGATAAAGTCCCCAAGGAACCCTGCTTGGAAAATTAGCTTGATTGTGAAATCCAGCCACAGACAGATGGGAAAGGGCAGAGGTCAGAGTGATGTCACGTTCAGAACCAAACTAAGTGCCTGTGCAGAGTTGATACTGCGGATACGGCTCTAGAAGATAAGCATTACAATATGACAGTGTAAAACAACAGCGCAGCCACTGAAATCTGGAGCAGGCATGGCCACTCCCACAAGGGCGTTATTTTCTTGTCTTTCTTCACCAAGAGTGGAGTTCCCGTCGTGGCGCAGTGGTTAACGAATCCGACTAGGAACCATGAGGTTGCGGGTTCGGTCCCTGCCCTTGCTCAGTGGGTTAACGATCCGGCGTTGCCATGAGCTGTGGTGTAGGTTGCAGACGTGGCTCGGATCCTGCGTTGCTGTGGCTCTGGCGTAGGCCAGTGGCTACAGCTCCGATTACACCCCTAGCCTGGGAACCTCCATGTGCCGCGGGAGCGGCCCAAGAAATAGCAACAATAACAACAACAAAAAGACAAAAGACAAAAAAAAAAAAAAAAAAAAAGAAAAGAAATGACAAAAACAATCCATTCTCAATTGCATCAAAAAGAATACAAGACTTAGGATATTAACTTCACCAAGGAGGCGAAAGACTTGCACCAAAAAAACTACAGAACATGCTGAAGGAAGTTAAAGACACGGTGAAGAGGACACAGCCACGTCCGTGCTGGGAAAACAGAGCTGGAGCAGCCCCCAGAGGGATCTGAGAGCCAGGGCCACACAGAATCCTGGACGGGGGGGGCGGATGGCTGCACGACTTATAAATGTCTTGAACACCGCGACCCATAACTACACCCAAAACTGGCTAAGATGACGAGTTTTATGTTACACATATATTAATTAAAAAAAAAACTGAAAAAGTATTTAACCACCAAAAGCAACCCCCCCCCCCCATGTACCACAACAAAAACATCAGGAACTGGAGAGGAAGCCACGACAGGACCAAGTGCCACGTCTGCGACCCCACGGCAGGCCCAGCGCACAGGCCCGACGCGCCCCCCACCGAGGCCCAGCGGTGCCTCAGACACGGCATTTTTGACAAAGGCAATGTTTGTGGCAACCTTGCTTCAGCAGGTCTCTTGGTATCGTTCTCCCAACACTTTCCTGACAGCACCTGCTCACTTTGTGTCTGTGTCACATCCGGTAACACTTGCAGCGTCTCAAACCCTCCGCAGCAGGAAGAGCACAACTCTGAAAGGCTCAGGTGGCCGTCAGCCTTTTTGGCAGTAACGTACTTTGAAACGAGGGATGTACGTGGTTTGGTTGGTGTTTTAGAGAGAATGCGCGGCTGCACAGACAAAGCCCACGGCCGAGTCTGAGCACAACTTTCTACGCGCCGGGAAACCAACACCTTCCTGTGAGCCGCTGAACTGCAGGGGCCCGGAACCGAACCTACGGTAACTCCAAGGTCTGCCTGTACTGACAGGAATTGGTCAAATTGGTACATCTGGATAAAGTCAAACATAGAGCTCAACACGTTGTTGTAAAGTAATCACCAGAATACCTCAAAACCAGAGGAGCTCCTCCATTTAACCCAAAGGAAACCACGGCCTCTCATGCCTAAAGAAAGGATGCGGTAGTCCAGCCATTTCTGCTCAGTTAGTACACACGAAAGGATAAATTCAATCTCCAAAAGCCAAAAACTTTCAGAAATTCAATCATGTGCTCAGTGTCAAAAACTCCCTCGAAAGAAAGGAGTTCCCACTGTGGCTCAGCAGGTTAAGGACCTGACATAGCGTCCATAGGGGTGAGGGTCTGATCCCTGGCCTCACTCATTGGGTTAAGGAGCCCTCATTGCTGTGGCTGCCGTGCAGGCCTGCAGCTGCAGATCCAATTCGACCCCTAGCCTGGGAACTTCCATATGCCACAGATGGGCTGTACAAATAAAAATAAAAAAACAGAGGAGGCGGCGGCCAGGCCTGGAGGACACGAGGGGTGCCGGCCAGAAGCCCCCCCACCGCCCCCACCCCGCAGCCGGCCCGGCCCCGCCCCTCCCCCGGCCCCGCCCCTCCTCCCCGGCCGACCCTCCTCCCCGGCCCCGCCCCTCCTCCCGGGCCCCGACCCCCCACCAGCCGGATCCGGTGCTCGTCCTGCAGCAGGAAGAGGTTCTCCTTCTCGCAGTAGAAGGCGGCCGCGTCCAGGAGGGCCTTCAGCGGCACCAGGCCCACCAGCTGCGAGCCCACCACCGGGAGGCTCAGCTCCTGCGGAGGTCGGAGGTCAGGACGTGGACGCCCGGAGTGCTGGGCTGGAGAATGCTGCGGGGGGCGGGGGAAGACTGCGGGGACCCGCCCCCCTCACCTGGGCTTCTCTGCAGGTCTCCTCGAAGACCGTGTGCAGCCCGGTGACCTCAAAGTCCAGGAGGTTTGTAGACACCTGAGCCAGGTTCTTCTCGTCCAGGTACCAGCCGATGGCCTGCACCTTCTTCAGGCGTCCTGGCTGCGAAGGACGAGGCTTTCCCAGACCCGCCTGCCCCTCCGCTCCGGGGCCCTGAACTGACAGCCCCTTCCTTAGCCGACCCGAGGCCTCCTCCTACCCGAGCCGAGGTGGGCGGGGCCTGAGACTGTGCCGGCTGCCCTGACAGTGGGGGGCGGTGGTGAGAGGGGGTCCTCCTCCCTCTGCCTCTGCTCCCTCATCTGAGCGGGGGAGGGGCTGCCCACCACGGGAAACCCAGGCCCCGCAGGGTCAGCACCGGGGCGCCTGTCCCCCGAGCTGCAGGGTCAGAGCAGGCCCTGCCACCGGCCAGCACCCCACCCACGCCCTTGTCCCTGGGGCTGTGTCCCTTCCTCCCACCCACCCCTCACTCAGAGCCCAGCTCTCGCCCTTGGAGCCACTCAGGCCACCTGGGGGGACCTCTGACTTCAGCCAGAGCACAGAGGATCTGGGGGTTGCTATGCTTTCATGTTGTTTTTGCAGAACCAAGTCTGCAGGACGCAGCTGCCCCCGGCCCGGGCTCTGGGGTGGGGGCTGCCAGGTGCACATGGCATCACCCTCCACCTCCTTCACCAGGTATCTCGGGGTCTACCTGTGTCCAGCTTGAACTTTCTGTGAGAGGGATGCTCAAACTAGGTGACAGCCACTGCAGCAGACTTGGTGGATCGGGGCACCTAGGGGTCCCCGGGGCACCTGGGGGTACTGGGGGCCCCCGAGGGCACCCAGGGCTCAGAAGCATCTGTTTCCCAGCAGTGGACACCCTGGTGGGCTGGTCAGCAGGTCCACCCGTGGCACCACCCAGCCCCGACCCTCTCTGGCTGGCCCCTCGGACTCCACAAGGACATGCTGGCCCTCGGGGGTCCCGGGCACAAGCCGGCGGCCGCCCACCTGGTCCTTCCCGCGGCCCTGCTCCCGCAGGTCGAGGGCAATGCGGTGCGCCTGCTCCCTGGTGCTGAGCAGGTTGATGTTGAACGCGAGGAGGAACTTCCGCGCCCCCGCGACCGTGGCCCCCCAGCTGGGGACGAAGGCGCTGGGGCCGAAGTCAGGGGCCCACTCGGCCTGCTTGAGCTGTGGGGACACCACCAGGTGAGGGGGGACGAGGGCCCCCCGCCCTGAGGGCCCGCCCCAGACCGCCCGCCCTGGCGGGGGACACGCACCTTCTCAGGGAGGGCCTCGTACTCCCCAGCCCGGAGGGCGGGCAGGGACTGGCGACCGGCCGTCCGCGCCGCCTCGCCGTAGAGGTACACTGCAAGGGGAGCCTGCTCAGGCCCCGGGCCGTGGCGGGGCGGGACCCCCACCCCTGGAGGGGGCAGACGCCCCCCATCGCTGGGCGTTAGCAGTCACTGACCTGGGCACTCCGTGGGGGCCACGACCCCTCCTCTGCCCCGCCCCTGCCACCCCTGCACAGACGCCCCAGAAAAAGCCACTGCCCACCCACAAGAATCAGGAGCAGACTCGAGGGGCTGGAAGGATATTCAGATTTGTCTCCAAAACGCATTTTCCTTGAACCATAAGCATGTACACACTTTAGGGAACGCAGACAAAAGGGAACGAAACTCACCAACCGCCAACACCTGCACAAGCTTGGTGACACCCGGCGTGCTGTGCCCCAGCCCCGGCCCAGCCCACAGCGCAAGGGCCGGGCCTGCGCCCCAGGCTCACAAGTACCCGGCCCGCCCTGCGCTGGGCCTTTCCTTGGTTGGGTTAACGCCCCAAAGCAAAGTCATCCTGTTGGGGCGCGGGCGGTTTAGGGCCCTCCGTGCTGCCCAAGTCCTCGAGGAACAGCCGCTCCATCCCGCCGCCCGGCAGTGTCAAGCCGCGCCTGACACGGCCCCGTCTGTTCGAGCGGCTTGTACCAGTTTGTCTCATGGTGGGAGAAGTGGCACATACTCCTGCCATCACACACCTGCCCCATAGGTTCCTTTTCTTAAAATCCGCACGTTTAAGGATGCGAGGGCGGAGATCCAGGAGGGACGCCCGCTGCTGATAGGAACGGACGTGGGGAGGGTCAGGCTGGGCCCCGCACTCACCTGGCACCCCCAGCTCCTCAGCCAGCCGCTGGCCAAAGGCCTGGGCACAGCGCACGCACTCGTCCATGGTGACACCGCGCACCGGGATGAAGGGGCACACGTCCAGGGCGCCCATCCGAGGGTGCTCCCCTGTGGAGAGAGGGGCAGAGGCGGTCCAGGTGTGGGACGTGGGGCGGACGCATCCGCAGACACGACCGCCAACTACCAGCCCGGTGCCACAGCATCTTCCTGGGGGACCCCACCCTCTCCTGAAGCCACGCGGACGAGCTCTCGGTAGTGGGGGGGGACGGCCTCCACGTGCTGATTACAGAGCGTCCTCTCTCTCTTGTCTTTTTAGGGTCACACCTGCAGCATATGGAGGTCCCCAGGCGAGGGATCGAATCCAAGCTACAGCTGCTGGCCTACACCACAGCCACAGCAACGCGGGATCCGAGCCACGTCTGCGACCTACACCACAGCTCACGGCCACACCGGATCCTTAACCCACTGAGCAAGGGCAGGGATCGAACCTGCATCCTCCTAGTTCCTAGTCGGGTTCGTAACCCACGGAGCCACAGCGGGAACTCCAGAGCACCTTTCTCTTAACGGAGTCCCGCTGGGGGTTAATGGTCAGCAGTCCCCGCCGCCCCCTCCCCGCAGGCGGCGCCCCCTTCGGAGGTCAGCCTCCGTCTCTCTCCACCCGTTGGGATCATTTGCAACTTCCCTCCCCCACTGTGAGTGGCCACAGCCCCTGCCCTTTTGACCAGCTCCCCGTGCGTCCACCGACCTTTGACCCTACCGCCCAAAGAATGTGTTTGGTTTGTGGGCTATTGGCAGGTCGGGCCGTGTCCCCACACCCGGGGCCTGCACAGGGCTCTCGGGCCCCCTGAAACGTGGACGGGGTCCAAGGAGCATCTGGCCGGCCATCAGCCCCACGCCCTCTGCAGGTCCCGCAGGCCAGGCGGCCGCTGCGCTCAGGCCCTCACCATGGTGCCTGCTCATGTCGATGAGCTGGTAGGCGGCCCGGGCGGCATTGAGGGCCCCCTCCACCACATCCTCGGGGCGCCCCACGAAGGTGTAGACGGTGCGGTTGGTGGAGGGGCCGGAGTCCACGTCCAGCAGCACGCAGCCTGGGGTCTGAGCCACCGCTCGGGAAATGGCATCAATCACCTGGGGACAAAGCCAGCTCTGCACCTCAGTCTCCCCACGTGGAGGAGGAAGTGGGAGCGGCAGGGGGGCCGTGCCCTCTGCCCCCCACAGATGCGGGCCGGGCACTTGGGAATTCCCCAAAGAGCAGGAGCCCTGGGGACGAGGCAGCGGGAAGCGCCTCCGGGAGAAAGTGAGGCAGGAAGCAGACACCAGGCAGAGGGGCGGCCGGGCCGAGAAGGTGACCTTCAGGCAAGGTCACAGAGGGTCAGGCTCCCAGGAGGCCTGCATCTGGGGAGGCCCATGAAGGGCCTGGAAGCTTCCAAGGCTGCAAGAAGCCCCACCCGGCACCCTGCCGGTTTCCTACAGATCTCAGGAGCATGAGAACAGCACCCACCTTGCAAGACAGGGGGTGCAGTGCACGGCGCCGGCGCCCGCACACAGCCCATGGGGTGGGCTGGAGGGTCCCGTTTTTACAGAGAAGCCAAGTCATCTGCCCTGGCTGCCCGCTGCCCTGTCCCCACTCCCCACGCACGTCCCTTTAGAAGATAAGCCCCCACCCCACCCTGAGCCTCCTGTGCTGCCCCCGCCACCCCCACCCATGACACCTCACCTCCTGGTTTTTCCCCTCCGAGAAGTTGGGGACACATTCCACCAGCTGGGACATGGCCCAGCCGCAACCTGGACGCTCCTCTCACAGGCAGAGGCGGGAAGGAGGGACAGAGCTCTGGGCCCCGGCGGGTCCTTTATACACTTGGCAGGCCCTCCCCGGGCCCAGGCTTCTTATTAACTGAAGCCGAGCGCGGAGGGCAGCGGGGCCTGTGCAAACACAAGGCAGACCTGGGGGTGGGGGGAGGGCAGAGCCAGGACCCCTGGAGCTGTGGGGGGCGGGGAGGAGGGCGGAGGGCATGGGCTCCCCTGGAAGAAGCACCTGTGACCTGCCCCACTCCCAACCCGGGAAAGTCCTCACAGGCCTGGCCTCAGGTCAGCCCAGGCTCCAAGCCAGCTTGGCCCAGGCCCCCGGTGACCCTCTGGGTGGCCCTCCAGCCTCTGCTTCTTCATGTAACAGCCGAGCCTCAGGGCCACAGGGCGATGAGGGTCTGTGAGACCCCAGCACTGGACCTGGCTCTCAGCAGAGGCAGCTCCGCCTGGCCAGGCAGGAGAGCTGGGGGAAGGGTGCATGCAGGTGCCTGGGTGCTGCCCATGGGGCAGGCAGGGGAGGCTCGCCTGAGAGCGGCTGGCTGTTGCTGGGGCCAGAGGCTCCCACTAGGGGGCGACACACCCCAGGTCAGAACCACAGGGCCCTGGGCTCAGGGGGCCAGCTGGGTCAACTCCCACCTTAAGTCCTTCGAGGATTTGTTTTGCTTTTTTTTAGGGCTGCACCTGCAGCATATGGAGGTTCCCAGTCCAGGAGTCTAATCGGAGCTGCAGCTGCTGGCCTACAACACAGCCACAGCAACGGAAAATCCAAGCTTTGACTGCAACCTATACCACAGCTCACGGCAACCCCGCATCCTTAACCCACCAAGTGAGGCCAGGGATCGAACTCGAGTCCTCATGGATACAAGTTGGGTTCTTAACCCACGGAGCTGCAATGGGACTTCCTCCTTCGTAGTTTTTGAACAGGGGGTGTTTCCATCCCGCAAAGGCCCACCAGTCACGTGGTCATCCTGGCAGCCCATGGACCCCCACAGGCCCCTCCCAAGAACCGGCTGCACCCATGTGTGGCCTTCCCAGAAGCAGGCACCCCACACAGCCTTGGGGCGGTCAGTGTCGGAGGTGCTTGCCACCACAGGGGTCTCTCAGGTCCCCAGCCGACTGGCCCTTGGGAAGCCCCCCACCCCACCCAAGCAGCCGTTCACGGGGACTGGGAGAGGGGGACTGGGTGGGCGACTGTGGGTGAACATGTGTGTGTGGCGGCCGTACCGCCCCCAGGTCCCAGGAGGGGGTGTGGGAGCCCCAGCAGCAGCTGGCACCCTGCAGGCTCAACCAGGGCAGCTCCCAAACCCAGGTCCTAACCCCAGGTCCCACCCAAAAGAACCTGCAGCCCCCCCCCGGGGGGGGAAGTGCCTGTCAGGTGGCCCTGCGCCAAGCAGAGGCCCCCACAGGGTGGGCGCTGGCACCTGGGAGGGGAGGGCAAGGGTAGGCTGAACTGTGAGACCCCTGCCCAAATTTATGTCCTGAATTCCTAATCCCCAGTGTGACTGTGTTTGGAGACGGTGTTTGCAGCAGTAATTAGGTTAAAACGAGGTCGCTGGGCTGGGCCCTGGTCGTCGCATCCTTCTGTGATGACCGCTCGACGACACAGGGAGAAGACCGCCGTCTACACGCCAAGGGAAGAGGCCCCAAGAGGAGGCACCCAGCACACCCAGGTCCCAGACTTCAGCCTCCAGAACCGTGAGATGATACATTTCCACTGTTTAAGTGGCCCGTCTGTGGTACTGGCTGCAGCACCCAAGCTGACGGAAAGACGCACCAGGCCATGAGGAGCAAGGGACGGGGCCCCTCGCCCCTCCATCCTCACGCCGTAGCAGAGAGGGAACCAGAGGCCCTCCCTGCCAAGGCCAACCCAGGAAGGCTTCCTGACTGCAGGGCTGGGCTTGGGGTGAGGTGGGGCCCGGGGCGCTTTCTAGGCCTCAGGAGAGACGCAGCCTGGCAGGAGCGGTGCTCTTTTTCCCGCGGAGACCCCTCTGAGCCAGGGCTTGGCCACGGCTGGGGGCGTAAGAGGCCCGGATGGGACCCAGTGCGATGCTGGGATCAGTTCCTGAACGCAGGTGCCATAAAGAGCTGCTGAGCAGGGCCCCTAGAGGGCGCCACCACGTACAGGGAAAAGAGACCTCGCCAAGGCCGGGGGCTGGATTCTGTTCCCATCTTCCAACCGGAGAGGCCTGGCTCCCGTTCCAGAACCCGGCAGCAGACAGCACATAAACCGGCTGCCCTGGGCCCACCTCACGGCCCCGCGCACCCACCCAGTTGCCGGCCTGAAGCTCTGCTGCCTGGGTCTTGAAATCCCTGACCTGGCAGCCAGGAGCCCGTGTCTGCCTTGAACCCCTGGCTCAGGCGCTACCCTCGGGAGACCCCCACTGGGCGGGACCCGCTGGCCCTTTCAGACCCCCCCCCGGGGGGGGGGAAGGGGCCGGGCCGGGGGCAGCGCCTCCGCCCTCAAAGAGCAGCGGGAGAGGAGCGACAGCAAACAGACGACTTTAATGCAGGGCCACTCGCCGCGCAGGTGTGGGCGGCGGGGCGGCGGCAGGTGCGCCCGCGGCCGGGCGGCCGGGCGGGCGGGACAGCGCGGGGTCGCGGCCGGGCCCTGGCGCCCTCGGCACGCCCTCCCGCGGAGCGGACGAGGAGCGCGGCGCCGGGTTGCAACACGCGTTTATTGCAGGAGGCGCGGGGCGGCGGGGTCACCAGGCGAAGAGCGGGCGGCCGTCCTCCTTGGAAAGCTCGCACAGGCAGTTGAGCAGCAGCAGCGAGTCGCCCAGGAACTTGGGGGGCACGACGTCGATGACGAGCTTGCGCAGGGCGGCCGGGCTGCCGTGCAGCGGGTTGGCGCGCAGGTCGGGCCGCTGCTTCAGGATGCCGTAGGTGTTGATGAGGAACTCGCTGAACGCCGGGTGCACGTCGCGGCTGTAGCCCAGCCGCTCCAGGCGCGCCGTCAGCGTCAGGTAGCGGTGCGTCAGCTCCCGCAGCTTCTTCTCGTCCACGGAGCCGTCCAGGGACTTGATGGACGTCTGCGGGCACCGGCACGGGGGTGGGCGAGGCCGCAGGGAGGCGGGAGGCGGGAGGCGAGGCCGAGCCAGGGCCAGGGCGGACAGGTGAGGCCCTGTGCGTGGGGAAACTGAGGCCCGGAACCCGCCCCCGCCCCCGGTGTCCCTCCAGCCGTGCTGGGGGCAAGGGCAGGGAGACCCGCAGGAGGCGTCTTGCCAGCCAGGCCTGAGCCTCAAAGGGCCCCGCGGCTCCGAGCCCTCCTTCCTGAGACTGTCCCAGGCCACAAAGCACAGGGCGCTTACAAAGGACCTCATGGGGCCAGCTCATCACACCCCCCGGCACGCGTGCCTCGGACACCACTCGGCCTTGCCGAGGCCTGCAGCTGTGTGAGCGCCGTGGGTGACAGGGCTGCAAGGGCACCCCAGAGCAAGGATGGGCCCCTGGGTGGGGAGGGGAGTCCTAGGGCATGCAGGGACGCCCCCCCCCGGGGGTGGGGGGGCAGGGAGGGGACCCCAGGCAGGAAGGCGCACCTGCTTGATCTTCTCAGGGATGTTGGACACAGTGAAGCCATAGAGCCGGGTCACCCCTGGGAAGACGTAGGCCAGGATGCGCCGGTCCAGCTGGAAGGCGATCTCGCCCACAATGCGCCCGTCCTTCTCTGTGCCAGTGAAGCTCTGGATCTCTGCAGGGGAGGTGGGGCGTGAGACGGGCCACAGGGACGCCTCCTCCCTGTGCTCTAGGGTCCACCCAGGTGTGGCCACTGTGGGTGTGGGGGTGAAGCCTCAGGGGTCCCTGCAGGGCCTTCCTGCAGGGCCCTGGTTGTGACCTGAGGGGCACCCTCCTCCCCGCAGTCAAGGGCCCCACTGTGAGGCAAACACAGATTTCAAAGGAAACTCTGAGTGTTGCATTGCCAGAGTGGAAAACGAGCTTTCCCCTCCTCCTACTGTCGGCATGGTCCCTGAGCAACCCAGGTCCCAAGGCCTTTCTCCCGCCCTCTGAGATGGACGTCAATATTTTAAAAGTCGGCTTCATAGCCCAGGATTGTTTTTCTTGTCCCCCCGTCACCAGCGAGTCTGCCCAGCACATGCTCAGGGGTGACCACCCCACAGAGACCCGAGCCCTGTGACCAGGTGACCTTGGGATGGGCTACACGTGTCCCCCACCTGAGGGTGGGGTATGATTAATTCAGGCACACGTATGTAACACGTGTGGGTCCCGTCTGCGTAGCTGCGAGAGGCGGTGGGACTGTCCTGGCAACCTCTTGGCATTGAAGGCGGGCCTGATGTTTATGCAACAGCGAGACTCTGCTGCGCTGCGAGAGGATCTCTGGGTTGGAAGGAGACGCCCTCTGAGAACCACGCTGTTACCGCCAACGGTTACCACCAGACACCCCTGGAACTTTCCACCCTGCCAAGGGGCTTGGATGCGTGCAGCCCTGCTGGTCTGTCCGGTGGCCAGCAGTGCACAGACGGGCTGGGTGCCATGCAGGGGCGAGCTGGCACCCCGGTCCTGTTACCCCCAACAGTCATGGCCCCCGAGGGCCCAGCCTGACACTCAGGACCCCCTACCACACGGAGAGGTCAGTCTGACTTCCCACCTTTGCTGGCAGGGCTCGGTGGCCTGGGGGTCGCTGGGCTGCCCCTGGGGACTCTGTGCGGGCTGAGCGCTGGGCTCCTGGACCCACCCTGCTGTGACCGCAGGCAGTGGTTTGCCCTCCCTCAGCCCCATGCTGTGACTTTGTCCACATAACCACGCGTCCCCGGATCCCGGAACGTGGCGGCCGGTCCACACGGGCTTGCCAATCCAGGTGTCGGCAGCCCCCTCCTTTGCAGACAGGCTGCTGACCGAGGGGCTGCTGGAGACACCTGTCCTTCTGCTCACTCAGCCACACTGTGCAGGTGCTGAGCGGGGGGCGTCCAGGGATCAGACCGAATTGAGGCCAGTCCGGGTCTCAAGGGAGATGAGCTCTACAGGCAGGGGTGGGGCCTGGGGGGGTGAGGGGCCCCAGGGTCACAAGGTCACAGAGTTAGGGAGGCAGAGGGCCAGGTGTCCGAGAGCCGAGGAAAAATGCTGGGGTGACCCTGCGGAAACAGGGAGCCACAGAGGGTGTCGAGAAAGTGATCTGGCAACTGCGGCGGGAGCATCAGGATAGACTCTGGAATCGCAGGTAACCCGGTGACAGAGGCTCAGAGGGGCCATCAAGGCCGCCAGCAACCGGCCGGGCTGCGTCCTCCCCCTCCTGGAGCATCTGTCCTTCCACGACTTGATTCGTGCCCCCAGTGACCCTTCGAGGGGCCTCCGACCCCACCTGCAGACAAAGGGACCCGGGCTGCGGGCACTGCTTCCCACTCACTTTTATTGTTTTTCCCTTTTAATTAATTGAGATATAATTCACATTATGCGATTCACTGCTTTTGGAGTTCCCATCGCCGCTCAGTGGGTCAAGAACCCGACTGGTGTCCATGAGAATTCGGTCCGATCCCTGGCCTCGCTCAGTGGGGGACCCGGCGTTGCTGCGACTGTGGTGTAGCCGGCAGCTACCGCTCTGATTCAAATGCCCAGCCTGGGAGCGTCCGTATGCCACACCCGTGGCCCTAACCAGACAAAAATTAAATAAGTAAATCATAAAATTCACTTTTCTCAAGTACGAAATTCCGTGGGGTTTAGCATATTCATCGAGTTGTACAACCATCACCACACTCTAACTCCAAAATGTTTTTATCACCAGGAAAAAGCCCTGGACACATCAGCAGCCACTCGCAATTCTCTACCCCGTATCCACAAATCTACCTGCGTCCCTCCAGATTCACCCCTTCTGGGCCTCACGGCGCGGTCCTGGGACCGGCACCCCGCTCAGCTGCACGTCTCTACTTCTGAGTGACTAACACGCTCCCTCATCTTGCTCATCCCTCCTCCGACAACAGGCGTTTGTGCTGTTTCCACTTTGGGGCTGCTGTGAACACTCACACCGAAAAACCTCTGTGTGGACAGAGGTTCGAAGCCTTTCGGCCGTATGCCCGGAAGGGAATGGCTGGGACCCGGGAGACTCCTTGCGGAAGTTCTCAGGCTCGGCCCGGCTCTTCTCCTCGGTGCCACGTGTGTGGGTTCCCATCCCCACATCCCCTGCAGCACTGTCCTTAAACCACCCTCCTGGGGAGGAAGTGGTAGCTCACTGGGGTTTTCGCTGGCGTTTTGCTAATGACACATCGAGCTTCTTCTCATGTGCTCCTTGGCCACTTGCGTGTCTTCTCTGGGGAAAGGTCTGAGGTCTTCGGCCATGTTTAAGCTGACTGTCTCTTTGGGGCCGCACCCGCGGCCTGTGGAAGTTCCCGGGCTAGGGGTCGAATCAGAGCTGTAGCTGCTGGTCTACACCACAGCCACAGCAAAGCTAGATCCAAGACACATCTGTGACCTACAGCGCAGCTCACAGCAACGCCAGATCCTTAACCCACTGAGCAGGGCCAAGGATCGAACCCCCATCCTCATGGAGACTGGTCGGGTTCGTTACCCTTGGGCCACAACGGGAGATCCTGATTGTCTCTTTCCTGTTGAATAAGAGTTCTTACACATTCTGGATACTATTCCCTTATCAGATACACGATTTACACACATTTTCCCTCATTTCCTGAGTTGGTTTTTCACTTTTTTTCTTTTGAGGGCCACCCCAGCGGCCCATGGAGGGTCCCAGGCTAGGGGGTGAATCAGAGCTGTAGCCGCCGGCCTGCACCAGAGCCGCAGCAACGCGGGATCCGAGCCGCGTCTGCGACCGACACCACTGCTCACGGCATCGCTTGGATCCGTGACCCACTGAGCGAGGCCAGGGATTGAACGTGCGTCCTCGTGGACTCCAGTCAGACATGCTTCCACTGAGCCACAACAGGAACTCCCGGCTTTTCCTTTCCTGAAATATTCCTTTGAAACACCAAAGTGTTTACTGTTGAGAAAGTCCCATCTATCTTCTTTTTCTTTTGTTGCTCATGCCTTTGGTGTCACAGCTAAGAATCTATCGTCAAATCCAAGGTCATAAAATACATATGTGTTTTCTTCTAAGAGTTCTATTGTTTTGGCTCTTTGGGGTCTTTTAAGTCTTTGATCCATTTGAATTAATTTTCACATGTGATATGAAGTGCAACTTCATTCTTTTGCATGTGGAGCCCACTTTCTCAGCACCGCTTGTTGCAAAGACCGACTCTCCATTGAACTGGCTCGGCACCTTTGGCAGACATCAAACCTGAGTGCACGGGTTTAGGTCTGGATTCTCAGCTCTGCTTCATCGACCTGTGCCTCTTCACCACCACAGCGTTGATCAGTGTGGCTCTATAGTAAATTCTGAAATTGTGTGCGAGTCCTCCGACTCCGCTGTCCTTTTCAAGCTCGTCCTGCCAAGCGTGTCCATACGTGTTTTAGGATCAGCCTGTCAGCATCTGCAAAGAAGCCACATGGGATCTGGATGGGGTGCCACTGAAATGCGTAGACCATCTTGGGGGAGTTGGCCGTCTTGATGTATTAAGGCTTTTCCTCCACGACCACGAGCTGGTTTGGCATTTACTCGGGTCTTCCTTGATTTCTTTCAACCATGTTTCCTAGTTTCCCGGGTCCTCCTTCCTCATCACTCGCCAGGGCTGCAGAAGGCACCCAGGAATTAAAGCTGGGACCCAGACACACTACACAGAAGCATGTTAGGAAAAATGGGGGGCATGGAGGAGCAGGGTGCAAACTCCCCCCACCCCACCCCCATATCAATACATTGATCTCATCAGGAGTCAGGCTGTCTCCCTGCCCCCCCACCTCTAAAGTATACATTAGGTGAAATAAATGAGCTACACCTAAGACGACCTAGAAATCATTTCTAGTCCACCCGGGGCCTTCCAAGATTCAGCCAGAAACCGATTCCTCAAAGAAAATACTCAATAAGATTGATGAGTGAGTTCCCAAGTGGCTCAGCAAGTTAAGTACCTGACATTGTCACTGCAGTGGCTCCAGTGGCTGCTGTGGCATGAGGTCGATCCCTGGCCCAGGAACTTCTGCATGCCACAGGTACAGTCAAAAAAATAAAAAGATGGGTAAACTTCTAGGACTTCTTACAGAAAAAAAAAAATGACAACTACCACTATCAGAAATGAGAGATGGCTCACCACAAGTTTTACAGACATTAAAAGGATAATAACTGAACATTAAGAACAATTGTATGCCAATAAATTTAACAACTGGGATGTATCCAAAGAGACACACAAGCTCACTTTTGTGAGTGAACTACCAAAGCTTGCTCAAGAAGAAACAGAAAATGTGAGTAGCCTAATCACAACTAAGCAAATTGAATTTGGGGGGGTAGGGGGAGAATGTTCCTACAAAGAAAATTCAAGGTTCAGATGGTTTCAGTGGTGAATTTTACCAAAACCTAAGGAATACATAAAGCCAATTCTATGCAAACTCCTCTAGGTAATTAAAGATGGAACAATTTCTACTTCATTCACTGAGGCTAACAGCAACCCAATACCAAAATCCAAAACTGCCACTATGAGAAAACTATAGGCCAATAGTCCTCACAGACTGCAAAAATTCCTAACAAAAATTTAGTAAATTGAATCCAACAATACAAAAAAATATGATCCGTCATGACCAAGTGAGGTTTATCTTAGGAATGCAAGGTTGGCTTATAACTCAAACATCAGTCAATGTTAGCCACTGTATTCGTGGACTTCGAATGAAAACCAAATGCTCATCTCAATAGTTACAGACAAAGCACTCGACAAACTCCAAAATCCATTCAGGATAACTCTAAGCAAACAAAGAATTAAAGGGCATTTCCGCAACCTGAGAAGGGCATCTACAAAACACAGCTATCATCCTACTTAATGCTGACAGACTGAATGCTTTCCCCCACATCAGAAAAAGACAAGAATGCCCACTGGTGCCATTTCTATTCAACACTGTTCTAGCCAATGCAATAATACAAGAAAAAGAAATTAAAGGCAAACAGATTAGAAATGAAAAAATAACTTTGTCTATATTCACAAATGACATGATCATCTGTCTTAAGGAATCTACAAAAAAAAAGCTACTAGAACAAATACATGAGTTCAGTTAGGCTGCAGGATACAGACTGAATTTGTCAGTGTTCTTTGGAGAAACAGAAACAGAATTCTGTGTGTGTGTGTGTGTGTGTATGTGTGTGTGTTTATCATAAGGAATTGGCTCACATGATATAAAAAGTCCCAAGATCTGAGAGGCTGAGTCAGCAAGCTGGAGGCTCAAAAGAGCTCATGATTTCGTCCTAGTCTGAGTTCAAGGTCTGAGAACCAAGAGAACCAATGATGTGTTTCCAGTCTAAAGGACTGGAGGCTTGAGACCCGAGAAGAGCTAAGAGTTCAGCTGCAATCCAAAGGAAGTCAGGCAGGAGGAATTCTCTCTTACTTGGAGAGTCAACGTTTTTGTCCTATTCAGTCAATGTTTTTGTCCTTCAACTGATTGGATGAGGCCCACCCACAATAAGGAGGCCAATCTGTTTTACTCAGTCTAATTGAATTAAATATTAAATGCACCCAAAAACATCCTCCCCGAAATACTCAGATTAGCATTTGACCAAATATCTGGGCACCTAATGGCCCAGTCAAGTAGACAAAATTAATAATCACGGGGTCAATATACAAAAATCAATCATGTCAATATACTAGAAACAATCAATTCAACTTGACAAAAACAATATTATTTATTTAACGTCAAAAAAAACAAAATACTAAGGGGTAAATTCAACAAAAATGTGCAAAATGTGTAAAACAGAAAACTATAAAACATTGCTGAGAGACAATGTCCTTTTTTTGTTTTTTGTTGTTGTTGTTGTTCTGCTTTTTAGGCAGATGGAAGTTCCCAGGTCAAAACAGAGCTGTTGCTGCCACCCTACAGCACAGCCACAGCAAAGCTGGATCCGAGCTGTGTCTGCAACCTACACCACAGCTCATGGCAACACCGGATCCCCCAACCCACTGAGCAAGGCCAGGGACCGAACCCGCATTCTCATGGATACTAGTGGGATTCGTTCCCCTTCACCACAACGGGAACTCCCAACAGTGTTCTTTTTTTAAAGGACTAAATAAATGGAGAGACACAGAGGAATACTTTGGAGATATTGCTGCTTTAGTTCCAGACACCACATAAAGTAGATATTGCAATAAAGCAAGTCACACGATTTTTTTGCTTTCTCAGTGCATGTAAAATTAGGGTTACACTGCAACTTTGTAAGTTAAACATACTCCGATAAAATTTTTTTAAAGTTAGGTTTACACTATATTTTAGTCTATTGTGTGCAATAACATTATGTCTGAAAAAACAAATGTACAATCCTTAATTTTAAACTACTTTATTGCTGGAGTTCCTGTCGTGACGCAGCGGTTAATGAATCCGACTGGGAACCATGGGGTTGTGGGTTCGATCCCTGGCCTTGCTCAGTGGGTGAAGGATCCGGCGTTGCCGTGAGCTGTAGTGTAGGTTGCAGACACAGCTCGGCTCCCTCGTTGCTGTGGCTGTGGTGGAGGCCGGTGGCTTCAGCTCCGATTCGACCCCTAGCCTGGGAACCTCCATATGCCACGGGAGTGGCCCTAGAAAAGGCAAAAAGACAAAAAAATAAATAAACAAATATGTAAATAAAATACTTCACTGCTAAAACAAAATGCTGAGCATCATCTGAGCCTTCACTGAGTTGAGTCATGACCTTTCTGTGGGGGCAGGTCTTGCCTCAGTGTCGCAGCTGCCGACTGACGAGGCTGTGCTTTGCCGAAGGCCGAGGCGGTGGTGGCGATTTCTGGAAGAGGCGACGGTCACGTTTGTCACGCCGATTGAGTCTTCCTTTCAGGAGTGATTTCTCTGCAGCATGCGATGCCGTTTGCTGGCATTGCACCCAGGCTAAAACTTCCTTCAAAATTAAAGTTAACCCGGAGTGCTTACTGTGGCACAAGGGCATCGGCGGTGTCTCGGGAGCGCTGGGATGCGGGTTCAAACCACGGCCTGACAGTGGGTTAAAGATCCAGCATTGCTACGGCTGCATCTTAGGTCGAGACTGCAGCTTGGATCTGATCCCTAGCCTGGGAACTCCATCTGCCACAGGCAGCCAAAAAAAAAAAAAAAAAAATCAAAGTTAATCCTCTCAAACCCTACGCTGCTTTCTCGACTGAGTTCATGCAATGTTCTAAATCCTCTGTCATTTCAGCAATCCTCACAGCGTCTTCACCACGAGTAGATTCCACCTCAAGAAACCACTTTCTTTTGTTCATCCACAAGCAGCAACTTCTCATCTGTTAAGGTTTTACCAGGAGATGCAGCAATTCAGTCACATCGCAGGCTCCACTGCTAGTTCTGGTTCTCTTCATGTTTCCACCACATCCGCAGTTACTTCCTCCACGGAAGACCCGAAGCCCTCAAAGCCATCCACGAAGGTTCTTCCGAACTCCTGTTAATGCCGGTATTTTCACCTCTTCCCAGGAATCACAAACGTTCTTAATGGCATCCAGACGGGGGAATCCTTTCCGGAAGGGTTCTCAGGTGACTTTGCCCAGATCCAGCAGCGGCCCTGTTGTCTATGGGGCCATAGCCTTGAGAAACGAGTTTCCTCAACGGTAAGACTTGAAAGTCAAAATTACTCTTTGCTCCGTGGGCTGCAGGATGGATGCTGTGTCAGCAGGCATGAAACTACATTCATCTCACGGTCCGTCTCCACGAGGGCTCTTGGGTGACCAGGGGCATTGCCAATGTATTTTCAAGGGAATCTCATTTTTCTCTAGCTCTCAACAGTGTGCTTAAAACATTCGGCCAACCGTGCTGCAACCAGATTGCTGTCATTCAGGCTTTGCTGTCCCATGTATAGGGCACAGGCAGCGGCGCTCTGGCACAATCCTAAGGGCCCTAGGATTTTTTCAGATGGTCAACGAGCAGTGGTTTCAGCTTAAGCCACCGGGGGCATTAGAAGGGAGCCAGCCTGTCCTTTGAAGCTTTGGATCCAGGCATTGACGTCTCCTCTCTAAAGTCCTACTTGGCATCTTCTTCCAGCATGAGGCTGTTCTCTCTACAGTGCAAAATGCTGTGCAGTGTGGTCAGCTTCGTGAAGGATCTTAGCCAGACCTTCGGGGTGACTTGCTACAGCAGCACTTTTACCTTACGAAGAGAACTACTTTCCTTAACCTCATGAACCCACCTCTGCCAGCTTCACACGTACCTGCTGAAGCTTGCTCACCTCTCTCAGCCTTCACGGGCTTAGAGAGAGTCAGGGGCTTGCCGTGGATGAGGCTTTGGCTTCAGGGAGTGTTGCGGCTGGTCTGATCTTCCATCCAGACCACTCAAACTGTCTCTATGTCAGCAATAAGGCTGTTTTTTGGTGGGGTTTTTTGGATTTTTTTTTTAGGGCCACACTTTTGGCATAAGCAAGTTCCCAGGCTAGGGGTGTCATCGGAACTGCAGCTGCCGGCCCACACCACAGCCACAGCAATGCAGGATCCGAGCCTCATCTGCAACCTGCGACCTCAGCTCACGGCAACACCAGATCCTTAACCCAGGGACTGAACTCACATCCTCATGGATACTAGCCAGGTTCATTACCGCTGAGCCACAATAGGAACTCCAGAGATAAGGCTTTTTTATCATTCGTGTGTTCACTGGAGCCCTTTTAATTTCCTTCGAGAACCTTCCTTTGCATTCACCTCTTGGCGAACTGTTTGGTGCAAGAGGCCTAGCTTTCGGCCTGCTCGGCTTTCAACGCTCCTTCCTCACTCAGCTGAGTCCCTTCTAGCTTTTGATTTTAAGTGAGAGCCACGGGACCCTTCCTTCCACTTGAACACTTAGAGGCCACTGTAGGGCCCTTAGCTGGCCTAATACCATTGTGTCTCTGGGAACAGGGAGGCCTGAGAAAGGCAGCCAGATGGGGACGGGCTGGCCGGTGGAGAACACACATATTTAACCACTAAGTCTGCTGTCTGGTCTTGCATGGTGGGGCCCACGGTGTCCCCAAACGATTGCAATAGTAACATCAAAGGACACCGGTCCCAGACCCCACAGCAAAGATCATCGTCATGGGAAGGTACCGGAGCTCCGACTGCAGAGCAGTGGGTTAAGAACGCAGCTGCAGAGGCGTGGGGTCCGTCCCTGGCCCAGCACAGGAGCTTAAAGGATCTGGCATTGCTGCAGCTATGGTGTAGGCATAGCTTTGGCTCGGATTCAATACCTGGCCCAGGAACTTCCATATGCCACGGGTATGGTCATAAAAGAGAAAAAACCAAAAGTAAAAATAATGGGAAATTATGAAATATTTCAAGAATTAGCAAAATGTGACACACAGACACTAAATGAGCAAATGCCTTTGGGAAAATGGTGCCAAAAGACCTGCTCAATGCAGCGTTGCCACAAACCTTCAATTTCTGAAAAATGCAAAATATGTGAAGCACCGAAAAGGAACGTGCAACAAAACAGGCTGTGCCAGCACAGTGTTCACAGGCCCACAGGCTCGGAGTTGTTAAGGTGCCATTTCCCTGAAAACTGATCTAAGGGACCTGGACCGTTCCAGTCAAAATCCCAGCCAGCTTTTCTAGTGGAAATGGACAGACCGATTCTAAAATTCATACAGAAGTGCAAAGGACCTAGAATAGCCAGAACATCTTTGAAAAAAGAACGAAGTTGACGAACTTAACACTCTGATTTACAGGCTTATTAGAGAGCTACAGCCACTGAGACAGTGTAACTGCAATCAATACACACAGATAAATGAGAAAGCGTATGTGTCTGAGAAATACACCTGATTCTTGACAAACACGACAAGGTCACTCAGTGGGAAAAGGATAATCTTTTAAAACACTGGGGCTGGAACAAATGCCTACCTAAGGCCAACCTCATACCATGCACGAAAATTAACTTGAATTTGATCAGAAACCAAATGTAAAACCAAAAACTACTCGACTTCCAAACAAACGTAGGAGAGAACCTTTGTGACTTCAGTTTGTCAAGATTTCTTAAGGAGGATACAAAAAAGCCTGAACTTACAGAAAAGAAAAAAATTAATAAATGGGACGTCGTCAAATTAAATAGCTTTGCTCTTCAAAAGACACGTTGTGAAAATGGAAAAGCCAGACCGGGAGACCATGTTTGCAAAACATACCCCCAAAGGGCTTCTATCCAGAATATACAAAGAACTCTTTTTTTTTTCTTTCCTTTTCTAGGGCCGCTCTCGCGGCATATGGAGGTTCCCAGGCTAGGGGTCGAATCGGAGCTGCAGCCACCGGCCTACGCCACAGCCACAGCAACGCTGGATCCTTAACCCACGGCGCAAGGCCAGGGATAGAACCCGCACCCTCATGGTTCCTAGCGGGATTCCTTAACCACTGCGCCACGATGGGAACGCCCGGAACTTATTTGTTTTTAAATGGTCCCAAGACTTGGGCAGACGCCGCCCCCCGGCCCCGCAGGCCCCGGCTCCTCCCGCGGGGCGGAGGGCGGAGGGCGGAGGCGGCGCGGCGGGACCACCCTCCCAGCGCCCGCAGCAGGCGCCCCCTACCGTTCAGGTAGTAGCTCCTCCGGGTCCTGTCCCCCGAGGGCAGGCTGCACTCCGAGAAGCACACCTTCTTGGGCCGGCCCACCTCCCTGGGCTCCAGCAGGGTCTTGTCCGCCAGCGGGTCGTGCAGGGGGCTCAGCAGCGGGGACGGCTTCCCGTCGGAGGCGCGGGGCGCGCGCAGCTCGGGGGCGCTGAGGAAGGCCTTGAAGGGCGCCTGGGCGGCGGCGGCGGCGCAGCCCGGGGAGGCGTCGTCCTCGCCGGAGAGCGGGCCGTGCGAGCACAGCAGGTCCTCCAGGGAGGAGGCCTGCAGCTGCGAGGGCGCCTCCGGGACGCCGGGGAACCGTCCGAAGTCCGGCCCTGCGACAGGGAGGAAAGGGGGTCAGGCTGACGCGCCTCCAACACCCGGGAGCTGGGGGGCCTCCTGCTCGCGCCGCGACGACGGAGGCGGGCGAGGCGGCCGCGGGCGGCGCGGCCCCAGGCAGCCGCCCCCCGCCGGCGCCCGCACACGCCCCGCAGCCCGCGGCGGCCTTCGCGCGCCGCCCAAGCTCTGCTGCGGCTCATCCGACCTCCGCCTGACTCGGAAACAGACCTTTTCGCTGCAGCGTGATCGCGTTTCGAGATTTCTCCACGGCGAGTGAGTCCTTTGGTCGCTCGCTGGTTCACGCAACCGCTGCCTGGCACACGTGTGTGCGCGCGCGCGCGCGCACACACACACACACACACAGACCTTTCTACCCACCACCCACGGCTGCGCGTGGGGCTGCCTCCAGGTTGCCCTGCAAACGCCAAGCCGTGAGCCGCAGCCCTCCGACGCCTTCTTGCGCCGTGCAAGTACCCTCCGCGTCTACACCCGGACTCGGGCGCGGGCTGTTGAACTGTCTCGGCTTTCTCCACGACCACCAGCCGTTCAGCAACGCTTGGTGTGGGCAGACCAGCTGAGGACACGCACGGCTTTCCCCTAAACCCCGTGAAGCTGAACACCTTTCCCACGCTGGCCTCTGGGGTCTGCTTTCTGTGCGGCGCTGTCCTTTGCTTATTTTCTCGGTTGACTAGTCTTTGGAAGGGACAGGCATCAGTTGCTTTGGTAGCCTACATGTTAATTTCTCGTTAAAACGTGTTGTCCTCTCCCAGTGGGTTCCTTGCTTATATTTTAACCTTTTTATGGCAACTCTTGTCAGGCAGAATTTTAAAAAATTTTAATATAATTCGGAGTTCCGGTCGTGGCGCAGTGGTTAACGTATCCCACTAGGAACCATGAGGTTGCGGGTTCGATCCCTGGCCTTGCTCAGTGGGTTAACGATCCGGCGTTGCCGTGAGCTGTGGTGTAGGTCGCAGACGCGGCTCGGATCCCGCGTTGCTGTGGCTCTGGCGTAGGCCGGTGGCTACAGCTCCAACTCGACCCCTAGCCTGGGAACCTCCATATGCCATTTGAGTGGCCCTAGAAAAGACAAAAAAAAAATTAATGTAATTTAATTAAATTGTAATATAATTTAATAAATTATTAAAATAAAAACTTTAACTTATCAATTCTTTTGTGATTTATGAAGTCCTTTCTTTTCTTTTTCCTTTTTTTTTCCTTTTTATGGCTGAGACCGCGGCATATGGAAGTTCCCTGAGCCAGGGGTCGAGCTGAAGCTGCCAGCCTACACAGCAAATCCAGATCTGAGCCAGGTCTGTGGCCTACGCCACAACTCGTGGCCATGCCTGCTCCTTAACCCACTGAGCGAGGCCGGGGGATCAGACCCGCATCCTCATGGACACTAGTTGGGTTGGTTACCACTGAGCCACAGCGGGAACTCCGAGAATGAACTCTTAAAGAAAGCAAAAGTTCGAAAATCATAAAAATAACAGCAGAGATAAACTTGAAACAGCTCTACGGCAAGTCCAATAAAATAGGAAAACTGTGGAAAGCTACCTCAGAGACATAGAAAACATAAAGGAATACAATCGGAAATGAGAAAAGTGTTATCAGAATGACTAGGAAGATAATATTTAAATTATAGAAATATTATATACAGTTGAATATATATACTTGTTTTGTTTTTTGCTTTTTAGGGCCACACCTGCGGCATATGGAGGTTCCCAGGCTAGGGGTCCAATCAGAGCCACAGCTGCCAGCCTACAGCCACAGCAACATCAGATCCGAGCCGTGTCTGTGGCCTACACCACAGTCACAGCAACGCCAGATCCTTAACCCACTGAGTGCGGCCAGGGATGGAACCCGCAACCTCATGGTTCGTAGTTAGATTCATTTCCACTGCGCCACGACAGGAACTCCTACAATTGAATATTAATTGAAAACGTTAATAAAAGGAGAGATTGGAAATTATTTTTAAATGACTCAATAAGAAGTAGAAAAACTAAATGGACCAATGAACAAACAAGAAAAACCCAGAAGTCATAGAATAATTCTGCTCCAAAGGACTGTAGACGTGGGTTGTGAGCAGGTAAGATCTTTCAAGTTCCCAAACAATTCATAATTCCTACGTCAGCTAATGAGGCTGGAACACTGCAAAAATTAGGACGCCTGAGTATTAAGCTTATAAATTTGTCACAACTCTGATATGAAGTCCCTTTAAATACACCCCACAGAGAGGAAACTGGAGCCCAGATTCGTGTAGGAAGACAGTCCAGGGATCCTGAGCAAAGCCCCATCCAGACGCCACAACAGACACCGCTCAAGCCCCAGACCTGTGGCATCTTGCACCCTAGTAAGACCCCACGGATGAGCTGTGGGGAGCAGTGGAGGGCACTTCCACCAGTGCCGAAATGAGGTCATAAATATTGAACAAATGGGCCGTTTTTCAATTGTTTGGTTCTTTAAAACTAAGGACTGAAAAGAGACTTCCCCAGCATCCGGCCTGCATATGCCCCCATCCTGGACAGACAGGGCCGGCCCTGTTCACCGCCTACAGGAAGTGCCCAGGCCAGGATCAAACCCGTGCCACAGGATCCACCCGAGCCACTGCAGTGACAATGCCATATCCTTAACTCACTGAGCCACCAGGGAACGCCTGAGGAATAAAGACAAAGACAGAAGCAACAAGTATATGAGCTGCCAATCTCCTTTAAAATGATCGTTTGTAAACAGAGCAACTACAGACCTAGAACAGAGAACGAACTGGAAAACTTGGCAGAAGAAAACAGCTGGCTATAGGATAAATAATTACAAATCAACAGCTTTCCAAAGTATTGCAACACCGATAACTGAAAACACAGTGGCAAAGAAACCCCATCTCTACTCACAAGTCACCGAGGGTGCTCCAGGGACAAGCACACAATGCGAAAGATTTATTTGTGAGAAACAGCTGAGGAGATGTGAAGAAACCACGCCAAAATAGCTTAATACGACTTAATACAAATGCAGTAGACAAGTCGTGCTCTGGGTAAATGTAAGAAAAAGAAACGTGAAAAAATTAGCCTCCCGTCTGAGCCAGTGATCCTGCTTTTAGGAAAACATACTCTAAGGAAATAACCCTAAATCCGAAGTTTGCTTCTCTTTTTTTGGCCAAGCCCATGGCCTGTGACCAAACCTGCACCAGAGCAGCGACCTGAGCCCCTGATGCAGGGACAACGCTGCATCCTTCACCACTGCACCACAGGGGAGCTCCTAGAGGGCTCTTGCTGGGCCATTTACCTCAGGGTAAGAAGGCAGAGCGGCAACTTCAAACATAAGGTGACAGTTCATTGAGCGGCGGTCCAATTCAAAGGCTCGGGGATACCACGCATTTAAAACGTAACGACGCAGTGACAATTCTACCCCACGTTCAGGCCCAGCGGCACGGAGACCACTCGAAACTCTTTCCAGTCGTCTGATGTCCACCCAGACGAGAGGGACAAGAGAACAGGGAAGGCTCTGGGGCGCCAGGGGGTCGGGGACCACGATGGTCCGGGAAGGCGGGGCCGGGTTGGCCGGCGGACCGCTCCCTCGGTCCGTTGAACCCCCGGAGAAGCAGCGCTGTCGGTGACTCCGCGCAGTGGGAAAGCGCGGGGTGCAGCAGAGGGTCCCCCTTCCGCCTCAGCTCTCCAGCCGCACAAGACCCCAGGGATCCCCGACAGCGACCATTCAGCAGGTGGCAAAGCTGGAAGGGGACCCCTGTGGGCCGAAGGGGGTGTGGGGAACCCCACAGGGAGCAGGGACACCCCAGAAGAGGCCCAAAGGCACGGCAGCCAGCTGGACGGTGGAGAAACGGAAGCGCAGCACAGCCCCACCCCGTTGGGTAACCAGAGGGACCCCTGGACACACGTTCACAGCCGCAGAAAGTTCAGAGAAGCCCAAGAAAATCTGACGCGGCTGCCCTCGGAGGGGAGCCAGGAGCACACACTCCGCCCTGGCGGATTTCTAAGTTTGCCCTGAGTAACGCTGCTGAATGAGAAAAACAGGTTTTAAGGCACATCTTGTTTTGAACGCAACGCAACTGAGGGGCCGTGAGCCATGCTGGGTGCTCGGCCCGTCTGTCTCCAACCTCAGCTGCTCGCAAGCACTCCTGCTGGTTCTCCCAACTCCAGCCCAAGGCCAAGGCTGCAGGAGACTGGGCCCGGGCATGGGGGTGGCCCTGAGAGTAGCCGGGGCCCACGCCGGGCTCCAAGGCCTCTCTCTGGAAGGCTTGGTGGCCTCAGGCTGGCCAGGGGCTGGGCCCCTGGGGAGTGGTGCCCAGCAGGGTCTGGGCTTGCCCACGGGTGCGGTGCCGACCACGATCCCAGAGCCTCTGCCCTGACTCTGACCCTGGGCAACAGCCCGGAGCCCACTCCTCTGGCCCAGAGAGGGGGGAGCAGGGGCGGACCCAGAGAGCCTGTCCACAGGTGACCACGCGTTGGCTGTGTGTGTTGGCTAAGGGAGGCCCTGGCACGACTCAATTTGGGGGACAAAGTGGCAGGAGGCAGTTGGCACTTTTCACAGTGCAACAGGCCCGAGGACAAGCACTTTGTGCAGCGGCCACCCACAAGATGTCCCTCGTAGGCGGAGACGGTGGCCCTGACCTTCGCAGGGTGTATAACCAGACACATCACTGCGAGGCTGGTCCCTCCTTTTCAAGCGCCTGGTGACAACTGTGTGCCTTGGCCACTGACAGGAGCTCAGGACATGAGCCCTGAGGTTCCTCCAGCCACCTCTCCTCTCCCCGCCGTCCCCCAGCTGGTCAAGGTCCCTCAAGCCTGGAGGTGCGGAGATGCTGCGAGGGGCCCTCACGCCCCGGAGACACGCACGCCCCGTGTGCAGGGCGCAGAGGAGGGACAGCCACCGCCTTCCGCGTGGGCCGACCCCAGAGGCGCCAACGCCTAGGGCAGGCCCCTGAGCCATGCACACAGCCCACTGGGAGCCAGCAGCAACCTTGGAAGCAGCTTCGACAGTGGGAAACCTTTCCACACCCTGCCCTTGGCTCGTCCGAGAGAGCAGGTCCGCAGGGCTCAGGCACCGCGTCTGTCCCGCCGCCACCACCGCCCCGGCTGGGGTGCGGCCTCTGCACCCTGCCAGGTGCTGTGAGCGATCCCCGGCTTCTGGACACGGAGCTCGCCAGGTCGCAGGCTCCATCCCCTGTCTGCCACGTCCCAGCCACCCCGAAACTAGGTGATTTAACAACACCCTAAATCACGCTCCACATGTGGAAAGAATTTTTCCTCTAAAATGTTTAAAGCAGAACCACCTGCTCTTGCCGAAGGTGATCAGAGCCTGTTTTCCCTGTGAAAAGTCAGAGGCGCTGGAGTGGCTCCTGCATGACAAGCTGGGCTACGGCTCCAACGTCCCTCCCCACTGGGGATACTCAGGGTCCCCGCCCAGGCGCTGCTCAGCCCCGTGCCTTGCCTTGGTCTTGGTCAGCGGCTAGCACGGTGGGCACGCTGGCCGGGCCGAGGGACGAACGTGCCTGTGGCTCCGAGGAGAAGAGGAAAGCAGCCTGCCAGGCCCCCCAGCGCCACCAGCCCCGCCAGGCTGCCGGGCCAACCTCGGCGCATGCGGATGTCCTGTATCAAGCGACAGGGGCAGCACCCGGGGGCCACGGACGGAGCCCCACCAGCTCTAGTGGTCACCCACTGGCCCGTTTTCCAGGCACAGACTCGGTGGCCCTGCCCGAGGACACGCACCAGGCGGAGGGAGCGCCTGGGTCCTGGGTGGGGGGCCCCTGCGGGGACGGAGGCCGCCGGACGCGCCACAGGGGCTCACCTGTGCTCCCGGGGGAGCAGGCCTCGGGGTAGGCGGGCGCCTTGGGGAAGAGCAGCTCACGGCTCCCGCGCCCACAGGGCTCCTGGCAGCTCTCGCTGAGCAGCCGCTTCAGCATCTGGTTCTCCTTCAGGAGGCGCACCTGCTTCTTGAGGTCCGCGTTCTCGCTCATGAGCCTCTTCATCAGCTCGCTGCCCTCAGCCATGGCCGTGCCCGCGGTGCTCACGTGCGGGCCCGCGGCCCCATGGAGCTGCAAACCCAGTGCCCGTGGGCGCTCCAGAAACGCCCAAGACCCCGGAGTTCCAGGCCGCCCGGCCTTCCGCAGCCTTGTGATGTCGCCTTAAAGGGGCGGCCACGGCGTGGAGGTGGGGTGGGAGGGCGGGACGGGCAGGTTCTAGATGGGGCCCCGGGGAGCCTGGGCCAGGCATGATCCAGCACGTTCCAGGAACAGCGGGAACATGGGCTGGGGGAAGCGTCCGGTCCGCAGGTGCCTGCCCTGAGCCTCTGGCGGGGCCGCCCTCCCGTCCCGAGGCCACCGGCCCCTTGCAGTGCAGCCCAGAGCTGGGGGTGTCTGGGGTGCAGACACACGGCCATGACCCCCGCGTGCACACTTGAGGAAGGAGGCGGCAGTGGGCACTGGGGGGGGGGCAGGAGGCCGCATGTTGGCACCCACAGCCCATAGAGCTCCAGCGGGTCTAGGGGACAGGCAGTTGGAGGCCACCTGCTGACCGCACTCCGCTGGCCCGAAGGGTCCCCACAGGGACCACACGCAGTGACCGTTACTGGACCTGAGGGCACCGACCAGGGCCCAGGCCTCTGGACCAACCCGAGAGACCCTCAGAGCGCGGATTCAGTCCTCAGTCAGTGTGACTCGCTGAATCCACCCACCCAGAAGGCAAATAAACTCAGCCTGTTTCCTGGCTCCAAAGCAGCAGAGGGGGAGTTTCCATCATGGCTCGGCGGTAACAAACCCCACTAGTATTCATGAGGACACAGGTTCGATCCCTGGCCTCGCTCAGTGGGTTAAGGATCCGGCGTTGCCGTGAGCTGTGGTGTAGGTCGAAGACGTGGCTCGGATCTGGGGTTGCTGTGGCTGTGGTGTAGGCGGGTGGCTACAGCTCCAATTGCACCCCTAGCCTGGGAACCTCCATATGCCGCAGACGCGGCCCTAAAAAGCAACAAAGCAAGCAAAGCTGCAGAGGCGTCTACTCCTGCTTCCCTGAGGATGGACGTAGCCCGCGGAAAAGCAGCCTGTCCTCCCACCTTCAGCCCAATGCCCAGTCCCCCCGGGCAGCGGCAGGGGTGGCACACGGCATGAAGACTTTACTCCCCGGGACTAAAAACAGAGTGTGATGTCACCTCAAGGAGACAAAGCCTTGGCTCAGCCCACACGCCCGGAGACAGCAGAGAAAGACAGCACCCACCGAGGATGGGCTCCCAGGACGGAGGGCAGACGCCCACCCCAGGCTCCTGAGAACAGCCCGCGGGCAGGACTGGCCCCCCTTGGAGGGCCCCTTCCCACCACAAGAAAGCCATCAGGACGGGGTGCCCTCCAGCCCCCCTACCCTGTGACCCTCCCGCCAGTCTTCCATCATGACGCGTCCCCTTTAACTCTTCACTGGGTTCAACCCGCTCATTTTTCAAGTATTTTCTACGCTTGTGAGGGAAACTGATCTGTGTCTCCGTTTCTTATCATGTCTCATCTGGTTTTGCTGTCAATGACTCACTGACCTTGTCAAATGCGAGGCAACAGATTCACCCTCCTTTATTTACAGAAGAGTTGGGTTAGATTAAATGTTTGCTACATCCACCAGCAAAGCCATGTGAGCCCAGAGTGTTCTTCTGGAAAGTTTTAAGTTTCTAATTCAGGAGTTCCCGTCGTGGTGCAGTGGTTAACGAATCCGACTAGGAACCATGAGGTTGCAGGTTTGATCCCTGGCCTTGTTCAGTGGGTTAAGGATCCGGCGTTGCCGTGAGCTGTGGTGTAGGTTGCAGACGCGGCTCGGATCCCACATTGCTGTGGCTGAGGCGTAGGCCGGTGGCTACAGCTCCGATTGGACCCCTAGCCTGGGAACCTCCATATGCTGCGGGTGCGGCCCAAGAAATAGCAAAAAAGACCAAAAAAAGAAAAAGTTTCTAATTCATTCAATTGCTTTTTTGTTGTTGTTTGTTTGTTTGTTTTTGTCTTTTTGTCTTTTCTTGGGCCGCTCCCACGGCATATGGAGGTTCCCAGGCTAGGGGTGCAATTGGAGCTGTAGCCACCCGCCTACACCAGGGCCACAGCAACTCGGGATCCGAGCCGCGTCTGCAACCTACACCACAGCTCACGGCAACGCCGGATCCTTAACCCACTGAACAAGGCCAGGGATCAAACCTGCAACCTCATGGTTCCCAGTCGGATTTGTTAACCACTGCGCCACGACGGGAACTCCTCTAATTCAATTTCTTAGGTAGATACGAAGTCACTTAAACTTTCCCTTTCTCCTCACACCCAGCCCGATGACACGCGTGTCTTTCCAGGGACCTGTCCTCGAACTCCAGGCTGTGAATCGCTGCCGTGACGTGGTTCTCATTTCCTCCTGTCCTCTCTGCAGTCTCCCGCCTCTGAGGGCAAGCAAGCAGGTGCCGCCAAGGAAGGAAATCGAAGCGTGAAAGTGCAGAAGGAGCGTCAGCGGGTTTTCTAGGAGCAGGTCGAGCCAGCAGACAGCGGGACCCGCGCGGCCAGAGGGGAGAGCGGCAGGCGAGGCGGCCGGCGGCCCCCCGGGTCTGTGTGGCGCGCCCTTCCTGTGCCCGGACAGGCTGTTTTTCTCGCGTGGTCAGACTGTTACTTTTCTCAGAGCATCAGCTTTGGGTGTCACTGATCTCCATGAGGTTTCGGTAGCATTCGACTCCTACTCTTTGTCTAATATTTCCTTTCTCCTGCTTACCTTGGTTTTAAGGGCCTTTAGATGGACACTCGGATCATTGATTTTAAACCCCATGGACAGCATTAATACGCAAGCCTGTAAACATTCCTCTAAGTACTACTTTAGTTACACCCCACAATTTTTGATAACATGTTTTTATCTTTATTCACCTTGAAATTTTTTCTAATTTCCCTTGTACTTTCATTTTTACCATAAATGTCTGTTTCTGCTATTATTCCTTTTCCTGAAAACCACTTTGACATTAACATAGCACTTTTTCTCCTTATAACTATTTTTCGGTTATGTATTTTTCTAAACTTCACCTTTATCCTGTCTGTATCTCTCTCTTTTTTTTTTTTTTTTTTTTTTTTTTTAGGGTCACACCCACAGCCTATGGAGATTCCTGGGCTAGGGGTCCAAGTGGAGCTGTAGCCACTGGTCTACACCACAGCCACAGCAACGCCAGATCCAAGCCACATCTGCATCCTACACCACCGCTCACGGCAACACCTGATCCTTAACCCACGGAGTGAAGCCAGGGAATTTAAACCACATCCTCATGGAAACTATGTTGGGTTCGTAAACTGAGCCACAATGGGAACTCCTTATTTTGCTTCTAAAAGTTATTATTATTGTCTTTTTAGGGCCGAACCCACAGTATATGGAAGTTCCCAGGCTAGGGATTCAATTGGAGCTGTAGCTGCTGGCCTACACCACAGCCACTTGAGCAACCCCAGATCTAAGCCGTGTCTGTGAACTACACCACAGCTCATGGCAACACCGGATCCTTAACCCACTGAGTAAGGTCCAGAATCAAACCTGCATTCTCACGGATACTAGTCGGGTTCATTACCACTGAGCCATGACAGTGTTAATTTAAAAAAAAAAAAAAAAAAGTGTACCCATCGTGGCTCAGCATAACCAAATCTGACTAGTATCTCTGAGGATGCAGGTTCAATCCCTGGCCTCACTCAGTGGGTCAAGGATCCGGTGTTGCCGAGAGCTGTGGTGTAGGTTGCAGACATGGCTTGGATCTGGTGTTACTATGGTTGTGGTATAGACCAGTGGCTAAGGCTCCGATTCAATCCCTAGCCTGCGAGCGTCCATATGCCTCGGGTGTGGCCCTAAAAAGACCCAAAAAAAACAACAAAAAAAGTCCTTTAACCAACGGGAGGCGTCTATACTTCGCAGGCCCTCCCCACAAGGGCTCCTCATCCTCTGAAGCCCAGGTATCCCTTTCCTGCACCAGAACCCCCTTCATCCGGCAGGGCTGCTACAGCTTCTTCAGCTCTGCTTTGTCTGGGAAAGGCGTGCCCGGCCTTCGCCTCCGTTTCCGAGAAGGCGGCGCTGCAGGCCCCCCCGTCCTTCTCTGGGCTTTGTGACTGTCACCCCGCCGCTGTTCCGAGCAAAGTCCTCCGTCACCCCAGCTTTGCTCCCAGGAACACACCAGGCCTGTTTTGAGATGGATTCATCCTTGGTTTTCACCAGTTTACCGGGAGCTTTGAAGCGGGCTGTGCCGGGGTTTGCCGGCCCACGTGGTCGTCCGGGTACACGTCTGCCGAGCCTCACGGATCTGCGGGCTTCGAGGCCTCCTCTGGGAAATCCTCAGCCTGGATTCAAATGTCTTTCTGACCGCCTGCCTCCCTGCCTCGCCCTAGGACTCGGGTCACGTGTGCGGCCCCTGGGCATCACTAACAGGTCGCTGAAGCTTTGCTCATTGTTTTGAAGTCTTCTGGCCAAGCTCAGCCGTCCCAATGCTCCCTGTCCCTGGACGCCTGAGGCAGGCGCTGCTCCTCCACTGAGAACGGGGGAGGGGGCGTCGGGGGACACGAGGTCTCAGGCTCACCGCACCCACGAAGGGCCCGGCTGGCCGGCAGGTCTGAGGCCGCCCAAAGCCTCACGGGGCAGCCGTCCTCCACCACGGGCAGGGGAGGCCTCGGCGCCGAGGAAGGCTGGGCATCGTCACCGACAACTGTCACCGAAAGGAGTAATGGCCCAGTTGCCTTCCCCGAAGAAAACGAGATCTTGGAGGTGGCCCAGGACTTCCCGGTGGAAGTGGCGGGATGATGTCAAGAAGGCTGCCCAGCCGCCCCCCACCTGCCCCTGACAGCGCCTGGGGCCCCGCCAGCATCCTACCCTGGCCACTGGCGAGGGCGATTCCTGGGGACTCTGGGGTGATGGATGCCCTGTGGGCGGGGCTGTGAGGAAGGGCCCCCCTCTTAGGACCCACCCCAGCATCAGTGACAGGCTTTGCTCAGCTCGCGGGCTCGTCTTGGTCCGAACTTTCCTCTCCAGCGGCCTCCTGGAAGGCGAGCACGAAGCCTGAAGGCCAAGGACAGCCTCCGGGGAGCCAGCCTGGCGTCCCCCCGTGGGGTGTCGCCCCCAGCCTGGCCCTCCCATCCCCCGCCTCATGTTTCTGATCTCAGCTTCTTTCTGAAACAAAGGGAATTATAAATAACACTTTCTGCCGCAGATGGGGCCATGCAGGTGTATCAAGCCGATCAACTAACCAACAACCAGTTGTGAGAGGGAATGAGGAAGCCACAGGTGACGGCGTCAGTTTTGTGAGCATTTTTATTGCCTGAATAAAATTTAAATCTGTGTAGCGATATTGATTATGTTCGGTAAGGAAAAGCATTTTCTTAGAGTAAGTCTCCACAGTGAGCTGAGCGTTTGCAGTTAGAGGACACTTCCGAGGCTTAGAGCGAACGTTCCGTCACGGTCAACAGAGAAGAGCTGACGGGGCTCCCGAGCCCAGCACACCCTCCGTCTGCTCTGGAGAGGCTGGAGGAAAACGAACTCCAGACTCTACTCCTTCACCAGGACAGAGAGCTTGATTTTTAACCAGGTAAGGCAAATATGTCCCCTTAGGTGAGCAGAAGCGCCCTGCTATCCTGGAGCAGTCACACCTGTTCCCTGAGACCGAGGGCCAGCCCCCGACGTGGCACATGAGAACCCGGACAGGAGACAGGCACAAGCGGGACGTGCTCCTGCCTAAGGGACTCGGACGCCTGTTTACTACGGCCGCTGGTCAGATAAGTGGCTCTCAGTGTAAAAGCAGGTTCCCCTTTCTTTTCTGGAAGCCTAGGCGTCGTCCAGGGGGCTGGCGGTGGCTGGCAGCTGGGCAGGGCAGGGCCACCGAAAGGAGCAGTGATGGGCGACCACCGGAGCGGCCGGTGCGCCAGCAAACCCGCCCGACCTCAGCGGGACCCTCGGGAAGACGAACTAGTGTGAAAACCAACGTCGTCGAGAGAAAGCGTTGACATCAACTGACACCTGCTACAGGCCAGTGTGGCAGCCCCTGGGGCGGCTCAGGCGAAGGCCAGAGGCAGGCGAGCCCCGCACTGTCTGGGACACAGGGACGGTCCTGGGCCAGGGCTGCTGCGGGGGCAAGGCCACAGGGCACAGGCTGAGCGAGGACTGCGGGCGCCTGGGAGGGCGGGAGCAGCGCACTCTGGCTGGGGACAGCAGCCGGAGACTGCTGTCACCTGAGGAGGTGGCCGAGGAACAGCAGGGGGCAGGCGCTGGGGTGAGCGAGAAGCAGGGGGCCCCAGGGTGACACCGGGCCTGGGTCTGACCCTCATCAAAGCTCTCAGTGACCCCCCATGGCCCGGGGAGCCCTGGGCACGGGAGCCACTCGTTCTTAGAGGCAATTCCAGGACCCAGGTTTTTCCATCCTGAGCCCAAGTCCACGCACGTCAAACCAGACGGGAGTAGAAGCTGGGGGAGTTCAGAGGCCCCCTGCCCGCGAGGCAGCCCCCTGAAAACCAGACCTCCCTTCAGCTTGGAGCACAAAGGGGACAGGAGGGTGCCCTGGGGACCCAGGTGTCACGCCCGCCTGGCCAGCTGCAATGGGTGGTGACAGGCTGGGGTGCACAGCTGCCCCCCCACACAACAGTGCCCCAGCGTGGTGACCGTCAAGCCGCTGACACCCCCTCCCCCTCGGTTATCTTGGCCTCCTGGGCGCCCCTCTGTCGTTACCAGACGGCTACAGCCTCTGGAGGTGTGATGATGGCACCCCCCAAACGGGCTGAACTCTGAGCAGCCACAGGACACTCACCAGGTCTGGTCCCCACTCCTTGCCGAGCCCTGAGCAGCCCCAGAGAACAGAGGTCCGGCCTCTCCCGCCGGGCTGATCAGGGAGGCAGCAGGTCTCAGCCCGAGACCCGGCTCCTCGAGGGCACCAGGCACAGCTGCCCCCTCCCCGGAACTCAGGTCAAGAGGGTCTTCCCTGCCCTGCGCCCACAGCGCGGACGCGGACATGCCGCCTGGGACCTTGGAACGCGCTACTTTACCCAGAATCACAGTGCGTCCCATCCCTCCCCCATCCGCGCTCAACTGCTGTTCCCAGAACTAAACCGACACCGAAAATCCAGCTCCTGCAGCCACCCCCACCCCCACCCCCACCGAAGGCCTGTCTCAGGCCTCCTGCTGAAGCGGGCAGTGACGGGGCCGCCCCGGCCCAGCCAAGGTGCCACAGCCTCGCCTGGACCTTGCAGGAGCAGCCCCCAGGTGCCCACAGACGTGCTCTCAAGGGCAGCCGGCGAGGGCGCTCTCCGGGTGCAGGTGGGAGAAGCGCCCAAGGGCCCAGATGGGGAAGACGTTGCTGTAGCTGGTGTAGGTGATGGCACAGGTCTTGTTGAAGACGCCAGCGCTGCTGTCCTGCAGACAGTGGGGGACAGACACAACGGGCCCCCCGTCAGGCTCCACCCAGAGACCAGGCCCTGCCATCCCAGCTCCGGGACCCCAGGCACGGCAGAAACCCTCCAGCCGGGGCCACGGGCCTCCACACCAGCCCAAGACTCGTTCTTTGGGAGCAGTCAGCCTCAGGGGGTCTTGGGACCCCCAAGGGGGCCCTTCTCCCCTCCAGCCCCGCCCCCAGGCCAGTGCTTCGCCTACTCTTTGGTGGCAGGATGTCAGCACCCGTCACCACCACAGGCCACGCACTGGTGGCACTGGTGACTCGGAAATCCCCAAAGTGAAAGCCCACCCACGAGCCCCAAGAGGGACGTAGGGCGGGTGGGGCACGAGCACGCCTGTGCCCTGTGCAGATGGAGGCTATGTGGCCCTCACGTACCTGGGGCCAGTCGCCATTGGGCAGCTGTTTTCCAAGCAGGAAGCTGACTGCCCTCTCCAGGGCGGCCACGTCAGGGTGCCTGCGGGGAGAGGGGCCCTCAGCACCCTCACCACCTCTCCGGACGAGGCCATCCGGCTGAGGACAAACCTGCGTCCTCACCCTCACCAGGCACGAGGACAGAAGGGACAGACCCAAGCCGCCACCCCCACAGGGAACAGCTGGCCCGGCAGACTCCCAAGGGCGGGGGTGAGCAGGTGGGAGGCGACCGTGATGCGGCTAGGCGAGCAGTCCCTGCCACGAGGTGCAGCTCTCCTGTCCCCCAGGAGAGGAGGCCAGGCTCATGCCCACCGGCCTCTAGTCCTCGGGGCCTCTGAGGTCAGAGGCCATGTGTGCTAATCCTTAGCTGTCCTCGCCCAAGATACAGCAGGAGGCTTGATGGATGGTCAGGACCACTCACGGCCGTAGACGCTGCTGCTCCCGCTCAGCGCCCTGGCCTCATTTGAGGGGTCTAGGGAGCTTTCCCAGGGGCTCCAAACCCAACAGAGCAGCACAGCCTGGGACGGCGGGCACAGGCCTGCGTGGATCTGTGCCTTGGGGTGTTGCGCGGGCACCTGCCTGAGCGCGTGTGGCTGTGGACAGAGGTGCTGCCGCCCCGCTTCCCTTGCTGGCCCTGCTGGGTAGCCCTCTCCGTGGGACCTGCCACCTCGCCTTGGGATCCATCTGGATGGCCAGGCAGACTTGCCTCCTCCCACCCCGGCACCCTGAGCTTGGCCACCACACCCCCAGGCCACCAGGCTCCCCTCGCCGACCCCACCTGACGGCCAGCAGCCCCATCAGGGCCCAGCAGGTGTTGTGGATCTGGGAGCGGGCATTCTGCACGTAGCGCTGCTGCCTGCAGGACTCGAAGTCCTCCCCCCAGCCCCCGTCCTCCATCTGCCGGGACAGCAGGAAGTCGCAGGCCTGGGAGACCTCCGTACAGGCAGCCCTGCAGAGACCAGCGAGAGCCGAGACACCGTCAGGCTGGGCGGGTCCCGGGCGCCTGCTCCCCGCGCCAGGGCTCCTCAGGGCCACGGAGAGGGCGAGGGGTGGGGGGGCACCGGGCCAGCCCACCGAGGCGAGCAGGCGACAGACACCGGGAGGGGAGAGAAGGTGAGATGCTGGGCAGCTGCGGGCGGCCTCCAGACCCGAGCTGCCCGGACACCCGCCCCGCTGGCCCCGGGGCCCCCGTTCCCCTCAGCCCAGCCCTGCGGGCGGCCTGGCCCCGGCCACGGGAGCTGAGGGAGGGCAGGGGCCGGAGGCTGCCCCCCACGAGGCGGGACGCCCCGCAGAGCAGCGAGGCAGCTCCTCAGCCAAGCATCCCTCACAGACGGGAGCTGCCGGTTCCACCTGGGGACGCAGCCGCCCTCCGGGCTTCCGATTCTCTCACTGCTGAAAACGTGCAAAACCCCGTGGGCCACGTCCCCCAACCCTCACCCCTCCCCTGGGGCCAGGTGGCCAAGGCTGGCGCTCACCCGTCGCGGTAGGTGTGCCCCATGCAGGCGAAGGCCTCCAGCCCGAACCAGGTGCCGTAGGTGAAGCACACGCCCCAGGAGCTGCAGGATGACAGGCAGTTCTCGGTCCCCGCGAACAGAGGCCGCGGGAGGAGGGGGGTCCACTTTCAGGAGGAACATCCGACGGCCTTTGGCACCAGGACGGACCTGCCTCCGCGGAGGCTCCGCCAACAGGAGGGGAGCAGATCCAGGCCCAGCGGAAGCCGAGTGACCACGGGCCTCACAGCGCAGCCCTCAGGCCACCCGCTCTCAGCGGGCCGGGCGACGACCGCCCGCCCAGAACCCAGCCAGAGGCTCCCGCGGCGGCGGCAGCGCCCGGCCTGCACACAGGAAGCTCCCGGGCCCCCGTCTGCGCCGCGGGTGTCACTCACCCCTCCCAGGAGCCGTCGGCCCTCTGCTTCCGCCGACAGAAGTCCAGGCCCTGCTCAAGCGTCTCCCTGGAACACAGGACGAGGGCCCGTGAACGGCCCGGCGGGACGGCCACTCGCCCACCCATCCACCCGCCACGCTCGGTCCCCCTTAGAAACCCGCGGAAACAAACAGTTCGGAGGGTTGGTGGCAGCGATTACAGGCAGCAGGAGGGGAGCAGTGGCAGATAAAGGAGGAAATGCGAGAGCAGAGACAAACCTCGGGCACCAACCCGCGTCAGAAGCAGCTGCGACCGGGATCAGTGGCACTGACAAGGTCACAGAGAGGCTTGAGTGAATCACACAGACGGAAACGTTACATCAGAAACGAGAGAGAAAACGATCCCTTCAAAGAGGACGCGCCACAGGTCTGACTGGCGCTGCTGCGGAAGACGGCTCTGGAAGGGCCGGGCCGGGCTCTATGAAGGGCTGGAGGTGGGGGCAGGACCGCAGCCCCGAAGGGGCCTCACCACACGCCTCGCTCCCTCCCCGGGCAAGCGCCCCATGACCTGGCCGTCCAGCCGATCGCTGCGCAGCGGGCGGCGCCACTTCCAGCTCCTGCCCGGCTGGCAGACCCCTGCGGGCTCTCACAGAGCCGCCGCACAAGCCCACACGGCAAGACACCGCGGGTGGCTCCTGCCAGCGGGGAAACGGGGCCTGAGGCTGACAGGCCGCAAGGGTCGGAAACCCGCCAACAACCAAGGGGCTTTGGAGACCCTCAGTGGACGCCCAGATAAGGCCCCAGCCTGGCCGCATCCTGACTGCAGCCTGGAGACCCTGGACCCACAGTGGCTGCAGTGAAAACGTGTTGTCTTCAGCACCAAGTTTGTGGTGCTGCTGTCACTCAGCAACAGGTGACAAATACAAAGAATGAAGGTACAAATAAAAAGCATTTGCAATAAAAAGCTATGTGACGAGAGCTTTAGTGGAAATTTAAAAGTGAAGAGAAAATAAGAAAAATTCACTTAATACATTTGAGAACTTACACAAAATATACAAATGACTCAGAAAATTAACTTATCAAAATGGCCACAAGAATAAAGAGCCTGAATAGTTCAATAACTACGAAAGAATTGAGCAAAATATGCACACTTTGCCCAGAAAAAGAACCCCAGCCATTTTATAAATGAATTTTACTAACTAATCAAGAACAATCATTCTAATCCTACACAAACGCTTGTAGGAATATAAAGGGAAGAACCCTTCCCCTAGTTCTTTTGCGAACCCAGCATAAGCTTCTCAACAAATCAGAAAAGAGAGATACAGTAAAGTAAGCGTTTCAGGCTATTCATTAATGGACACAGATGCAAAACTCTAAATATTGGGAAACTGAATACAGCAGAGATACACCAAATTAGGTTTATCCAGAAACACAAAAGTGTTTGAACATTAGAAAAATCCACAATAACCACTGACGACAGGAGCAGATGGAGGAGATGCGTGTTTACGGCCCCTTCCGAGCGTCGTGTGCCAGTTTGCCCACCGCACACCGCGGGGTAGCTTGGCTGCCTACAAGTTTCAGAATTATGAATAGACCTGCAATAGGCAATTATCCCTGTGCAAGTATCTGTGGGGACAGGTTTTCAGCTTATTTGAATATATACCAGAGAGCACTGGCTGGCTCCCACGCTAGGAGTGTATTAGTTTTGTAAGACTGCCTTCCAAAGCGGCTGCAGCCCCGCAGTGAGCGAGGGCTCCTGCTGCTCCTTGTCCCCGCCAGCATTTGCTGACGTCCGAGATGTGGATTTTGGCCCTTCTCATGGGTCCACAGCCATAAAACGCTCCCAGATAAACTCAAACTTTCAAGATAATGAATGAATGTATTTAAGACCAGGCGCAGGGCCCCTGGTGCCTCCTTGTGGCTGCAGCGCCTGCCAGGCCAGAAGGACACCCGCAAAAACACAACTGGGTAGTTCTCCAGTGTTTCTGGAAATAAAGCAACACATCCCTAAATTACTCAGCGACCAGAGAACTCACCATAGAAACAGAGTTTTTAACTGAATGAGACAGATCAAAACTTACTTAGAAACTTAAGTACACATTTAAAAAGAAAGCCCGAGAATCATTTAAGTATCCATCCAAGAGAGCTTTCTCCTGTGTGGGGTTTACTGAAACGTCTTCCTTTTCAAATTGTGGTCACAGGCCATTGGTGAGGTGCGATTGAGGTTTATTTAAGTTGAAAATTTAAGTATCCTCTATATCTATGTAGATAAATGGAAGTATGCATCTTCGATTTCATCTGCAACGTACAGACTTACTAGAGATTCATTTACTATCGACGTATATAAACAATAGTTTCGTAAAGTACAAAATAGAATGCGTGCACGGCACATACTGAAAATAAGAAACGCGTGTCCATTTAGTAAACTTTTATTTCAGTGAGTTATGTGGTTTTATATGCGAAAGTACGGGCCATAACGTACCCTGCATTTCTTACTGAGGAAGGATCTGACGTTTGAAAGCCACCACTTAAACGACAGCAAACGGCAGCAAAAGGGCTGTGCGGCCAGCTGACAGACCAGGACAAGGCGATAAGGAACCGCTCTGATAGGCGCACGTGTGTGGCCCTGTCTTTTTGGACTTCAGCCAGGGAGCCGTCTCTTAACTCCGGGCCGGGCGGGAATGCTGGGCTGTCTCCCAGGCAGGCCTGGCTCTGCCGTCAGTTAAGAAGCTGTCCTCCCACCTCTCAAATACTTCCTCTGCCCACTCAGCCCCGAGCGACTCTCTCGGGCAGGGACGTACGGCCCCCCAAGCCCTGCCCAGGGTCCTTCCCAGTGCAGCAGAGCGCTGTCAGGATGAATCTGCAGACACCCGGGAACCTCGGAATGTCGTTTCCAAGAAGTACGGTTAATGCCACTGAATTATATGGAGGTTATATTCATTTAGTGCAGTACCTAGGCAACTTTGCTATCCTCTAAAAGTGAATCTGGAATTATTCTGTAACAACTGCCTGCATCTTTTCTTATCTAAATAAGATTTGTAAGTTTTTGAAATTGAGAAAATAACATTTGAACTAATAAAGTTAAAACAATCTGCATTAAAAAAAAAGAGAAGCTTTTAAAAAAATACAGACTGCTATAGACGTTCCCTTGCCAAAATTGATTTGTAAAAGAGCTAAAGTTTGTTTAGAAAGCTCCTGGAAATAATGACGGTGAAAGCAGATGACTGTACACAAAAGGTATATTTTCAGTAGAACCTTCTTTATGAGGCATAAAGATGCACCTTTTTTGAAGGAAAAAAAACTAATTTCATTCTAAAGTAAAAGGATTGCTCCAGTATCAGAAAGGGAAAAGACAGGACAAAACCTGAATGGAAATAAAAGTCGCAGGTTTATAGAAAAGGAATCTTGAGGAAGGAACTTTATATACAGTCAGGGTGACTAATACTGCAATGGAATTATGCAAGTTAAAAAAAAGAGAACTTCAGGAGTTCCCGTCATGGCTCGGCGGTGAACTAACCTGACTGGCATCCATGAGGACTCGGGTTCAGTCCCTGGCCTCGCTCAGTGGGTTAAGGATCTGGCGTTGCCATGAGCTGTGGTGTAGGTTGCAGACGCGGCTCGGATCCCGCGTTGCTGTGGCTCTGGCGTAGGCCGGCGGCTACAGCTCCAATTGCACCCCTAGCCTGGGAACCTCCATGTGCTGCAGGTGCGGCCCTAGAAAGACAAAAAAAAAAAAAGAACTTCAATAACAAAATTACACTAGTACCAACTTAAAATTTGTTTTTCTCTGTTGAACAGACAGTTTTCTTAGATTATTGACATGCTCTTAATAAGAAAGCACACAAAAAGAGTTTTCTCTATCTTTAATATAAATGCCTTGAAATCTAGGATTCTATGATTTATCAGGTCTTTCATCACTTAAGAAAACTGAGCCTTCCCTATTAAAAGAGGGAAGTTTTTTTTAAACTATGTAACTTTTCATATGTTAAATTTCATGGGAAGCACTGTCAAATAAGAAGTGATGCTAAACTTTTTTAAGAAAATATTTATGTGGAAATTGTTAATATAAATGCTTTAGAAATTATATGAAATTGCCCCAAAGCTGGTATGCCCTGATGTAATGTTATCAGTCACAATTCCAACTACTGTCGTTTACAAATAGTTATTATCTTACTCTGATACTTTTGCAAAAATGTTCCTGAAAATGTGCTTCACCTTAAAAGAGATGCACAGAAGAGAGCCTGACAATTACTCTAGAATGCAGGTTTCTGATCATTTTAGGATCATTAACACTGAACTGGGTAAGAATTTCTAAAACTTTGATAGCAAACTGGTGGATTAAAACTGCTGGAGTTCCCATCATGGCTCAGTGGTTCATGAACCAGACTAGTATCCATGAGGATGCGGGTTTGATCCCTGGCCCTGCTCAGCAGGTTAAGGATCTGGCGTTACCGTGAGCTGTGGTGTAGGTCGCAGACACGGCTCGGATCCCACGTTGCTGTGGCTGTGGTGCAGGCCGGCAGCTGTAGCTCCTATTGGACCCCTAGCCTGGGAACCTCCATATGCCATGGGTGCCGCCCTAAAAAGAAAGACAAACAAACAAACAAACAAACAAAAAACCTGCTAACAAAAGATGAAGATCAACGAGAATTAATTACAGGAGACTAAATGAAGTGATGAAATGATTATCATTTCATCACTTCATTTAAAACCCTGCTCATTCTTTAATGTTTTGTTTTCCAATTTTAAAGGCCCCTTTTCCTCCTCCTTTAAGCTATCTATAACTTACAGCAATTTGGTAAACATATATCTTTTTCTCCCTACCCAACTCCTCCAGAATTCTGAAACTCCTAATGTCTTAATTTTCATATTACATGCCTCTGTTTAAGTTTTTTTTTTTTTTTTTTTTTTTGTCTTTTTGCCATTTCTTGAGCCGCTCCCGCAGCATATGGAGGTTCCCAGGCTAGGGGTCGAATCGGAGCTGTAGCCGCCGGCCTACGCCAGAGCCACAGCAACACGGGATCCAAGCCATGTCTGCAACCCACACCACAGCTCAGGGCCACGCCGGATCCTTCACCCACTGAGCAAGGCCAAGGCATCAAACCCGCAACCTCATGCTTAAGTTCTTATGACAGGACAAGACTGGACAAGTCCTTGGCGTGGCTTCTTAGCCTAAAGAGATTTTAAAGGTCTAATCTAAGATTCCATATGACAAGTTCCAGCCAAGCAGGTTTTTGTAAGAGCCTGTACGAGCTGCTCTCAAGCCTTCCCAGCAACCGCATTCCATCTGTGAAAGGCCTTATCTTCCCGGCCGCTCTTGCCTTCAGCAAGGCCCACACTCTGTCTCTCTCTCTATAAATCTACGTCTTCCCTAAAAAATTTAAAACTTTAAAAAAATTAGAAGAGTTAGGAGTTCCCGTCGTGGCGCAGTGGTTAACGAATCCAACTAGGAACCATGAGGTTGCGGGTTCGATCCCTGTCCTTGCTCAGTGGGTTAACGATCCGGCGTTGCCGTGAGCTGTGGTGTAGGTTGCAGACGCGGCTCGGATCCCGCGTTGCTGTGGCTCTGGTGTAGGCTGGTGGCTACAGCTCCGACTCGACCCCTAGCCTGGGAACCTCCATATGCCGCGGGAACGGCCCAAGAAATAGCAACAACAACAACAAAAAAGACAAAAGACAAAAAAAAAAAAAAATTAGAAGAGTCAAAATGGTCAGTCACTATTCCTGCTGCACTTCTGTAAATAATTAGGCCAAGTGTGTTGAAAGTAGACTTGGTTATCTTTGGCAGAAATGGAGGTGATTGCACTGAGAAAATTATGTTTCAATAATATACCTTTATGTACATCAGATTCTAGTACCATTAATTGTCTTTGAAATTTGTTTTCTGAATGTAAGCTGGACTGAATTCTGAATTTTTCTAATTTCCTCCAATATGTGGCTAGAACGCTCCAAACTAACATTTCCAATTTTCTTCTATTCTTTCCACTTAGAATCGCTATGAAACTAAAACTGTCCTTTCCCCAAAGCCGTACAAGTGAAAGATGAGCAACTTGGCACAAACTTGTGAGATCACAACAGAGGGCAACCTTCATGCCTAAGGCTCCGGGGCCACTCCCAAAGCGCCAGAGACACGCACACGCACACCAGCAACATCTGACGGCCACACTCGCCCTCACTCAGCGTCCAGAGACCATCTCCCCTGGCTGCTCTCCGAACTCAGAAACTCAATTTCTAATTTATTTGAACAAGTACCCATTATTTTTCCTTTGTTTCCATAGAAATGTCTCTCATTGAATTACCTGATGGCTGACATCATAGAGAGTGGAAGCCCACCTGCCTCCTGAAGTAAAGCATCTTATGTGTATCCTGTCCCAAGGACTCCTGAGGACATGTTACTGCTGACACATCATGTATACCTACGTAAGTAACTCTTAGTTCATAGCAGCGCTATTCACGACGGCCAAGACATGGAAGCAACCCAGGTGTCCACTGACAGAAGAATGGATAAAGAAGATGTGGTACATATACACAACGGCAAACAGAGCCGTAACAAAAGCATGAAATGATGCCCTTTGCAGCAACATGGATGGACCTAGAGATTATCATACTAAGTGAAATAAATACAAATACATGCCATTATATGCGGAATCTAAAAAACGAGACAAATGAACTTATTTATAAAACTGAAATAGACTCACAGACATAGAGAACAAAATACACACACATACGCATATATACACATACACGTTATGTATAACAATCATTTGCTGTACACCTGAAACTAACACAACATTGTAAACCAATTTCAATAAAAAATCTCTAAGTAACTTTAAAGTTTTCATAGACTGACTCAGAAAGGTAATACCTAAATCTGATTATAACCAACTTGATTAATTAGTTGAGGAAATCGTGGCTCTGGAAAATTTTTCAGTCTGAATTTTTTTTCTCTTTATGGTCACCACATTAACCTCTTGACGGTGTTAAATGCTTATGGGCAGTCACTCACATGCCAAATGGATCAGACAACTAGATGAAATCCACAAAAACCACCCAAATGATGAAGATGGCGACTGCAGGGCCCTCCAACGTCACCTCAACTAATGAAAACAGCAAATATGTGATTCTTCAGCCTGACTACACCAGTGGTGGAGACATTGAAAAACGCTACACTGGGTGGTGATCCTCTCGGCCTGCTGAGATGATGACCAAAAGGGGGAACTGTTAAATACAGAGCCAGCCTCGAAAATTCCCTGAGCAGACAAAACCAGTTTGATCATACAAACATCTGGCTTATTTTGCAAGACTAACTTGACCTGCATCATTTTTATTTTATACCTCTGGAAATCATAAGGAAAATCTGAACGGCTTCCCACTGAAAATTCTGGTATTGTAACCAGCCACCGTGAAGAATAAACACTCACTGCTTTCTTACAATATAAGCTGGTTTATAACATATACCCAAGCCTCATTCCATGTTTTGGTTTGAGCCCTCTTGGTTTGCAAACTGTCTTTTTGGTGTGTGCATGATAAGTGTTTACTAATTACTATTTCAATGATTCATTGGTTTTGCTTAAGCTATTTATAAACCTTTGACAAAATCCTAAACAAAATATTTATCAAATTGAGTCTAACAACATATAACAAGGAAAGCACATCATGCATTACCAAGATCAGCTTACATATACCAAGTTTACCAAAACCCGTGAAACACAGGATAGAATCACATGAGGATGAAGGAAAATCTCTGAAAACTGCACAGAAGCCCCACAATACAGCCAGTCCACGTCTACATCCTGCAGAAATGGGAAAATCCTGTGCCCCCAAAGACCAGTCTGAGCGTGCTCACTAAGGGATGATTCACAATAACCCACAGAAAGACCTCCAAGGATCCATTACAACCACATGGATCAAAGTGTGGTGACTGAATTTGACAGACAGTGGAGAGATGCTGAACTGTAGCTTTGCTAGCTGCCCTGCTCAGCCTCACAAGCATGAGGCCGAGTAAAGGAAGCCAGACCCACAGGCTCCACCATCAGATTCCACGTTGGGATCGCAGTGGGCAGAGGAGAACCAAGAGGGGAGCTTCTGCTAACATGTTTGCCTGATGCAGTCACATGAGTGTGTCCATCTTATAATTCTTCAAGGGCTCTGTGTAGGATTTGTGTGCTTCTCTGAACATGTGACAGCCTTCAACAGGAAAGGATGCTTTCATTTGGGCACAGGTAAAGCTGGAGGTACAGGCAGACCTCATTTTATTGTGCTTTGCTTTATTGCACTTTGCAGATAGTTTGTTACAAACTGAAGGTTTGGGGCAACCTCCTATCGAGCAAATCTATTGGCACCATTTTTCTAACAGCATCTCCTCACTTTGTGTCTCTGTCACATTTTGGTACTGCTCACAGTATTTCAGACATTTTCATTATTATTATATCTGTTATGGTGATCTATAGTCAGTAATCTTTGATGTTACTGTTACAAAAAGAATCCAACTCACTGAAGGCTCAGACGATGGTTAATATTTTACAGCAATTAAGTATTTTTTAAAATTAAGATATGTACATTGTTGGTGGGTATTTTTTTTATTTTTTATTGTAGTTGATTTACAACGTTCTGTCAGTTTCTGCTGTACAATAAAGTGACCCAAGCATACATACATATGTATGTATATATACATATTATTTTTCTCACATTATCCTCCATTGTGTTCCATCACAAGTGGCTAGTTATAGTTCTCTGTGCTGTACAGCAGGATCTCATTGCTCATCCACTCCAAATGCAAGAGTTAGCATCTACTAACTCCAAACTCCTAATCCCTCCCACCCCCTCCCTCTCCCCCTTGGCAATTATAACCCTCTTCTCCATATCCGTGAGTTTCTTTCTTTTCTGTAGATAGGTTCATTTGTGCTGTATATTCGATTCCAGATATAAGTGATATCATATGGTATTTGTCTCTTTCTGACTTACTTCACTTAGTACAAGAGTCTCTAGTTCCATCCATGTTGCTGTGAATGGCATTATTTTGTTCTTTCTTATGGCTGCGTGGTATTCTACTGTGTACATGAACCACATCTTCTGAATCCATTCGTCTGTCAATGGACATTCAGGTTGTTTCCATGTCTTGGCTACTGTGAATAATGATGCTATGAACATAGGGGTACACGTATCTTTTTCTGCCTAGAGAAGCTCCTTTAGTATTTGTCGTAAAGCTGGTTTAGTGGTGCTGAATTCTCTTAGCTTTTGCTTATCTGCAAAGCTTTTGATTTCTCCTTCAAAGCTGAATGAGAGCCTCGCTGGGGAAAGCAATCTTGGTTGGAGGTTTTTTCCTTTCATCACGTTAAGGATATCATGTCCCTCCCTTCTGGCTTGCAGACTTTCTGCTGAAAAACCTGCTGATAACCTACTGGGTTCCCTTGTATGTTATTTGTTGCTTTTCCCTAGCTGCTTTCAGTATTTTCTCTGTCTTTAATTTTGGTCAGTTTGATTAACATGCGTCTCAGGGTGTTCCTCCTTGGGTGTATTTTATATGGCACTTGTTGCACTTCCTGGATTTGAGTGAGTGGTTCCTTCCCCATGTTGGGGAAGTTTTCACCTATTAGCTCTTCAGATACTTTTTCTGTCCCTTTCTCTCTCTCTCTCTTCTCCTTCTGGCACCACATAACGCGCATGTTGGTGTGTTTAACATTGTCCCGGAGTTCTCTAAGACTCTCTTCATTTCTTTTCAATCTTTCTTCTCTTTTCTCCTCCACATCCACGATTTTCACTAGTCTGTCCTCCACCTCACTTATTCGTTCTTCTGCCTCCTATTTTCTGCTGTTGGTTGCTTCCAGTGAATTTTTTATTTCAGTTATTGTATTTTGCATCTCTGCTTGCTGAAGTTTTAAATCTTGTATTTCTTTGCTCAGTGTTTGCTATAAGTTATCAATCTTTGCCTCCAGTTTATTTCCAATGTCTTGCATCATCTTCAGTATCATCAGTCTAAAGGCTTTTTCCTAGAGGCTCATAATCTCCTGATCACTTACCTGTTTTTTCTGGGGTTTTTTTTCTTTCTCCCTTAGCCAAGTCATAATTCTCTGTCTTTTCATTTTTATAGGTTTTTGGTGTGGTGACCTTTTGCAGGCAATAGAGTTGTAGCCTCCCTTACTTCTGGTGTCTGCCCCCCTTGTGGCTGAAGTTGGTACAGGGGCTTTCCATAGGCTTCCTGATGGGAGGGACAGGTGCCTGCCCACTGGCAGGCAGAGCTGATTGCTATCCCTCTGGTGGGTAGGACTTTGTCTCTGGGTAAGATTAGAAGCAACTATGTGCCTGGGGCAGGGGGTCTTTAGGTAGCCTCTTTACTGATGGGTGGGGCTGTGATCCCACCCGGATTGTTGTTTGGCCTGGGGCTTCTCAGCACTGACGGGTGGGGCCAGATTTTTCCAAAGTGGCCACCTCCAGAGGAACACATGCTGATGAATATTCCCTGCTGAATATTCCCAAGAGCTTTGTTTCCAATGTCCTTCCCCCACAATGAGCCACAGTCACTCCATTTTCCCAGGAAGTCCTCCAAGAATGGCAGTCAGGTCCAACCCAGATTCCTATGCAGCCTTTGCTTTGCCCTGGCACCCAGTGCACATGAAAGTCTGTGTGTGCCTTTCTAGAATGGGGTCTCCGTTTCCCCCAGTCCCGTGGAGCTCCTATGCACAAGCCCTACTGGCTTTCAATGCCAGAGACTCCAGGGGCTCTTTCTCCCAGTGCCAGATCCCCAGGCGTGGGGACCTGACGTGGGGCTCCGAACTCTCACTCCTGTAGGTTGAGTGTCTGCGATACAGTTACTTCCCAGTCTGTGGGCTTCCCAGCCGGCAGCTGTGGGGTTGTTTATATTGTGTAATTGCCCCTCCTACCTCTTGATGTGTCCTCCTCTTTGTCTTCTGGAGTAGGATATTTTTTGAAAGTTTCCAGTCCATTTGGTTGAAGGTTGTTCAGCGTTTGGTTGTAATTCTGTTGTTTTATGAGAAAAGATGAGCTGCAGACCCTCTATTCAGCCATCTTAATCCCCGAGTCCTTTCCCCACATTCTTGGGGTGCATGTATTTTTTTCAATCAAAGTTTTGTCTAGATATATGCCCAGGAGTGGGATTGCTGGGTCATATGGTAGTTCTGTTTAGTTTCCTGTGTTACCTCCATACTGTTCTCCACAGTGGTTGTACCAATTTACATTCCCACCGACAGTGTAGGAGGGCTCCCTTTTCTCCACACCCTCTTCACAATTTGTAACTTGTTCACTGGTTAATGATGGCCATTCTGACTGGCGTGAGGTGGTACCTCATTGTAGTTTTGATTTGCATTTGTCTAACAATGAGTGATGTTGAGCATTCAAATGTCTGCTTTGGAGAAATGTCTATTCAGGTCTTCCACCCATTCTTCAACTGGGTTGCTGGTTTTGTTGTTGTGTAAGTTGTTTCTGTAGTTTAGAGATTAAGCCCTTGTTGGCTGCATCATTTGAAACTATTTTCTCCCATTCCTTAGGTTGTCTTTTTTTTTTTTTTTTAAATAGTTTCCTTTGCTGTACAAAAGCTTGTCAGTTTGATTAAGTCCCATTGGTTTACTTTGGTTTTTCTTTCTGTTGCCTTGGGAGACTGACCTAAGAAAACCTTGTATGGTTGATGTCAGAGAATGTTTTGCCTCTGTTCTCTTCTAGGGTTTGATGGTGTCTTGTCTTATGTTTAAGTCTTTAAGCCATTTTGAGTTTATTGTTGTGCATGTTTTGTTTTGTTTTTTTTTTCTTGCTGCCTTTAGAAACCTCTAACTTTTGCCATTTTTATTATAATATGCCTTGGTGTGGGCCTGTTTGGGTTCAATTTATTTGGGGCCCTCTGTGCTTCCTGTATCGTCCTGTTTCCTTTAGATGTGGAAAGTTTTTGCCCATAATTTCTTCAAAAACTTTATATCCCCTTTCCTTTTTCTTCTCCTCCTGGAATCCCTGTTATGCGTACAATGGCCCACTTTGTATTACCCTATGGGTCTCTTCTATCGCCTTGATGTTTTTTTCACTTGGTTTTCTGTCTGCTGTCCTGACTGGGTGATTCCCATTATTCTCTCTTCCAAGTCACTAATTCATTCCTTTGCCTTATTCATTCTGCTCTTCAGTGCCTTTAATTCAGCTTGCGTCTCTGCAAATGAATTTCCTAATTTTTATTGGCTCCTCTTTACATTTTCTAATTCCTTTCTAAAGTAATCTGCATTGCTGTTTATATTTGCTTTTTATTTATTTATTTATTTGCCTTTTTGTCTTTTTAGGGCCGCATCCACGGCATATGGAGGTTCCCAGGCTAGGGGTCTAATTGGAGCTATAGCTGCCAGCCTACACCAGAGCCACAGCAATGCCAGATGTGAGCCGTGTCTGCGACCTACACCAAAGCTCATGGCAACGCCAGATCTTTAACCCACTGAGCAAGACCAGGGATTGAACCCACAACCTTATGGTTCCCAGTTGGATTCATTTCTGCTGTTTACATCTGTTCTTAACTCCTTCATATTCACCCTTAATTCCTTCAGTATTTCCACGGTCTCCTTACTTGGTGTCTGGTAGACTGCAAAAGTCCTTTTCATTGTTTGCTCCTTCAGGTAAATTCTGCTCTTTTAACTGGGTATGGTTCCCACGCTTCCTCATTTTGCTTGTATGTTTCTTATTCTGTTAGTTCAGGGAAATCAACTATTGCAGTCTTGGAGGGCTATTTATATGTGTGAGCACCCCTAGGTATTTTGGGAGGGCTGTTTATTTTTAGGGTGCTGTGTGTGCTTTTAGGGAGATGGAGGCAGTGGGCAGGGCTAGGAGCCAATGCCTGGTTGCTGGGCCCCTGACAGTGGCAAGGACCTGCAGGAAGATGGCATGGGCGCTCCTAGTTTCAGGGTCCTGGAAGTGACAGTCCTCTTCAGACAGGGGTAGGTGCACTTGGCAGTGGCAGCCATGGGGCACATGCATTCGCAGGGGAGTGACAGCAACGACGGGTTGTGCTCGGCTGCAGAGTCCTCCTCTTTGCAACCCGAGGTGACTGGGGCCGTGGGTGCACTGCTCCCTAGCTCCTCAGGCTGTCTCCACACAGCAAGATCCAGTCCTCTTCCAGGAGCTGACCTCCAGAGCCTGAGTCTCCTGACCAGCGTCTCAGGTTGTGGTGGTACAGACGGTCTGTGTGGCTCTCACTCTGCTTTGCCCTCCTCAGTCCAGCAGCTGCTCGTTTCTCCAAGACTGAGATGCCTCCGTCTCAGCTGACCTCCCCATCGGTTAGGTGTCTTCCCTGGCTGTGGGCTCCTTTCCTCTTTCACTGCTCCCTCTCGGGAGGGCCTTTTCTCTCTCTCTGTTTTCCTGTTGTTCTATCCAGTTATGTGGAGGGTTTCTTGCCCTTTTTGGAGGTTTAAGGTCTCTGCCAGTGCTCAGTAGACATTCTGTGCAGATCATTCCACATGTAGATGGGTTTTTTGGTGTGTTTGTGGAGGAAGGTGAGCGCCACGTCTTACTCCTCCATCATACTGATCGTTCCCCATTGTTGGGGTTTTTTGGCCACCCCCATGCCATACAGAAGTTCCTGGGGAGTTCCCGTCATGGCGCAGTGGTTAACAAATCCGACTGGGAACGATGAGGTTGCGGGTTAGGTGCCTGCGCTTGCTAAGTGGATTAACGATCCGGCGTTGCCGTGAGCTGTGGCGTAGGTTGCAGATGCGGCTCGGATCCTACGTTGCTGTGGCTGTGGTGTAGGCCGGAGGCTACAGCTCCGATCGGACCCCTAGCCTGGGAACCTCCATGTGCCGCAGGAGCGGCCCAAGAAATAGCAAAAAAAAAAAAAGAAGTTCCTGGGCCAGGGATCAAGCCACTGCAGTGACCACACCTGATCCTTAACCTGCTGCACCACGAGAGACTTCCTGTCCATTGTTTTTAGGACACAGTGCCATTGCACAGTTAACGGACCATGGAAGAGCGTAACTATAAATTTCACGTGCAATGGGAAGCCAGGGATCCATGACTCCCATCATCGTGCTCTTTGTTGCACCACAGTGGCCTGGAGTCGAAGCCACGGTATCTCCCGGGTACCACTTCGTGTGTCTTCTTTTAGCATTACTAAGTAGATGCAAGGCGAGCTTGTTCCTGTGTCATAACGGTGCCACTCTGACCCCCAGCACACACACTGGATGAACCGCAGGGCACAAAACTGGGCTCAGGAGTGTCTGAAACCCCTTCTGGTTTTACATGAGTTTTATTCCAGAGTCCCCTCCACTGATGGGGCAGCCACCCCTGAGTGAGAGAAGGGCTTGCTCTCAGTGACGCCAAGGCTGTCCAGACTCCTGACCCAGAGCTGACGGCGCCCGTCCTGCGTGACCGAGGGTTCCGGCACTGAGGCCGCCCTTACCTGATCTCCCCAGCCCTGTGGTCTGGGAACTGATGGTGGAACTCCTTCAGCGCCTGCATCACAGATGAGGTGCATTCCACATACGTGTAGTCAATCATTATGTCCCCTGCGAAGGGAAGGGAGGCAGTGGGCTTTACAACTCAGCCGCGCAAGTCAGCAGTTCAGGCCCAACCACGTGAGAGCACCGGGGCCTACGGAGCCTATGGAACACACCACGGAAATGTGGAAGCATCACCGGGGACCAGCCCAGTGACACAGCCACCTCCACAGTGGCCTGGAAGCCTGTGGGAGCATGAAAGAGAAGGGCACGCCGCAGAGCTGGACCCCACCCAGTTGAAGGAGACAGACGGAGACCAGGAAGGAGGGACCCAGGGATGCACGCAGGCCGCCGGAGCCATGATGCAGAGGGAGGACACAGGCAAGCGGGTCCCCACTGTCACCTCCCCGAGAGGAGCCCTCAGGAGTAGGCTGGCCACCACAGAACACAGGAGTTAGCTGAGGCTCGGGCCAGAGAGCCAGCCTGAATCCCACCAACCGACCCCAAGCAAACTGCGGCTCTTCTACTCACAACCACGGTCACCGGACCTCAGAAGTCGAGGAGCAGAGAACACCCTGGGATGTGCGGCTCCTTAGGGCATCTGCCAACAACTGCCAGCATGCTGGCACTGCCCTCCCCCCGCCCCCCCAGGAAAACAGCTCCAGGCTCTGGCAGGGAACCCACCTCGGGCATGCAGGGCCCCAGGTCTCTGGCCGTGTGACCGGCCAACCGCTCACCAAAGACCTCCGAGGGGTTCAGAAGCTCCAGAAGGTGTCCCCCACGCTTGGTCTCATAGGTGGCAAACCCTCCGTCGGCATTTCTCATGCTCAGCAGCTACAACCAGAGGGAGAAGGTGCTGAGAACTTGCCCATGCGCTGGGCAGGTGAAGGAGCCCACAGGCCTTGGCAGGGCTTTCCAGAAATACCAAGGACTAGGGACTGAGGAGCGGGGAGCCAGCTCTCAGGTTAAATCAAGACCCTCGGGGAGTTCCCCCTGCAGCGCAGCAGAAACGAATCTGACTATGATCCATGAGGATGAAGGTTTGATCTCCGGCCTCGCTCAGTAGGTTAAGGGTTCGGCGTTGCCATGAGCTGTGGTGTAGGCCACAGATGTGGCTCGGATCCCGCCTTGCTGTGGCTGTGGTGTAGGCTAGCAGCCTGGGAACCTCCATATGCCGCGGGTGCAGCCCTAAAAAAAACAAGCAAAAAAAAAAAAAAAAAACAGGACCCTCAGATGCCCAGAATGGTGGGCTGCAAACTTTATCAACCAGGTACTCGGCGACCCTGGATCATACCCAACGGGGCTCGCTCATCACTTTGAAATCCCAGGCGCGCCACCAAACCAGTGACCTCCCTGTAAAACCTGGACAAAACCTGGACTTGTTAAGAGGCTTTCACCCAAAAACATTCCGTTCTCAGGTGCCCAGTGGAGACCAGCAGCCGGTGGGAGCCTCTGAACAGACAGAAGCTCGGAGGCCGCAGCAGCCACCGAGTCAGGGCCCTCAGCCCGGCACCAGGCTGGCCCAGGACCACTTCGCACACCCGCAGGGGAAGCCCACAGCCTCCTTCCGCACAAGGTCTGTGCCCACACCCAGCCAGGACTCCCACTGGCCTCACGCAGGGTTCCCGGTTGGCCAAGAAGCTGCGTCTGAGGATGTGGCCTGTGGGCCCACAGGGTCTGCCCCGGGTGCTTGTGGGGACAACCGCGGTGGGGAGGGGAGCACAGCTCAGCTGCAGCACCAGTGGGACAGAGGGTCTGCGGGGGGCCAGACAGCAGCCCAGAGCCCCCGGCACCCTGCAACTGGAACCCCCCACCTGGCAGCCTCACCACAGCGACAGCGTCGAAGAGCCGCTCTTGTGGGATGTGCTGGGTGATGCAGGGACAGTTTTCCTGCAGGAGAAGGACGGACTTCAAGGCCTCAGCTGTGCAGTCGGCAACAATCCAGCCACAGTCCAGCGTGCTGAAGGGGAAGCCGCCCTGCAAGATGCGGGGCCAGGAGTGAGGGCAGAGGTCCCACCGCTGGGGCCAAGGCACCTGCCGTGCCTGCCCACCAGGGAGGTACAGCCACAGCTCCAAGCACCCACATGGACGGGGCTCCGACTGCCGACACAAGGACCGCAGCCCCCGGCCACGAGACTGCAGCAGCGGCAATGCCCACGCCCTCAGGTGCTGCAGGAGCTCCCCTTCTCCCCTTATGTAGTATCCACACATACTGGTATCTGAGTGTGTATGGGTGGGGGGCACAGCTTGGCTACTGCACCTGAGCACAAGCCCTCGGGCAGGAGTGCCTTGGGGGCATCAGTGGAAGCCCATGCTGAGCACCTGTACCAATAGGAAGCCCAGGAAGCCAAGGACAGAGCCCTCCCAGAAGGCGAGGCCGCTAAGCGGGCGCGCAGGGCAGGCTGCGGTACCTTGCTCATCTGGCGGTAGTACTTCTGGTGGTCGGGGTAGTTGTCTGGGACCTGGGTGGCATCCAGGGGGCACATGTAGAAAAAGCAGGGGGCACGTGTCACCCCCGTCCGCAGACACTGGGCATCAAGGGGCCAGCGCAGTGGGAGGAGCGGGGCCACTACCAGAGGGACCCTCCAGGTGGCACCCACGTGGCCCACACTGCCACCCACAATCAGGGCACACCCAGAGCTCGAGAGGGCAGAGGCAAGAAGAGGCACCCCCCTACCGTGGGCGATGAGGACGGGGGCGGCACCCCCGTGGGCGTCGAGGACGGGGCCGGCTCACCTGTGAGACTCGGAGATACTCGTGCGCCTTCTGCAGGCAGGTCAAAAACTCAGGCCTGTGTTGTGCACCCGCCTGGTGAAGAGAAGAGAGGCTGAGGCTGTTGGTGGCCCTTGCCTGCATGGGTGGCTGGGCCCTGGACGATCCTGGTGACACCTGGCCACCCCTGAAGCCAGGAACAACCCCCCACCCCCGGTTGTGGGGCACTCAGCTTCTGCCAAGTCAAAAAGCCGTGATGGAGCAATGAGGCAGGCGGGAGAGACGGTCCACATACCCCCGGCCCCTGCCCCGGCCACGGGGTCTCTGCCCCACATCAGGCAGGCCCCACGTGGCCCAGCCCCTTCCCCCAAATTCTGCCACCCCCCTTCCCGCCAGCCTAAAAACACGTTCCTGTTTCTCTCTACGATGTGCTCAAAAGTACCTGTTACCAGCAGTTTGAGCTCTGAGAGGAGCCTGGAACCCACTCCCCCTTTGAGAAGACCCCACCACCTTGTCTGCTCCCCAGAAACCTCCAAGCTGGCCTCCCGCCCAGAGAGCTGGGCAAAACCACTGCCTCAGAGCCCAGGTGGGCAGAGGGTCAGGGCCAGTGGGTGCCACGCTCGGCTGGGTGCAGGGGTGGTTGAGGCAGGAGAACGAGGCGCAGAGCCACGTACCTCCAGCAGAGCCTGGATGGCGAAGGCGGTGTCCCAGATCTGCGAGCCATTGGTGCCCTGCACAGAGGATGGCGTTACAGCAGCTGCACCGGTACCCTCCCACCACCCCACTTCCCGGACCTGATGGGCGCCTGGAGGGCCGAGCCAGGGCCTAGGGGCTTCCACCAGCTCCTGACCCCACGAGGGCCTGAGGGGCTGGTCCCGCAGGCAGATGTGGGCCAGGCACCCCCACCCGCCTTCGCCAGGCCACAGCCAGGACAGGCTCGCTCGGCAAAGCCAGGTGGGAGGACCACCGCCCATGGCCTCCACTGCTCACCCACCACCACGTGGGCAGCGGGGATGGACTGGTTACACAGAGCCCAGGCTGACTGCAGACACTGCAGCCTTGCAGGACAATGTGCAGCAAGAACGCGTGGGACCAAGAAGCCTGGTCAAGAACCCTAGCCTCAGGGCCTAACCTCCAGTCTGAAGAAAACAGGGATCAGCACAGGCAGGGCAGACACTCCAGGGACAAACTGCTAGGGAAAGACGGGCCCTCGGGAGACTGGAGGACAAAGGCGACTTCGAGGATCAGCCTCCGGATGGAATCCAGGGGCCAACGAACCCACAGCAGCCCTCATTGAGTGCCGTGAACTGTACAGGACAGCACGGCAGTTCTCTGAGAACCAGGAGTTCCCGTGTGGCTCAGCAGGCTAAGGACCCAGCATTGTCACTGCAGCGGCTCAGGTCGCTGCTGAGGTACAGGTTCGATCCCTGGCCTGGAACTCCTTCATGCCACAGACGCCCTCATAAGCTGCAGTGCTGGAGGTGCCAGAGGGCACAGGGGGCCAGCCAGGGCTCATCACCCTCCCCTACTTCGAGGGGTCAGGGAGCTGGACGTGGGGCTCCAGGCACGCCTGGCAAGGGCACCTGGGGAAGCTTTGCACTGGGCAGCGCTGGGCCCACCTGCCCATCCCAAACGACCCCAAGACAGCGCTGGAGGCGCCATGTTCCCACCCTGAGAGACTGCAGACAAAGGCCCATGGGGGCCCTGCGCCCGGGTTCCCTGCCTCAGGGCCCCTCCAGCCAGGCCAGAACCACGCACAGGAAAACAAGCTGCGGGGGGCGTATCTGCAAGGCCCGGATGCTAAGAACTGCCAACAGTACAAAACTGCCACACAGCGTGTCCGGGGAAGGGCCCAGGAGCGTGTCTCAGGCCCTTGAATGGGGGGGCGCTACAGGCGCCCAGCCTGGGCGGCAGTGAAGGGCACGGGTTCTGCTCTGACAGGATCCTACTGCTGTCCTCAACCCCCTAGGCAGACCCGGCAGGACAGCGGCAGTCGGGCTGGTGGCCGAGGCCCTCAGCCCCGAGGTGTAGTTCGGAGGGACTCTGTGACAGACCGCTCCCCCGGGAGGCTGCAGCCCCCAGCTCTGCACCTCCCCCGGGGCCTGTCGGCGCCCCCGCCAGACAGCACACACCCCGAGGGTCCCCTCAGGTGGGGACCAGGGGACCTGCGGCCGCTGCCCTCGAGCTGACAGGGTGTTGAGAGGAGCGATGCTGGCCGCAAGGAAGCCAGCAGCTGTGGCCCCACAGCTCTTACCTGCATTTTCATGCCGTCGATGCCCAGCCTGTGAGAAGAGATCGGGGGCACAGGGCAAACGGCAGGGGGTCAGGCCCAGAGCCCACGTCCAGAGCAACGCGCCCACTCAGCAGGGGATTCTCGAGGGCACACGCACACACCCCCAGGGGGCAGAGGGCCACCAGGGGAGGAGGACGCCCCTGAGAGGGCCACGCGGGGTGGCAGGGGGCCGCGCCCCCTGCTCTGCCCTCAGCCCTGCCCTCCACACTCACCACAGGTAGTCGGGGATCCTGGAGACGTGCTCCTGGAAGACGGAGGAGGCGGGCCCATCCACGTACCAGCGCACCAGCATGTTGATGGTTTTCGAGATCTGGAGGGGACGGCCCTGTCAGGGCACCCGCAGGCTCCCCGCTGGGCCCGCAGCCCTGCCCCACTGAGGCCCCGCACAGCCTCGCTCTGGGCTGGCCTTCCCTCTTGCCCACGTGCTCGCTGCTTCCAGGCCTGAGATTAAGAAACCAGGCCGCAGCCCTGCCCAGGAGAGGCGGGAGGGGCCGAGGCAGCGTGCAGAGGAGGGGGGAAGACAGGCTGACCCGCAGCGGTGACGAGAGCAGAACCACCACGCGGGTGACGGGCAAGGAGGGGACCCCAAGTAGGCACCTGGGGTCCTGTGTGTCCTGAGCTCCCATAGATAACGCAGGGGACCAGGGGCAGGGCTGTCTGAGGGCTCGGGGGGCCTCGGAGGCCGGACCCCTGCAGCAGGGCCACGAGCTCGGGGCAGATGCTCCTGAGGTCCAGATGTCCCTCCCACCGTGGGGTCCGCGGGTCAAGACCCAATTACGACGTGCCTCTAACTCGCTTTAGGCATCGAGTCAGAGCCCACACAGCATCCGCCGCGACTGCAGGGGGACGAGGCAGCCCCTCGGCTGGGGCAGTCGTGCTTTAGGCCCCTGGGGTACCACGAGGCCTAGAAAACACCTGGGAACACTATCGCGTGTGGGGCTCACGGCCGCTGCGCCCACCGGGCCCCCAGGGAGCCACAGTCACAGCCCATCCATAGGCTCACGACACCCCAGGGCCGCAGCCTCCCTCCCCCCAGCGCTGGCCACTGACCGCACAGCCCCAGGGGCAGAGCCAGGTCAGAAGCCCCGCAGCTCAGAGAAGCCTCGAGGCACCAAGCACCCAAGAGCCAAGAGCAGCATTCAGTTCCCGGTGTGAGGGGCAAAGGGAGGGTCCGGAGGTGCGGCGGGGGCACCAAGCCAGGAAGAGCGGCCCGCCCCACCGGCCAGAAGACTCTCAAGGGGGCCGCAAGAACCAGCGTGCCAGACACGGCGGTGGCGGCGGCAGGAGGCTGGGCCAAGCAAGGTCCCTGGAGCCCAGAGGCCTGCGTCCCAAAGGTCTGCAGCGTCCGGGAGGAAACCGCATCTCCAGGGAGACCCCCCAGCACCCCAGCACAGGCCTCTGGGCTACCTGCCCCCACTCGCCCGCCCCAGGCCAGACCCCCAAGGCGAGGGGCACTGACCGGGCCGATGGAGATGCACTTGGAGAAGCGGTCGTCGGCCGCGATGTGCTCGTACAGCTCCTGGGTGGCCCGCTGCCGCAGGCTGGTGCTGTGGTGGCGCTCATAGAAGTTGAGGACGGCTGGAGTGCGGTGCGGGGCCACGTGAGCACGGACGGGTCCCGGCCGCAGTCCCGCCCGGCACGCGCCTCACGGCCGGCAATCCCGGCCCTTCCTCCCGTCCTGCCCTTGCCCTCGCCCACCCGAGCAGCCTGCCCTCGCTGGCACCCTGGCGTGCAGTCCTGCTGCCCCGCAGCCGTGCTGGGGGAGCTCCACTGCCCCTCAGTGCTGACCAGGGCGGGGTCCTAGCTCCCTGCACAGGGCCTGACCACAGAACCAGTGAGGGCGGGAACACGCCAGCCTCCAGCGGGAGGCCACTGGGCCCTGAGCAGCCAGGAGGACCCTGGAGGATGCTCCTGGGTAGGGCCTCGTGGGGTGCTGCGCCTTCCCTCTGCCCGGTCCAAGGCCCTGGGCCCCGAATCCTGTTGGGGACCCCGGGCTCCAGGCAGATCTGCTGGACACGGGTGCACACAGTCGGGAGCCGACGGGACAGTGCGGGCCGAGGACCAGCCAGCCCCGGGCACCCACCGTACAGCGCGTTCAGCAGCCAGCTGTGCGGGGAGTACAGGTCGTCAGCGGCCACACTGTTCCTGTGCGCCGGCCAGTCGATGAGGCCATAGTCTTCCACGTAGATCTCCTGGAGGGGCGGCACCCCAAGGCCAGGCCCGAATGGGCTCCTGCCCCCAGACTTGGCTCATGGGTGCCCCGCGGCCCACCTGCTGCCCCAGCCCCCGCCCACGGTCCCAGGGATGGGAGGTGACTCGAGGGCGGCCCCAGGCTCCTGACCTGGCGGAGGCTCTGGACCAGCGGGTCCTCCTCGGTGCTCAGCCGGGTGCTGTAGCAGTAGGCCATGGGCAGGTACACCTGCCGGCAGTGGCACCAGAGCTTGGAAGGGTGCATGGGCATCCAGGTGGGAAGGAGCCTGGGGGGACAGCACGTCAGCAGGGCCCCCGCCACCTCAGCCCGGGCCCTGGCTGCCTGCACGCAGCCGCCAGCGGGGCTCCCGGGGCCCGGCCCGCAGGAGCTGACCCCTCCTCCTGGCTCGGCTGGGCGCGCCCCAAAGCCAGGAGGCCTGGCTCCCCAGCGTTCCCAGCTGTGACAGTCATGCCACAGTAACAGAAAAGGTTCATAATGGAGACGCGGGCGGGCGGGTCTAGGGAAGCGATGCACTCTCTGCAACTCAGCTGGAAGCTGAACACTATTCCAAAATAAAAAGCTTATCTAAAAGCCTCCAGGACTGCCACGTCTTCTCAAGACCTGGGTCATCCTCTCTGCTGAGTCTTTCGGGCGTGAGCACAGCCCTGCCCGCCTCCCAGGTGGGTGCCCTCTCCACCCTCCCCTTCTAGCCCCAGACCTCATGTGCAAGGGGCACAGGTGGCCCTGTGAGGGTGAGCCCACCCCGATGCTCCCAGCCCTGAGTAGGACAGGCGCCCATGGCCCCACCACCTGCGTCTCCCTGCTCCCTCCACCTGCTTTAAAAGGCATTACTACATATCGAGTGAGACGTCCAGCTTTTCCGCAGCTGGAGTGGTTCAAGGTCACCTGCCATCTGCCCTCTAACTATGCTCTGCAAAACCACTCCATCAGAGACTAGCAGTGTCCTCGTTACCGAGAGGCCCAGCGACCCCAGCCAGGGCCGCACTGTGTGACTGTGGGGACACAGACAAGACGGTCCCCAACGCCAGCCTCTGTGGCTCCTCACAGAGGCCCGGGTCCGAGGTCCAGCCAGCAAGCCCGCCACTGAGGGCCACTGGAATGGCCGGGAACTCCTCCCCACCCCCCCAGGGTGGCCAGCCTGGGAGGCGGCGCCCCGCCCCCACACAGGCAGGTCTGCCCCGGAGGAGGCTGGGGCCTCGGCCTTTTCACCAGGACCCTCCGGTCATCTCCTGACTGCCCTTCTCCTCCCGCCTCCCCTCCACCAAAGGCATCTAACACGAGGGCCCCCAACTTCCCTGAGGGCTCCTAGGGGGCCCTAACCCTGTGGACAGACCTCTGCTCCAGGGACCTCACCTCCCGAAGGGGACATCCGGCAGTTAAATGTCTGCGAATGTATTCTGGACTTGAGGCCATAGCTTTCATTAGATATTCACAAAACGTCTTTAAAAAGTCGCTGGTTTGGAGTTTCTACTGTGCCAAAACGGGATCGGCAGCATCTCTGGAGCGCGGGGATGCAGGTTCCATCCCTAGCCCCACCACAGTGCGTTAAGGATCTGGCATTGCCACATCTGTGGCTCAGGTCACAACTGCACCTCAGATCTGACCCCTGGCCTGGGAGCTCCATATGCCGCAGGAGGGGCCAGGAAAGAAAACAAGCAGAAACAGTTCCAGTTCACAGGTGTCGCACAATTCAGAAATGGTGTCGAGTTGGGGGAGGATTTAAACACTGCTGTGGTTGTGTGGAGAGGACAGCGCCCCTCTCTTAGCCATACACACTGGGGCATTCAGAGGGCGGGGAGGGGGCCTGGGACGGACGCTAACAACCCCCCACCCCCACCCCGTGGAGAAAAGGCCGTGCGCGCACGCGCGCCCTAGGGCCTCCTTCCCCTGCTTCTCCAGGGGCGCGCCCTCGTGTCCACAGCAAGACTCCAGCTTCACCTGCACCCGGAGCCTGAACCCCCAGGCAGGGCCCACCCACCTGGCACCTCCGGCCTCCCGGCAGCCCCTTCCCTCTTCTGCAGGGCTCTGCCCGAACCTGGAGCCACCCCGCTCCACGGAAGGGACAGTCCCGCCTCCACCTAACAGGCTGCATCGCTCTGCCTGCCCAGCCCCGGGTCGCCCGCGGGGAAGCGTACCACATCTCCGGGAGCAGGGTGTTGAGGCCTTCCCAGCTGTACACATTCAGGACGGCCAACCAGAACTTCCCCCACGAGGGCGTGTAGAGGGCGCCGCCTGTGAGAGAACAGGCCCGTCACCGCGGCAGTGAGGGTCCAGCCGCAGGAAGTCCGGGTCCCTGGGGAGGGCAGGCCTGCAGCGGCCGGGCGGAACCGACAGCCTCCCCAGCACAAGTGTGTGGAGCCCCTGCCCCGGGAAGGAGCACAGGCGGGGCGCCTCCTGGGAGGGTGTGGGCCCCGGGGCGCATGGGCTGGGGGCAGGGAGCCTCTCCCTCCCGGGGGCCCATCATCCATCGGCCCCAACCCTTGCTCCGCCCACGCTGCAGACGGGGCCCAACTGTGGCTGTGGGGACACCCCAGCAGCCCTGGTCCCAAGCACAGAGAAACGTCCTGGACCTGCTTCCCGAGGAGGCGTCAGCCCAAACCCAGGTGTGCAGAAGTCAGGGAGGCTCAGAGCCACGAGGGCAGTGCGGCCTGAGGCCCGTCCTCCCAGGCCAGGAGCAGAAAGCAGCCTTGGGACCTGACACCCGTGGGCCTGGAAGCTAACGAGGGCGTCGACACGAGGGCAAAGCCCGTATGGAGAAGGCAGGCTCTCCTCAGACGCGCCGGGTCACGCAGCTGGTAGGTCAGGAAAAGCTGGGGGAAGGGCCGTGCAGGGGCCGGGGGAGGGCGAGCAGGAGCCCCAGAGACGGTGGGTGCAGGGTGGCCCGGCCCCCAGAGCCCGGGGAGCCCCTGCCGTGAGCGCAGAGCAGGGCGGGCTGAGACGAGGAAAGCCACGCGGGCCGGCAGCCGGGGGCCGAGGGCAGCAGGAGCGCCAGGCCGCCGATGCCCGGCAGGGCACACATGAGAGCAGGAGCAGGGGCGCTGGCAGAGCTCTGCCAGCTCCTGCCACCCCGGGGCGGCTGGGCTGCCCTCTGGGAAGGCTGCGCCGGGAACACCCCGCGAGCATCTCACCAGCCTGCAGCTGACGGGCCCTGGCCCACTTGTGAGAGCAGCAGAAGTACGCGGCTACCTTAATCCACACGCTGCACGTGCACCGTGAGGCCGGACACTGCCCACCTCCTTCCGCTCGACGCCTTCCTGGCTCACGGGTTTTGCTGCGCGTCCTGCTAGGACGCATTTGCGAGCACCCGCCGCGCTGAGGGAACAGGAGCACGACGGGCGTGCCGTGCAGGGTGTACCTTTCGCGTGGAGGACGTTCCGGGCTCGCACCAGGTTGGGATCGTCGGGCCCCACGCCCAGAATCCTCAAAGACACATAGTTCAGCACAGTTCCAAACACCGTGGACTTGTCCTCGATGTGCCTACGGGAAAAGGAAACAGGGAGAAAGCGACATCTTCTGGAGTTCCTGCTGTGGCTCAGCGGGTTAAGAACCTGACACAGTGTCCATGAAGATGAGGGTTCCACCCCTGGCTTTGCTCAGTGGGTTGGGGATCCGGCATCGTCGTGAGCTGTGGTGTAGGTGGCAAGCTCGGCCCAGATCTGGCATTGCTGTGGCTGTGGTGCAGACCGGCAGCGGTAGCTCCAATTTGACCCCTAGCCTGGGAACCTCCATATGCCACAGGTGCAGTCGTAAAAAGAAAAAAAATAATAATATCTTCCATCACTTGTAAGAGATTAAGTAACCCTTTTGTGAAATTTCCTCAGAAAAGTCAAAAAAAAAAAGAAACATCCAGAGCAGTCATTCTCTCATAGGAATTCCGGCACCTCCCAGCACAACTGAGCAGTTTTGAAAGTGCCCAGCAGGACCTGCCCGGCTCCTCTGTCTACCTCCTCTGTTGGCCTGAATCGACATGGCCAGGCCCCAGGCAGTGACCACGTCCAGATCCCCCTTCACCACGACTCACAGAGCCAACTCCAGAGCAGTGTGCCAGGGCAGAAGGTGCCGGTGAGATCTCGAATTGGCCTCATCACCCACAGGCCACAGAGCTGAGACCTCAAACTGGAGAGGCCCATGACCCCGACCAGGAGGTGAGCAGGGCTGGGCTGTCCTAGGTCTCCTTAAGGAAGGCTGGTGTGGACTTAGCCGGCCCAGCATGGGCCCAAGTCCTGGCTGCCGGGCCCACGACCAGGCGGGCCAGCAGCTGACCCCCTTGGGAGGTGACTTTGCCTCAGAAAAGCAGGCTGAAAGGCGGGACAACAGCCTGGTCACCTCTCTCTGCTGCCAGCCCAGGGCGAGAACCATCTCCTGCCTTGGTGATGACAGCCAGAGGGTTTTCACTGCGGCCTGTGGGGCTCAAGAGGTGCTCACCCAGCTGTGAAACCGAGGCCCAGAAAGTGAACAGCCCTATTCTGAGACCCCAGGACCCGGCCTGCACGCAGCCTTTGCTGGCTCGCCCCCCACCCACCCCAGGCCCACAGCGGCCCTCACCCCACCCCGGGACAGATGCATTCCTACATAAGCGCGCACACACACGCACACACACACACACACACACACACCCGCGCGCGTGCACACGCAGGGACGCGGGATCGGGCGCACTCACAGGCCCCAGCCGCCGTCGGGGAGCTGCGCAGACCACAGGAATCGTATCATCTCTTCTCTGTACCCAGCCGGCAGGGGAATGCGCGCCGTGTAGCAGACGATCAGGAGGCCTGTGTGGCAGGAAGACCTTCCTCACGGGGAGCAGGCACTGACTCCTCCTCCCGAGAAGAGCCCCGTCCGCCAGGGCCTCCTTCCATGGAAACGCGGGCGGGCGGGGGCTACGCACAGCCCCGTCGGGGACTTTGGCCCAGGGGTCCCATGGAACAGCAGCAAGAGCACACATGACATGCACCACTTGGTGCGCGCCGACCACTCCGGGGTCCCATGCTATCCACCCGCCTGTAGGGGAGAAGCCCCAATGAGGCATCCCTGAGGGGGTAATGCCTACTCGCTTCTATTTACAAAGCAAATGTTGTTTTATAAGTATGACCCACAAAGAATCCCCAGGCCGGCCCTCTGAGCACGGTGCGCACAGGCTGTAGCCCACCGCTCTCCCCGGCCTCAGCAGCCTCAGGCCTGGCACCAAGCACGAGGCTGGGCAGGCCCTGGCAACCCCGTGTGGCGGAACAGGTGGATGCTTGACTGTGGCTCAGAGGCACGAGACGCCCAGGCAGGCATCACCCTGGAAGGACAGAGCGCAGCGGCGACACCAGAGGCTCACAGAAGAAGAAAGGCCGCCTCCACTTGTAACAGGTACGATGCGGCGAGACACGGAAACACACAGGCAGGAAGCAGAGCCAGTGTCATCTCCGTTTTACAGGCAAGGAAACCGAGGCACAGCTCCCAAGTGGTGGGGCTGGGGCGCAGGAGGCCCGACCCCAGAGTCAGCAGTCACTGCAGTGATGCCCAGCGTCACAGGGCCACCCAGTCATGACCTCCAGGGGCATTTTCCAAATTAAAGCAGAAAAAGACCAAACTTCAGCCAGCCATGGAAGAACCATGGCCCAGCACCCTCAAACAGGCCAGTGTCAACCTGTGCAGAGACCACATCCCAGCCTACAGCCTGCGGCGGCCGAGCCCAGGGCTGCAGCAGCAAAGCCCAGACTCAGTTCTCATGCCCACGGCCCAGACGAGGCAGCCAAGGCACGGTGACGTCTGTCACCTCGCCCAAGGTCAGAGAAAGACAGTGCGGTCACTGCCTCCCCAGGAAGACCCCTGGGAATAGTCTCAACAGGCTCCAGCTGCGCCGAGGGACCAACGAGCCCAGTGACATGTCCCTGAGGCCAGGTCCACAGGCCCCTGGAAGGGAAGACACAGCTCGGGAGGCAGCACGGCCTGGCGCCAAAAGGCCTGAAGGCCTGACTCCCAGTGCTGCTCCCACTAAGGCAAAAGGTCCTTCTACAGAAACTCATAGAAGGAAGTTTCCCCGATTACAAAGCTGAGCATTTCTTTAGAGAAACATGCTCAGGCTAGAGAACAGTCCTGAGTATCGAAAACAGCTCAGTGCCCTGGGGCCCAACTGCGTTGCAGTTGTAATCCTCCTGCAACGCAGAAGCCTAGCTTACGGCTCCCATTGGAGCTGGCCTGGCCACCTCCCCCTCAGGTGAGTTCACACGCTGGAGCTGCCCACAGGACTTGATGCCCACCCACCACTTTGCCCACCTCTGCACCCTGGCATAGGCTGGGCCCGCCCGACGCCGCTGCTCTGCCTCCCCGCCCCTCAGAGCACCCTCGCTCCTTTTCAGAACACCAGCCAGCTGGGCCTTGGCTCCCAACCCCTGGCACCGACCCCAGGACAGCTCAGGCACAGGGCGCCCCTCCCCGGCTCTTGACCCTGTGGACGCCCCGCTTTTCAGCTGCTCACTCATTCACATCATAGGCATTCACCAGGAGCCAGAACCAGAACAAGGCCTGGAACCAAAGCCGCCCCCGGGTGGCTGCCCCAGGGCGGCCTCGCCCACCGGCCCCAAGAGCACCCTCCTACCTGGCGTGAGGAAGAGTGGGCCTCCGTAATCACCCGCCCAGTGCCCGTCCTCGGCCTGCAGGCCAGTGTAAAACGTCATCCCATTCAGAGCGCCCTCACGCGCTGTGTGGGCTTTGGGCAAATCCTTGAAGTAACTCCTCTGCAAAGGAGAGAAACGAGACGAGGCCTGAGGCATCTGTGGCTGGGCGGGAGGGGTCTCAGCACTGAGGTTCAAGTCAAAGGAACGAATCTGAATTACTTCGAAAGGGTCAGTTGTTTCAGTCAAAAGGCTAAAACCCTGATGATGGCTCAGCAGTTAATGAATCTGACTGGCATCCATGAGGACGCAGGTTCGATCCCTGGCCCAGCTCAGTGGGTTAAGGTTCCAGCGTTGCCGTGAGCTGTGGTGTAGGTCGCAGAAGTGGCTCGGATCTGGCATTGCTGCGGCTGTGGCTCGGTTGGACCCCTAGCCTGGGAACCTCCATATGCCGTGGGTGTAGCCCTAAAAAGCAAAATAACCCCAACCTGAGGATGGTACTGCCCATCTCAGCAAATCAAAGAACAGTTCCTCATCCTCACAGTTTTGCTTTCCAGTCACATATCTGCAGATTTCTTCACCATTTCTCCAAGACATCTCAGGTAAATCAGGGGCCCAAGAGGGTGGGTGGGACACAGATGCCCACCCAGACCTGGAGCTCAGGCCTCTCTTGGGCAGGGGCCTTGGGATGGCATAGTGACAGGCAAACCCTATGGCTATATCCTGTTCTCTAACTGAATTTCTCATATGAAATTCACTGGATCAAAAACTTCCTGTTCTGAATCAAACCAAAGTGCAGTTTCTCACACATAACTTTGTGATAAAGGGATGGAAGCAAACCAAGGGCCCACCCCCACCAGATTCATGCTCTGCCTTTACCCCAGTTGACTCCTTTGGTGACATGTGACCCAGGTACTCATGGCCTGTCCCTTCTTCTTTAACAAAGAAAAAATACCCTTCACATCTAGCTGTTAAAAGCTCCTTTCTGGTTCCTGGAGCTTGTGGCCAAGCAGGGAGGCGGGCAGGTTCTGGGTCACTTCGCAGACCCTGTGTGTGTGAGGAGCAGAATCACACACGTACCGTGTCCAGTCCCAGGAGGTGAGCTTCCAGCCCAGACTGCTCTCGGCTAGGGCTTTCTTCCTCCTGAAGATATGTCCATCTCTGCCTCCCCTTCTCATTGCTGAGCCGCCAGCGGCTGAGGTCGGTGGCGGGTTCCATTTTAACGGGTCCCCGTCTTCGACGCAGACACCTGGAACCGATCGGGCTCAAGTGAGCAGCCACCCTCCCAGCTCCCTAGGTCAGAGGCCAGAGGGCGACGAACTCAGAGCTCCTCTCCAACCACCTGCACGGGACCACTGCTCCTCTTGCTTGCAAAGTAAAAACCCTCTCGGCGCGCTTCCGTCTCTAAACACCCGGAGAGCGGAGACACCTGCCTCCCCCCCCCACCGCCCACAGCCCCGCCCGACCCCCACGCAGACCCTGCACCGGGACCCCCGGCCCCAGAAGGCCCCCGGGCGACACCGCCGAAGGAAAGCCTGCCCTTCCCGGCCCCCACCGGCCCCCGAGGCCGGTGTGCCCAGGTCTCCACAGACGCCGGCCCGGGCCGACGGCGCAGCAGCCTCGCTGGGCGCCCCCGGCCCGATGAGACCCCTCCTGAGAGCCCCGACAGCGCCCTCCCTTCTCGGGGGTCGTGGGGCGCAAGGACTCACGTGCCCTCGGTCATGACTGCTGCCGCGCCCGGCGCTGGACCCGCTGCCACCTGCCTGCCCGCTCGCGCCCTGCGCAGGCGTGCTCCTCGGCCGACGTGGAGCGCGATGGGCAGATGCCGGGACAGCCAATCAGAACGCCGTGAGGGTGGGCCGGGGGGCGCGCCCGGCTACCTCAGAGGTGGACCCGGGGGGCGGGGCCGGGGCCGGAGGGGGCGGGGCCTGGAGGGCGGGAGCGGGCGGCGGTGGGCGGGGCCTGGAGGGGCGGGACCGCCAGTCCCAGCGGCTGAAGGGGTCGACCTGGCGGCTACCAGCTGGCGAAGCGCCGGAACGAGGCCCCCGAGGGGCGCCTGAGGCTGGACTGACCCTTGAGGAGGGTCCCACCGAGGCCTGAAGGCAGGGGTCTGGGGAGCAGCGAGCGCCCTTAAGGAAGAGTCGGCGGCTGGAGGCTGGAAGCGGGAGGTGAGTGAGGGCGCGAAGCGGGGGAAAGACCTCGGCTTCTGGGGGAGAAGGGGCTCTAAGGGCACCTGAGAGGAAGTGGCCGGAGAGGGGCTGAGCGGAGAGCGGCCGAGAGAGGCGGACGGGAGGGGAGACCACAGGCTGGTGCTGACAGGAGAGGGTGCTGTGCGCCTTCAGGAGGCCGAGCCGTGTGGGGCCGGTGGGGCTCGAGGGCTGAGGTGTCAAGTATCTCCCAGCCCAGGGGATGGAGCCACCTTGGGCGAACCCTGGTCCCTCAGAGGAAGCCCTGCACTTTCCGTGTCCCCAGGGCAGGTAAAGGTGGGAAGCCTGGACTGTATGTGGAAGCGTAAAATGGAGGATGGCTGAAAGGCCTGGGGGTAAAGTGGTGCGGGGTGCGCAGCAGGTACCAGGGACTCGGGGAGGTGGAGGAAATTGTGTGGACACTGAGGTCCTGAAGGCGGCTCTCCGGGAACTCACAGGCAGCCTCGCCATGGCTCCAGCTTCCCCACAGAAGCCCTCACGTCAGGTCGCAGCTTCCCCGGTCAGGGGAGCATTTCTGCACCCATCCCTGGGGTCCTGTCCCCATCCCCGTGCCAGCAAGCCAGAGGGGATGGGGGACTTGGAAAGGAAACACGCACTTTCCCTTTGTGGAATACCAGGCTGTTATGGTCAGTAAAGGACGCTTGCCTCTTCCTCTCCCAGTTCCGAAACCAATGAAGAAGACACATCCACTCAGATACCAAAATACCAGCCTTGCCACAGAGAAAAAGCTAGTTTGGAGGACGTGGCTTAGATGGACCATCAAGAGGGCTAGCTACTTCCACCCCTAAATCAGACACATACACTCCTGGCCTCTGGCCCAGGGGGACAACTGCAGCCTCCACAGAGCTGCTCCAAGCACCATGCCGCCAAGTGCCGATTGAGAAGATGCCTGTCAGCTCACCCTAGAAAGTGTATCCAGAGAAGCCTGAGCACACGTGACCCTGTCTGTTCTCCGCAGCTCACCCATTCACACTTCCCTGGGAGTGGAAAAAAGGCTGGAATTTTTTCTTCAAGGACATTCCTCCATGTGGAAACACAAAACATGGGAGTAAGGGCTCCAGCCTTCATGGACATCTCAAACTCTGATTCTGGGCAAGCTAAGGGAGGAAAAAGCTTTCAAAACCTGGAGGAGGGTTTGAGTTTTGTTTGACTGGACTGGACTGGACTTTTTTCATCTTTTTTAGGGCCGCACCCACAGCATATGAAGTTCCCAGGTTAGGGGTTGAATCAGAGCCACAGCTGCTGGCATATGCCACAGCCCTGTGCCAAGGCCCCAGCAGCACAGGATCCAAGCGACATCTGTGACGTATACCAAAGCTCACAGCAATCTTGGATACTTAACCCACTGAGCAGGGCCAGGGATCAAACCCACATCCTCATGAATACTAATCAGGTTCATTACACCTGAGCCATAACGGGAACTCCTGGACTGGACTTTTTATGAGCGAAACAGTAATCCTCTTTTAAAAAATTTAAGGTAGGAGTTCCTGCTTTGGCTCATTGGGTTAAGGACCTGATGTTATCTCTGTGATGATGCGGGTTTCATCTCTGGCCTTAGTGGATTATGGATCCCACATTGCTGCAAACTGCAGTGTGGGCCTCAGCTGCAGCTCTGATTTGACCCCCTGGCACTGGAACTTCCATATGCTCCAGGTGTGGCCATTTAAAAAAAAAGGAAACACCTGTAAAATCTATCGGAAAATTCATGGATAAGAGTCTCTAGGGACAATCATGAGACAATGCTTTGCTCTTGTACCCTACCAATGCCAGCTTGTTTGATAAACAGGATACAGAGGACTGAGGTTTTGGGTATGAGTGGTTGGGCATATGGTAGTGTCACTTGCTGAAGTAGAGAAGGTTTGGGGAAGATTTTCAACTTAGATTAATGATACATTAGGACAGAAATGCCTATTAGACATTCAAGCGGATAGGGTGAATAGCTGGCATTCAAGAGAGAGGCATTTGGTCTTTCAGGTGATGTCTGTGAACATAAGACTAGATGAAATCAACTAGGGTGTGCGAATTCCAAAGAATTTCCAGGATGAGTCCTGGGGCACCGATCATTTCTAGCATAGGAGTGGCTACAGAAAAAAGAAAAACTAGGGAATGTGGAGTCAGGGAAGCCAAGTGAAGAATGGTGGTCTGCGCAGAGGTTTTAAAGGGATTGTAAAACGAGGTCTGAAATTGGTAACTAAATGTGGCAAGACAACTTGGTGGTGACTGACAATCTCAGGAGATGTGAGAAGACAAGACCAGGGGCAGTAAAAAAGGGTGGGGGTGGGGGTTCCAGTTAAACATGTCAGACTGAGTACAGGCATTGACCTCCATTTCCCACCTAAACCCTACTTACATAAATAAAAGAGATAAAATTGCACAGTAAAAGAATGGGAAAGGAAGCACCAGTAAACAAGAGAGGTCACAACATTAGAGAGGCCAGGAATGTAAAGAGGAGTCATAACAGACTTAGAAAGCCAGAGAAAGCTGAACACCATGTACAGGGGTGAAGCTGTTAAGAGATCATTCCTATCAACGAACCCCAGGAAGGTGCAGAAATTCAAACTAGTATAAAGCTTGAATCAAAAGCAATGTGACGGGGAGTTCCTGTTACAGTGTAAAAGAAATGAATCCGACTAGCATCCATAAGGATGAGCATTTGATCCCTGGCGCTCGCTCAGTGGGTCGGGGATCGGGCACTGCCCTGAGCTGTGGTGTAGGTGGCAGATGTGGCTCAGATCCCGAGTTGCTGGGGCTGTGGTGTAGGCAGGCAGCTGTAGCTCCGATTCAACCCGTAGTCTGGGAACTTCGCAGCCCTAAAAAGCAAAAAAAAAAAAAAAAAAAAAAAAAGTGTGGCAATAGATTCCCTACTTGGGTGGAAGAAGCCTGAAGCAGTTGAGTGTGAACTCGGGCACAAGGGATAGCTGATGGCTGCTGACAGCAGGAGGGTTGTGTCAAAGTCTCCACTCATATGGGAGTCCCACTTCTCCGGTTCAGCCACGGAGCTTCAGGCAACAGGAAGATCTTTCTGGAGTGAATGGCACCCAAAAAAGACCTACAAACATTGGCAGCTGGGACCCAGCAGAAAGCAGAGAAGCCTATCAGCTGGTAGGATATATCAGTTGGCACAGAATTTCCAGCAAGCTCCTCAGGGCTCCAAGGTCAACCTGAGCCAGATATTCAAGGAAAACCTCTACTGTGAAAGGCAACAAAACACACAGAAAAAGGAAATGCTAAGGAATGGAGATGACCGAAAGTTGTGGAAGACGACTCGGACTAAAGCAAATCCCTCCAGAGATAGGCTATTTCGCTCGTTAAAGAAGAACCCTAGGACACACTCTTTCCCTCCTTGCCTTCTCTCTCTGTGCTTATCACCAATTAGCAAACCAAACGTTTTGCATATTTATCTTATTTACTGCCCATCTCGTCACTAAATATAAGCCCTGTAAGAGCTGAAATTTGTTTCATTTGTTGCCATAGCTCCAGTACCTGGAATAATGCCTGGCATGTAATAAACACTCCAAAAGTATATACCGAAGAATGAATGAATGAATAGGAGTCAGTCTCGAAATAAGAAACATTAGGAAAAAAGACTCTTAAATTAAAAATACGGCAGAAATTCTTTAAACATTTTTTAAAACTTTTTTATTGAAGTTATAGTTGGGGTACAATATTATGTAAGTTATAGGTGTACAATATAGAGAATCATAATATGGGAGCAGTTTTAAAGTCACTATAACATTAAAGTCACTATAATGGAGATAAAACAGAAATTTTAGGAAAGTAGCATAAAAGGATAAAGATAATAAAAATTGAAGAGAAATGAAAATTGGAGCATCAATATAGGCGGTCAAACATCTGAATATTAGGAGTTCCAAAGGGAAATCGTGGAGGGAAGATTGTATTAAATAGTTTCCAAAAATTCCCAGAATTGTGGAAAATTTTCCAGATTAAAAAGCACGGGAGACATTTTCCAAAGACCCCTGCAACAGCTCGCATTTCACAGGCTCTTCTACAATGTGGTCTTAGCACTCATCCCCATTGAGAAACAGGACCTCTGTCCCATCCCTGGAATCTATAACCAGATGCGTGAAACCAATTCAGTGCAGTGGAAGTAATCCTGCACAGATTCCAAAGCTGGGCTTGCATTTTGCTCACTAGAGTACCTGCACCTAAAGCCCTGAGACGCCACGTGAGAAGTCCTATCTGAGGCCACCTTGCTGTAAGGAAGCCAAGACACGTAGTGAAGACACACATAGATACTCAGGTTGAAAGCCCCAGCTGAGCCTTTAGCTACATCACCAGCCAACTTTTGTAAGTGAGCTATCTTGGACATCCATCCCGTCTAGTCAAGACTTTAGATAACCACAGTCCCAGCTAATACCTGTCTGAAGCTGCATGAGAATGCCCAAGAGAAAGCTGCCCAGCCTACCCTTCCCAAATTTAAGCTATAGTTGGTTTTTTGGTTGGTTGGTTGGTTGGTTGGTTACACAGCAATAACTACAGGAAAAAAGCGCTACTGTCTGCCCAGCACAATAAATAGGGACTAGGGGAGGGGACCAATACATCAGGCAGGTTGTTGAGAAATTTGAGACGACCAGGGATAGGGATGATCTTAAAAACTTCCAGCAACAGAAAACGAACAAAAATACAGGGGAAAGAGTTCCAATTTAAAATTCTATTTCCATTCAAATGAGGCATCTAATATAAGGGTAGAAATAAAGACATGTTAGATAAGCAAGCTCAGAAGGCTGCTGAAAGATGAGCTCCATCAAAATGAGAAAGCAAACCAAGGCAGAAAAAAATAATGTAACTCGGAATCCACGAAATATCCAAGCTGTATCACAAAGATGGTTTCCCAGAGGGTCATGAACAAAAGAAAATGAACCCAGCACATCCCCTGACGCACATGACAATACTGAGTGGAGCTTGACACTTGGTGAGGAGAGGTCTGGGTTAAGCAGGGCAGGGAACACAGAAAACCGAACAAGTGAAAAACAAGGCAATTGACTCCAGGAAAAACAGAGAGGTGTGCCTAAAGGATATGTAATCATAAATCAGTCCAGGGGGGTTCCCGTTGTGGCTCAGCAGGTTAAGAACCTGATGTTGTCTTTGTGAGGATGCAGGTTCAATCCCTGGCCTTGTTCAGTGGGTTAAGGATCCAGTGTTGCCGTAAGCTATTGCATAGGTCACAGGCGCATCTTGAATCCTGTGTTGTCATGGCTGTGGCCTAGGCCTGGAGCTGTAGCTCTAATTTGCCCCCTGGCCTGGGAACGTCCATATGCTGCGGGTGCAGCTGTAAAAAGAAAAAAATAACAAAGAATGAAAAAATAAACCAGTAGCAAACAGTATTAATATAGTCATACTGAACTCTGAATGCAGATTTCAGCTAACATCTTAAACTGCTTGCGAGGCTAGTGGGAGAGGAAATGTGGTATGCACGCTGTGGGTGACACACCTTGCAGGGTATGAGAGGTAACCCATTTTCTATCACTGGAAATCAGTAGATCTAAAAATAGCACTGCTTAAGTCTTTTTTTTTTAAAATAGCTACACCCACGGCATATGGAAATTCCTGGGCCAGGGACTGAATCCAAGTCGTGGCTGTGACCTATGCCACAGATGTAGCAACGCTGGATCCTTTAACCCACTTTGCTGAGCTAGGAATTGAACTTGTACCTCCATAGCAACCTAAGCCACTGCAGTCAGATTCATAACCCACTATACCACAGTGGGAGCTCCTAAGTCTTTATTGATAAACATGAAGTTAATCACTGGAGAAATCCCTGTAAAAGCTGATCAGTGTTTGTTCTGGGGAGGTAGGGTTGGGCCTGCAGACTTGGTGGTACAAGGATGAGGAAGTTCTGCTCCTAGTACTTCTTTTTTTCCCTCGGTGAAAACATTTCTCTAGGAATGATGGAGATTTGAAGAGAATGAGATATGAAAGAGGCTTCTCAGAGAATCTAGGGGATGTAGGACACAGTAGGGAGATCCTGAGTGCCAACTTGCACACATGACCCAGCATCACCACGTCTCTGAACACCTCTCTCTCTGTACATGGCTCAGCTGCCTCTCCCACACCAGCTGTCGCAGACTCAGGTCAAGATCAGACCCTTCCCCTTCACTGGACGGCTGTGGCAACGCCCTCTCCAGATTCAGGCCTTGTCTTGCTGACGTTCCCCACATGCAATTTTTAAAATAAAATGTGCCCAGATCTCCTCCTCCATCCTCCAACAGCTGATTCCCGCAGCACTCACGGGAAGGCAGCGAGGGTCTCTGTGGTCTGGTCGATCCCCTCGCCAGGCAAGACCGCCAAGCCGGTGCCTCCAGGCTCCCCCTCCCCCCGGGCCGGTAGACTCTCCTCAGCTGTACCCTGCCTTCCTCCCCGGGAATTTTGCTCCCTCCTCCCCCCAGCCCCCTTATCTTCCCCTGCTTCCAATCCGGGCACATGCCCGTGCCGCAGAGAGCCAAGTACAGATACAGTTGACCCGGTACACCTGTTGGCTCTCGGAGGCGTGAGCTGGGCGGGCCCGGTGGGCAGGATTCCCTGCTCCTTAGTCATCCCCGCTCTAAAGATTTGGGGCACGTCAAGGACTGTAACTTCTGCTAAGACCTCAAATGACCACTGGTGCACACAGAAATGTAAGAGCATGTGTTAGTGGACAGTCAGAGAGCTCATGGAAACAGGTAAGAGTGTCAAAGACATTACACAGGAGGAAATTGCCTTTCCTTCTGAAAACTGAGGAAGACCTCATTAGATATTCCAGTGGTTTACTTGCATGATTAATAATCAATTTCCAACATGCATCAAGCATCTGAAAATAACATTATTTTGAGTAAAAGGAAATCTTCCAGGGAGACCCTCCCTCTCTCAGGTCCAGCTGCTCAAATGTCCACCATGTCCAGCAGCGCAGAGAGCTGAAGCTCAGAGGCGACCTCCTCTTCCCTTGAGCTCCGGATCAGCCTCTCTAGGTGCTTCAGCTGTTCGGTCAGAGATGTGCCTCTTGCCTCTGACACATGCAGTTGCTCCCCTGTCCTTTCACGCTAGTTGAACAAAAAAGAAATCAAAAATAATTTGGAGAGTGCCCGTCATAGCACAGCAGAAACAAATCCGACTAGGAACCATGAGGACGCAGGTTCGATCCCTGGCATCGCTCAGTGGGTTAAGGATCCGGTGTTGCCGTGAGCTGTGGTGTAGGTCGAAGACGCGGCTTGGATGCCGTGCTCCTGTGGCTGTGGGTAGGCCTGCAGCTACAGCTCCAATTGGACCCCTAGCCTGGGAGCCTCCATATGCCACGGGTGTGGCCCTAAAAAGCAAAAAGTAAATAAATAAATAAATAACAAAAATAATTTTGGTATATCCATGAACCAAGATATATTCTCTTTCAAGGCACTAGATCTGGCTCATGTCAAAAAAGCTCTTCTGGAGCCTGCTGGGCTCAACAAACCCTTTTCTTAGACTCTATCATACATCCTTCGCGCCCCTTCCAGCACATACGGCTGTATCATCTGCACATGGAATGTTTCTCTTCTGATTCTACCATGAACAACTTCCAGTCCTTTTCATGAAATACCTTTATCAAGGGCTACAAACTTTTCCATTATATATATCGTCATTGCTCAATCAGACGCTCACATTTGGATATTTAGTTGCCACTTTTATGCACCAGAATTAATGCTACAGTGAACAAAAATACATTGATTTTTGTCATATATAGTAATGTTTTAGGGCAGAATTGTTACGTGAAAGGGTATGAATATTTTTAAGGACCTGCCAAACTAATAATTGGAAACAGTATGCCATTTTAACTTGTTTTTCTCTCCTATTGAAGTGCTTCCTAAAAGTCAATACAGGGCATACATTTTACCTGTCCAGCATTAAACATATGTCTAGGATTCAAACTTTGCCCTTGTTTCTTTTACCACTGAAAGAAGGGTGGTGAGGTAGAAGGCTCTTGAGATTTGGAGCCAGGCGGGTCTGGCTCAGAAAAGCCGTTTTGCCACCGACCCGCTGAATGTTCTCGGGTGAGGCCCTTGCCTTCTGTGCTCCTCGTTCATTTTCCTCGGGTCAAGTTAATCCCACAAAGGGGGGCCTGAGTGACACCAGAGCAGAGGGGGTGGCCTCCAGGCCCAGGGGCTGACGTCCCACCCGCGAGCACGGGGGTCAGGCGAGGCGCGGAGGGGGGAGCCTGCCTTGCTGCAGCTTGGCTGAACCCCCAGGCCCGGCTCTGCCTGCAGTGGCCCAGGGCACAGGCCCACATGCAGCCCTGGTCCAGGCGGGGTCCCCCAGGTGCCCGTGAGGGCCGGGGCACAGCGGTCACTCGAATCTCAGCTCCGCTTGGAGGCCGTAGGTTAGCGGTCACCGGAGAGAGAGCCGTGAAACGGAGGCCCCTCCCCCCAGAACCCCGCTGGCCGAGCGGAGCCGTCTGGTGTTCGTCCCACGGAGGGAGGCCTGGGGACACCGAAGCTCGGACAGCATGTGCTCCATAATCCGAACCACTGCTGTCACCCTTGTCATCCTTCTCAGCTCAATGCTTTACTGCACGTGAGCACGTGGCTATGGCTTTTGTTCAGTTCTTAAACATGTTTCAATCCCATTCTTCATTCATTTCACAAGCAGAACACTCACGTTGGGCCGGTTAAGGTAGGAAAAGATTTAATCTGGGAGTTCCCATCGTGGCGCAGCAGAAAGGAATCTGACTAGGAACCATGAGGTTGCAGGTATGATCCCTGGCCTCGCTCAGTGGGTTAAGGATCCTGCACTGCCGTGAGCTGCTGCGTAGGTCGCAGACACGGCTCGGATCTGGCGTTGCTGTGGCTGTGAGGCAGGCCATCGGCTGTAGCTCCAATTAGACCCCTAGCCTCGGAACCTCCATGTGCTGCGGATGCAGCCCTAAAAAGCCAAAAAAAAAAAAAAAGACCTAATTTAAACTAACCGTTTACTGGTCATCACACCATCCTACAACAAATCGAGACATTCCCTTTTCCCCAGCCGTTCTCTCAGTCTTTAATTCTAACATAAATGCCAAATGCACTCTCTTCTCACCTGAGGGCTACCAGGCGTAGACGTCTTTATCCCAGGGAGAGTCGGAGGCAGAGACACCAGAGTCTGAGGAAGACAGAGGGGAAGGGAAGCTGACCGTGCAAATGCTCCCGAGTCTTCCGACACCCACTGCTGAAGCTGATCTTCAAACCTGAAACATTTGGCAAAAATTGAACTATCACTCACTTCTCTCCTCTAAACACTTTAAATGTTTTCTAGTTTTGCTTTTTACTAAGGGTGAACTAAGCTACGATATCAACTGAGAAGCAGAAAAGTATTCTTTTAAAAAACTTAAAATCCTCTTTAACTTATAAATTTGACTTGATGAGAAAGATGGCATTTATCTAAAACATGTTTCTTAAAATGATTCCTAATTCTCCCATTTGGTTTATCTTCTCTAGCTTATTTTGGCCATATGTGTCTGTAATTAATTTGTATCTCTTTTCATCATCCGAATGTATGAATTGCTGCCTATGATTTAAAATTAACCCCAAATCACATCCCACTGCCACCTAACACCCTCTAGAGCTATCCATCCATGAACTTATCTTTTCAAGAAAAACAATCTGATCCAAACTGCTTAAATGATACAGACCTAGAAAAATCTACTTTTAGAAATCATGACACATTCATTCATTCTTCCAACATATATTTTTCCAGTCCCCACTAAACGCTAGGCGCCATCCTGGGTACCAGGGACACAGCACTGAAACAAAACAGACAAGGCCCAGCTGTAGGCAGTTTACACTTTAGCGACAAGAACGTGACAAGGCAGACGTCTGAGGACGAGGAAGACAAGGCAGACACCTGGAGACGGGAGCACTGGCGGCTGGCTCAGATGCCCCGCTGAGTGGGCGCAAGCAGAGACCCGGAGCGAGTGCGAGGTGAGCCAAGGGACCAGGAGGTGGCTGGGGAGGCTCAGGCGGAAGGAAGAGCCGATGCCATGGCCCGCCTGGGAACCGCCTGGCCTGCTGCATCACCCAGCCTCGTCCGCCCGTGAGGGTTCTGCCTTTGATTTGGTGACAGCGGAAGCCCCTGGAAGGTCGTGGGCAAAGGAGAAACATGACCTCTGCCTCACACCTCAAAGGCTCACACCAGGTCCGCTAGGCTAGACTCCAGACTCCTGCAGCGAGGGTCCGCTTCTGAACATACACTCTTTCCTCTTCTTCTCTGTTTTAGGGCCATACCTGTGGCTTATGGAAGTTCCCAGGCTAGGGGGTGAATCGGAGCAGGAGCTGCCGGCCTACACCACAGCCAGAGACAGACACAGCCACACCGGATCCGACCCACATCTGCAACCTATGCTGCAGCTTGCAGCAACACCGGATCCTTAACAAGCAATGAGTGAGGCCAGGGACTGACCCTGTAACCTGACAGACACCGTGTGGGTCTGCCTGCCCACCTGCAGCGTGGGAACCTAAGTAATAAACCATCAATGAAACTGATTCAAATCATGAAACAGTTTAGCACACACCATAGAGGGCACTGCCTCTGCTAAGAGTTTACACGTCACACGACTGACCTGCCATCTTTTGCAAACAGTCTCAGCTCTGGGATCCTTGCTAACCCTGCGTCAAGTGGCCTAAAGGACACAACGAACCCCAGGGGACGGGCTTCACCTCGTGCTCTCCTCTTTCTCCAGCAGCAGCCTGCTAGACAGACACTGGACCAGGAGCTCCTGGGCAGAGGCTCCGCGCGTCAGATCCTCCGAGCTGGGAAGCCGTCCCTCTCGGCCGCGCTCCGCACTCCTCCTCCCTCTGCCGTGCACGTGAAGTACCGCAGTGGGAAGCTCGTTTGCAGAAGGATGCAGAGACCTTATCCCCAAACTGTAAGCACATGTTGTGACACGCGTATGGTCAGGGAGGAGAAGGAGAAAGAGCTCCTCTGGCGTCAGGCAGAGGCGGGCGCGCTGGGGTCTGGCACGGGCGCGAGGACGGGCGGCCTCTGCCTGCCGGGTTTTCTGCTCTCCCGGGCAGCTGTGCTCTCGGAGCTTCGCTGTTGTTTTGCGTCCCGTTACTCCGGGGCCCTCAGCAGTTTCTGTTTTCCCCTGATGGCAGGGTTCCTCTTTTTGCATCTGGCTCCTAAATCCGTCTGGAAGTCATGCTTATGGCAGCAGGCCATGGGGATCTCATTCTTTTCCTAAACAGATGCCAACGGCTGCCCCCCACTAGTTTCCCTAGTTGGGCATGGTACTTTGGTCACATATGGTTCTGTTCTTGCACCTTCTATTCTGACCCATTTCTCTGCTGTCACTTTCGTGTATGCTCTGATATCAGGCAGAGCAGAACTTATTTTTCTTATTCAACATTGTCTCAGCAATTGCTACACATTTTTTCATCCCGATGAATTTTAGAATTAAGTTAGTTGTCACAGACCAAGGGGAAACAACCTTCTGGGCTTTTGATCAGAAATGTCTTAGAGTTCCCGTTGTGGCTCAGTGGTTAACAAACCCGACTAGCACCCATGAGGCTGCAGGTTCGATCCCTGGCCTCACTCAGTGGGTTAAGGATCCAGCATTGCCATGAGCTATGGTGTAGGTCGCAGACGTGGCTTGGATCCTGCGTTGCTTTGGCTGTGGTGGAGGCTGGCTGCTTCAGCTCTGGTTTGACCCCTCACCTGGGAACCTCCATAGGCCGCAGGTGCGGCCCAAAAAAGGAAAAAAACAGTCTTAACTTTGTAGTTTGAGCGGTGACCTCTTTAGAGCAGCGCATCCTCCAGTCAACAGAGCCAAGACTGCCCTCATTTGCTGAGCTTGTCTCTGCACCTTCAGGGCCCTGAGAATCCCCTTCACAGGGGCTTAGCACCTCCTGGCGGTTTGTGTCCGTATGTTCTAGGTTTGCTGCTGCTCTGAGTGAGGATTTTTGTATGTGTTGGTTGATCTGTCTGGTCACCTTGCTGGATGCTGGATTGTCCTAAGGGTGTGTCTAGTGATTATCTTTTTCTTTTTTTTTTTTTTTTTTTTTGGCCACGCCTGTGGCACGTGGAAGTTTCCAGGCCAGGGACTGAACCCAAGCCATAGCAGCAACCAGAGCCAGAGCCAGAGCAGTGACAATCTTGGATCCTTAACCCACTGAGCCACCAGGGAACTCCTTCTGTTGATTATCTTGAACTGACCGTTTTATTGTCTGGAAATGACAGTCCCTCCTTTCTCTTGATATTTATGCCACCATGTCTGTACTCCTCAAGTGGGCAGGGTCTCCAGTTCAATAGCAAATAGCAGTGTGATATCAGGGGAAGCTCAAGGCTGATTCTAACATCAGTTTCTGATGTCTTACCAAGAAGCATGAGGGGGGTTTTGCTAGTGTTGGGGTAGACAGCCCGACCAAGCTCAGGAAATTTTTACCCAAGTTTGATAAGAAATTTTATCAGGAATGGGTATAAATTTTTTTCTTGGGGAGAGGGGGAAGGAATGGATATAAGTTTCAAGGAAAGCATTTCAACACCTACTAAAATAATCACTTATTTTCTGTCATGACAGCAAATTACATGAATAGATTTCTACTGTTGATATTGTTTAGCAAAATATAAAGTGAGCTTGGGAATATATTTTTTTTTTTTTTTTGGCCACCCACTGTCATATGTAGTTCCCAGGCCAAGGATCAAATCCTAGCTGCAGCTGTGACCTACACCACAGCCAGATCCCTGAATCCACCGTGCTGGGCTGGGGATTGAACCTACATCCTGGAGCTGCAGAGACACTGCTAATCCCGTTGTGCCACCCGGGGAACTCTTGTGAATTTTTTATGTAATGCAAAATTGCATGTGCTAACATTTTACTCGGTATTGCTGAAGCAGGTTTATAAGTGAGATACAGTGTCAGCTTTCTTTGGTCTGGACTCTCCTGGCTATGTCATGACTCCAGGGCCATGTTCAGGCCATAAATGAAGAGAAATGCTCGCTTTCTCTGCTCTAGAACAGCTTCTACTACATGGGATGAACAGTTCCTTGAGTATTTGTCAGTATCTTCCTACCACAGGCTGGATTCTGAGTAGAGGATGTGAACCGCTGCTGCTGTCTGCTCTGGAAGGGAATCGAGTCCACTCCCTTGGCTGAGGGATGACAGAAACACACACTGAACACAGATCTCACCGGCCCTGACTCAACTGTAGCTCCTTCTGCGTCTGCATTCTGGCTTGTTCCCACGACAAAGGAATGTCATATTTTTTCAAATGATTTTTAAAAAAATACACACATATCTGGCCATCTTCACTCAGCGCCTCTGAAAAAAGAACATAAAAATAAGAGAAAAGAATATCAAAGGAGCGACAAGTGACCACCTGACATTTGCTTTTTTTTTTTTTGTCTTTTTAGGGCTGAATCTGTGGCATATGGAGGCTCCCAGGCGAGGGGTCGAATCGGAGTTGTAGCTGCCGGCCTACACCACAGCCACAGCAACGCTGGATCCGAGCCATGTCTGCAACCTACACCTCAGTTCACAGGAACACCGGATCCTTAACCCACGGAGCGAGGCCAGGGATTCAACTCACATACTCATGGGTGCTAGTCGGGTTTGTTAACCACTGAGCCACAAGGGGAACTCTGAGGACAGGTCCTTTTGATTAAAGTCACACAATTACGTGGCTCCCACGTTGGACCTAATTATGCTTCAAGTGTCTATGGGTCATTCAAGGTCATTCACAACCAGACAGGCACGGCCAATGTGACTCCCCGAAGCTTCAGAAGCCTGCCTAACTTAAAGAGAGGCCCATTCCAGGGAGATGAGCGCAGGCTCTCCTGGAACCTCCTCAGCTCTTCCCAGAGTTGGCAGGTCACCTGGAATCGCTGGCTGGAAGAGGCGGTTCGAAGGAAAGGAAGGGTGGGGACCCTCAGGAAAGGCACAAGCAGCAAATAAGTTGGACCAGGAAAGCCGCACGAGGGGCCAGCCCCACAGAGCCGAGCCTGCCCACCTGACGTGACGGGAAGCCTGGGGGGTATCCAGTCCCTCAGCTTGTGGTTGATGCACAAGGCGATGACATCGTCCCACGGGATCTCGGCAACGGAGGGCCCCGAGCCCTGGCCCGGGGAGAGGCTCCTGCTCTTCCACCTGCGGTACGTGCTGCGGAGCAGGCTCTCCACCTGGGACTGCAGAACGGGCCGCGTGTGGCGAGAGCTGGGGATCTGGGAGGCGTACTGGACGACCATGGAGCACACCGGGAGCCAGGGCGCTGCAGAGAAGGTACCTGGTGAGCTACAGCTGGAACGCTACACGGAGCGGCCCTCCCTCTGCTTTTCCTAGGAGCGGGCAACTGTTAGCTGACACGTCTGCCCTCAACCTCACACACAGGAGAACCACAGCTGTTGAGGGAAGAGTATCTCCCTCCCCATGTCCAGATGAGGGATGCAGCCGCCCAGGTTCAAATGCACAACAACGGGTCCATCCTAGAGGCTCGGACTGCAGGGGCCTGTGGATACAGCCAGGAATCTGCACTTGACCGAGCACACAGGGACGCCTCATCCCAGAGGCCCTGGCTTCTCCTGAGGAGTCCAGACCTAGCTCACAGCAGAGGATGTGCACAGGGCGGATTGCTTCCCTTCAGCAACAAATGTCTCTTAGACCTACTGGAGACCGTGCCTCAAAATTTAGAAGGATGCTCGAGCCTCTGCCCCACGCGGTCCAAAGGAGAATGGCCCTGCCGAGGCCAAGGGTGCACCGCATAAGCTCAAACAGCCTCGTCCCCTCCTAACTGCGTCAGCACGGAAAGGGGCACGTCCTCGCAGCACAGGGACCCGCAGAGATGCCTTAGAGCGGCCCAAAGGCCTCACCCAGGTACAGCCGAAGCCACGGAATAAGCTGCTTTGGCAAAGAAGGAACCCTGGCGTTAAAGCAGCTCTGTGTGCCACAGCCCCAGCAGAGCAGCAGCAGGGGGACAGAATGACACAGTTACATACTTTTTGTTCCCAAACCCCATGACGTAGGCAGGACAGGACCTGCTGTTAATTCTTCGCTTCAACACGCCTCCTGACACCGCTTGCCACCTCCCTCATGAGGCCGAGCAGACACCATGGGCCGCTCAGCCAGCAGGAAGGGCCAAGCGCCCCCATCTGACAGCACCCCAGCTCCTTCTGACTCCTGAGCCCAAAAGCAAGTGCCAGCAGGGGCAGTGAGGGCCGGGGTGCACAGCGGAGGGGCACTACCTCTCAGCGGGGCCCACACCTGCCAGGGTGTCTCTACAGTGACCAAGGGCCGGGCAACTCTGCCATCCTACAGCCAGAGACTCTCTAGACGGGCACGCACCCTCCGGAGGCGGGAGGTCCATCTGCGGAAGCTGGAAGCCGAGGATAGCCTGCTTCAGCCAGGCCAGGTGCTCCGGGGCGTTCCAGTGAAGGTGAGGAAGCAGTCGGCTGCCCCCTGCCTCGGCAAACTCGGTGACAGGCCAGGACAGGTCACAGAGCTGCTCAGAGGACACCACGGATGCCAGGAAGTGCAGCACGCTGTTGAACAGCTCAATGACAGCGCTAGGCTCCTGCGAGGCCAGGCCACCCCGCCGCCTCTCGCTTCTGTCATGGAAAAACCGGCTGCTGAACTCCCGGCTAACCCCATCCTCCACGTACTGAATGAGGGTCTGGGAGCAAAGGTCAAGGGCACGGGGGCAGCGGGAGACCAGCCACCGCACAGCCTGTGCAACCTGAGGAGCAAAGACAGTTGGGAGAGATCTGGTCAAACAATGCACGCTGGTTTCAAGGTTCCAGATGCCCCACAGCTGCCACAGCAGGCGCCGTAGCACCAGCACCTCAATGGTGCCAGGAAGGGGAGCAAAAGCTTCCTCTGCTGTTGAGTTTGGCCTCACGGGGTCCTGGAGACCCACACAGTGGGGACCCCCAAGAAGGGCTCCCATTCCCCGAGCCCCCTGAGGAGTGTCTCCCGCAGGAAGCCCCTGGAAGGGCTGGGGCCCAAGGGAAACCAGCCCCGCCGGCCTCTTCACCGCACACAGAAAAGGAAACCACATCTTCCCACTCGTAGAGGGACCGACAGCTTCACTACGTGCCAGACGCTTTCACATCCTCTGGTTATCTTTCTTCCTAAAGTCACTTTTTAAACTTTTATTTATTTATTTATAGTCTTTTCAGGACCTTCACCTGTGGCATGTGGAGGTTCCCAGGCTAGGGGTCAACTTGGAGCTGTAGCTGCCGGCCTACACCACAGTTCATGGCAACACTGGATCCTTAACCCACTGAGCAAGGCCAAGGATCGAACCCGTGTCCTCATGGATACTAGCCAGGTTCGTTACCGCTGAGCCATGACAGGAACTCCCTGAAGTTACTTCTGTTTTAATTCGCAGCACTTCTTTTTCTAGAGGGAACTATCAGCTCAGACTTCCTCTTAAGGAAACCTCTGAGAACATTATTCCTTCATCTTCCGAGAACCACCCTCTATAAAAATGATTACATATCTGACATTCAGATACAAGACACGAACTGTCGTATTTTAAATCCGTGACAAAACCTCTAGGAAATTTTATACGAACAATTTAATTTGTTGCAGCTATCACGACTATAGGCAAATTTTATCTTTTGATTTCTGCTTATATAAAGTTTCCTGTCAAAACATAAAATTAAAACTGTAGGCATATACACTAAATTGAAGACAGAGCAAATGGGGAGAATCTGATACATCCTGTGGCCCTTCAAAAAGGAGGCCCCCTTACCTTGGTGGTGCCTTGCAAGTCATTAACGGAGTCGGGGATCTCAACAACAGTGTAGTCTGAGATCAGCTTGGCGGAGACCAAATCCTGCAGCATCAGACCTTTAAGAGAAGCAGGTGGAGTCACGGTCTCCGGCTGGCAGTGGCCTCTCTCGGCTCGGACCCCGCCCAGCCCTGCCCCACTCGCTGCAGCGGCTGCTGGCACGGGATTCCCAAAACCACACAGCTAGCCCTTTCTTAGACCCCGGGTTCCACCCACTCATTAATAAACACGCCGCTTCACCAAGGGGGCTGCCTCCACACACCGTCTTCCACTTCCTTCTCCTCAGCGTCCCCGCCTGGACTGGGCACCAGAACCACCAGCGGAAGCGCGGGCCGGAAGGGCTTGGCCTGCAGGAGCTGCTTAATCTGCAGCAGCGCCGCCAACCAGTACACGTCCTCCTCCACTGCGTCCTCGCTCCTCACTTTGGGGGGAAGCAGCAGCATGAGCCCACTGGCTCCCAGGAGCTCCTTCTGTGTCTCTGCGGCATCGAGGGCACCGTCGCTAAGAGCACCGTGAGCCACCTGGAACAGCAGCCAGACCATTACGACGACGACGACGACGACGACGACGACGACGACGACGGACACACCAGGGGACGGGTCGACAGCGAGTGCCGGGAATTCGTGCAGGAGCGGCTGGGTCAGCAGATAACTCAGCCTCTGGCTAGGAGCGGTTGAGCCATTTACCCTTCGGTTACCTCCGAGGCAGACAAGCAAGTTAGCCGGTCATGACAGCCAAAGGGCAAGGCAAACCAGCAGCAGGCAAGGGACTCCCGCCCATTTCTAGAAAGCAGCGCAGAGAAGGGGACAGTCACTCGGCAAAGGAGACGGAGGGAGCCACAGGAAGGGCTGCACGGTGAGGGAGGAACAGGCTGGCAGGGCTGGCCAAAGCCCTGAGTGCCCAGCCTGCGACGCCAGGCGCCCGCGGCCAGGCTCGGGGCTGGAGGACGAGTCACCCACAGGTCAGCTGCCACCTGCAGGCGGCCTGTAAGTGCAACCCGGCCCCCTGGGGTCCAGACACGGGGCCTTGTCAGGCACAGCGGAGGGGCCCTGCCAGTGGCCCGCACCTCCCCTGAGAGCACCAGCAGCTGCCCAAGGAGGAGGAAAGATGAGTCCTTTCCAATGAAACCAAACAACCAAGGGAGTAGACACCCAGATCCTGACATCTGGGGTCCCCTCCAGAAAAAGCTGCCTTGCCATTTCCATACCTTCCACCACACCCCAAATACAGAGCTATGGCCAGCCTTTTAGGGACTCGCTCAGGCATGGGAGGCCTCAGATAAAGTGTCTGAGGAGAGTCTCCAACATGAGAGAGAGACTAGAGTAACATAACGGAGAAACAGGATCCCAAAGGAAAGAGGTAATGCGTGGAACATAAAACTTGTGTCAAAATCCCGCCTCCTCTGAGGAGGCACCCAGAAATGGTCACAAGACGGAAAAGTCAACTAAGGATAAGAAAAAGGGAGCCAGTGATACATATGCTAACTAAAACCCCAATAGGACGTGTGGAACTCTCCCGAACACGATACTGAGAAATAAGAAAGGAGTTCTCTGTGGCCCAGAGGGCCAAGGATCTGTCACTGTCACTGCAGGGGCTTGGGCTGTCGCTGTGGCGCAGGCCTGACCCTGGCCTGGGACCTTCCACATGCTGCAGGTGTGGCAAAAACACACACACACACAAAACCAAGACAGGAAACGGGATGGAGATGAAGAGGCTCAGAGGACCAACTGACAAGGTCAGACATCGGTCCACTAGGAGTTCAAGAAAGAGCAGGAGAAAAGGGACGGCAGGCTTCATCAAGACGCACAAGACGCCCCAGGCGCGAAACGAGGGCCTCCAGCCACAAGGGGCAACCACGCCCAGATGGGGGAGGAAGTGGGCACCAGGCGTACACACGCAAGCGCCTTCAGGGTCCCGGGCAGAGGTGTCACGAAGCGTGTCTCTACAGGCTCTTCTCAGCCTCTGTGTTCTCTGCTGAAAACTCCACCTCGTCCTGCTTTGCTTTACCCCATCTCCCGCTTGGAAAACAGTCGCAGTGCTGGCAAATGACTTAAGCTTAGGAACAGACCTGAAGGCCTAAGTTATTCACGTGGTCAGCTGAATGAGGACCCGGTGCGCTGGTCTAGACACGCCAGACCTGTGCAGACAGGCACACCCGTTTGCACAGCATGATATGTCCTCTAAAGGATAAGAGGAGGATGAGCCTCATGGCCCCTAGGGGCTTATGAGGGGTCGTTAGCAGAATCTGCATTAGCAAGGAGAACCAAGGTGCAAACCTAGGCACCGCTGGGTTGCTGCAGAAGCGCAATGGTGATTCTCTAGAATGCTCTGCATAGAGAGCTGACGCCAAGCCTCCTCAACGCTAATGACTGTTAAACGCCTAAAGGTCAGAATAAAAGCTTGATCAGCTACCGGCTATGTGACTTTCGAAATAAATAAGAAAAAAACCTATATCCTGCACCTACAACCCCCTCCTCACTTGACGTCACCCTCAAGAGCACAATCACAGCAGTGTGGTTTCTTGAGGCGGGGCTCTTGGTCCCGGACACCTTGAGTCCCCCAGTTCCCACCTTTAATTAAGATAAATGTCTCTGTGTCTTGTTCTATGTTAACTTTTTCCTTAACCTTCACAGCACCCGTTCTCTGCACAGAGACAGCAGACTCTCAGAGAAATGAAGCCACAGAGAAAGGGAGAGGGACAGTTTCCGACATCTCAGCAGTAATGCCGGCTGCCAGGCGACAGAGCAGCAAAACTGGAAGGGAAACAACTTTCAAGCCATAATTCTACAAATCTAGCTTAGACTGTGAAGCAAATGTGAAGCTAACTACATTTTCACGTGGGCAGGAGCTCGGAAAATCCTCTTCCCAGGCAGTCTTCCTTTGAAAGAAAACGAGAGGCCAAACCAAGAGAGAACCATGCTGCTGCTGCTGCTGCTGCCAATGGCAGCCCCGACCAAGTGCTCGGCCTGTGCCAGGCGCCATTCCAAGAACTCGGGAGGTGGACCTCGCCCCGTCAAGGGCCCTGTGCCCGGTGCTCTACATGGCAGCTGTGTGGCCTAAGGCAGTTTATCCGAACCCCTCTGATCCTCAGTGTCCTCGCTGGTAACCGCCGTGAGAAACGACACCCGGACACACTATCAGCCCCGAAGGGAGCAGGAGGATGGAGCCTTCTCAGAGGCCGGGGTCACGTAAAACGGCAGAACATCTGAAACTCCATTAAGGCATGTACAGCCCATCTGGGTAAATATTAATGAAAGATAAAATCATTTGAGTGAGATAATGAAGCAACTACCACTTGCAGAAAAAAATAAAGAGCACTTGCTGGCTCTGGGGTGTGCAGCCATCAGCACGTGGCCCTCTCCAGAGATGACACACGGGGTCACCGAGCCGCCCTGGGAAGATGGGGACGGCTGGGTGGGACCGTGGTGGCAGAGCTAGTGGGCTGTGCAGCCCCAAGCTGGCCCCTGTGATGATCCCGCCTCCCAGTGTTTGAATCTAATGAGGAAACGGGTTCTCATTAAACGAGAATCTGGGGGAGTTCCCATCATGGCTCAGCGGTCAGCAAACCAGCATCTGTGAGGACACAGGCCTGATCCCTGGCCTTGCTCAGTGGGTTAAGGATCCAGCGTTGCTGTGAGCTGTGGTGTAGCAGCTCGGATCCTGTGTTGCTGTGGCTCTGGCGTAGGCCAGCGGCTATAGCTCTGATTGGACCCCTAGCCTGTGAACCTCCGTGTGTCTCCAGGGCAGCCCTAAAAAGACAAAAACAGACCAAAAACAAACAAACGAACAAACGAGAATCCCCCAGGGAACCAATTAAGTTCAGTACTATACACACACACTTATAAAGAACAAAAATTAGAACTTAGAATAAAAAAACCAAGGACCACTTGGATGCAAGACAAAAGCAACGAACCTGAAGTGCCTGGTGCTGAACCTGTGTACTGGCTGGATTAAGTTTAGTGAAAACTGCATAGAACTGGTGTTCCCATTGCAGTGGCTTAAGAATCCGACTGCAGCGGCTCGGGCTGCTGTGGAGCTGAGGGTGCAGTGGGTTAAGGATGTGGTATTGCCACAGCTGTGGCAGAGGTTGCAGTCATAGCTCGGATTCAATCCCTGGCCCAGGAATTTCCATATTCCGTGGGTGCAGCCATTAAAAACAAAACAAGAGAAAAATAAAAACCAAGAAGTATTAAAAACCTTTTGGAAAGACCTGATGTATCAGGAAGCTATTTTAACAAGGACATCAGCAGCTGCCAAGGTGAGATGTAACAGCCACCGCGTTTTTGTGTAACGCTGTCTCTCGTCTCTCTTGGGTTAATTACCAGAGGCCCATGGCGTTCGGGGCTTCTGAATTCCGCGCAGAACGCACGGGGACATATGTGCATTTTTCAGGGTGTTCTGGGTTTTCACCAAGTTCTCAGAGAGAGGTCTGTGACCAAAGGCAGTTAAGATGCACTGCACTCATGAGAACCCAGCCTGGTCTCTCACACCCAACAGGTGTCCCTGAGGCGCCATCACGACGCAGGGATGAGCAGATGAGACACTTGCTTCTGTTTTTGCCACATTATTTCAAAAACACTTCAGGGAAGTTACGTGATTCCAATGACGGCTGGGAGTGGCCGCAAAGAGGGAAGTCACAGAAGTAAATGCCCAGAGTGACTGTCACTCACCTTTACGCACACACTGATAGAAACTGTCTGATCCCCTTTGCTGCTGAGCGTGTTAAACAGCGCGAGAGTCTGAATCCCATCAACCTCATCCGCTGAGGCATCGTCTCCCATGAACTTGACTTTTAACCAATTTGCTAGAATTCTGTGCATAAAAGAAAATAACAATTGAAGGAGAGTCTGTTTCTCAGTTTGAACTACAAAGAGAAACATCACACAGATGTGAATCCACAAATACCAAAATCACTGTGCAGTTGCTCTGAACAAAACAGGCTATTTTTTTTTCTTTTTTCTTTTTGTCTTTTTAGGGCCACACCCGCAGCATATGGAAGTTCCCAGGCTAGGGGTTGAATCAGAGCTGCAGCTGCCGGCCTACACCACAGCCACAGCAGGCTATGATTTTTTTTTTTGTCTTTTTTTTTTTTTTTTTTTGTCTTTCTGCCATTTCTTGGGCCGCTCCCGCAGCAGATGGAGGTTCCCAGGCTAGGGGTCGAATCGGAGCTGTAGCTGCCAGCCTACACCAGAGCCACAGCAACGCAGGATCCGAGCCACGTCTGCAACCTACACCACAGCTCACGGCAACACCGGATCCTTAACCCACTGAGCAAGGGCAGGAACCGAATCCGCAACCCCATGGTTCCTAGTCGGATTCGCTAACCACTGCGCCACGACGGGAACTCCAGGCCATGATTTTAAATGAAGTTAGGAACTCTCCTGGGTTATGTATTTGGGTCAGAGGAGAGGGTACTCGTTCTAATATGAGTTAAACTTCTGAACCACTAGGAAAAGATCCTGAGCCATAGAAAAGACCCTCAGAGTTTACCACACAACCCAACAATTCCACTCCTGGGTGTGTAACCAAGAGTACTGAAGACTTACGTCCACACAAACGCTGGCACATGAATGTTCACAGAAGCATTATCCATAACAACCAAAAAGCAAAAACAACACAAGTGCCCGTCGACGGATGAACAAATAAAACGTACGTTCATACAATCACACATCATTCAGCCACAAAAAAGAAGGCAGGACTAATGCACACCACAACATGAATAACCTAGAAAACGCTGTGTTCCGGGAAAGGTGCCGGTCTCGGAAGACCACGGGCTCCCACGTTCCGTCTGCCCGAAACGCCCGCAAGAGGCAAATGCGTAGAGACGGAAAAGAGTCACGGTTGCCAGGGGCTGAGGGGAGGAAGGGACTGCGAGTGACTGCTTATGGGCATGGGGTTTCTTTTTAGGTTAAAAAAATTAAGCAATTAGATAGTGGTGATGGTTACACAACTTGTGAATATACCAAAACCCATGAAACGTACATTATAAATGGGAGAAATTTATGATCCGTGAATTACATCCTAAAAAGCTGTTAAGAAAGAAAAGTAACATGTGCCGTTGCTCTAAAAGCATGGCTTCTGGGAGCGATTTGGTTACGGCAATAACGCCGCGTCAACTTTTTGGAAGTTCTTTTTAAATGACAAAAGTTCTTTTCCTAAGGAAGAGAATGGACCGATCCAAACAAACGGAACTGTCTTTCCCAGAGTCTAAAGTGAAGCAGCTTCTAATCACTATACCTCAGTAGAGCTTTATATCACAACCAGGTCTTAAAAGCTTTCGGACAGGAGTTCCCATCGTGGTGCAGCAGCAACAAATCTGACTAGTATCCCTGAGGACACAGGTTCAATCCCTGGCCTTGCTCAGTGGGTTAAGGATCTGGCGTTGCTGTGAGCTGTGGTGTAGACTGCAGACGTGGCTTGGATGTGGCACTGCTGTGGCTGTGGTATAGACCAGTGGCTACAGCTCTGATACGACCCCTATCCTGGGATACACTGTGGGTGCGGCCCTAAAAGACCAAAAGAAACACACCAGTTTTTGGACAAAGACTGCTGCCAAGTGTTCCAATAAGAATGTGAATAACCCAAGCATCAACTTCGAGTCACAAATAAAACAGCCCCCAAGGAGAGGCATCACAGGAAGGCACCAGGTGCCCAGCGTGAGAGGAGCATCGATCGTGGCGCCACCGGACGCTCCCGGAGGCCACCCCACCTCCCAGGCCGCTTGCTCCCTGACCTGCCGGGACTCCCTGGGGACCGCTCTTCTCCATCGGGCAACACCAGTACCAGCTTCCAAAACACGCGCTCCCGCCTCCCAGGGAGGTCCTCGGCCACAAGGGACGGCAGGTCCAAGGGCGCCCATGCTGCGTCACTGGAAGGGACAGAGCACCACAGGTGAGGCGTGCGCATGGCCGGCAGGGGCAGGACACGCGGGCGGCAGGACAGACCTCAGCAGCTGCTGGTGGAAGTGCTGGACCTTCATCTGGTGCGCGGTCCTGTTCCTGAGCCGCCGCAACCTGCAGAGAAAGCACACGGCGCCGGCGTGAGGCTGGGCCCGGGGAGCGGGCGACGGCCGCTGGGAGCCCAGAGGGACGGAAGGGCGCGTCTCCTGGGGGGACATCGGGAGGCCAAGAGAGTCTTCCTGATGAAGAAATGGCTTAGTCAGAGGCCTTGTTCATGCCACAAAACCAAGCAGGCCTCCTCCCCTGCGTGCCGGCCACGGGAGATCAGCAGTGAGGACACGCACGATCCCAGGGAGCAAAGGGCCTCTGCAGGTGGGGCGGGGGTGGGGCGGGGCCGGCGCCGGCTTGGTCTTGACCCACGTGGCCAGAGGCGAAACTTGAGCAAAGACCAGAGGGAAGGTTAGCATGGGGGTTTCTGGGGATGGGCATGGGCCTGGCCTGTCCCCAGGACAAGGACAGGGAGAGCAGTGGGGGACAGCCACAGGGTGGGGTGGGGGTCACTGCTTAAGGACTCAGAGAGCAGCGGAGGGATACCGACCAGGGGTGTGGGGTGGCCTGGCTCTGCTGGGGCAGTGAGGGAGCTGGGGCAAGGGGTCAAGGGCGAAGGGCGGACAGGGCAGACACACAGGTAGCCACATGAGAAGGGCTGGCATTGGAGCTGGCAGGTGCAGAGACGCAGGGCAGTGCGTCTGAGTTCAAGTGTGACCCGGCCCAGGGAGGACAGGCTGGCCACCTGTGAGCCAAAGCGCTGAGGGCAGCAGGCAGGGCGAGGACCCGGTTCCAATGTTGAGCTGGGGACACGTGGAAGAGGCCTCAGCTGGAGACGTACAAGGGAGCCATCTGCGTGCTGGACGGCAGAAGGTTACCAGGGGAGGGGCCGTCCTGATGCAAGTGAACAGCAGCCTCGACTCCAGAAAGAAGCCCGAATGCCGCGATCACAATCACGCGGGGTGCATGTCCTGACCACGCGCCCTGACCACGCGGGGTGCGTGTCCTGACCACGCGCCCTGACCACGCAGGGTGCATGTGCGACAGGCCAGCATCGCCACACCCTGCTGACAGATGCAGGCACAGGACAGGGCACTGGGCAACCACACGACGTTTGGTGGAGCCCAGTGAAAGCTGCGGAGGTGGTTTTCAAAGAGAACACCTCGTGACAGCCCAGGGAGGAGAGGCGGCCTCGAGAGCGCGGCCCGCTGCAGCCCCCGGATGCCGCTATCCTCAGGCTCCCACGGGGGCTCCTCTCAAGAGGTGATGGGAGCTTGGGCCGAAGAGAGAGGCCAAGCCCTGCGTGGCCAGGACCCGACAGCTGAAGCAAGGGCCTGGCTGGGGGCTGGGCACCCACAGGGTGACCAGGAGGAGTGCCGGGAGGGGCCACGCCAAGGGCACACAAGGCGGGAGAGAACAGAGGGTGGGAGAGGCCGCTGCTAAAATGCTACGGCGGGGAGTTCCCTTTGTGGCTCAGTGGTAAGGAACCCGACGAGGAACCATGAGGATGCGGGTTCGATCCCTGGCCTTGCTCAGTGGGTGAAGGATCCGGTGTTGCCGTGAGCTGTAGTGTAGGTCACAGACGCGGCTCGGATCCTGCGTTGCTGTGGCTGTGGCATAGTCTGGCAGCTGCGGCTCTGATTCGACCCCTAGCCTGGGAACCTCCACACGCTGTGAGTGCGGTCCTAAAAATAAATAAATAAATAAATAAATAAATGACATAACATAAAATGCTGTGGCGCATCGGGTAAAGGATCCGGTGCCGCCTCTGCGGCGGTGCAAGTTCGATCCCAGGCCCGGGAACTTCCACATGCCACAGGTGTGGTCGAAAAAGACAAAACAGAAACGCCATCCTACACCTGTCTTCACCTTCTCTCGCTCCACCTGTCTTCCCTGCAAACACAGACACCGACCCCCATTCCGTACAGAGCCAGCTGGGACCCGGGGCACGCTGGGCACAGACCTGGTGCAGGAGATGCCCACTCTCCCGGCATGGCCCAGGTCCAGGAGGCCCTTGGCCAGGTTCTCCGCAGCAATGGGGCACTCTGCGCTGGGCGCCAGCGCCCTCAGCCGGTCGGTCACGTCCACACAGCAGGGGGCCGCAGGGAAAGCCCGCATCTGGCGCCGGAGTTTCTTCCGCGCTGCTACAGCTTCCCTCCACCTGGAGACAAAGCGCCGTTACTGGGGCTTGGAAGGGTTCACTGCAGGCAAATGCAGAAACACCTCCAGCATAACAGGCCAAATGGTTTCTGGCAGTAAGTTTAGTTTCTTTAGGCAACAGATCGCAACCTACGAAAGGAATCAGGCATGCAGTCAGAAGATGCATGATAGCAAATGAGTAGCGGTGGAAAACAAACTACCCAGCTTAAGAGGGGATGCCAAGGGAGTTCCCATGGCGGCACAACTAGGAACCACAAGGTTGCGGGTTCAACCCCTGACCCCACTCAGTGGGTTAAGGATCCGGCATTGCTGTGAGCTGTGGTGTAGGTCAGCAGCTGTAGCTCCCAATGGACCCCTAGCCTGGGAACCTGCATATGCTGCGGGTACGGCCCTAAAAAGCAAAAAAACAAACAAACAAAAAAAGAGTGAATGCTGAGCCATCTTTGAAGCCAATTTGGTACTCTGGATACAAACACGGGTACACATACCCTTCGACAGCAGACCCTGCCGGCGGGAATTTATCTGCAGACATATGTGCACCTGTGTGAACTATCTGTACAAGGATGGCCACTAGAGCAGGCTTTGTCACAGCTAGAGGGAGAAAGCCACACGGGAGCCCTCCACCAGGGCCAGGCAGGTCATTTATGGTGCACTCCTGGGAGGCCACCTCGATGCACAGATGCCAGCGGGGAGCGCCCACCGTGCTGCTGCGGCCAGGCCTCCACCTTATGCAAAGGCAGCCAGAGGAGTTCAGCACGGAGTAGGGAAGGGCTCCCCTCTGTGCCAACCGCAGAGGACAGAGCATCCTGGCTGGGACACAAGCTGCTGCTGCTGCTGCTGCTCCTTGCCAGGGGGTGACAAGGGTCCTTGTGGCATGAGGATTCTTTCCCACTGAATCCCTTTTATACTATTGCAACTGGCAAGTATACTATCAGTTTTAAAAATGTTACTACGGGAGTTCTTGTGATGGCTCAGTGATAACGAACCCGCCTAGTATCCAGGAGGACATGGTCGATTCCTGGCCTCGCTCAGTGGGTTAAGGATCTGGCGTTGCTGTGAGCTGTGGTGTAGGTCACAGACACGGCTTGGATCTTGCATTGCTGTGGCTGTGGTGTAGTCTGGCAGCTGCAGCTCTGATTCGACCCCTAGCCTGGGAACCTCCATCTGCCGTGGGTGCGGCCCTAAAAGACGGAAAAAAAAAAAAATTATTATGAAACGAATCACCATACAACATACATAACCCAGTGTGCCCATTTTAGAGATTCATGATACATCTCACAGCCACCTCCTCCTGTCCAATCAAGAAGCGGTGGCCATGACCAGCACTCGAGACCCAGGGCCCTGCTCAGTCATACACCCTCTCCTTCCCAAAGGCAACTACTGTGTTGGTTCTATGCTCACTCACTTCCTTCCCTTCTTTAGGGTCACGTTACTATACAGAAACCCAAAACTATTCATCTAGTTTGAACGCATACCATGGATGTTGCGCCCACTTTCCTAAGAACTGTTTTTTTCCACTCTAAGTTATGGTTTAGAAATTGATCCACGTGGGGGCACGCAGCTGTGACTGGCTTATTCACGGCATCTCCCTGTGTTGCGCACAGTGGGTGAAGAGCAAAAGGTTACCTCTAAACATCTGCTGAGGCAGGACCAACCCTCACCCCACAATCTAATTCCTGACTCACCCCTTAGCTTATACCTTCAGGAAGGAACACGCTCCACGTGTGTATTAACAACTGGTTCCGGAAACATCTTTATAAAAGACTCTCCCTGTGTGCGCTGGCTTCCTCTGGAAGGACACAGGACTCACCGCTGGAGGTACTTGCAAAAGCGCTGAAGCTCCTGGAGGGTCTCTTTCGCAGTCTGGAAAATTTCCTCCCCAAGAAACAGGTCCACCAGGTGGGCACAGACGTCCTCACAGCAACGGGTCAGGCGGACCCTCTGGTCTGTCTCCACCGCACTCCTAGAGAAAAGGGCCATCAGCACAGGAGACACCCCCACTCTGAGGGCTTGGCTTCAAAGCATGAGTTCACATCCATGGACTTCCCGTCCGGCACAGTGGTAACAAACTGGACTAGCATCCATGAGGATTCGGGTTCAATCCCTGGCCCCACTCAGTGGGTTAAGGATCCAGCATTGCGGTGAGCCGTGGTGTAGGTCACAGACACGGCTCAGATCCTGCATTGCTGTGGCTGTGGTGGAGGCCGGCAGCTGCAGCTCTGACTGGACCCCTAGCCTGGGAACCTCCATGTGCCGCAGGTGTGGCCCTAAAAACAAAAAAGGCCACATCCTTAACACTGAAGTGTATATGATATCTTCACTGTAAGAGAAGCTTTAAAATTTTATTGTATGTAATGTACAGACATCCGGGAAAACAGCGGAGAAAAAAACTAAAGCGGTACAGGGTACCAAGTTAGAGATCCCACAGGGCCCTTATAAACAGCCAAAAAATAAGCCTTTATTTTCATAAAATAGTTACAAATTTTCATTTTTAAATGGCCATTGAGACACCTGGCTGACCAGCATGTGGGCTTTGTCAGCAGGCCAGCGGGGAGCCTGAGCACCTTACTTACTGCAACTCCCGGGAGCAGGTGTCCCGCACGCATTCTGTCACCACGAGCTCCGTCAGCTCGGCCGCCAGGCCCTGGCTCAGCTGCGTCAGCACCAGTTCCCTCTCTTGTTTCAGCCTGGGGGGGAGGAAGAGGGCGCAGAGCTCAGTGTCCCCCCCTCTGTGGCCCTGCAGCTGCGGCCGAGCTGTGCAGCCCGAGTCAGCAGCCCGGCCCCTGGCCTCGCCAGGGCGGCCCGCGGCCTCCCTGCTCCAGCTCCGACCAGACGCGTGGCTGCTGCTGCTGCTGCTCGGGGCGGGAAGGCGCGGGGAGCCGCGGCCCGGAGCCCCCGCCGCCCGCATCCGCTGCGCTCACCGCTCCTCCTCGGCCCGCCGCCGTGCCTCCTCCCTCCGCGCCCGCTCCTCGGTCACTTCTTCGGCCGCGATGCGCCTCAGAATGCCCGTCGTCGTGGCTGCTACCAGCTCCTCCACAGCAGCACGGGAAACCCTAGACAGACGAGGTGGAGGCTGCTCTGAACACGGACTCGCAAAAGCCACGCAAGCCGCATGACCAAACGTCCAACACCGGCCTGGGAAAAACGACTCATTTGGCCTCCAGCATAAAAACCAAGCCCGTGGCCAGGAACAGGCACACGCTATCAAAGGGACTCGGAAAGAGAAGGAAATCCAAATAGACCTGTAACTGGTAAAGAGGTTGGCTTGGCATTCGAAACCCTCCCAGCAAAGAAAAACCCAGGAGGACATGGCTTCACTGGCAAATTCTACCAAACACTTAAAAAACTAACACCAATCTTCCTGAGACTCTTCCGCCAGACGAGGGGCAAAGCACTTTCTAACATCTCTACAAGGTCAGCATTCCCCTGGCCCGACAGCAAAGCCAGACAAAAACACTGCAAGAAAGCTGGACCAAGATCCCTTACGGATACTGAAGTAAAAAATCCTTAACAAAATACTAGCAAACCCCCAATGAAGCAACGTACTTAGAGGATTATACAACACTGCCCAGTGAGCTTTATTCCCAGAAAGCAAGAACGATTCAACAAATGAAAAAAAAAAGGAGTTCCCATCATGGCGCAGCAGAAACGAATCTGACTACGAACTGTGAGGTTGTGGGTTTGATCCCTGGCCTTGCTCAGTGGGTCAAGGATCTAGAATTGCAGGGAGCTACTTCGTAGATCGCAGACATGGCTCGGATCTGGTGTTGCTGTGGCTGTGGGACAGGCCAGGAGCTGTAGCTCCTATTGGACCCCTAGCCTGGGAACCTCCATAGGCCGAAGGTGATGCCATAAAAAGACAAAAAGGGGCAAAATAAATAAATAAACATTCTAGTACACATAAAGTGATACAATGATATGAAAGGGTCTTATTTTACCTGTATAAATATAGGTTACACAAAAGGGTCAATCTTTTTTTTTTTGCTTTTTTAGGGCTGAACCTGCGGCATATGTAAGTTTCCAGACTAGAGGTCGAATCAGAGCCTCAGCTGCCGGCCTATGCCACAGCTGCAGCAACGAAAGATCCAAGCCATGTCTGCGACCTACACCACAGCTCACAGCAACGCTGGATCCTTGACCCACTGAGCAAGGCCAGGGATCAAACCCACAACCTCACAGTTCCTAGTCAGATTCGTTTCCGCTGCATGATGGGAACTCATTTTTTTTTTTTTTGTACTAGAATTTTTAAAAGGTGTTTGAAATCCTCAAGAAAGCCTGATTTACTAAATTTATCAAATTTTAACTTTTTTAGGGGGAGCCGCATGTGTGGCATATGAAAGTTTTCAGGCTAGGGGTCGAATCGGAGCAACAGCTGCCGGCCTACACCACAGCCATAGCAATGCTCAATCTAAGCCACGTCTGCGACCTACACCACAGCTCACAGCAACGCCCGATCCTTAACCCACTGAGCGAGGCCAGGCATTGAACCCACATCCTCAGGGATATTAGTCAGGTTTATAACCCACTGAGCCACAGCAGGAACACCCAATCAGATTTTAACCATTAACTACAAAAGGTGCTTAAGAGTTTAGAAAGATTTTGATTATTAACTTTATCAAGACTAGATGTTTGAAGTGTTAAGTAAAATCAGATATGTAAACTTAGTAAGTGTAGTTTGAAATATCTAGGAAATTTCATCATGGTGTAAGCTGTAAATACTATAAAATATTTAGGGAACTTTATCAAATTTATAAACTGAGACTTAATGCATGTAAACAGATGTTCCAAAAAAAGTGAATGTACGTTTTTAACAGAGAATGAACTAATTATTACCAGATCCTGAGCCATATTTAAAGAAAGACGGTTCAGGAGCCTGAGGATGACGGCCGCCTGGCCAGCGGGCCGCCAGTGAAGCCGGTACCGACTGGCAGCCGAGCAGCTTGAGAGAGGAACCGCCTGGAGGGACCCCGGCGGCCCGGGCGCGGGCTGCGCGCTTACCCCAGGGCTGTGGCTGCGAAGGCGGCCCCGGCGGCGCCCACCTCCTCGCAGTCGCTCTGAAGCACCTCCTGGATGAGCTCGTCCACGACCTGGGCCAGGTCCTGAGGGGCGGGAGGCCAGAGGGGTCAGGGCGCCGCCGCGACCCGGCCCCGGGACCCGGCTCCCGGCTCACGACCCGGCTCCACAGCCCCCGGGGCCGCGGATCTTCCCAGAGGCATGGGGCACCCGGCGGCACCCCGCCTGGGTCACAGGTCGCTCGCAGGCGGCGGCGTGAAGGCACCGAGCGACCCGCCGCGGGCCGGCTGGGCGCGTCTGGGCAGGGCCAGCCCGGGGCCGGCTCGCTGCGCTGCCTGTGGCGCCGCCTTCTGGGCGGCTCGTCCAAGGGCCGGCTGGGGCGAGCGGACACGCGAGGGGTGCAGGATGGTGTGGGGACCGCTGTGACGAGGCCAGGGCTCCTCGGCGAGCCGGGTGGGGAGCCCCGCTCCGACGCGAGGCTGAGCGACCGTGGGCGCGTCCCCTCCTCGGCCTCTGCCGCCCTCTCTGGCCCGTGAGGCCCGCAACACGGCCCCCCGCGGGGCGCAGGGCTCCGCGCCGAAAACGCGCCGCGCGAGTCTCCACCGCGGCCCTTCCCAAGCGAGAGCCCAAGAGGCCAAGGCCGGGCCGGCGGGGGCCGGGGTCCCGAACGAGCCCCCACGCCGGGCCGCACGTGCAGCCACCTGCGTGAGTTCAAGAGCGCGCGGCCCGGGCCTCAGGCCCGCGGCCGTTTGCGCACGATCCCCGGACCCTGACCGGTGGGCTCCTCACCGCGTCCGAGTACACAGGCGCCGGCTTCGGGGGCAGGAGCTCCGGCGGCACGGGCGGCGGGAGCAGGCTGGGCACCGCGCTGGGGGTCAGAGCCTGGAGCTGGGGCAGCGAGGCCGCAGCGGCGCCCGCGGGGACGGGAGGCTGCGGGGGCGGGGCCTCGAGGGGCGGGGCCGCGATGGGCGGGGCCTCGAGGGGCGGGTCGGTCTCTGCGCCGGCGCTCTGCTCGCCTCTCGCTGCACCTGGAAGGCAACAGGCAGGTGTGGGCCCCACCGGGACCCGGAGGCCTGGCCGCCGCCCGAACGCTGACACGGAGGGCCAAGCAGCAGGCGCCAGGAGCCATTCGGGCCGCGCCGGACACCGAGCTGAGGTCTGGCCGGCCCAGGATGAGGCTTCCTGGAGGGACACGCAGCTCGTCCCCTCGGGAAGCGGCAGCCCCACTCACCCGCTGCGTCCACGCCGGGTCTCTGCGTGCCTGCGGGCAGCTCTGCCGCCAGGCTGTCCCCGACGTACTTGTTCTGGGAGTTGAAGCTGCACACGGGGGTGTGACGAGGGACGGGCGGCAACGGCCCCCCATTCACAACCTCCCCGACCGACACGGTCAGCTTCCTGGTGATAAACACTGACTTCCGGGCCTTGGGGGAGCCCTCTGGCTCCAGGAACGAGGACCGGTTCAGCTCCACACAGCTGCCCGACCACAGAGAAAACAGCCGTTAGGCGCGCGCGCGAAGCCGGCCTCCTCTCCTCGGGGCCCAGGGCCACGTGGGCACAGCCCAGGGCGCCCACCGCTGCCAGCTGGCCTCCGAGGGCAGCTCTGCAGAGGCAGGTGGGGCCGGGGAACACCGACTAGGACACGACAGGCTACGTATCAGGGAAGCAGGTTCTGGGTGCGGCTCCACAAGTGCCACCGCGTTCCCCGAACCCTGAGTGCGGCGGAGGAGAGGCCACGTCCTCCCCAAGGGGCCAGGGCCCGACCTGCACCGTGAGGTTCTTGAGTAACTTACGAGAAGACTAAGGAAGAGGTGGGTCTGAACCCTGACCTGCCCATGCGGAGCATGTGACCTGGGGACGCCCCGGCTGCTCTGCGCCTCACTCCTTCCCCTGCACCCGTGACACACGCCCTCTGCAGGGCTCGGCACACAGCTGGCGCCTCCTAGCCGCTCCCCGAATGACAAGGGAAGAGAGAAGAGAGGGCCGGCCACCGCTCGGCTCGTACCCGTCCGAAGCAGTGAGGCCGTGGCAGCTGAGGACGTCGGTGGCCTCCTCGCAGTCCTGGAAGAGCAGCATGCGCACCACGCTGTCCAGGGGGAAGACGGTGGACCGCTGCGGGCTCACGGTGTACGCCACGTTGAGCGCACGGAGCGCATCCCTGCGGATCTAAAAGACGACAAATCACCGAGTCCCAGAGGGTCAGCGCCCATGACCACAGGTGCGCCGGGGCGGGGGCGGGCTCCTGGCACGGCTCCCTCCCTCTGGAAAGCAAGCTGGGTGCCAAGCTTGGTGATCCTTGGGCTGTCTGCCCAGTGGAAGATGCCCAAGAACCATGCAGAGCAAGCAGTTTCACACACAGAAAAGGCTGGGGCATGAAGGCCTTCTTTATAAAAGCAGAGCAAGGAGCCCCCCACCGGCAGGGCAGAGAGAGGGCATCCTGCAGCGAAGAGCTGGGGGCCAGAAATCACCACGGAGATGGCGGGCTGTGGAAAGGGTGTGGCATGAAACGCAGTAAAAGTCACAGGCAAAGTTCTTTCACAGCACCTGACAAGCACTTTAAAAATGAAGAGAGGGAGTTCCCGTCGTGGCTCAGCAGAAACAAATCTGACTAGTAACCATGAGGACACAGGTTCAATCCCTGGCCCTGCTCAGTGCCTCGAAGATCTAGCATTGCCATGAGCTGGGGTGTACGTCGCAGATGCGGCTCTGATTTGGTGTTGCTGTGGCTGTGGTTAGGCCTGCAGCTGCAGCTGGACCCCTAGCCTGGGAACCTCCATGTGCCATGGGTGCGGCCCTAAAAAGGCAGGAAAAAAAATTAATTCAAAAAATAAAAATGAAAACGCAGAGAGGGAAACATGAAAATGCTGACAAGCTAGTCACCCAGGACTCTGGAAACTTCTGTGCCTCCTCTTCAGTGTGCTTTAACCAGTGCAGCCCGTAGTTGCAGTGTCACCTGGTGGCTGGCACTGCTCGTGTCGTGCCGCAAGTACAACACTGAACAAACAAGATCCCTGTTCTCACGGAGCTACTGTGTCAGGAGAGACCAGCACGGAACTGAATGGACGTATAAACACGCAGTGTGCCGAGCGGCAACAGCGTGACAGGAAAAGCAGAGGAGGACAACAGGGAGCACTGACGGGCTGGTGGCCAGCGTGGGCCTGGCCCAGGACCCAGAAGAGGGGAGCTCAGCCCTGTGAGGCGAAGGCCCGGCAGGTGCAAAGGCCCAGAGGCAGGAGGGTGCAGGGGCTGGAGGGGCTGCATCATTGCAGGGGGAGCTGAGGAAGGAGGGAGGAGGTCTGGGAGACAGTGGGGCCCTGGGGGCCACCGCCAGTGAAAGGCTTCGTTTTTCTAAAGCGGAAAAAGCACTTAGATTTCTTTTTAGTCTAAAATTATTCAAATGTGCACAAATGGTTAACATTTTAGTGACGTTAACTAATCATTGTAAAACAATTAACTAGCAGTTGTGTTTATCAATGGACAGAGTCCCCCAAGTGGCACAGTGTCAGAGATCTCATTCGTTCCAGAATTTCAGTTCCGTTGGAAACCATCAGGCCTGACAGAGCACGAACTTGCAGAAGACTCTGCCTAGGATGTGGCGGCGGATTTAGTCACTGTTCAGAGGAGAACTCGTGAGCAAAGAAGAAAAATGACCTGGAGCCACAGAAACAGCCAGGCAGGTCCCTGAGACCTTCTGTCCAGTGGGCTGCAACAACTCCCGGCCAGGACGGCCTGGGCACGCCTCTCCTATCAGCCCCGAGCGCCTCTGGGGCTGGGGCTGAAATCTGAGACCAGTTCACCCGTGATGCAAAGCCCTGTCTTGGTCACCCCAGCGCAATAAAGAGCAGGCACTTGAGCTCACGGCTGATGGACTAGCCCACTGGGCTCACTGCATGGGAACCTATGTCTGCCTGTTTGCCTTTTGATTTCTTGGTTTCCATGGACGGTGACAGCGCTAAGCTCGAGCTGGTTCATTCTGGAGAGATTTCTCTCATCTGAGCCCGAGGGACAGTACTTTCCATCACAGGGCCTCTTGCGGGGGTGGTCATGGTGCCAGCCCTGTGACACGGGTAACACGGTGCCCAAGACTCACTCAGCCCACAACCTGAGAAGCTCTCCTCGGTTCCGCACGTCCAGTGCCAACACTCACCTGATTAAAGTAACGGTGTAAGAGACAAGCGTTCAGGTAAGAAGCTGACTGGACCAGCTTGAAAAACCGCACAAAATTATTACTGTTCAATGCAGCAAAAGCCTGAACAGCAAACTTCACCTCCGAAGAGTTTCGAACGGCAGGGTGGAACTGCTGCACTTCTCTGTTAATTAAAGATGAACGGCGTTAGCATGGGCCGACACATCCACGGCTCCCCAAGCTCAAAGCTGCTCCTCTCAGGCCGCCTCAGAAACAAAGGTTTTCTTCAAAACGATGAAGGAAAAAGCGAACGAATGCAAGCGACAATGTAAGAACTGTCAGAGTTACTCCCACGCTTACGGACTGCCAGCTGTGTTTGAGGAGGACACCCAAGAAACGGAATTTAAAAGGAAACTGATTTGGGAGTTCCCGCCGTGGCTCAGGGGAAACGAATCTGACCAGTGTCCATGAGGAAGCAAGTTCGAGCCCTGGCCTCGCTCGGGATCCAGTGTTGCCATGAGCTGTGGTGTAGGTGGTGTAGGTGGCATGGCTGTGGCTGTGGCTGTGGTGTAGGCCAGCAGCTACAGCTCCAATCTGACCCCTAGGTTGGGAACCTTCATATTGCCATGGTGTGGCCCTAAAAAGACAAAAAAAAGCATACTGATTTGACTGAATTATTCAAGACAGGGGACAGAGGCCTATCACATATGAAAGACTACATGGCCATTTTCCATAACACGTTTATCTCCAAACGCTTAATTTTAAAACTTAAAATCAATCACGTCTAGCTATTCTGCAACCAGAACACCCAGGGAAAACACTAGGCTGAATAAGAGCCTGGGCACAAATCAGGGTGTCTGGGGATGTAGGTCGCCAAGGGCAGGAACAGAGGCCCAGGGGCTCGGATGGGTGTCTCAAGCGAATGTCCACAGAGGAGTCAGAGCAAGCTTTAGATTAAAATTCGCTCCTTTTGCTGGGCTGCCCCTGTAGCATATGGACGTTCCCAGGCCAAGGATGAATGCAAGCCGCAGCTGCAACCTACCCTACGCCATGGCTGCAGCAATGCTGGACCCTTAATCCACACCACAGGGGGAGCTCCTAAAATTCATTCCCGATACCCCCCTCCGCATTTTCCTTTCACACAACCTCCTCCTCGCCTATTACTTAGACCTTTGAGGAGGTCTGTGCACACACAGAGGAAACGCCAACAGCTGATGGGGGCCCTGAGTTTCCCTGGCCTAGTCCGCTGGCCTCATCTGCTCATCGTGCTGACTCCTTCCTTCCTCATTTTCTTCAGCTGCCAAGAAGAAACGGTGCTCGGAGGGGATCTGGGCCCACCCCGGAGGAGCGGGTGCCAGCACGCAGCCCCACCCTTCTGCTCCCGGTGGCTCAGCTCAAGGGCCTGCCCGGCCGGGGGCCGCTTGCTCACAACGTCCCAGCACTTGGCCCAGGGAGGACTCGGGGCCGTCGGCACCCCTGACCCTCATGCCGCCTGCCTTCCCAGGCAGCTTCGGGTGTGGACGTTCACCTTAGGATGTCGCCCTTGTTGAGATGGAGCAGGACGTTGTAGCCCTGGAACTCGGCCTCGCCGGCGCAGAACACACCCTTGACCCGCAGGTCCTGGTACATCTCCTTCAGACTCTGGAGGCACCTGGTCATGTTCTCGCTGTTGATGTTGGCGTCGAAGGAGGACATGGGCTCCTCGCACATGAAGTGAGCACAGTGGATGTGAAAGCGCGTGCACTTCTCGATCAGCGACACGGTCACCGGGTCACACAGGTGCTGCTGCGTGATGTCCTGGACACAAGCGAGGCGGGAAAGTCAATGCGCGCACGTCCCGCCCGCGCCTCCCGTGCCGGTGTTTCTTGTACACACGCAGAGCACCAACAGTCTCATGTGTAAGAATCTGCCATCAGAGGAGTGCCCGGCATGGTGCAGCGGAAACAAATGCGACTGGGAACCATGAGGTTGCGGGTTTGATCCCTGGCCTCTCTCAGTGGGTTAAGGATCCAGCGTTGCCATGAGCTGTGGCTCGGATCCCGCATTGCTGTGGCTGTGGTGTAGGCCAGCGGCTACAGCTCCGATTGACCCCTCGCCTGGGAACCTCCCTATGCCGCGGGGGCTGCCCTAAAAAGACAAAAAATAAATTAATTAAGTAACGAATTTAAAAAGAATCTACTATCGGAAAAATCATGCTTGTTACCTGAATTTCTCAGATTTCAATTTGAAACAAAGCCCATGAAGATTTACTAGGACTCTGTACAGATTGTGGGTTTTTGCTACAGATGAAATGTAACTGAGGCAAATGACCAGACCTCTCCTTTCGGTCTGGAGTTCCCTGTGTTTCCAGTGACCTGCTCCAAAGCGGCGCGTACCTTCCGTATGCCCCGCGTGCGGTTCCACAAGAAGTCGTACCAGTCCCTCAGGCTGCCCTCCTTCTGGTCCATGATCTGGGTCACCAGGTAGTCCATGGTCCTGCTGAGCACTGCGGAGGGCCGCAGCTCGTGCGGCAGGGGCTCCTCCTGGTCGGCTGAGGAGCGGCTGTACTCCTTCACGGCCGCCGCGTGGTCCACCTGCGGGAGGGACGAGGGACAAGCAGCTGGGCGGCAGGGGCTGGGCCCCAAAGTGAGCGGGGCGATGACACACACACTTAAAGGAGGTCAGTACCACAGAAAACTATTTTAAAACATGAAAGTTCTGTTTGAAGATAACACTTAAAATTCAAAGACAACAGGAGTTCCTGACTAGGAACCATGAGGTTGCGGGTTCGATCCCTGGCCTCGCTCAGTGGGTTAAGGAGCCAGTGTTGCTGTGAGCTGTGGTGTAGGTTGCAGATGCAGCTTGGTTCCCTCATTGCTGTGGCTGTGGTGTAGGCTGGCGGCTGTAGCTCTGATTAGCCCCCTAGTCTAGGAACCTCCATATGTTGTGGGTGCGGCCCTGAAAAGCAAAAAAAAAAAAAAAAAAAAAAAAAAAATCATTAAAGAAAATTTCAAAGACAATAAATTGAGAAATTTGTTTTTGGCAAGCGTGACAAGATGTGAAAATAAGAAGTTATCACATCAAGAAGCAGAAGGAATTTAAATGAAGACACACCTGCTTGGCTCCAAAACACAGAGGTGTGACCGGTAAAGGAGGTTACAGACTGGACAAGGTTTAGCTCAAACACCAGACTGAGTCCAGACAGGCCAGAGACGGAGCCAAGCGAGGGGGTGGGGGGAGAGCAGGGCCCGGTGAAGGCCCGGAAGAGCCTGGAGCTGTGTCCTCCAGCTGCAACAGAGGCTGAAGACATGTGGCTGAGGGAGAAGCGGAAATGCCTGAAGTCTGCGCCCAGGGCCCACGCTACAAGCTGTCCTCAGCTCCCTGGGGCAGGGGCCCTGGGCCTCGCCTGGCTGGGGACCTGCATCAGGAGAAGGCCGCTGGAATCCATGGGTCAGGATGGGAGAAGCCTGTACGCCAAACTCACAGAAAGCAAAAAAACCTAAAATGTGCAGACTCCTGGGGAAGCGATTTGGGGGCCGACATGAGCACATGCTGAGGAACCTGCGGAGAGGTCACCCCGCGGCAGCGCTCCATCCTCAGGACCCAAGGACGGAAGCAACCTGGAGGCCTTAGAAGTGCTCCCCACAGCACGTGCCCAACAGAGTGAAAAGCAACACGGAAAAACTAGAAACAGCCCGATGACTGCAAAAATGGGGGGTTCGGACAGACAGCTCATCAGATGATGTGTATTTAGAACTTTAAATGCCTATAGTTTACCACGACAAAAGAAAGTGCTCGTGATAGAATTTTAAGCAAAAAAGGTTCCTACAAAACAGCATAATCTCAACTCATCTAAAAAACTTCCATCTGTATCTATTTCTACACCTAAGGAAGCCTGCGGTCCAGCGGCACACACCGCACGTGCAGATGGTGGGGTGCGGCTGTTCCCGCACCCCCACCCTCCCCTTCGCGCAGAAGTCGCAGGAGCAGCCTCCCTCCCTGCGTCCCGGCTCCGCCGCAGTGATAAACAGGCAGCGGCGGGAGAGGAGCCCGGCCCCGCGGGGCTCTACCTGGTCGGTCCCCGGGACCACTTCAAAGATGCTCAGCTGGCTCCGCGTCTCCCGCATGTACCGCTCCTTCTCGGGACACATATCCGGGCACGTCCCGACGAAGGTCCTTGCTTTGTCCAGGTCGGTTCTTTTCACCCGAGCTGAACGACGACAAGTAAAAGTAAGACCATACCAGTCACTGGGAAGACAGAGAGCGCGTTTGCATAATGAAACAGGGAAAAAGAAGCATCACACACAAACCTCAGAGGAACAGAGAGAATTTTTTTAAAACTTGGCCTTGGAGAAAGGAAAGCACAGCCTCGCAGCAGGCGGAGGGCATCAAGGCCACAGAGACCCCCCAGGCCTCTCCCCCAGCGGGGTCTCCAGCGGCCTGTCACAGCTGGCGGAGGGGCACATGTGGGAGTTTATGCCTCGCAGAAGGACCTCCAGGATCACAATCGTACTGCAGTATGTTTGTTAAAAGGATCGATTTGGGAGTTCCCTGGTGGCTCACCAAGTTAAGAACCTGACATCATCACTGCTGTGGCTCAGGTTTGATCCCTCGCCCAGGAACTTTCAAATACCGCAGGGGTGGCTCAAAACAAAACAGAAAAACCCCGAACAACCACAAAAAACCAAAAAGATCAATTGTTCAATGACAATATTCAAAATATGCCTGTATTCTAAAATTCTAACTTTCAGTATTTCATCTTTTTTTTTTTTTTTTTTTTTTTGCTGCACACAAAAATTCCTGAGCTAGGGATCAAACCCATATCACAGCAATGACAACAATGGATCCTTAACACACTGAGCCACCAGGGAACTCCTCCTTATCATGCTTTTATTATAACAGGAATCCCATAGTGGAAGTTTACCTGGGTCTTAACCTGAATAAACCACTATTGTTACCCACAGAAGTAAGTAGTTACAAAAGTATCTTTTCAGTGAAATGGAATGTAACAACCTAATAATTCAAAATAGTCATACTGTTGTTTTTAAAAATTCCAACATCTAGTAGGAATTTTATTTTTGGAATATAAGAGTCGCCATGTCCATGACGTAATGTGCGACAGCAGCTTTCACTGCTTATCCAGGAGGCCCTGTGAGTAGTCACAGCTGCACAAAGAGGGGATCGCGCAGGGGAAACGCCTGACGAGGAAGGGAGCACGTGCTGCCTCCTGTCGCTTTTGGTGGCTGCGCGTGTTGGTTAATGTTAACGGGGTATCTGCTTGTTTCATCGCTTGGTTTTCGTCACGTCCACCTGATGATGGCCTCTGCTGTACACCAGAGTGACAGACCCCACCCTCTTTCAGACTCTCCCCCCACAGATTGATCCAGAACACCCATCTGAGCGCTCTGAGCTGCAGGGCAGGTCCCGCTGGCCCATGGCCCGGACGTGTGCTTTCCGAATAGGTCTCGCAGACATTCGGGTGGTTGGACATTTCCAAGGCAGAAACACGTCCAAGCTGGGACGGACACCCCCGCCTTGCTCCCCGCCATCGACGTGAGGGATCCTTTCATGTCTCCGCGAGCCTCACACACACACACACACACACACACGAGCGCGAGGACACTTACAATGCAAGGACACACACACACTCAGCCCCGGGCTGTCAGCCGGTGGCCGACACCCAACACCTCGCTTTTCCCACCTCCCGATCAACACCGGGCCTCTTCCATAGAGAAGCCCGGCTTCCTCCAGGCTGTTCAGACTCCCGCTCTGGGACCAGCAGGCGTCCACCTCTGTCCCCACGACGCCCGGAACGGAAGCGCACCCGCGGGCCCGGGGCAGGAGAAGCGCCGCCCCGGGGCGGCCCGAGCGGGTCCCCGGGGTTGGTCGGAGGGAGAGCCCGCTCTGGCCTCTGCCTCTCCGGACGCCCGCAGACGCGGACTGGCGTCTCTGCTGGGCTCGCTTTCTCGTTCTGACTTGACGGGCCTTTCTGGAGCTGAAGTCGGCCCTTTGAGAGGAGCCAGAGACGCTTCCCCGGGCTGACATCTCGCGTAGCTTTACTTGCGGAAGCTTCTGCTCGATGGGAAATCGTGATTTTTTTTTAATGTGTGTTCCCTCCGTGGCTAAAAACTGCCCTGTATTCATTTAGCATGTGGATCAATGCGTGTGAACGTTCCTCCAACAGCAGAACGAGGTCACGACCCTCTCGGCACGTGACCGCGTGTGACGCTCGCCCGCAGGGACCAGGGAGCAGCAGAGCGCGTGTGCGCTCCACGGGCCCCAGGCTCCGCAACAGGGACCACGCGGCGGGCCCTCCCTCCCTCACGGCTCCCAGGCACCCCATACCTTGTCGCATGACTCTGTCCCTCTGGTCCAGCAGGCGGTACTTGTCCTCAGACGTCTCCGCCACGGTCCCCATCAGGGCGCCGAGGGACAGCACACAAGGCCCGAGACCCTCGGAGCCCTCGGAGCCCTCGGAGCCCGAGTCGAAAGGGTCTCCCTCGAACTGATGGGCCTTCAGGAGACTGGGCTTCTTCGCAGGAGAGCTGCAAGGGAGGCGACACGCTAAGGGCTGAGGACCCCGCGGACATCTGCTCCCGTCCACACCGTCTGAGACGAGCTGACCCTCCAAAGCTGCTGCCCCGAGCAGCCAAGGAGCCATGCGGCGGCCGCGCCAGGGATGAGCAGAGGCGCTCCTCTTGCTATTCGAGCTGAGTCAACCGTTTCGGAACATCTCATCCTCTTTGAAGGTGAGACGCCCCCATTTAAACAGCTGAAATGAACTATCCACAGATTTTTATCTCAAAGAAATGAAACTAAGAGTGGGAAAAAAACCCATTTTAACACTAGGAGGAAATATGCCTCCACCTTCCCGTCCACAGCCTCACTTCAGGAGAGGATGTACTGAAAACACTGGGCATCCTCTCAGCTTCCCCGCTTCCGAGCTGGCCTTCGACATTCCGGGAACTTCCACGTCGAAGACGTAAAGAAAGGAAAAATCAAATTCGCAGCTAAACCGCTAACTGCAAGATGGAAAGTGAGGAAGACCATACATGGGGCAAACTCCGTAAAGAAGGGCTGAACAGAAGCAGGCCTGCTGGGCACGGGAAGGTGGGGCTCCCACAGGAGTGTCAGGCCACACGCCCAGGCCAAGGGCAGGCGGCCTTTGGGAACAGAGACTCCTGGAGACGGGACTCTTGGGCAGTGCCCGCCACACGCCAGACCTGGCCTGAGGGCTGTGCACGCGGCCGCCCAGCTGTAACGCAGCCGAAAGGGAGATGGCCTCACGGCGATGAGCTGGGCCCGCCGGGTATCCTGCTGAAAGAGCTCTACGTGCAGACAGGAATGCAGAGCTGCTACAACCGATCTGACTGGCCTTTTGGGGGGGGCTCCTGCCCACACATTTATGCATCAGCTGGAACCAGAAAACAGCCACGGCACAGCCTGTGGCCCTGAGACGGACGCGAGGGGCCCAGGGCCTCTTCCCGGCCCCGCCCTCCCCCCCAGCACCGACTCAGCTGTCAACGTGCCACCCACTTCCCTTTGGTGCTACGTCATGCCAGCAGTGAGACCTCTCCTGGCCAATGACGGCAGAGGTCAAAGAACCCACGTGCCGTGGGAACACACGCGTTCGAAGGGCCCGCCACACCTTTTACTCAGGAGGCTGCCGGCCACAGCCCTCCCCACGGGCTTGCCGAGGGGGGAGTGCTGAAAGGGGGGCTCCTCGGCGCCCTGGCCAGCTTCGCCATCCCCCGGCTTCTTCTCCTTGAGGGAAAAGGGTTTCTTGTTGGGACCTGAGGACACAAACGTCAGAACAAAGTTTGCGACATCACAAGTCACTTGACACCGGACTTTCCTTTTTCTCAAGAAAGTAGTATTTTAGTTGCTATAGGAGGTTACGACGAAGCCCAAGGGAAACTATGAGACAGCCCCCCCCCCCGCCCCCGCTCCAGCCCCAGGACTGGGAAACGGGCTCACAGCTCAAAGGCACTGCACACAGAGCACTGGGGACTGGGCAAAGAATGAGGGAAACTCACTTATTTTTTTCTTGTGCCAGAAGATGGTCATGTCTTTGTGCAGACCCTTCCCCTTCTTCCGGGCCAGGGCTGCGGAGGCCTGGAAGACAGCCCACAGCACAGAGTACAAAGCCATCCGGAGGCCACAGGAAATGAGATTAAACTCCCAGATGCAATTAGCAGACATTGTACAGGACCCAACCTCTACCAGCTGCATGTTCCGCCCACACGTCGGCCTCCGGCCACGGCCCCCGCGGTCCTCGCCTCCCTGACCTGTCTCACAAGCATGGGCTGGCGCTTCTCCTGCTTTGTTTTTTTAATCCTTTTAGGGCCACACTCACGGCATATGGAGGTTCCCAGGCTAGGGGTCTAATCGGAGCTGCAGCCGCCAGCCTGCACCACAGCCACCGCAACGCCAGATCCAAGCCGTGTCTGCGACCTACACCACCGCTCGCGGCAACGCCGGACCCGTGACCCACTGAGCAAGGCCGAGGATCGACCCTGTGATCTTGTGGACACTCGTTGGGTTCGTTACCCCTGAGCCACCACAGGAACTCCCTTCCCTCCGTTTCGAAATGAATGACTTTACTGTGACAGGACCCGTAAGCCTGGCCTGAATGGCATCTGGTGAGATGATGCCCACTACCTGGTTACCTGCGCAGCAAGGGAAAGACAGCCAGGCACGCTTAGACACACGGGGAAGCTGCGGAAGGACACGTGCGGGCACAGTGCATCATAAAATACACATACACAAGGCCAACTACATGTCAGTATGCCCGGAGCCATAGCTACGAAAATGTCTAGACAATTACATACCACACTAGAAGACCGGGCCTACTCTAACAGGGCCATGGGGTGATGCGGGGCCCTCGGCATCCTGTGTGCCAACGACCTGCTTACAGTGGCAATGGGTCGATACGTACACTTATATACACGTCTACATATGTGTGTTTTTATGGCTGCACATGGAAGTTCCCGGGCTGGGGACTGAGTCTGATGAGCAGCTGCTGACCCACACAGCAGCTACAGCAACACCTTACTCCACTGCACCAGGGCCAGGGAATTAATTTTTTTTTTTTTTTTTTGGTCTTTCTGTTTTAGGGCCACACCCACTGCACATGGAAGTTCCCAGGCTAGGGGTCCCATCGGAGAAGCAGCCGCCGGCCTACGCCACAGCCACAGCAACACGGGATCCGAGCCGTGTCTGCGACCCACACCACAGCTCATGGCAATGCCTGATCCCTAACCCACTGAGCGAGGCCAGAAATCAAACATGCAACCTCATGGTTCCTAGTCAGATTCGTTTCCTCTGCATCACAACCAGAACTCCAAATGTTTACATAGTTTTATAGTTTTAAGGTTCAGTTAGAATAGAAAGCACATTGCAATAGCCAGAAAATAACTTAAAAAAAAAGGGGGGACTGCTGTATGATCCAGCAACTCCACTCCTAAGTACATACCCAAGAGAACTAAAGCAGGGTCTTAAGGAGACACTGCACAGCATTTTCACGGCAGCATCACTGACGGTACCCCATTGCTGACAGTACCCATCGCTGACGGTACCCCACGGTACCCAATCGCTGACAGGACCCATCGCTGACGGTACCCCACGGTACCCCATCGCTGACGGGACCCCATCGCTGACGGTACCCCACGGTACCCCATCGCTGACGGGACCCCATCGCTGACGGTACCCATCGCTGACAGTACCCATCGCTGACGGGACCCCATCGCTGACGGGACCCCATCGCTGACGGTACCCCACGGTACCCCATCGCTGACAGGACCCCATCACTGACGGTACCCCATCACTGACGGTACCCCACGGTACCCCATCGCTGACGGTACCCCATCGCTGACGGTACCCATCGCTGACAGTACACCATCACTGATGGTACCCCACGGTACCCCATCGCTGACGGTACCCCATCGCTGACAGTACCCATCGCTGACGGTACCCCATCGCTGACGGTACCCCACGGTACCCCATCGCTGACGGTACCCATCGCTGACGGTACCCCAAAGGTGGAAGCAGCCTATGTCCATGAACAGATGACTCGATAAACAAAACAGGCAAATCAGGGAACAAGACGGCAAGAGGAGTGAGACGTGGCCCTCACCTTCTCCCACAAACACATAAAAAAAAAAAAAGGAGTTCCCGTCGTGGCGCAGTGGTTAACAAATCTGACTAGGAACCATGAGGTGGTTTCTTGAAAAAACATCGAAGCAATAGAAGAGATCCACGTGATAATTTAAAGTGGGCCGATTTATACATAATAGGGATTCCAGGAGGAGAAAAAAAGAGGATAGAAAATATTTGAAAAAATTACGGCCTAAAACTTTCAAAATCTAAAGAAAACAGATTATCAAGATACAGGAAGCACAGAGGGCACCAAACCAGTTGAACCTAAACAGGCCCACACCAAGGCATATTATAATAAAAACGGCAAAAGATAAAGAGAGGATTCCAAAGGCAGCAAGAAAAAAAAACAAAGAATTATAAGGGGGAGTTCCCGTCGTGGCGCAGTGGTTAACGAATCCGACTAAGAACCATGAGGTTGCAGGTTCGGTCCCTGTCCTTGCTCAGTGGGTCAAGGTTCCGGCGTTGCCGTGAGCTGTGGTGTAGGTTGCAGACGCAGCTCGGATCCCGCGTTGCTGTGGCTCTGGTGTGGGCCAGCAGCTGCAGCTCCGATTCAACCCCTAGCCTGGGAACCTCCATATGCCGCGGGAGCGGCCCAAGAAATGGCAAAAAGACAGAAAAAAAAAAAAAAAAAAAAAAGAATTATAAGGGAACTCCCATAAGGCTATCAGCTGATTTCTCTACAGAAACACTATAGGCCAGAAGAGAGTGTGTAAGATACATTCAAAGTTCTCAAAGGGAAAAATCTGGAGCCTAGACTACTCTACCCAGCACGAATATCATTTAAAATAGCAGGAGAGAGAAATAAACAAAAACTGAAGGAGTACAGCCATACGAAACCTATTCTAAAAGAAATACCGAAAGGGCTCTGCTAAATTTAAAAAAAAGTAAGAAGAAAAGAGGACGACAGAAATCGCAGCTGGAAAGCAATCACTTAATAAGCCAGCACGCAGACCTAAAAGGGAAAAATACTATTAGAAACGTGATGATACACCAGGAACATCGTGAGGACAAACACGACATTAAGGACCTCAAATCCTAAAATGCGGGGGAAGAAAGTAAGAAAATCTAAGGTCAAATTGGAGCTCGAGCTGCCAGCCGACACCACAACCACAGCAACGTGGGATCCAAGGCATGTCTGCGACCTACACCACAGCTCGCAGCAACACTGGATCCCCGACCCGCTGAGCAAGGCCGGGATCGAAGCCACATCCTCACGGATACTAGTCAGATACAATGTTGCTGCGCCACAACAGGAACTCCCCCAGACTCTTGTTTTTATAATGCGTCTGAGCCTATATGACTATCAGGCCAAAGCAAGCGAGTACAGGAAGGGGTTAACAGACTTGAAAAACAGGGCAACCACAATATATATAAAAGAGAACACTATGAATTATATGCCAACAAATTTGACACCTAGAAGAAATGGACAGCTTTCCAGAGATTTATAGCCCACCAAAAGTGAATCAAGAAGAAACATATCAACTGAACAGACCAATCACTAGAAATGAAATTGAATATATCAAAAAAACACTCCCCCAAGAGTTCTCATCATGGCTCAGGGGTTAGCGAAACCGACTAGCATCCGTGAGGATGCGGGTTCGATCCCTGGGCTCACTCAGTGGGTTAAGGATCTGGCGTTGCTGTGAGCTGTGGTGTACATCACAGATGCACCTGGGGATCCCGTGTGGCTGTGGCAAAGGCCAGCGGTTACAGTTCCAATTGGATCCCTAGCCTGGGAAGCTCCATATGCCATGGGTGTAGCCCTAAAAAGCCAAAAACAAACAAACCACAAAAGACTCCCTACAAACAAAAGTCCAGGACCAGACAGCCTCACAGGCGAATTCTACCAAACATAGAAAGAAAAGCTTACACTCATCCTTCTTAAACTTATCCAAAAGTTTGAAGAACAAGGAATACTCCCAAAGATATTCTATGATGCCACCATCACCCTGATACCAAAACCAAAGATTCTACAAAAACGAAAATTATAGGCCAATATCTTTGATGAACATAGACAAAAAAATTCTCAAAAATTTTCACCAACTGAATCCGTCCACACATAAAAAAGATCAAACACCATAACCAAGTGGGATTCATCCCAGGTTCATTAGGATAGTTTGACAAATGCAAATCAATCAACGTCACAAACCACATCAACGAAAGAAAAGTCAAACACCACATGATCATCTCAATAGATGCAGAAAAAACGTTTGACAAAATCCAACATCCATTCATGATAAAAACTCTTACCAAAGTGGGTACAGAGGGAACACACCTTATCATAATCAAAGCGTTTCAAGACAAACCCACAGCCAATGTATTCCACAGAGAAAAGCTGAAAGCCTTCTAACTAAAATCGTTTCAATCAATGTTATTCTCCAGAATATTCAAACAACTTATACAACTCAACAGCAAAAAAATATTTAAACAACTCATACAACTCAACAGCAAAAAAATATTCAAACAACTCATACAACTCAAAAAAACAAACAATTGAAAAATGGGCAGAAGACCTGAATAGACATTGCTCCAGGAATGGCCTATAGATGGCCAACAGGCACATGAAAAAATGCTCCACATCCTCATTATTGGACAAATGCAAATCAAACTGCAATAAAGTACACACTTCACACCGGTCGGAATGGCCATCATGAGCAAGTCTACGAAAAACAGATGCTGGAGAGGGTGTGGAGAAAGGGGGATACTCCTACACTGTTGGGGGGAATGTCAATTGGTGCAACCACTGGGGAAAACAGGATGGAAGGACCTCAGGGAACTAAATATAGAACTACCATAGGACCCAGCAAGCCCACTCCTGGGCATATATCTGGACGAAACTTTCATTCAGAAAGATACATGCACCCCTATGTGCGTTGCAGCACTGTTCACAAGAGCCAAGACATGGAACGAACCTAAATGTCCACTGACAGATGAATGGATTAAGATGTGGTACATATACACAATGGAATACTACCCAGACATAAAAAAGAAAATAATGCCATTTGCATCTACAGGGATGGAACTAGAGACTCTCATACTAAGTGAAGTAACTCAGGAAGAGAAAGACAAATACCATATGCTATCGCTTATATCTAACATACAGCACAAATGAACCTATCTACAGAAAAGAAATAAACTCATGGACACGGAGAACAGACTTGTGGTTGCCAAGGGGGAGGGGGTGGGAGTGGGAGGGATGGGGAGTTTGGGGTTAGCAGATGCAAACTATTGCATCTGGAGTGGATAGGCAATGAGATCCTGCTGTACAGCACAGGGAACTATATTCAGTCACTTGTGATGGAACACGACGGATAAACGTGAGAAAGAGAACATAGGTTTATGCATGACGGGGTCAATTTGCTGTACAGCAGAAATTGACAGAACATGGCAAATCAAGTATAATAAAGATGTTAAGTGGTGCATCCATACATGGAATGAAGGAATACAAACACAGGGGTGAACTTTGAAGACATTAAGCTACAGAAACAAGCCAGGCACGAAAGGTCCAATATTGCATGTTTCCACTTAAATAAAACATCTAGATTCTAAAACAGGCAAATTCGGAGAAACAGAAAGTAGATTAGAGGTCGCCATAGACGGGAGGAAGGAAGGGATGGGGAGTTCGTGCTTAATGACTAGAGAGTTTCTGTTCGAGAAGACGGAAAATTCTACAAGTAGATAATGTGATGGTTGCACAACATTGTGAGTGCAACTAGTGCTGCTGAACTGGGGAAAAAAATCAGTAAAAAGGAATAATTAGCAAAAGCCCTAAAACTGCATATATTTCACAGAACTTCCACTCTCAGGAATTTAAACAAAGGATATAAACTATTCAGAAATATACGCACAAAAATGTCCCCAAATAGAAGGTGGGCCAAGTAAGCACAAAGGAGAGAATGCCACGTAGCGCTGACATCCCCACTCTGACCTGGGCTGTTCCTCGACTTCAGAAGCTGCTAAGGACTCCCCCAGAGGAGGGTCACAGTTTATGTGTGTGATGCCATTTGTGTAAAAACCACGTGACTATGTGTCTACAAAGACATTCATCAAAATGTGCACAGCTGATCTGGAGGAGAGAACTATGGTGGCCCCTCCCGTAAGGACTTCTGGGGATTTTTTCCCCTATATTGACAAGTAATGATGGAAAATGACTTCCATCATTTTCAAAAGTACGAGAGGGAGTTCCTACCGTGGCTCAGCGGTAAGAAATCAGAGTAGTTTCCATGAGAACGCAGGTTCGATCCTGGCCTCGCTCAGTGGCGTAAGGATCCAGTGCTGCAGCGAGCTATGGTGTAGGTGGCAGACTCAGCTCATACCCCATGTTGCTGTGGCTGTGGTGCAGCCCGGCAGCTGCAGCTCCAATTCGACCCTTAGCTGGGAACTTCCACAGGCCTTGAGTACGGCCCTAAAAATAAATAAATAAATATACAAAGTAGGAGAACATGCTTCCCACTTTATAAACTTATACACAACTTAACTTTCCCCATAAGAATATTCAGAAAAAAATAACAAAGATATAAAGCTATGTAACGGGAGCAGCCCATGTATGCCACACCCTCCAACCACTGTGTTGTGCATACATGTGCATAAACACACATGGGAGTCCAGGTTTGTACACGACTGACTAACCGGTCATCTCTGGAGGATGGGACTACAAAGGGACGTTACTTTCTCTGCATCGTTTTGAATGCTTACAGTGATCATGCACCATGAGCAAATAAAACAAAATTTAAAAAACCAAGGAAACTCGGGCTTGAAAAAGTGCTGTTACAGAAACACTTCCGTGTGCTTTAGAGAAATCTGACTTCACGGGAATCAGTCACCCAGCACAGAACCTTGCTTTCAATGGGGACTGCAAGCTTTTCACAAATGACTCTAACTGATGAAATAAACTGTGCTAGTCCAATCTTCCAAGTGAAGAGTACTTTTTAAAAGTCTAGCAAGCAAATAACTGAGAGATTAAAAAAACAGGTTTTAAAGTGGCAAAGTTCACACGAACTCTGTGGGAGTACTCACATGATCAAAAAAATACACCACGGCAAGCTTTTTGTTGCGCCTGGTGTAGATGCGCTGCACTTTCGCAATTTTGCCAAAGTGTTTCTCCAGGCTGGTCCTGTCATTGAGATAGTCAGGGATGTTCTTGCACTGAATTGCTGTGAGTTCAGTGGGAGACAAGCCCCCCAAACCCTCTGTGCTCTCACTTCTCTTACTCTGACGGCCAGGAGTCCCTCTTAGAGAATCTAGGGGATCAGAGAACAGGCACAGACATGTATCAGATGCAATGTTTTCAAACAGCAGGAGGCACCAACTAGGTAAGAGCAAAGGAAACCTTCATAGCTGTAAGCCCCGCTCCAAGACCTACGGTGTGTGAGGATCCGGAGGGTTTTACCGGGGAGTTACCAGGAAATTCAAACTAATGCCCAGGGGAATTTACCAGGAACTTGCCACAGGATTTACCGGACGTTGTCCATTTGCAGAGCTCACCTTCCTTTTTATCTCTACTTTCAGCTTCTTCCTCTTTATTCACACCTGGAAGCCGGGAAGGTACCAGGACAGACTGACTGCCTCCTGGGATGGCCACGTGGTCGTTTTCCCCAGACTCGGCACAGCCGACGTCCTTTTTAGATTCCTTGTTGCCCAGTCGACTGGCTTCTTTATTGCTTTTGAAGACATCCTGTATCGTCCGGCCAAACAAAGTGCCCCCCCGGGGTCGATTCAAGCGGACAGGCCGTTTGTCTGGAGGATGATCGCCCCTCGACAGAGGGTCCAGATCTTCTGCTGCATCATGACCGTGTCTCCTTGGGGACCGATCCTGGTCCTCCTTCCTTTTCAGCCCTTTGATGAGGCTGGGAAGCGGTTCCATTTGGGAAACAGCTTCTTCACACCCCTGTCTGACACCTGTTTTGCTACCTGGGAAGGGTTCACCCAAAGACCCTGCAGATAAGGGGAAGCTAGCGAAGCTGCTACTACAACTTCCCAATAGTGATTTAGGGCCTCTCTTCTCTTCCTCTACACTTTGATTGGACAAAGCAGGGGTAAAGGCAGATGATAAATTATTATTACCTGGCTTTGAAAAGGTAAAATTTGAATTGGTGGCCGAAGTACTTGTCATCTGAGGAAATGAAAATGGGGCCAGTCCCCCAGGTCCACTACTGACTGGGTGGGAAAATGTAAAAAATCCAGAAGTAATTTGGCTCTGAGTTTTCTCTGGCTCAGATTCAGTGCCTGATATTGGCCTAAACACTGAATTTTCCAGAGGTTTAAAGCTAAACTCTGTTTTCCCAAAACCAGAGCTTGCCATTTCTCCAGTTTCTGGTCCAAAAGTAGAAGTACTTGGGAATGTCCCAAGGTTGGGTGATTTAAAACTAAACCCTGGGTTTCCAGGCACACATGAACTTGTAGGCCCAGAGGTAGCTACAAAGGCCGGAGTGTGTTCCAGACCAGAAAAGGGACCAACATTTGAGGTTTGGGAGACTCCTAATGTCTGCGCTGAAGAAGAATGACTTTGTCCAAAAGATGCGGCAAAGCTGGACACCTGTGAAAATCCTGAGCTTTTCCCAGATAACGCATTGTTTTGTCCAAAAAAAGAGGGCTGACCAAACTGAAATGCTGGCTTGGCTTGAAATGTCCCTATGGAACTACTGGGAGATGTTGGGAAAACACTAGGCTGCTGCCCACTAAAAGGATGAGTTGGATTCATCTTCTGATCCAATTATTGGAAAGTAACGACACCATGTGTACAAAAGTAGGCCTCTGTCCTCAAGCAGTCTCTTCATCTGCAGAGCTCCCCCTCCTCTTCACAATGAGCTGAAAGACAAAAATCCAAAGCATCACAGCTATGTCCTGCTGGAAAACAGAGACGAATTTTTAATCACAAGTTCGGCAAAGCAAAGGGCTAAGTATTTATTTATTTATTTAGCCACACTTAGGGAAGGTGGAAGTTCCCCCTCATGGGATGGAACCTGGGCCACAAGAGAAATCCAGAGCTGCAGTGGTGACAATACCAGATCCTTAACCCAAGGGAAATCCAAAGTACCAAAGTATTCTTATTTTTGAGGGATACCTTTTTTCTTTTTCTGTCTTTTTTTTTTTTTTTTTTTTTTTTGACTGGGGGAGAAGTTGGTACAAATAAATTACTTTTTTTTTTTTTTTGTCTTTTTGTTGTTGTTGTTACTATTTCTTGGGCCGCTCCCACGGCATATGGAGGTTCCCAGGCTAGGAGTTGAATCGGAGCTGTAGCCACCAGCCTACGCCAGAGCCACAGCAACTCGGGATCCGAGCCGCGTCTGCAACCTACACCACAGCTCTTGGCAACGCCGGATCGTTAACCCACTGAGCAAGGGCAGGGACCGAACCCGCAACCTCATGGTTCCTAGTCGGATTCGTTAACCACTGCGCCACAACGGGAACTCCTAAATTACTTTCTTAAAGAGATTTAAAGGGAGATCCAGGAGTTCCCTTGTGGCACAGTGGAAACGAATCCGACAAGGAACCATGAGGTTACTGGGTTCGAAGCCTGGCCTCGCTCAGTGGGTTAAGGATCCTGCCTTGCCCTGAGCTGTGGTGTAGGTAGCAGACGCAGTTCGGATCTGGTTGCTGTGGCTGTGGTGTAGGCTGGCCGCTACAGCTCCAATTCCACCCCTAGCCTGGGAACTTCCATATGCCGCGGGTGCGGCCCTAAAAAGCAAAAAAGTTCGATCCTTTATAACTTCAAAAAATAAAAATCAAAAGTTTACTGAATCAGTAAATTCATGAAAAACCTCAAGTAGCAATAAGAAAATAAACGCCGTTACATTTTTTCAACTTAAAGAAAGGAGTTTCTAAGGTCTTTCAAGCTCTACAGCCAGAGAATTACAATGTAACACTGTCAAAACCTGAGTGTTTCAGTGTTTCCTCCCACCTAATTTTTCTCCCTACAGTAACCAGAGCGCCAAATACTCTCTCCGGACAAAGAAATAACTTGCGTTTCTACAGCCAGAAACTGGCTCAAAGGACAAGACTGTCCTCGCGGAGAAGCTGACCCCAACCCGACCACGGAGGGGCAGGGGCGCGGGTGCAGCGCGAGGCGAATCTCCGCCTGCGCAGCGGCGGAGCCCGGCTCCCGCCGTTCCCCCTGCGCTCCCGGCCCCGCGCCGTTGGGGACATCGCGCGGCAGTGGGGCAGGGCGCGGCCTCCGCCCTCCCGGACCCTGTGCGGAGCTCACCGTCCGGCTCAGGGACGCCGCCGCCCGCCGTCTCGGGACCCGTCGGCGCCGGGCTGGAGCCGCACCCAAGGACCGCGGCAGAGAGAGCCACCGTTTCCCTATGCGCCGCGAGCCGAAAACTCGGCGGACCCACTTCCGGTCCGTCTTCAGCCGCCCCCCGGCCCCGGCTGGGCCGCACCGCGCGCGAGTTCCGCTTTCCGGCCGGGCGGCGGCGCTGGAGCTTCCGGTGCGCGGCGTCCTTACCCGGCTTCCGCCCGGTAAGGGCGCGAGGCTTCCTTCTTCTTTCCCGAAGTGGGGCGGGGTGCGTCCCGTGTCTCCCCGCTCCGCGCCCCGTCCCACCCGGCCCTCGCTCCCCTCTGCGCCGGCTTCCCACGGGCACGCCTGACTCTGGGCCTCGTCGCCTGTCCCTTCCTGCGGCTAAAGGTCAACCCCGCGAGTGTCCAGCCGTCGCACCGGCACGGTGACCTCCGCTCTCCGGGCGCCATGGCGCTGGCGCTGCGCGACCTGCAGCGCGCGGTCCCGCTCAGGAGGGCGCGGCTGCGGCGGGCGCTGGAGGCCCTGCGGGCGGCGCTCGGGGTGCAGCGGTTCGCCGTCGGCGTCGTCTGCGTGGACAACGAGCGCATTCGGCAAATTAATAGGATCTACCGACGGAAAAATGCCCCCACCGACGTGCTTGCCTTCCCCTTTCACGAGGTAAGTGTTTGAGTGTTTGCCTCTTCTCGTCTAGTCTGCCTTCTCCTGTAAGTTTCCTTCCGTAACTACACCACAGACGTGATTTGAAGTCTTGTTTTGGAAAACCTCCGGTCTCCCCCAGAGTAGAGTGCAGCATGACCATCGCTGGAGGAGGAAGGGGATTGGGTTCTCCATCCTTGTACTGTCAGTGAATTAAAGAGATCGCCGAGTTCCCGTTGTAGCTCAACGGGTTAAGGACCCGTGGTTGTCTCTGAGGATGCGCGTTCAGTCCCTGACCTGGCTCAGTGGGTTAAGGATCCGGTGTTGCTGGTGGCTGGTGCAGGCCATCGCTGCAGCTCCAATTCAACTCCTGGTCCGGGAACTTTCCTGTGCACAGGTGCCAGAAAAAGGGGGAAAAAAAAGAGAGGAGATCAAGAACGTGCTTCTCCAGTTTTAACTGTCATTCAGTAATGGATACGTATGGATCCAAAATTTTAACTGACTCTAAAAATAAAAGGAGTCAGTGGATGACTATTTTAAGCAAACTGTGCCATCTGTCAGGTTATTGCATTCTTGGGTGAATGATTCATTGGCTGCTTCTCACATTGTCAGCAGCAGGGTAAATGGGGGCACCTGTTGGGAAAGCAGTCTGGCAGTTTACTTGAAGTAAATCTTTTTTTTTTTCTTTTCTTTTTTAGGGCTGCACCTGTGGCATATGGAGGTTCTCAGGGTAGGGGTTGAATTGGAGCTGCAGCTGCCCACCTACACCACAGCCACCACAACGTGGGATCCTAGCGGTGTCTGCAACCTACACCACAGCTCATGGCAACGCCGGATCCTTAATCCACTGAGCAAGGCCAGGGATCAAACCTGTTTCCTCGCGGATACTAGTCAGATTTGTTTCCACTGCACCACAACGGGAACTCCAAAGTAAATCTTGATGTACTGTTTAATCCATTGTTGTCAGTTCTAAGGAAATCAATCGAAAGAGTAAAGAAAATAAAATGCTAACTGTGTAACATAAAAATGTATTAAAGTATCGACTTATTTCCCCTAGTAGGCAGTAAAAATATTAACACCCTAAAGATCAAGCCACGGGTGACTGGCTTAGCGCGAACCAGCCTCGGGATCGCGCTGCTCTTTACGGTTTTGTGTGGGACAACGGGGACGACTTTGTTTCTGCAACAGAAAAGTGAACTTGCCTCTGTGTGGTTGAACTCGGTGGAATCTGTGGAGCTGGGTACTTGTACACTAGGAAGGATGAAAGAAATGGACAGTGGTTCCTTTGGCAGGGTGGACACATCTTAGGCCACTCGTGTGGGGTGCCTCTGCCGTTGTCCCCCACTTCTTGGCCTTGGGACTAGCAACACAGGGTCTCTCAGAATGAAATCTATAGGCCTGTGGTCGGTTAGCATTTCGAGGTCGTGTTCTCCAAATGTGTGTTTCCTCATTTTCAGAATCTAAAAGCAGGCGAAATTCCCCAGCCTGCTTTTGCAGATGACTATAATTTGGGAGACATTTTCCTGGGAGTGGAGTATATCTTGCAGCAGCGCCAAGAAAACGAAGATTATTATGACCTGCTCACTGTAAGTGGGATGCGGAGTGGCAGCGCCTGGCTCAGAACAGAGGCCAGCGTCCTTGGTCCGGGCCGTGGGAAGAGGCCGCAGGGGCCACGCCAGCAGCCACCCCCTGGTCCCCATGTGGGACACGGGTGGCTGGGGGCAGCGCCCGCCCATCCTCCTGCAGAGCGACGCGAGCCCAGGCCGTGGGGTCTGCGTTGCTGTGGCAGCGCTGGGTGAGGATGTGTAACTGAGGGTGGAGCTCCCACAAGGGCCTGGTTCTTAGCTTTTTCCTCTGGAGAACGAGCTTCTTACTAAACCTTCCCCCGTGGCCGCTCGCAGGCCTCCAGGCCCTTCAGATTTGTCCTCCGCTCATGTGCAAAAGGGCAGAGGGCATGCTCTGAAGGGGGTGTGTTTCAACGTCCCCGTGGATTCAACTGAGGCCTCTTCCTGTGGCCGCACAGCCGCACCCGCACCCTGAGGTACTGTCTCCGGGAGTCCTGGTGCTGGAGGCTTAAAGCAGGGCTTCCCAGCAGGACGCGGCGCAGGTCAGGGTGCCGGCAGGAGGGGCTGTGCTCGCTCCTGCACAGACACGACCGCGCAGCACAGGCCTCAGCTCTGGGATCCCTGCGGGCGGCAGCTGTGCCCCTTCCACTGCCCCCTGCCCGCCCTCCTCGGGCCCTCATCCCCCGGCACGGGCCCTGGCTCTCCCCACTGCGCCCAGCTCCTCGGGGACCTGCCCCGCTGGTCCTGCACGTCGTCCTCCTCACCGCCCGCCCACGGCCTGCAGGCGCCCAGAGGGGGCTCGAAGCCCCACTGCCAGGCGTCTGCCGAGCTCTCTCTGACTCCCTTCCTCTGCCTCTCTGGCCCATGGTCCAGACCACCCCCTGAGGCGGCTTCTTAACTGTTCTGACAGGTGACTGCTACCCACGGGCTCTGTCACCTGCTGGGCTTCACCCACAGCACGGAGGCGGAGTGGCAGAAGGTAGGAACCAGGCCCTGTCCCCAGCACGTGGGGAGGGTTGCAGTCCCAGGAACCGAGGCTGCTCCACTTTCCCTGTCCGTCCAGAGCAAAAACCAAGTGGAGAAAGACAGGGAAAGAGGGATTCCTAAGGCCTGCTTTCCACAAAGGCTCCGTGTTTGAGATACTACTCCCCTAATCTGTTAACTGCATTATCTATTCACCATTAAAAGAAAGGTCTGACGAGAGACCCTACACAGTAAATTCTATGAAATAAACGGCTTAAAGCGAGAGAATCTTTACAAGGGACCCTGGGAGAGTTGTCGGTGGGAAGCAGGATTTAGAGCGTGCGGGTGTCGGCCACAGACCCTACAGGAAGTTTCGTGGTGGTTTGTTTCCTTGCAGGGCGCCAGCATTTACTCTGTTTATAAAGGTCTGTGGTGGTAGACCCACCGCGGCGTGTCTTACAGCTCAAATTATGTTTATCATCCAACGGGCTCTCCGAAAGGCCTAGAAACATCTTTTCATTACCAAAGACGTCTTGATGCACTTGGGCTCTCACCACCTTCCTGGGCGGCGGGTCCGTGCTGGCCGCCCCCCGGCTCCACACCCCTCCCATCAGAGGCCCGCACTGCCAAGGCCCCTTGCCCTCTGCCCCACACCCGCCGCCCTCCCATTCCCCTCCAGCCTGCTCTGTCCCCCGGAGGGGCTGTCCTCACCCACCCCCTGGGCAGGGCCACCCAGTCTGGCCTGTTCTGGGACCCTGTGCCTGAGACCAACAGCCTCAGCCGCCCCCCACCGCCCTGGCTCCACAGACAGCAGGTCGGCACTCCTGGGGCACAGAGCCAGGATCCGCCCTGGGCTGTGTGCGAACCCACGGGCTCAGGGAGGGAACCCCGGCTGGAGGAGTCCAGGCCGCTGGGCAAATTCAGAACTGGCTCTGCCTCGTGTTTCAGATGCACCAGAAGGAGAAGCAGGTCCTGGAGGAGCTGGGCCAGCGTCTGGGGACCAGGCTCCAGCCCCTGAGCAGGGGCCTCTTCTGATGGAACAGCGGTAAGTGTGGATGGAAGATGGACCCTCCCTTTGGCCCCAAGCATCAGGGGCTCCCCCAAACCAAGGTCTCTGGAGTCCTGCAGAAGGGCCAGCCCTAGCGAGTGCTGAATTCCATAAATGAAACCTGTTTCTTTCTTTTTCGTTTTAGGGAGGCACCCGTGGCATATGGTAGTTCCAAGGGTGGGGACTGAATCTGACCTGCAGTTGTGGAAACGCTGGATGGTTTTTTTTTAGGGCTGCACTTGCAACATATGGACGTTCCCAGGCTAGGGGTCAAAGTGGAGCCACGGCCTACACCACAGCAAGTCAACATCTGAGCTGCATCTGCAACCTAGACCACAGCTCACGGCAATGCCGGATCCTTAACCCTCTGAGCAAGGCCAGGGCTCCAACCCCCATCCTCTTGGATGCTAGTCAGGGGTTCATTACTGCTGAGCCACAGCGGGAACTCCAACACTGGCTCCTTTGACCCTCTGCGCCATGGCAGGAACTCCAAACAGAACTTGTTTCTTAAAATACGAGAAACACATCTCCAGTCAGATCACAGCAGGTGTGTTCTTTCCAGTATCGCAGATAAAACAGTTCTAAGCTCCGAGTGGAGGGTGGGTGTGTAAACCGCCTCCCCGGGGCTTTGCCTCCTGGCAAAGAGGCATCTCTCTCCTGCCTGAGCAGCTGCCCCGCTGGGCAAGCCCCCACTTCCTAGTGGAGCCCTGTTGGCTTCGGACCCATCCAGCCCTCAGGAGCACTGGGACCTGGAGCCTCCATAAGGGAGGGACAGGGCTGACCGTCGAGGTGGCTGCATGGCCAGGCCGACGCTCCCAGGTGACCACAGCACATCTGCCGTCACCTGCCCCGCCCACCGGTCCCTAGGTATACACGGTGCCTGAGTTCTCTGCAGACCCCGGCACCACGTGGCTGAGCCCCTGCGGCTGCATTCTGTCCTCTGTCAGTGTCCCTGCCTTCTAAATATTAAGTTAAAGCTGGGAGTTAGCCTAGAGCTTTATCCAGAGCTGTACCTGAGCTGGGGCATTAGACCTGGCAGGGGCGGGCACGGAGCCAGCCTGGCGCCTCCATCGCCAGGACCTCCCGAGCATGTGCTGACCGCAGGTCCCTCCACGGAGCTCCGGAGAGGTCACGGCCTCACAGGAACCCTTTCTGGCCCTAAACCCAGGACACTAGGATTCTAAGAATTTGATTTCACCCATAAATGGATTTTAGAAACATGAAAACTCATTTCCTACTGAATTTGTGTCCTGAGCCTGGACTTTCCTTCCCTGGCTCTCGGGGAGATGAGGCATTGTTGACCTGCCTTTGGCCGGCTGAGCTTGTTCTCAGTTTAAAGTCTCCCATGGCAAAGACCAGAGAGGATCCACAAAGCTCTTGCTCTCTGGGCCTGAGGGACTGTGGGGGTGCTAAGACCTGCTGGTCCTGTTGGCGGGCATTCAGGGGGCCGTCCATCTGCCGTTTCAGCCGACCCATGACCTCTGGTCACACCTAGAATATAGGTGGGATTCCTCCGGGGAGCCGGGCCTGAGCAGAATTTCTGGGGGCCCAAAGTGGGAGGTCCAGCCTTTAGAGAGATGCCTGTGAATGCTGCCCAAGAGCTGAGCCAGCCTCCCTCCCCTCCACCCCGCCACAGCCCACAGCAGTGCCCCCAGGGCCTGACCTTGCCAGCTCCCAGTGCCCCAGGTGTGCCCCAACCCTCCCCTTGTTGGTGTCCGCGCCCCAGGCCGGCCTGCATTCCTCCTGCACCAGTGCCCTGTCTTCATTGGCCTTCCCTCCCCAGAAGGGCAGCCATCCATGTCTTATGGCCACTGTCTGCTGGTTCTTTAGTTCAGGGGTGTTTCTGCATTTGTTAAGGAAACCACTGTGTTTTAGTGGAGAATATGAGCACGTGTCCTGACCTGAGCCTGGGAGAAGCAGGGTCCACCAGCAGCCCTGCCATTTGCCCTGGCCGGGCTGCTGTGCTTCTGGTTCATCCCACTGGCTGTTCCTGCTTTAGGAGCTGGCGCGTCCCCGGTGCTTCACCAAGCTGGGCGCGTTCAGCTTCTGAGGCTGAGACGCCCTGGAGGCACGTTAGAGTGGCCAGGTCAGCAGGACCCCCTCCAGGGCCCGGGGCACAGCCGTTGGGAGAAAACTTTCTCTGCTCACACCGCTTCTGCCGCTGACTGTCCGGGTGAGCGCAAACCAAGACTCAAGCCCTCAAAACTGCCCCCACTCGAGACAGGGTCCCAGCCGTCCAGTTCACTGGAATTCAGGTGCCCACGGCCCCTTCCCTGGTTCTATAATCTGCTCGAGTGGCCCACAGAACTCAGGGGAACACAGGTTTATCAGGAAGGATGCAGACGAAGATGACAGGGCAAGGTCTAGGAGGGTCCCCCACACGGGAGCTGAGAGCTGGGCATGGCCCCTCCCCGAAGTGGCCGCCAGCCCGGCCTCTCAGGGCTGGTCATGGAGGTTCTGTCACCAGGCATCTGCTGATGAAGTCATTGGCCATTGGTGACGGACCGACTTCAGCCCCTCCCCGCTCCCTGAGGTCGGGCGCGGGGCTGAAAGTTAACGCCTCTCATCACTGTTGGCTCCTCTGATGACCAGCCCTGTCCTGAAGCTCTGCAGGCGCCCACAGAGGCACCGCTCCACAGAGTCTCAGGACAGCAAACCGAACAGGGTTCCTGGTCTGCGGAATCCCACGTGACCACTGCCGCGGGGGGCGGGACCCCCAGAGGCGCCTTGCCAGGTTCTCAGGGCACCCAACTCTCCTGGGCACAGGGAGGCGTTTCCTTCGTCCTTGCTGACCCAGCAGGCAGGCGCGAGGACGGAAAGCAGGCCCGCTGGCCTCTGTCCTCGTGAGCTCCCGGAGGTCAGAGCACTGGGAGCGAGCGTCAGGTGCCTGGGCTCCTGGGTGGGGCTGGTCTTGTGAGAAGGATAGGCCGGGACAGAACCCTGGGGCTCCCAGAGGAGGAAAGCGCTAGAAGAGGAGTTGACGGTGGGTCTGCCTGCGGGAGGGGCCCCAACACCCAGGAGCCTGAGGCGGACACCCCCACCGCACAGGAAGCGAGGGGACCGCCCAGAGCGTGACTGGATCTGCGCTGAGGACAGTCCTGGGGCTGAGCCCTTAAGCCTCATGTCGACGGTGTCAGACCCAGCTGGGGTCACAGAAGATTGCTCGTGCGGAAGTCTCTGCACAGTTGGTGACAGAAGTGGAATGGTCTGGTCGGGGACCCACAGGAGGGAAAAGCTGGGCTTCCCAGCCCAGGAGGCGGGCGAATCAGTTCGCTGGTTTACCAGGCCGGCCAAGGGCAGTCAGCGTCTATCAAGTGTCTCCCTCTGTTGCATTAGCGATTATGTTGGAAAGGTCACCATAAAAACAGGACACGAGCCAGCTGTTTAGATGTACAAATGAGGAGACAGGAGGCTGATGGGACGCGCCAGGCCAGGCCCCTGGCTCTCTTGTCATCCGGGCACGGCCGGCCCAAGGGAGCTCAAGGTCGTCGTGCTTCCTCTGACGTCCAGGCGACGGTGAGGGTCCAAGGATGCAGACAGGGACAGGCCCCTGCTCACAAGCCTGGGGGGGCCCAGGTATCCCCAAAGGGGCCAGTGAGAACACGCCCGACACCTAAAAATGGCCTTCTCTGAGCCCTCCCCTGGCCCTCAGGCACCACGCTGCGACTGTCTGGTGTCTCCCGGAGACATTGACGCTTTATGGGGCTAAATCTAGGGGTCTTCTCTCTCCTGGTCCTGAGCCATCTTCCCCGTGAGCTCTGTGTCTGCTGATCCTCACAGCCCCGCATCCAGACCTCACTGCCGGGCCGCTGCCTGGCTTTCTGCCCACACCCCTGGGGAGACAGGCCTGCTGCTCACCTGAGCCCAGCTGTGGAGGTCACAGACCCGGAGCAGGTGCGGGTAGGACACCGTCAGACGCCACCCTGAGGGGAAGGGAGATGCCTTGGGGCGCCGTGCTGCCCGTGTCTGGCTCGCGGCATGGGGCCCCTCTAAGCCCTGCTTACAGCGGATGCTCCCAGGGCCACCCCTGCTGGGGGGACCAATGACACGAGGCTCCCCGGGAGCTCAGTGTGGGGTCCTCACTCAGCCGTGGCGACCAGGACGCAGGCGCCAGATGCCCCCAGCCCCTTCGGAGCTGGCAAGGCCCTGCCACAGTCCCGGCTGCAGGCTACTGGCCTGACCGCGGCCCCAGGGTCCTACCGCCCAGCAGGCCCAGGACACTGGCCTGGAGTCCGGCCAGGACTTACGTGCTGAGAGCAGCCGCTGAGGGGCCAGCCACGTGCCGCATGGTGGGCAGGAAGCCAGTGGCGGAGACCACCGGGGGCCACATGGAGTAACCCACGGGGCAGCCTGGCCCCGGCCCGGCCTGCGGTGGGACTAGGGGTGCGTAGTGGTGGTGGTGATGCACGGAGGGCCGCTTCTGCCTCTCAGCTCTCGGGACAGTGGGGCGGGCCCACGGCGGGTCCTGGGCAGGAAACACACCCGGGGACGTTTCAGCAGGGACCCTGGGCCGCTCCCGGGGCCCCTCCCCCTCACACGGTCCTGACTGAGGCTGGGGCCGGAGTCAGAGCTGTGATGGGCAGGGGAGGGCTAGGCTCCAGCAGAGCTCCACCGGCCCCAGGAGGCAGCTTCCTGGGCCCTGAACTGCACAGCCCGCTCTTCCACTGGGGCGGGACCCAGGAGCACTGGGAGGCTTCAGGGCGGATCGCAGACCCGGAGACCTGCACAGATGCACACGTCCCTGGAAGAAAAGCCACCAGGTCCTCTGTCTTGGTCTGAGGGGTCTCCTCTGCCTACCTGTCGGGTGAGGTGCAGGGGGGCGGGCGCGAGCGCTGGCGGGGGCAGGGCTCTGAGCATCAGCTGCTGCATGAGGATCTGGTGCACCTGCGCGCTCTGCATCAGCATCATCTCCACCATGTCTGAAGGGAGAGCGCCCGGGGGGGGCAGGGGGTCACTCAGACAGCTGAGGACCCAGCGCTCCTGGGACAAAGCTCCAGGGGAGCAGACGCGGTGCGTCCCGAGCCGGCAGAGTCTGCGGGTCTGCAGGTTCCCAGTGGAGCCTTCACGCTCCTGGAGTCCTTGGCTCCACTGGGCCACATGGTGGCCCAACAGTGTCCATGTCCTAACCCCCAGGACCTCTGAACACGGTCTGACTTGGAAAAAAGGGCCCTGCGGATGTGATAAGGATCTGGAGGTGAGGTCACCCAAGTGAGCCAGTGTCTCCATGAGCCAGAGGCAGAGGGAGCTTCGAGGCAGGAGGGGATGAGGCAGGGAAGACAGAGGAGGGCAGAGGCTGGAGGGACCCCGGAGCCCCAGGAGCTGAGGGGCAGGAAGGACTGTCAGCTGGGGCCTCGGGGGAGCAGGGTCCTGGGACACCTTGATTTTGGACTGGGGGAGCACACAGCTCTCTGGCTCTTAGCGCCCCCACCTGCAGTCCTTTCTTGCAGCCCCAGGAAGCCATATGTTCACCAACTCCAGATACCAGGAAATAGTATTTTTTGTCAGTGTGAGGCAAACACTGCTCCTTTCCACAGCAACTGGGCCCTGGGAATGAGGCCCTCCAGGCCGTCAGCCCCCACGAAGGAAGGTGGAAGGCAGCCCGGGGCCAAGGCTGCTGTTCGGGGGGGCTGGGGGGGCCTTCCTGCTCAGACGGCAGCTCTCCCGGCACCGTGCAGTCCGGTCCCCAACATGCATCTTTCTCTCTGTATCACACACCCTGTCTCTCTGGAGCCCAGCCTGACAGATTCTGGCACAGGGCCAGGGAGCCAGGCACCAGTGCAGAAGCTATGTCTGCAGCCCCTCTGGGACAAAGAGCTGAGGTGACCCACGTGGGCCCACAGGGAGCCCGAGAGGGCGGCTTCCCTGGTCAGCCCCACGGGACTCGTCCCCCCCCCCCCCAGGAGAATGGAGCGAAAAAAGATTAGTCGACAGGAGGGGGTGCGCTGTGACGTCACGGCAGAGGGCACACGACAGTGCAGAGGGCACACGGTCTCCAGTCCACAGCCAAAAATATTGTCCATCCCCAACTGGCAACACACACAAGCCTATTCCTGGTGGATCACAGATCTAAGTGTGGAAGGGAAACAGGGCCACAGAGGAAAATACAGAACAATGACCTTGACGGGGTAAAGACGCCTGAAACAAGTCACAAAAGGCACCGACCATAAGGAAAAAGCCGAAAGAACAGAACTTCATTAAAATTAAGAACTTCTGGGAGTTCCCGCTGTGGTGCAGCAGAATGGAATCCGACTAGGAACCACAAAGTTGCGGGGTCGATCCCTGGCCTCGCTCAGTGGGTTAAGGATCCAGCGTTGCCGTGAGCTGTGGTGTAGGTTGTAGAGGTGGCTCGGATCCTGCGTTGCTGTGGCTGTGGTGTAGGCTGGCGGCTGTAGCTCCAAATCAACCCCTAGCCTGGGAACCTCCATATGCCGTGGGTTTGGCCCTAAAAAGCAAAAAAAGAAAAAGAAAAACAAAACGGTAAAATTAAGAACTTCTGTTCCTCCAAAGGCACCTGCAGGCAGCGGAAGGGCCACAAAAAGGACTTGATGTTTGCAATACGTCCATCACAAAGGATCCACTTCAGAATGTGTAAAGAACCCCTAGAAATCAATGAGTGGCAGAAAACCTGAAACAAAAAGGCCAAAATACTTAGACACTTCGCCAAAAAAGGGGATTCAGGTGCCAAAAAATATACGAAAAGGTAACATGCAAATTAAAACCAGAAAGAGCTACCCTGACACGCCCACCAGGTTAGTGAAGATGAAAATCTCTGAAAACACCTCAGTGGGTGAAGGATCTGGCGTTGCTGTGAGCTGTGGTGTAGGCTGCAGACACAGCTCGGATCCCGAGTTGCTGTGGCTCTGGCGTAGGCCAGTGGCTACGGCTCCGATTAGACCCCTGGCCTGGGAACCTCCATGTGCTGCAGGTAGGGCCCTAAAAAGTGGGGGGGGGGGGGGGAAGGAATGAGGCGTGGACTCAGGCTACAGCATGGATGAACCCTGAAGATGTCACTCTCAGTGACATCAGCCAGACACAGCACAACCCCTGTGACTCCACTCGTGAGGCATGTAGGCCGTCAGGATCGGAAAGAGAGAACGTGAACGGCGGGGCAGGGAGGGAACGGAGCGGTCCAGGCACCAGAGCCTCGGTTGCACAGGACGAAAAGGTCTAAGGACCTGCTGCACGATGAGGTGAACATAGTTAACACTGTTCCAGCGTGGTTAAGATGGTGAAACTTTACGCTACCTTTTTTTTTTTTTTTTTTACCAAAATTGTTTTTGGCTGCACCTGTGGCACGTGGAAGTTCCCAGGCCAGGGACTGAACCCGCACCACAGCAGTGACAACGCCTGATCCTTCACCTGCTGAGCCACGGGGAACTCCCACAGTTTTTAAAATTAATTAAATTTTCAAAAAAGGACCTTGAGATGGAGAGCTTATCTTGGACAATCTAGATAGTCCCCATGTCACCCAAGGGTCCTTAGAAAGTGCTGAGAGAAAATACCTATAAATCTAGACCCGAACATCCAGCAAAACTAGTGTTGAAGGATAAGGGAAATAAAAAGAAAGTGAACACTGTGGGAGCTTCGAGAGTCTGTTCTGCAGGAACTCGTAAAACACTCGTTCCCAGATGGCGTGACGGAGGCGGCTCCAGAGGGATGGCCTGAGATGCGCGAGGGTGAGTGAATGCAGTGCACTTAGCATGTGAAGCTACACAGTGTCCCTTTCCGTGAAGTTTTTCTAGAAGGTAGAACTGACAAGGAGAGAAGTTCACCAACAAAGAGGTCGTGATAGGACTTTTGAGATTTCATATTTTTACATTTAAATATTTGATCCAGGTAGGTCCTGTTGTGGCTCAGCGGAAATGAATCCAACTACTATCCATGAGGATGTGGCTTCAATCCTCGGCCTTGCTCAGCGGGTCAGATCCAGCATTGCTGTGAGCTGTGGTGTAGGTCGTAGACGTGGCTCAGGCCCCATGTTTCTGTGGCTGTGGCGCAGGCCAGCAGCTGTAATTTTGATTTGAGCCCTAGCCTGGGAACTTCCACATGCCTTAAGTGTGGCCCCGAAAAGCAAAAAAAAAAAAAAAAAAAAAAAAAAAAAAAAAAATTGATCCAGGTGGAATTTGTTTTGGTTTAAGAAGTAGGATAAGGAACGTGATTTTACTTTACTGAATAGCTAGCTACTTACTGTTTGATTTTTACCAACGATTTTAATTTCATTTTTTCTCTTTTAAGGCGTGCCTGCACGCACGCGCGCGCACACACAGGGTGTGCTGGGTGCACCCTGGAGTCTGATGGTCACTCAAGTTCATCTGGAAAAACCAAGGAGGGTGGTGACAAAAGCCCTCCGGGCCACCTTTGCGTGGGCCACGGTGTGCGCAGCCACCTGGTGCCTGCTTGCGGGAGGTGGGGGGAGGGGAAATGGGCCAGAAGGAGGGCTGTGTTCACTGCCCTGGTTTAGCCATGCACTCACAGGTGTGCCCAGGTACCAAAACCATCAGGCCGCACACTTCAGCAACGTGCAGGTCATTCTATGTCACCTCAATACAGCTGTTTCATTTCTTTATTTTTGGACATGCCCATGGCATAAGGAATTTCGCTGGCCAGGGATCGAACCCAAGTTACGGCAGTGGCAATGCTGGATCCCTAACCCACGGAGACACCAGGGACTTCCTCCAAAAAGCTCAAGTATTTAGGGAGTTCCCACCGCACGCAGTGGGTTAAGAATCCAACTGCATAAGTTCCCGCTGTGGGGCAGCTGATTGATTATCCGGCTTGTCTCTGTGTGGCAGAGGTCTCAGCACTGGCCAGAGAACTTCCACATGCCGAAGGTACGGCCATAAACAAGTAAATGAATAAATAAATAAAATTTGGTTTTTTTGTTTGTTTTTTGTCTTTTTGCCTTTTTCTAGGGCTGCTCCTGAGGCATATGGAGGTTCCTAGGCTAGGGGTAGCCACCAGCCTACACCACAGCCACAGCAACACCAGATCCTTAACCCACTGAGCAAGGCCAGGGATCGAACCTGCAACCTCATGGTTCCTAGTCAGATTCGTTTCCACTGTGCCACGACGGGAACTCCCAATAAATAAAATGTAGGTATTGAAAAGTCATTCAAAGTGAAGAAGTGGTTTGGCCAAGGCTTTCGTGCAGCCAATAACCGGGCGATGGGGTCGCAGCCCAGTTCTGCCGGCGAGTGCAGGGTCTTTAATTAGTTTTCTGCCCTCGGAAGTAACCATCAGTAAGGACATTTTCAAGCAAGTTATTTCCATGTTGGTTTCAGCTGAGTGGCTAAAAGCGGGCCCTCAGTGACTCCCCTGCTTAGGAAGGTATTTTTCCTTTGGGTGGAGAACCTTTAACGTTCGCGAGGGACGCTTACCTTCCTTGATGCTCCCCGCGAGCCGGCTGCGGGAGGCCTGCGGAGCGGGTGGCTGCACGAGGAGCGGCGGCTGAGGCACCTGCTGGATGATGGTGGCGGGGGGCGCGGGGGCCTGGAAGAGCCGGGGTGACCCGTGACCCCGTGTGCCCAGCAGACCCGGGGTCTACGGCGACCCACGCCCGCCGCCCACTGGGGCCTCGAGGGGAGAGAGCCGGCGGGCAGGCAGGCGGGCTGGACAGGCACACGCTCAAGTCCGGGTGTCACTGAGGGCAGGCGCGCTGCCCCTCAGCTTCCTGTGTTGGAGCCCTACCCTCCGAAGTGACCGAGAGGCGGCGACAAAGGTGAAGGAGGTGGCGGGGCCGGCGCCCTCCGACTCCGCGCCAGAGGACCCGCGGGCTCCGGGTGGCCGGCACCTGCAGCCGCGACGTCGGGCCTCCGGACGTGAGAAAGCCGGGCCTGGGGTCTGGCTGCGGAGCCCCGGCCGGGCACTTGCCGGCTTCGGGCCGAGCTCTGCCTCTTCCACGCGCTCTGCCCAGTAGACGCTGCGGGGACTCGGCACGGAAACGGCCTGGGGCTTCTGCCCCGTTGAAATCAACGCCCAACAAGGTGGAGCCCGCGAGGCGGAGGTTGCCGCCTAATCCTCCCGGGCCACGAGGCCCGCCCGGCGGCCTCCTTCGCGGCCCGCGGACCGGCCAAGCGGCCTCGGCTGGGCCGGCTCCTCTCTTTGGAAAGGGGCCGCCGGCGCGAGCCCTTGGCTTCCCGCCGTCAGAGCTCCCGGAAAGCCGAATTCAGGCGCGCAGCTCTCACAAGTGGGGCATCTTCCACCTTCTAAACTCCGCCCTGGGCTTGGGGGCCAAGTTCCCGTCCCCTCCCCCCCCCCCGGGGGGGTCGTTATGAAGTTTTGGAAGAGTCGACCCCCTTCTCCCCAGATTCGGGCCCTTCTGACACCGAACCCCTGATAGTTCTACTCCTGGTGCAAAGGTCAGGAGGCGGCGGAGCGGGGACCCCAGCCCCTCACCCTAAGGCGCAGACAGGACGGCCCCCGCCCGCAGCCAGGGCTCGGGAGCCTGTGAGGCCTGAAGGAAGGAGACACAGAAGTCCCCGCGGGGCACGTCCCCCCGCGGTCAGAGGAGGGACCGCCCTACTTAGGCCAGAGGGCTCTGGGGCAGGGCACCCTCCCCACCGCGCTGCTGCCCGCGGCACGCACGCGGCTCCCCGGGAGGAAGACTTACCGCGTGTTGGAGGAGCAGAGGCGGGTCCAGCGGGGGCGGGGGCGGGGGCGGGGAGACCCCCACGGGCGGCACTTCTGCGGGCGGCGCTGACCCGCGGGCTCCTCTGTCGACCCCCCTCCAGGCCTGGGCCCGGGAGACCTCTTCCAGGAGGTGTTGCTCCTGCAAGGCCACAGCAGGGCCCGACTGGTTGGGGGGTGGGCGCGTGTCCGGGGCTCTCGGGGCACGAGGGTGTGGCCTCTGCGTGCGGGTGGCCCCAGGACGGTCTGTCTCTGGCGTGCTCCGCTCCCCACTGCCACCCCCTGCCCCACGGGGCTCGTGGCACAGCCTTTCTGGAATTGGAGCCTGGCCCTGGAGGCAGAGCCCGAAGGCGCTTCCCGTGGTGCACACGTGAGACATTGACCAAAACCGACTTTTTCCCAGCCGACGGAGGATATGCTCTCGCCCGCACGCCATGTCCCCTTCGCCCCCAAGCAGTGTGCCCATCATAACTACCGCTTGAACCCAAAGGCGCCCCTTTGCCGGGTCTTTCCTGCTGCCGGTGAGCCCGCGTTGGATGAAGCTGGGGCATCTCGGACTCTCCCTTCAGGGACCTTCCGGTGGCATTTCCACCTTTGATCAGGTGCCACCAAACCAGGTTTCTTCAGCTAAATTACCCCCTGTTAGCAGCTCTCTGCAGGAAACCGCCCACAGCAGGAAGCCCCCTTTCCTGTCACTGGAGCAAAGCTCTATTGTAACGAAACCAGGTCCCAGGCTCTGCTCATCTCTGCACAAGCCACCTTCAGGTCTGGTGATCCCAAGGTACCCTGCCTAGCTTGTTCTGTCTGCAGATCAAAGAAGTAGAAGTGAAAAGTCAGCCCTTAACGGGCGACCAGCTCTTTTCCCCAGCCTCCCCTTCAGGCACCTCTTGAAAAAACCTGTGACCCAGAGGCCTCCAGGGGAGCAAAGCAGGAGTGGACAAGCCCTGGCGGGAGGGGACAACTCCGAGCCCCCATCCCCAATCTCAGTGGTCAATTGACAACACTCCCCTGTTCCCTTTAAAAGCTTTCGTGGCTGGGCAGGATCTCGAAGCCGGTGCAGGAGGACGCTGCGTCCCCCGCCTCCCAGATGCTGGCACCTTTCCTTCCTACAGACATTGGTGAGCATGGATTTGGTCAGCCGTGAGCAGCAGACAGATTCGATCTGGTCAGGGCCAGCCTACAGGAAGCAGGCGCGCCTCCTCTCCCCGGGACGTCCCGCAGCTGCTCTCAGCCCTTCAGTGTCCACCCTCAAGTCCCAGCAGCAGAAGCAGGAGCCCATGCCTGCCCGGAGCAGCCCGCAGTGTCAGTGCAGGTCGGCCGTGGAGAGCTCCGCCCAGGCCCCCTTGGCCGCGCGACCTACCCAGAGTCTCTGCAGAAGATCCTTCCTCCTCCGCAGAGCGCTGCACAGGGCGGCCTCCGGCCCGTCCTCGGTTCCTGGAGGGCAGCACAGGCTTCAGGGCTCAGCACCGAGACCTCGTCCCAACACCCCAGCCTCTCCCGCCCCACCTGTCCCCAGAGGAGGAGGGACGAGCCAGGGGACAGAGCTCGGGCGCCCTGTGGGGATTATGTGGGCAATGGGGGGGGGGTTCAGGAAGCTCAGTCTTTGAGTTGGGGTCTGTCCAATGGACTGTCTTATTCCTGGAAAGGAGCCAGAAGGCACGCAGTGTGGATTGCTGCTGCACCTGTGCCAGAAGGCGGTGTGGGCTCTGCTGGACAGGTGAGAGAGAGAGGAGGCCCTCTTAGGGCTCAGGACTGGGCTGAGAGCCCACCCTCCCCCACCTGGAGCCAAGCCAAGCTGCGCGGAGGCTGGCCAGGTCACCAAGCCTTGGGGAGCACCCTCTGCAGCGTCCTTGCATGCATGCCTCTCCTGGAAAAAGGGTCTGGAAGGGGTCTGCTGGTCCCCGGGCTCCTTTCCTCTGGGTGCGGCAGGCCCGCCCCCACCCCCCAGACCTGGGGATGCCAGAGTCCCCAGTTCCCCCATCAGGAGTCCCCCCAGGAGCCCCCACTCCATGGCCCATTTGTACTCTTCCATGTTCTGCACTCTTGCCCTTGGTCAGGTGAGCTGGGATTTTATGCCAGGATTTGGGCCCTGGGCTCTGCCTGGGACCCCACGGCCCAAGGGGCTATTCTGAGTAGTAAGGAACAAGTAGTGTCTCCCAGCACCTGGCCCCGCTGTCCACTCACCTCTGGTCCCTATGGCCTGAGCAACTGACCGAGGCGTCAGGTCTGGGCGCCCACAGATGCACAGGCCCACCTGGATGGGTTGGGCCCCAAACAACCCCCGCCCCAGAGCAAGCTCAGGGCAATGTGGTCTGATGAGGATGTGGCCACGTCTGATCTAACCCGGGCCCCCATCGCCTCGTCTGCAAAACGAGAAGGATACACGTGCCCTCGTAGGCAAGCAGACTGAAGGTGAGGCCAGCTGGGTGTGCGCGTATGTGTGTTACAGACACAGTAGAGTGACTTTCCACCCCTTCCCACTCTGAAAGCAAAGAAGCCTTGAGGAGGGTCTTGCTGTAGCTGAGGCGGGACTCGTACCCGTCTCCAGGCGGGGGTCCTCAGGATGCCCATCCATGTCCTCACGCTCTTGCTCCAGTTTCTGGGAGGAAAAGAGACCACACTGCAGACACGGGCTCCAGGCACAGGCTGGGTGTGAGCCGCCTGGACGGGGCGCCCGACGGAGGGACTGGGAGCAGGGCCGTGGGAGGCTGTGGGGCAGGCGGCCAGGGCGGGACTGCAGCCACACTGCCACACGATGCACACCGGCTCCGCCTCGAAACCTGAGGGCTTGCTCCAGAGTCCACGGGCCCCTTCAGGCAGCTTTTGGAGGAGCTTGACCAGGAGGCCAGCTCGCTCCCACCCACCCTGACCGCTGTCCCTGAGACCTGGGCCAGGCAGCCAGGTTCTGGGCCAGTCCTGGGGTGACCCTTCAGCCCCCTCCTGGGTAGCCCACAAGCAGCCAGGCCTGGGCAGGTGCAGGGCTGCAGGGCGGCCACAGCACAGAGTAGGCAGGAGAGGCAGGGTGGGGGGGGGCTGCTGCAGGGCCACGAGGCAGGGTGCTCACCCCAGGCGGGGCCAGAGGCTGTGGATCCTGTGCTGCCAGGGCCCGTCTCCCCTTAAACATGCCAGGAGGCTCCAAGCGGGGCCTGCATGTGCTCCAGCCTGTGAGTGTGTACCAGCCTCCCTGCATGGAAACTACCAGAAGAAGCTACTTGGTGTTGTACGAACACAAAGAAGAAAAAGTAGGACACCACAGCTCTTCATTAGGAGGCGAAAACCACTAAAAAGGAGAGTTCCCGTCGTGGCTCAGCAGAAACAACTCTGACTAGAATCCATGAGGACACAGGTTTGATCCCTGGCCTTGCTCAGTGGGTTAAGGATCCAGCGTTGCCATGAGCTGTGGTGTAGGTCACAGATGCGGCTGGGATCTGGGGTTGCTGTGGCTGTGGTGTAGGCCAGTGGCTATAGCTCCAATACGACCCCTGGCAGGGGAACCTCCTTATGCCGCGGGTGCTGTCCCAAAACAAAACAAAAACACTAAAAAAGGTTTTACCTTGGAAGCAGGTGGGTTACAGGTGTAATCTAACCTTCCAGAGCTGTGCTGCTGTAACGAGCTTTCAAAAACACGTGTGCCCGGCTGTCTTACCTTCTCCAGGAGTTTCAGGGTCAGTCGGGTCATTTGATCTGCCACTGAGGAGTCCAGCATCCTGGGACCGCAGGAGGGGTCACCGCAGGCCCACCCCCACTTCCGGCTCAGGGCCCTCAGGAAAAACCACTCAGCTAGAGAGAAGCGGCACCAAGCCTGGGCCCCTAAAGGATCCCACGCCGGGCCGGTTTATCTCCTGGAGACCAGCCTCCGGGCCCAGAGAAGAGCAAGTGGACGGGTGGCGACACAGCCGCAGGCAGAGTGTCCAGAGCTGTGGCGGTTGCCAAGTGCCACAGACTCAGGGAGGCCCCAGGTTACCAGGTTTCTGCTGAGTCCTTCCCAGGCTCGCCTGGTGCCCAAGCAGGGTTACCTGTAAACACCACTGGTCCCCAGGTGTGGCCAGGTGGGCCTCCTTGGGAAGGAGAAGTGGGTAGCAGTTGGGGCCAGAGGGGTAGAGCATGGCCCTGGGGGAGGACAGTCTGGACCCCCCACCCCAGGCAGAACCCAGAGGAGTAGGCCGGGGGAGGGGCATGAATCTCTCCCCATGCTCCTCAGGGGACCTGCCGTCCTGAGTTGGTTATGGCCTCCTGGAGCCCTCCAGCCCCGGCCCCTCCTAGGGATCCTTCCAGCCAGACAGGGCTGAAGGCTGGACTCCTTAAGGACAGGGGCAAGGCACTACCTGTCTGCAGATTTCAGGAAACCCTGGGTAGCAAAGGGGTGGCACCAGGGAGCTGGCCAATGAGGCACCTGTGGGCTTCAGGGTGTGGGCTCGAGGTGGACCCACCCCACAGGCACCAAGCCAGCATGTCACAGGACGTGGGGCCACCCTGGGCCCCCACCCCTTAGGGCAGATATGATTCCAGCACTGGGACTGCTCAGCTGGCACCCATGCTCAGAAAGGGGTGGGAGGGTCCTGGTGGCTGGGGAGTGGGGGCCCCTGGGAGTGGGTGACCCCCAGCCAGGCCAGCCCTCAGTGGGCGACCACCGCTGGCCAGAGTGCCTTTCATAAAAGACGATGCTTGCCGGGAGGGTAGGGCCGCCACAGATGAGAGTGGCTCTTCACCTGCAAGGACCTGCCAGTTCAGAGGTACGGGTGCGGCAGCCCGGCCAGTGCAGCCAGTCTAACAGATTTGAACCCGGAGCCTGTAACAGCAGTCCCGCTGGGGCAGGAACAGTCGTCCGCGTGCTCAGCCCTCGTCAGTGCAGCTGAGCCAGAAGCTTGCTTGGGACGCCCCAAATTGGGCTAAAGTCCCCTCAACTGCCCATATACTTCTGTTTATTGTTTTATATGTGTCGTGATTCAAACAGGTGTGAGTGTGCACAAAAATGAGTTAACTTAGCCACTCAAGGTGGTCAGGAGGTAACCATACACATCCCAGGGGGTATGAGTGGGTTAGTTTAAAAAAATTACTTTTAGAATGGTTTTAGATTTACAGAAAAATTGAGAATTCAGTACAGACACTCAGGCTCCTTATTATTCGCTTATTATTACTCCACACACTCGGCCTCCCTTATTTTTTTAAATTTTTATATTTTTGTCTTTTTTTGCCTTTCTTGAGCCACTCCCGCGGCATATGGAGGTTCCCAGGCTAGGGGTCTAATCGGAGCTGAAGCTGCCAGCCTACTCCAGAGCCACAGCAACGCAGGATCCGAGCCGCGTCTGCAACCTACACCACAGCTCACGGCAACGCCGGATCCTTAACCCACTGATCGAGGCCAGGGAACGAATCCGAAACCTCATGGTTCCTAGTCAGATTCGTTAACCACTGCGCCACGATGGGAACTCCCTCGGCCTCCCTTATTATTCACTTTTTTTTCTCTCTTGGCCACCCCACGGCATATGGGGTTCCCAGCCAGGGATCAGATCCAAGCCGCAGTTGGATCCTTAACCTACGGTGCTGGGCCTGGCGTTGAACCTGTGTTCCAGTGCTCCCAAGAGGTCATGGATCCCAGTGCCCCATGGCGGGAACTCCCGTTATTCACATTTTGTGTTCGTGTGAGCCATTTGTTACACTTCATGAACCCACATTGATACCTTATCATTAACTGAAGACCATGTTTCATTTGATCGCCTTATTATTTTGCCTATGTCCCTGTTCTGTTCCAGAATCCTACCCAGGACACCATATAACACTTGGTCATCATGCTTCTGAGGTGCCTCTTGCTTTGGAGGCTGGTGGCGGTTTTGAGCACTGCCTCTGTTTGGTGTTACATTGTATCAACACCCTGGCCTTTGCCGTTTTGTGGGCTGTCCTTCTACAACTGGGATTTGTTTGGTGGTTTCTCACGAGTGGACTGGGGTTATGGGGTTACGGGTTTCCGGGAGGAAGACCACAGAGGGGAAGGGCCCTTCTCATCAGGTCCCAGGCAGGGTGTGGGCCATCAGAGGACCCACCCTGTGGAAACTGACCTGCTCACCTGGCCCAGGTGTGTCTGTCCCGTCTCTCCACTGCACAGCTATTATTTTTCTCTCCATTTCCACACTACATTCTCCTGGAGGAGGCAGCTATGCACAGTCCCTACACAGGGAGTGGGGGTTCTGTTTCCATTTTTGAGGGTGAATACATATTTAGACAGCTATTTATTTTTAAATTCTTTAAATTCTTTCTTTCTTTTTGGCCACGTCTATGGCATATGGAAATGTCCGCACTATGGCAGTGACCTGAACCACAGCAGTGACAATGCCAGATCCTTAACAGCTAGGCCACATGGGAACTCCCAGACAGCTTTTTAATTGTTAGAAATAAATTAAGTGGGAGTTCCCGTCGTGGCGCAGTGGTTAACGAATCTGACTAGGAACCATGAGGTTGCAGGTTCGGTCCCTGCCCTTGCTCAGTGGGTTAACAATCCGGCGTTGCCGTGAGCTGTGGTGTAGGTCGCAGACGCGGCTCGGATCCCGAGTTGCTGTGGCTCTGGCGTAGGCCGGTGGCTACAGCTCCGATTCTACCCCTAGCCTGGGAACCTCCATATGCCGCGGGAGCGGCCCAAGAAATGGCAAAAAGACAAAAAAAAAAAAAAAAAAAAAAAAAAAAAAAAAAGAAATAAATTAAGTGCTCACTTTGGCAGCACATATACTAAAATTGGAACAAAACAGAGAAGATTAGCATGGCCCCTGTATGAGAATGACACACAAGTTTGTGAAGTGTTCCATATGTATGTCCATATGTGTACATACATATGTTCTTTTGGGCCGCACCTGCAGCATGTGGAAGTTCCCGAGCTATTGGGTCAAATTGGAGCTGTAGCTGCCAGCCTACTCCACGGGCACAGCAACGCGGGATCCGAGCCGCGTCTGCAACCTACACCACAGCTCATGGCAACGCCGGATCGTTAACCCACGGAGCGAGGCCAGGGATGGAACCCTCATCCTCATGGGTACCATTTGGATTCGAAACCCACTGAGCCACAACGGGAACCCCCAGGCCGTCCATACTTTTGTATGACTGGGTCACTTTGCTGTACAGCAGAAATGGCACGTTGTAAATCAACTATACCTAATAAAATGAAAAAAAAAAATTGACTAGGGTCCGACTAGCGTTTGCGGACTATCTAGAATAGCCATGGAAACGATTCTGGGGTCCAGAGGAACACAGTTTGAAACCATCGGCCAAAGAAGTGTGGCCAACTAACAGTGCACCTGGGCTCCCACAACGTTCTGGCTGTACGCAACATGTAAAGGTCGAGAGATTCAGGCGCATTCGAGTCTCTCGCTGCTCTTGGAAAGGCTGCTCCTGTGGTCTGCTGGCCCCTGGTCTTAGGAGCCCATCGCCTCATGTCTGCTCAGACTGCTCTGTTCTGTGAGCCAAGACTGGAAACTCCACACAAAGGGCTGTGGTGTGTCTGAATCAGGAGGTGGTTGAGTTTCCAGGGCTCCCTGAAGATTTGCTTAAGTTATGGTTGCTTAGACGCGCACATTTGCACAGAAGAAGAAAGATGAACTTGAGTCAGCAAGGCGTCACTACAGCACGTCGGTGGAGGAGCGCAGTCATCAGCAGTGCATCTCACAGCCTGCATCCAACCCAACTGCAGCGAAGGTACAGGAGTGGGCGAAGGACAGCCCTGCACAGTCACCCATCTTGGTCTTGCTTCATGTGCTGTCTTCTCTCTGGTTTCCACCTGTAGTGCCAGCATCCTGCCCAGCTCTACAGAGACCCAGATCCAAGTCAGAGGCAAGTTCATGGGTGTTTTCATGTCTTGCGTAGGGAAATCAAGGCACAGGTGCTTAGGGGTTTCCCATGTCTCTTCCCATGTTTGCAACTCCCCCTGCCCCTCATTTAGACAAACATCACCAGCTGGTGAGAGCATCACTGCCCCCCCGTCCCCTGCCCCAGCCCACACGTGTCTGGAACACTTACCCAGGTGCAGTCATTCTATACTAACAAGAGGTGCAGGTGAGATGCTTTGGGTCCATGTCAATCCATCAGCACTTATCAGCTTCCAAAGAGCTTAACTAACTAACAGCACTTGATTGTTAATCAAAACTGAGGCTGGGAGTAAAAATCTCACACTGCTTTCTTATCTGCAAAACAGGTGCAGCGGAGCACGACGCTGAGGAGCACACGACGACTTCATGAGGTGTCGACCCCACACACGGACCATGCATTCATAACCCATATTACATCACGTTTCCTTTTAAAAATTTTCTATTTGTTTATTTTTGCTCTTTAGGGCCGAATCCATGGCACATGGAGGTTCCCAGGCTAGGGGTCCAGTTGGAGCTACCGCCGCCAGCCTACACCACAGTCACAGAAATGCAGGATCCCAGCCACATCTGCGACCTACACCACAGCTCACGGCAACACCAGATCCTTAACCCACTGAGCAAGGCCAGGGATCAAACCTGCAACCTCATCGTTCCTAGTCAGATTTGTTTCTGCTGTGCCACAACGGGAACGCCAATAGACTATTTTTTAGAGCAGTTTTAGGGTCACAGAAATTTGAACAGAAGGTACAGCACATTCCTTCTTGTTTGTTGTTGTTTTGCTTTTTAGGGCCACACCTGAAGCATAAGGAAATTCCCAGGCTAGGGGTCAAATGGGAGCTGCAGCTGCCAGCCTATATACCACAGCCACAGCAACACCAGCATCTGAGCAACCTACACCACAGCTCACGGCAATGCTGGATCCTTAACCCACTGAGTGGGGCCACTGTTGGAACCTGCATCCTCATGGATACGAGTCAGGTCTGTAACCTGCTGGGCTGCAACGGGAACTTTGGGCACACTCCTTTTAATGATCATTTACAATACCCTTGCAATGAATCGCCCAAACATTTCAAGGCTGCAAAACTTCATGGGAGAGAAGAGTGCCTATCACTGAAACAGCTCTCTCCCACTGTGATCTAGAACTGGGTACAGGAGTTCCCGTCGTGGCGCAGTGGTTAACGAATCCGACTAGGAACCATGAGGTTGCGAGTTCAGTCCCTGCTCTTGCTCAGTGGGTTAACGATCCGGCGTTGCCGTTAGCTGTGGTGTAGGTTGCAGATGAGGCTCAGATCCTACATTGCTGTGGCTCTGGCGTGGGCCGGTGGCTGCAGCTCCGATTGGACCCCTAGCCTAGGAACCTCCATATGCCGTGGGAGCGGCCCAAGAAATAGCAACAATAACAACAACAACAAAAAAACAAAAGACAAAAAGAAAAAAAAAAAAAAAGAACTGGGTACAATTACGCTGTCCTTTAAAACTGGAGGTTGGCCCTATGGAGCCCCTTCTATACTGGGTTCCAGGAACTGTCCTAACAGGAATAGACTTGCATTCTGGGTATGGGTTTGCTTTTCCTGCCTGCAAGGCCTCAGCCTGACCCTCTCTCCAGTTTCCCACCGCATAAGGACCCTCCTAACACTCTTTGACCCAGGGCACTGCTTCACGGCAGAGGTCCCAGAGTGGACCCATGACTCGGGGGCCCACTGGTCAAGCCTTGGACTGCACCACCCAGAAGCTGCAAGCTGAGGGTATACGCATTAAACCAGAGCCCCCAATGAGGCACTGTGTCCCCAGTGGGAAGAATTCATAGGTCCAGGTGTGGCAGCACCACCGGTAGCTTCCTGTCCTTGCAGCTTCCGGCTCTGTGGTTTGGGTGTCCTGGACGCGATTCCGACTGAATTAACTCTGGGTGCCCCCGGCCTACGGTTCCATGGGTCCAGGCGCTAGTGGGACCCAAGAGAGGGACGCCTAAGGAACGGAGCCAAGTGATATTGTTGGCTGTCTGAGACCCTGACACGAACAAGACCAGCATCCCGGCCAGCGAAAGGAAACCTGGAGACGAGGGTCCTGCCGCTTCGGGGTCCGGCCCCAACCTCAAGGGCAGCCCCGACCTGGCGCATCCAGGCAGCCGGGTCTGGTCCCCCAGGGTGTGTCTCGGAGCTCGTGAAGGCAACTCAGCGCGGGGTCCCCCACATCGGCCTTAGGCTCCCGGGGACGTGCACCTGCCTCCGGGGCAGCCTGAGCAGGAGCCCCACTGCCCACTTGCGCGGGGCCCTTCAAACCGACCAATCATAGCGAGCGCCCAGCTGCCGCGCCCCGTTCATTGGTCCTGCCCGAAGAGGCGGGAGCTGACCGCGCGCCAATCGGAGGGACGGGCACAGGCGTGGCGCTCCGTTGGGCCACGCCTTCCTGAGCGCGCCACTCTGAGCGCCAGTGCGCGAGGGCAGGAATACGGCCCCTGATTGGCCGCAGGCCGGGTGTACGCCCAGGGGCGGGGCCGGGCGCAGGGCGGGCTCACATCTGCGTGACAGTTGTCGTGGGGGGAGGGTGAGCCCAAGAGAGGGGGAGGGAGTGTAAATAGAGCGAAGGCGGCGGCCCTTCGGCCCCGCCACTTCTAGGCAACCCGCGAAGCGCATCAGAGGAAGATGGAAGATGAGCAAGAGCAGCGACGCAGAAAGGTGGAGGCCGGGAGAGCGAAGGTAAATGGCACCGCCTCCTCCCCCCGCTCCCCCGGCGTGGGCTCCTCTTTCTCACGGCAGGCTCAGGTGCCGCCACCGCCCTTTGCTAGGAGCCGATGCGGCCAGGTTGTGGCCGCCGTCGCCGTACCCTTGCCCTTTCCGCCGACTCGGCTGGAAACCGCCCCTTGGCCGCCGCCATCTTGAATCCGCCGCCCTCTGCCCGGGCCCGCCCCCTCCGCCGCCGTAGCCAATCAGCGTCCGGGGACGCGCGGCGCCTCGCGGGGAGGTCAGGCGCGGGGCACGCCGGGATTGACAAGGCTGCGGCTGCGCGGGGCGGGGGCGGGGCCGTGGAAGTTCCAGCCCAGATCCCCAGCCCACGGGAGCTGCCAGCTGACGGGCAAGGCGGGAGAGGACGCTGCGCCGACGGACCGTGGTGTCCTTGGGACGCGACGTCCCTAAAAGGCCGCTCGCTCCCGGAGCCCGCGGTGCAGGGACGGGCTGTGACCAAACCTAAGTACCTGTGCACATCTGCTCGCACCTGTGCAGTTCCCTCTTCCCGCCTAGATTCCTGCAGGGCTTGGAGGCCGCGACTCCCTGCACACAGGCTCTCCCTCTATGGCTCGGCTCAGCGTCCATCCTGTTAAAACTACGTGCAGATGTCGCTTTACCCGGAATCGTGCAATTTTTTTAGCGATAAAAAAGTTTTGGCGTTCCTGAGCACGTGACTGTTTGCATTCTGAAATGCTTCCCGCTGACCTACCCCATAGAGTCTGGGACTCCTCGCTGCTTGGAGCCCAGTTGGACAGTCCTGGGCAGGTGAGGGCGATGGGGCTCTGCCAAGCCCGCCCCCCCCCCGCCCCCGTCCGGTGCCAGGCCTGGGGGCTCCAGACGCCCGGACAGAGCCCATGGGAAGTGTCATGACCCTAGGCTGCGGACGCCCCTAGGAACTCACTGCAGCCCTAGCATCACATTTTGTCATCCACGGCGGCACAGTCCGGTAGTCACTAGTTTGGGTCATATTGTAGGGATTAAGCTATGTCCTGACCAAACCCCAGCCTTAGAGGCAGTGGAGAAAGCATGGCACATTGGCTGTGACGCCCTCCTCCCCTTCTGGCTGTCCCGGGAACCTCTGTGCAGTGCTCACAGGTATTAGGCGAAGACCTATGAAGTTGCTGTTTGGGGTCAGGTGGTTGGACATTGGGAACTTCACATGGATTGGCCAGTAGGAGGTGATCAGTGCTAGTTCCTACCCTTGAGGAAACCGCAGGGCCCATTCGTAACACCCAGTGACTGGTGTGAGACGGTGACAGGGACAGCAGGGTGAACGGCAGAGGACAGGGTGGTCAGTTCAGGCTTCCTGGGCAGCTGAGATTTCTGACTGGGGTCTGAAGAGTGTGGCTGTAGTGGGGCTTTTTTTTTGCTTTTATTTTTTCCCTCTGCACGTGCCCTGCAAATATGAAGGAGGTGGCAGTGAGCCAGAATTCAGTCCTTGCTGTTTTCCCTGAGCTTGGCGGGGTTGGTAAATGTGCCTGGATGTTGCTTGAAGGAGCATTGATGGTGAAGAGATTTATCCTTGGGAGAAGAAACAGATGCCTCTCATGGCTGACCACAGGCCAGGGACCGGGACTGATTCAGGAAGAGAACTCCCAGATGGTTAGATCTGATGGAGTTGGGCACAAAATAAATGCATCTGGGGCTGGTTCTGAGAGACAGTTTTTCTCACGTAAATGACCTTTTATGCTTTTCCTGTGTCCGTGACATCGTGTGTTTCTTCTCATTTACACAAATGTTTGTTAAATGCATTTGCTTTTATCACCACAGTTATTATTTGAAGGAACTTGTCTCCCTGTGAAAGGCTCATGTTAGACACCATACCTTTTGAGTAAGGTGTTAGTGGGAGACGGCGTGTGTCTAAAACCCTCAGATTTCAGGGGCTGAACAGCCAGGTGTGCCTCCTGGTGGGGACATTCTGTGGAGGTCCCTGGTGTTTTGGCGAGCTGTGTCATGAAAAATAGAACATCTGATTCCATAAAGGAGGATGTTAGATTGACCTGGCTTAATTAAATTTTTGCTATTTCTGTACTTTGTCTCAGAATCTATGGCAAGGAAGTTTTGGCTAGGCTATATATTTCCCTGATTGGGGGAAAATGGGGCAAAAAGGGAGAGATTTAGCTTTTCTGTAGTTTTAAACCTTAAACATGCCTTGATGAAGCTGTCAGTTTTTAAAATAGATGTCTTTTTAAATTGTCCTGTAAACTGTCAGGGGCTAGAACAGCTCTTCTGCCAACCAGCCCTATGCCTTTGTCTGTGGGCATCATTCGCAGTCCTCATTGTTGGATTCTTCGGATGTCCTTCTGAGCTTAAATCCTGGAGTCGCAGATGCTAGTGGAGGCAGTGTTTGTGGGGCAGGGGTCCACTGGTTGACGTGAGTCTGGCCGGGTGTGGCCAAGCGGACTGAGCCAGCCCGAGCCTCATGTTCCCCACGAGCTCGTGGACTCTGTGCTTCTGTTACTTTTTCCTCGCCTACCTCTGCCTCTGCCGCTTCTCTACCTTTGTGCGCAGCTTGCTCACTTCCGACAGCGGAAAACAAAAGGTGACTGTGCGCATTCGAAGAAAAAGACGGCGAAGAGGAAGGGCCCGGCTGTCGATGCGCCTGTCCAGGAGGAGAGTGCGGTAGCTGCCGCGGACGGCGGGCTCGTGGGAGGACCGGACGTTTGCAGCGACACCCCTGATGGCGGAGGAGCAGCTCAGGTAATGGACTCAGCTCTGGGTTTTACCCTTTTACTTTTCTTGCAGTGAAGTTATTGCTGCTGTAATGTTGGTCTTTGGTCTGTTTTCGCCTGTCGAAAGTGGGGGAAGGAGGTTTCGTTTTATCTTACAAAAGGGGGGTATATTTTTGTGGTTTTCCTTCTAGTTGAAGTTTTTTCTTTTCTTTTTTTTTTTGTCTTTTGTCTTTTTGTTGTTGTTGTTGCTATTTCTTGGGCCGCTCCCGCGGCATATGGAGGTTCCCAGGCTAGGGGTCTAATCGGAGCTGTAGCCACCGGCCTACGCCAGAGCCACAGCAACGTGGGATCCGAGCCGCGTCTGCAACCTACACCACAGCTCACGGCAACGCCGGACCGTTAACCCACTGAGCAAGGGCAGGGACCGAACCCGCAACCTCATGGTTCCTAGTCGGATTCGTTAACCACTGCGCCACGACGGGAACTCCCGAAGTTTTTTCTTAATGACATGATTTTGAGAAATTTTGGACGGACTGTTTGGAGGCAGGTGACAGTATTGGTGCTCGCTCTGGTCTTGGAGCTTTCTTGAGTGCGAGTCCCTTGGGCGTGGCCGTTGCTCAGCCCTCTGACTGGTGTCTTCGGACACTTAGGCCGTAATATCCCTTCTCGTTCTCTCAGATCCCCCTGCTTGTCAGTCTTTGTCCTGTACCCTCTTTTGGGGGGAGGTATCCCTGCAGCGTGTACAAGTTCCCGGGCCAGGGATCGAACCCGTGCCCACAGCAGGGACCTGAGCTGCTGCAGTGACAATGCTGGATCCTTAACCTGCTGCGCTGCAAGGGAACTCCATGTCCTTCACCTTCCTCCTGAACATGAGATGGGGGAAGGGGGAAGGTGTCACAGAAATGGTGCCTTGCGGGACGAGGTGCCGCTGTCGCCTGCTTGAGGGCCTGGGAGCTGCAGGGGCAGGTGCGAGCTCGGTGTTGAGAGTGCGCCTCTCCCGGGGCCTCCCGACTGCCTGCCGCAGGTTCTCCTTGCACGTGCTGGACGCAAGGGGCCTTGAGTCGGGAGCGCCCCTTGCTTGTGTGCGGGGGGCAGGGTCAGATGTGTGCTAGAATGAGCTGAAAGCAGAATTTGACTCAGAATCGTGCTGCGTCTGGACTGCCTTCGTGAAAAAAGCGGAGCGATGGCCAGCGTACGAAGTTTATGATAGTCTGGGTACGCATCTGGAGGGCTGCTGCTTTTGTAGAACTGAGGGACCTGGCACGTGCTCCACCTTGCCCTGGGAGCTGCTGGTCAGAACTCTCCCTCCGTCCCTGTGGTCTCCTGAGCCGGAGGCTGGGTGCCAGGTGCCCTTCATGTGTGTCCTCTTGCTGCTTCTCTGGGGTCGAGCTGCGGTTCTCAACAGCCTTGTCCCGTCACTGCCGGGTAAACAGAAGCTGTGTTGAGAGGGGACACTTACTCCTAGTGGCTTTTTTCTGTATGTTTCCAACCCAGGCTCTTTGTGGAGAAAATCTTGTAGTGTACAACGAACATTTATTAAAATTATTTTATTTTTTGTCTTTTTAGGGCTGTACCTGTGGCACATGGAGGTTCCCAGGCTAGGGTTGAATCGGAGCTGCAGCTGCCGGCCTACACCACAGCCACAGTACTTACAGATCTGAGCCACATCTGTGACCTACACCACAGCTGATGGCAATACTGGATCCTTAACCCACTGAACAAGGCCAGGGCTCGAACCCGCATCCTCGTGGATACTAGTTGGGTTCTTAACCTGCTAAGCCACAATAGGAACTCCTAATTTCATATTTTACTTTCAAATCAGACAAGTCTTTTTTATTTTAAGTTAAAGGTTATTTTTTAATTTTTAATTTTTAAATCTTTTTATGGCTGTACCTGTGGCACATGGAATTTCCTAGGCTAGGGGTTGAATTGGAGCTGCAGTTGCCAGCCTACGAGGCAGTGCTAAATCTTTAACCCACTGAGCGAGGCCAGGAATCACACCTGCATCTGCGTGGATACTAGTTAGGATGGTTACTGCTGAGCCGCAGTGGGAACTCTTAGCTTTTTGTTCTGAAATAATGCCAGACTTACAAAAAATTAGTGAAAAATAGTAGAATTCCTGGATACTCTTCAACTAGTTTCTTGAAATAGTAATGCCTGTATAATCATAGTATAAATCACAATCGTAGCGTAGTATGAGGAGTGTAAGTTATGCAGTCGTAGTATGAATCGCTTTGAAGCAGTACTGTGAGCTGGCTGATGAACATTGGCTACTCGAATGTTCCCGTTTTCCGGTCCAGGATGCTGTATTGCATTTCAGTGCCTCGTCACCTTGATCTCCAGTCTGCACAGTTTCTCAGTCTGCCTTTGTCTCTCTAAGTCTGGCCCTGGTAGATACCAGCTGGGTATGCGGTAGGATGCCTGTCAGTTTGGGTTGTTTGCTGTTTCCTTCTGATTAAAGGCAGGGTGAGCATTTTGGCAGGAACCCTGCGGAAGTGCTGATGTTGTGTGCTGAGGGCACCACCAGAAGAGGCGCCACTGGTGGGCCTCCTAGATTTCTCCTGATAGAACATTTGTTTAAAAAAAAAATGTTTTTTTACTTAGGGCTGCACCCGCAGCCTACGGAAGTTCACAGGCTAAGGGTCCAATCAGAGCCACAGCTGCGACCTACACCGCAACTCATGGCGACACCAGATCCTTAACCCACTGAGCAGGGCCAGGGGTTGAACCCACGTCCTCAAGGATACTAGTTGGGCTTGTTACCACTGAGCCGCAATAGGAACTCCCTGAAATTTGTGTTTTTTTCTTTGTAGTTAGTATTTTGGATGGAGATACCCGAAGAACCTGTGTTGTTTCTCATCGTCCTTTATTGCACTAGTTTTAGCCTCCATTGGAGATTCGTACCTACAGTAATTATGGTGGTGGCCGGGCGGTGGCTTTCCGTTTCCCCCTTTCCATCTACATACGTTAATTGGCATTTTGCTCTTAAGGAGGAACTCTTGCTCTCCCCACCCCCATGTATTCATTTCTGTATGTCAGCATGGATTTCTAGATACTTATTTTATTCTAGTTTTTTTTTTGTTTTTTCTTTTTAGGGCCGCACCTGTGGCACGTGAAGGTTCCCAGGCCAGGGGTTGAATCAGAGTGACAGCTGCTGGCCTCCACCACAGCCACAGCAACGCCAGATCCGAGACATGTGCCAGATCCTTAACCCACTGAAGCAAGGCCAGAGATTGAACCCACAGCCTCATGGTTCCTAATGGGATTCGTTTCTGCTGTGCCGCAATGGGAACTCCCCTATTCTAGGGGTTTTAATCCGTCATATTAATGTTACATTTGTTGCGTACATTTGACTGTGGGGAGTGCCTTTGAATTGGTGTCTGTGACCCTTTGACATGCCCTCACCTGAACTTCCTTACTTTCTGGCACCAGGAGTTTCCAGGCTTATTTTGTCCTTTCCCTGCTGCAGCCCCCAAATCAGCTATGTCTTTAAGGAGTCCTGCTTCCTGCTGGTGGAAAATGGTATTTAGAAACCAAGAGGTGTGTGCTAGGTGTGCTTATTGCTAGTGGGGTGCTTCTAGGCTGTCTTAACAAACAGCTGGAAATGATGCATGCATGCATATGCAGACACGTCTCCATCTGTCTCATTGTCTAGTCAACGTATAATAAAGTCCATGAATTCACATGAATATCTTCAGTTCCAGTCCAACACCACAGAACTTTTTCCAGCCTTTCTTTTCTCCTTATTTTTAGTTCCTTTTTCCCAGAGTTGAAAACCTGGCTTCTCTCTGCAGCACCTTTGCTTGTCTGCTCAGTCTTTGACTACATGCAGCTTAGTTTCAGAACTGCTCATTCTCACCCCCAGGAAGAACAAGTGTAGGAACTGGAGTAGCCGTGTGTGTACGTAGGCAGCCCCACTTTCCGAATGTTTGCTTTCTGCCACCTCACTTTCGTGAAGGATCTACATGAGGACCTGTTTTTGCTGATGGGAATCCAGAGATGATTTTCACTTTCATGAGGAAAGGTAATTGCTTCTGTACTCTTATGCCGTTTTGGCATATGAAGGCTTTTATAGGACAGCTCTGCTTCTGGGTAGTGGGGGAACCTGTAGTTCTTTTTGTCTTTATCATTCCAAAGTTTGATGTTTAGTGTTCCCAAGTTATTTAGGTTCTTTTTTTCCTTATCGCTTTATTGTGGTTATTTTATTTGCTTATAGTACAGTTAGTTTTACTTGTTTTGTTTCTTTGTATTCTATTTTGGTTCTCACATCCAAGTTGATTTTATTTATTTTTTTGAGTAAGTGAAACAGTTACCAAGGTTCTAAAAATCAGAGCTCGGAGTTCCCATTGTGGTGCAGCGGAAAAAAAATCTGACTAGGAGCCATGAGGATGCAGGTTTGATCCCTGGCCTCGCTCAGTGGGTTAAGGATCTGGCATTGCCATGAGCTGTGGTGTACGTTGCAGGTGCAGCTCGGATCCCATGTTGCTGTGGCTGTGGTGTAGGCCGGCAGCTGCAGCTCTGATTCCACCCCTAGCCTGCGAACCTCCGTATGCCTCCGGGGTGGCCCTAAAGAGCAAAAAAACAAAACAAAACAAAATCCAGACCCAGAGATAAGAGTCAGAGCTGTACTCAGAGCCTGTCATTTCCTCCTCTTCCCACCTCCTCAGTTACACGCCCCCCCCTCACAGACAGACACGCTCTCTAATTCCTGGTTTGTCCTGTGAGCGCGTGTTTGTTTATGTCCCTTTTTATGTGAAAGGTAACGCCCCATCGGAGATCTCTTGCACGTGGCTGTTTCCCTAACGTAGACCTTGGACACGCTCGGTGGGTTCCTGGAGATCTTCGTTCCTTCTTCCGAGCTGCACAGCACGTCTGCTGAGTGTAGGCCCCGCGGTCTGTTACCCCCTCTTCCACCAACGGGCGTTTAGGCGATTTCTGGTAGTTTACGTGACACACAGTGCTGCTGTGAGTGACCTTGTTGGTGTGTATGTTACATCATAGGAGGTGTGTTTTTCACGGTAAATTCCAAGAAGTGAGTCAGAGGCACGTGCAGAAGGTGTTTTGTTGTAGTAGTTTTCACTGCTTCCCGTCGGGAATGGCCTTCGAAATGTGGCAAGACGTGGAGGAATCTTAAATCCACAGTGCTAAACCGAAAGAGGCCGGCCTGAGAGGCTGCAACCATGTGACATTCCAGAAGAGGTGAAGTTCTAGAGACAGGAAACAGATTGTCAGTGTCAGAAGTTGGTGGAGGGGAGAGTCGAACAGGTGAAGCATGGACTTTTTTTAGGCCGTGGAACTTTTCCGTGTGGTAAGGTAAGTTAAAAAAGCCAAAAAACATGTGTATGAAAATTTAAAAAATTTTGTTGCTAGAGGATCCCCTGATGGAATGCAGGATGCAGCAGCTGACCCTAACTGCACTTCCGGGGTGTGTGGCCCCCTCCTGAAGGGGAAGGGGAGCAGTGCTGACCCAGCAAGTCTGGAGGTGAGGGAGGCGGTCAGATGAAGGCAGAAGGAACTGCACACAAGCACTGGGCTCTGGTTGATCAAGTCGTTTCCAAGGCTAAGCTCACGATCCTGCCGGGTGCTGGATGCGGGGGTGGGAGCCAGGGCGGGCGTCTCACTGCCCAGGACATGCGTGTGTGGCCCAGCCTCGGTGGGCACTGGGGTTGGTGTGAAGTTGAGAGTGCCTGGGGTGAGGGCCTTTGGGTCTGGGCTGTGTAGGGGAGGCCAGCTGGAGGAAGGGAGGGGATGGGTCCCGGGAGGTTGAGAGGCGGTGTCTCAGCCGCCTCAGGCTGCTGCTGAGATACCACCCACATTGTTTTCTCGTGGCTCTGGAGGCTGGACATCTAAGGTCAGGTGCTGTCGGGGTTGGTTTTGGCGAGGCCTCTCTTCCTGATGTGCAGACGGCTACCTCTCCGTGTGCTCCCCTGGCCTCTTTGCAGAGGCAGGCTGATGTCTCTTCCTCTTAGGAGGGCATCGGTCCTGGCAGAGTGCAGCTCTACCCAAAGCCCTCATTGAACCTGTTACCGCCCCAAGGGTACACCGCAAACACTCTTTCTGATTCCTTACATCCTTCTGCCTCTGTATTTGACGTATACATGAAATACACTTGAAATCTATCTCAGATTGCTTAGTTATCCTAACAGTCTGTATGCTCTGCTTATTGAACTTTTTTCCATTCTCTGTTTCTCCGACTCTCTGTTTCATTTTCGATGGTTTCTGTTGCTTGTTTTCAAGCTCACCGATCTTTTCTTCTGCAGTGTCTAATCTTTTAAGTAGGCATTGACTTTTTTAAAAATTCTCAGGTATTTTGTATCTTTTATTTCACTCCTTATTATATTCATTTGGAAAAATACTGTGTATCACTATAACAGCTATTTTAGTGTCCTTATCTGGTCATTCTATCATGCCTGGCATTTTTGGGTCTATACCATTGACTGGTTTTTCTCTTGGTTATGGGTCAGTTTCATCTTTTTGGCATGTTTAATAATTTTTTACTGTAACATTGACAATGCTTGGCTTTTTTTTTTTTTTTTTTTTTTCTATGCCTGCAGCATGTGGATGTTCCCAGACCATGGACTGAACCCACACCAAAGCAGCGATCTGAGCAACTGCAGTGACAGCACTGGATCCCTTAACTCAGTGAGCCACAAGGAAACTCTGTGGAGTCCATCGTTGAGTGTGTGGATTTTGCTGTTTTGGCTTAGTTTTGGTACACGTATTCCTTTTTGTCTTTTTTGTTGATTTGTAGTAGTTTTTAATATTTTTCCTACTCTTGATTGCCTGTTTTTTTTTCCCTTTTTTATCTTTTTTCTTTTAGTCTTTTTGCCTTTTCTAGGGCCCCACTTGTGGCATATTGAGGTTCTCAGGCTAGGGGTCTAATCAGAGCTGTAGCCACCGGCCTACGCCACAGCCACAGCAACACGGGATCTGAGCTAGGTCTGTGACCTACACCACAGCTCACGGCAACGCCAGATCCCTAACCCACTGAGTGAGGCCAGGGATCGAACCTGCAACCTCATGGTTCCTCGTCAGACTCGATAACCATTGAGCCACGACGGAAGCTCCCTCTTTTTTGGCCAACTTGTGGCATATGGGAATTCCTGGGCCAGGGTTTGAATCTGAGCTGCAGCTGACACCTACACCATAGCTGCGGTAATGCCAGGTCTTTAACCCACTGTGCTGCAGTGGGCTCTTTGCCTAGTTTCTTAATGGTGTCTTGGATAAACGGATGCTCTTAACTTTGTTGTTGAATGTAGCACTTTTTCCTGTGGGTAGTGATTTCCATTCCTGTCCAGGAGGTCTCTCCTCGCCTTGAGGTCGTGAAATACTCTCCTGTGTCTTCTTGAAACTTTATGGTCTGGTTTCTATGTTTAAGTCTGTGATCCATCTCAAGTTACTTTCTGTGTATGGAGCACCTTGACTTTCATGTTATTTATTTATTTATTCTCTTAGGGCCACACCTGTGGCATATGGAGGTTCCCAGGCTAGGGGACGAATTGGAGCTGCAGCCGCAGCTGCTGGCCTCCACCACAGCCATAGCGACACGGGATCTGAGCTGCATCTACCACCTACACCACAGCTCACTGCATCACTGGATGCTTAACCCACTGAGCAAGGCCAGGGATCGAACCCTCGTCCTCGTGGATTCTAGCTGGGTTTGTTAGTGCTGGGCCTCACCAGGGGCTCCCACCTTCACCTTTAGAGCAGTAGGTTAGCTTTGCTGGCTTTGAGTGTTCTATAAATAGACTAATCCAGCGTACACGTCCTGAGTCTGGGCCTTCGTATCCAGCATCTTGTTTAGTGATTCATCCATGGTAAAGGCTATAGTTCATTGGTCTTCGTTGTTGTATAGTGTTTTGCTGCATGAGTGTACCTTGGTTGGCTTGTTTGTAAACATTCCCACACCATGTATCTTTGGGGCTGTAATTAGGTGTTTAGCGGCCGGGTCAGTGTGTAGGTACATGTTCAGCGTGATCTGTTGAGCTGTGTTTTAAAACAGCTGAGTTTATATTTTCGGCGGCGGCGTAGGAAAGGTTTACTTGTTCTGTAAGCCGTCATCATTGGTGTTGATGTTGTCTTCTGTCTTAACAGTGTGGTGGCTGTGAGTGGAGTGTATGTTGGTGAAGTACAGGATAGGTTCACCATTAAAGAAAAAATGAGTGTGATTCGTTTCCTCTTCAAAGAGAAAAGTCACAGGGTTCACGCAGTTGATACGGCAAAGGCGCGAGGTTGTGCTGGGGCAGGTGACGCGCTGAGGCGTGTCCTCCGTTCTCACTGGTGGAAGACGGTGTAGCTGTCGGGGACTGAAGCAGCCTTTGTGGAAAGACCCTAATGACAGAGCCGACTCGCTGACGTCGGCTTAGCAGACTCCTCAGTTGTGCTTTCTCTTGGAATTTGTCCTTTCACCTAATCTTGCAGTTTGGGGCGTTAAGTTATTTGCGGGACCGTTTCTCCCGTGGCGTCCGTGTGGACAGCCCTCTCATTTCTGCTTGTCCTCAGATGAACCGTTCACTCTCGGATGCCCGGTTGCGGGGAGACCGATGCAGGTGTGTCCTGTGAGAGCTTGGCGTCTGCGGCGTCACTTTCACCCTCGGCCTCGCTGGCACCCTGGCCCTGACGGCGGCCTCCTTGGGTTCTCCTCTGGATTCATCTGATGATTGTGCAGAGTCCTCGCTGCCGACTTTGTTCTGTCATTTGGGAGGAAAGCGAGGAATTCTTAACGAACGGCCGTACAGAGAGCTGGCTGCAGAGAGAGGCTCTCCCGTCAGTTAGAAAGCAGAGGCGAAGCGCCCCCATCCTTCCGGGTGGTTCCCTGGTGCTGCCGCCCCCTTGTGACTGAAGTCGTTGTTGGCCCAGTTGGGAACACTTGCGTGTGGCAAGACAGTGCTTATGGTGATGGAAGCGCATCATGATGCAGGAGAAGCGAGATGCTTAGAGACGTCTTGGGTCTTAGACATGGGGGTCTGGTGGACCCATGTAGCAGTTGCAAGACGAAATGTTTTCTCTATTTACAAAAAAAAAATAAAGGAAATCTCTCATCGTTCTTTGGGAGGCCCGTAAGAAAGACTAAAACTGCACTGTCGGCCTCCCAATTAGTCATCGCTGCCCAGAAAAACCGGTAACTGCGGTTGGGCCTCGCAGACCCCGGTTCTCCCCCGACAGCCGTCGGAAGAGTGACGTGTAGTCGAGGTCTGCGCTGGAGGGACAAGGTGGCGTGAGGGTGGACGCCACCTGTGAGTGGACGAACTGGTGAATTGAGTGCCCTGAGCTTTTTGCAGATAAAAGCCCCGAGTGACTGTCAACGTGTGGGTTAGAACTCTCTGGGGAAAATCTGCCAGAAAAGTTTAAACTCAATTTTGATGTGATTTACAAAAAGAAACAAAAAATTCTCTTCTGCAGATTATCAAGGAAAAGGTTTATCTAAAAGAGGAAAATCTCGAAGCTAAAGCATTTGAATTTACATACAATGAAGAGCTTAGAAAATGTGCATAAGGAGCTCCCACTGTGGCTCAGTCGGTTAAAAACCCTGCTAGTATCTGTGAGGATGCAGGTCCATCCCTGGCCTCACCCCGTGGGTTAAGGACCCGGCATTATTGCGGGCTGCGGTGTGGGTCACACATGCAGGTTAGGTGCAGTGCTGCTGTGGCTGTGGCTGTGGCCAGCACTTGCAGCTGTGATTCGACCCCCAGACTGGAAGCGTCCATGTGCTGCGCGTGTGGCTGTAAAAAAAAAGAAAGAAAGAAAATGTGCATGAATCTGAAAGACCAGACTGTGTTGAGAAACATGTGTGATGATTTAAGTGTTAGGCACACAGCGGTATAATTTGCGGAAGCAGATTCGTTCAAAAGAGAGCAGCAGCATCGTTAGGGAAGTAGCCACCTCACAGGGGTCGGGTGCTTGAGCTTCATCGGGAGGCGGTGGGGGGGGACCCCGTGGGCGTGGAGGTGGGTGATGCTCTTCTCCGGCCCTTCCCCTCCAGCTGGGGGACGCCCCCGGAGAGAGGCCGGAGGACCCGGCGAGGCCGCCGCAGCAGCTGGACGGCGCCCGACAGGAGCAGCCTGGGCTCGTCACTAAGGTATTCTCCCCCAGGGCCCTGTGTTAAGGGGTGTCCTTGTTGGGGTGGGGGGGCCTTGAGTGGAGGGAGCCGCAAACCACAGGCCTGGAAACCCCACGCCCAGGAGGCGGAGTTGCCTGCACGGTCTGGCTGTGCGCCCCAGACTGAGTCCGGGTCTGCCTTCCTGTGACCGTGGGCCGGGTCTGGGGGGTGCTGAAGGCAGACGTCGGCTTTCCGGCCCCGGGGTCTGGGACTCGACGCCCACGCGGCTGGTTGTGAGCGGGTTGCGGGGGGAGCTCCTGGACCATTGGGGAGGACGCGTTGCAGGCTGGGGGCCAGCCTTACCATTCTGGTTTCTGCTTGTTGTGAAGTCCGTGTGTGCGGAATTGATTACCTTTCCTTAATCAATCCAGTTTTTCAAAAATGTATTTATTTATTTTTTGGCCACGATGTGCATGGCTTGATGTGGGATCTCTGTTCTCAGACCAGGGACGGACCTGGGGCCACAGAGGTGAAAAGCATTGAGCCCTAATCACGAGGCTACCTGGGAACTCCCCAGTCATTTCAGTTTTTATTGGTGTTTGGAGAAAATTTATGAGATTGACCAATTTCAAAGCGTTGTATTAAAAGTATGTATTTCATTTTTTTATTGAGGTATAGTTGATTTACATTATATTAGTTTCAGGTGTATAGCATAGTGATTCAGTGGTCTTATAAATTATACGCTATCAAAAGTTAATACAAAATAATGGCTATTATTAAGTCTTTATTTACTTATTTTATTTTATTTTTTTGGCTGTGCCCAGGGCATGTGGAAGTGCCCAGGCCAGGGATCCAACCCAGGCCCGAGCCATTGCAGTGACAACCCTGGATCCTTAACCCACTGAGCCACAAGGAAACTCCTTGTCATGGTCTTTTTAAAATTATAAAATACGTATAAAGTTTACTGTCTTAACCGTGTTTAAGTGCACAGTTCTGTGGTATACCCACATCCCTAACGTTGGGCAGCGGTCACACCCTGTGAACTGAAGTGACACCTCCCCCTCTCCAGTCCCCAGCGCCTGGCAGCCGCCATTCTCCTTTCCGTCTCTCCTGCGTTGTTTTTTTCGTTTTTTTTCTCTCTTTAGGGCCGCACCTGCATTATGTGGAAGTTCCCAGGCTAGGGGTCTAATCAGAGCTGCAGCTGCCGGCCTCCACCACAGCCACAGCAATGTGGGATCCGAGCCGCATCTGTGACCTGCACCACAGCTCACGGCAACGCCAGATCCTTAACCCACTGAGCGAGGCCAGGAATTAAACCTGCGTCCTCATGGGTACTAATTGGGTTTGTTCCCGCTGAGCCACAGCGGGAACGCCTGTCTTTACAGTTTTGAGGACACTGTACACTCAGTAAGTAGAATCGTAGTCAGCCTTCTGGGTCCGGCTTATTTCATGGCTCATGATGCCCTCAGGTCCATGCAGGTCATAGCATGTGTCACAGTTTCCTTCCTTTTAAGGCCAGATTATGTCCATTGGATGGATGGACCCCATTCTGCCCACCTGTTCGTCCAGGCACAGGCAGTTGGGTTGTGTTGCGAGCGGTGCTGCTGTGCACGTGCGTGTACGGAGATGGTCGCTGGGGGACCTGCTCTGCATGGCGTTGGGGGGTTGTTCCCAGAAGGGGGACTTCGGGAGTTCTCCTGTGGAGCAGCGGGTTAGGGATCTAGCAGTGTCACTGCAGCAGCCCCTGGCCAGGGAACTTGTGCCTGCACTGGGCTCAACCGAAAACCGCCCCCCTAGAAACCAAAAGCAAAGAGCGGAACTGTGGATCACATGGTCGTTCTGTTGTTAAGTTTTTGAGCCACGACCAGGGTTTTCCACAGCAGCCACAGCGTTGTGCATTCTCGGCGGCACGGAGCTTCCAGAGTCCCCACGTCCGTCCCGGCAGCCCTGCCTCTCGGTTCTCTGGGATGTGAACATCCAGCCCCCCGACCCCTGGCCGCGCCCCGCGGCCGCCCCAGCACCTCTCTCCCCGCAGCCCGTGCCGCCGCTGGAGCTGGAGGCGCTGCGCCTGAGCCTGAGCCACGCGCACGCGGCGCAGCTGGAACGCACGCAGGCCGCCCTGCAGCGCGAGAAGGAGGCGGCGCTGAGCGAGCTGCGCGCCGCGCTGCTGGGCCGCCTGGCCCAGGAACGGGCGCTGCTGCAGAGCGGCGCGCAGCGGGAGCTGGAGCTGGTCCGGGAGCAGCACGGCCGCGAGACAGGTACGCGCCCCGCCGCCCCCTCCCGCGCCCCGACCCCGCGCCCCGGCCCCTCCGCCCCGGGACGCCCGCCCCCGGGGGCCGGGCGACCCTCTGGCCTCGGCGTGTTCGTGGATGTTTCGGTCCTCCCGTTCCCGGGTTCGCTTTTTGGTAGCCGCTCCTTCGTGTCAACATTGGGTGTTTGCAGGACCGTTTCCTTGAGCTGCCCTTCACGTGCCACACGCGTCACCCAGCAGAATGTTTGCAGGGTGCCTGCCGTGGGTTGTCGGGTGTGCACCTCGCCGCGGGCCTCGCCTGGGACTGTCCCCCCCCCCAGCCCCGCCCCCAGCCCCTGCGGTTGCACAGCCTCCCGCTCCCGGCCCCTGGCTGCCGTCCCTGCTTCTTGCGGTCGCCTTGGGCAGACGTCCTCTCCCACTTGCGTCACAAGTGAAACCTGCGAAACATGCTGCCTCAGTCAGGCCTGTCCTGGTGCTGTTAGTCCACGTGCCCCCAGAAATGCCCCCTGAAACTCTGCCATGAGGGGCCCTGTGGCCTGGCCTCAGAGGGTGGCGTCTGGACCTTTGCTTGAATTCTGGGCTTGCTCAGGCTGCCCCGTGCATGCGTGGGGCGGCTGTCACCTGGTGTCACCTTCCCTGCCCTACCTTGCCCATTTCCCGGGGCCCAGCCATCTCTCCTGGTGCCCACCCACCTCTGTCCACACCTGGCCTGGTCCAGCCTCACCTCCCTCCCTGGCTCCTTGGGCAGGGGGTGTGGGGACCTGGAGCGTCATTACGGTCCCGGTTTGCTCGGCTTCCAGCCCTGGGCCCGGCCGGTGGGGTCCTGGGTGCGCGGGGCCTGGTGCGGAGTGGGCGGGCTGAGGGCCTCGTGATCGGATGCGGCCCCAGAGGCAGCCTCTCCTGCTCTTGGACCATCGCGCCGGCTGGGTTCCCGTCACGTGCTCATCCCTCACTTCGTGTCCTGTTGTCCCGTTATGTTGCCGTGTGTTCGCACGGGTGGCCGGTGGTGCTGGAGCCTCTCCCTGGAGGACTGAATTGTCTGAGCCTCAGTTATCAAGTGAGCTTTTATGTTTCTCTTGCAGCTGAGCTGAAGGAGAAGCTGCGATCAGAAATGGAGAAAAATGTCCAGATGATAGAGGTACGTAGGTGAGAACCGTCGTTCTGTGTACGCGGTATTTTTCCCTTCCTCCTGTCCCTCCAGCCTGTGCCTCGCTGGGCCCCTCGCTTCGTGCTGGTGGAAGTGGAAGTGCGCCTTACTCTGCGGTGTGGCCCCCTTGGAGCAGTGTGTTGGGAACTCTGCAGTGTGGACCCTCAGAGCTGCGTGTCGGGGCCTCTGCAGTGTGGCCCCCTGGGAGCAGTGTGTCGGGAACTCTGCAGTGTGGACCCCCCTCAGAGCAGCCTTTTGGGGCCCTCGTGTTGCCTTGTGTGATGCGAGGCTCTTCTGTCCCAAGCAGCCCCCTCGGCCTGGCCCTGGTGTGCCCTGGACATAGACCTTGGTCCTCTCGAGGTGCGGACGGTGGCGATTAAGGGATGGGCATGGGCCTCAGGGAGCTGAGGGCAGGTGTGGGACCAGCGCGCCCACAGGTGTGGGTGGCGGGGAGGCCCCGCTTGCAGTGCTGACCACAGGGGCAGGTCCTGTGACTGTCCAGCTGTTCCCACTCCATGCCCCTGTTTGGGCAAGGAGTTCTGCTCTAGGGTGTCACGGAATTAGCTCCTTTCTAAGGAATCTCTCGCTGGCCTTTTGATCCTCCTGCCCCAGCCCTTTCTCGAGGCTCCGCGTGCGGGAGGGCCGTGGGCGCTGGTGATAGCAGAGGAAGTGGGTGACGCCCGGGACGTGTCTCCCCTCGGGGCATGTGCATGTTTGTGTTCAGGCTGCTCTGGACGCGTGGTTGGTGGAGGATGGCCGTCAGTTCTGGGGTGGGGGCTCGTGCTGCAGCCCCTCACCCTCTGAGCTGGACGGAGGGGACTTCTCTTAGGGCTCTTGGAACAGGCCGTGGCCCTGGCAGGGCGCAGGGGCGTCGCTGTAGGGCCCGGATCTTGTGCGGGGACGGGCGTGCTTCTGCACAGAGACCAGTTCTGTTCCTGCAGGTGCTCCTGGTTCTCTTGTCCTGGGCTCTTTGCCTGCAGGCGCTTCCGTTCCCGCCCCTTCAGCCGAGTGGGGGGCTGCCTGGACGTCCCTGTCGTGTCCTGTCCTGACAGTCTGGTCTGTCCTGGGCGACACCCACCCCTGGCTTTCAGATGTGCAGTTAAGTCTTTCCTTGACGGTTGACTCTTGGCCATCGTTTCCTTTTCCTCATTTAAATCAGACCCTGAAGCAAGACTGGGAGTCCGAGAGAGATGTCTGCTTAGAAAACCTGCGGCGAGAACTACTGGAAAAGCATCAGTTAGAACTGGAGAATTTACAGAACCAGTTTCAGAAAGAACTGGCAGAACAGAGAGCCGAATTGGAGAAGATCTTTCAAGCCCCAAGTCAGGCTGAATGTGAGTCTCTAAAATGAGCAGGTTTGGAAGGGGCGGAGTTTTCCTGTGACACCGTAAATGCCACGTGACCGGCTGGCAGGACAGAGTCAACCTCGGAGTCCCTGGCTGGTCACAGCCCCCTCAAGTTCCCTGAACCTTCCGGAAACCTTTTTTTTTTTTTGCCTTTTCTAGGGCCACTTCTGCGCCATACGGAGGTTCCCAGGCTAGGGGTCGAATCGGAGCTGTAGCCACCGGCCTACGCCACAGCTACAGCAACGCGGGATCCGAGCTGCATCTGCAGCCTACACCACAGCTCATGGCAACGCCAGATCCTTAACCCACTGAGCGAGGCCAGGGAGCGAACCTGCAACCTCATGGTTCCTCATCGGATTCGTCAACCACTGCGCCACGATGGGAACTCCTGGAAACCTTTTTGTTGGAGATACATTTTGCACACTCTGCTGCTAAATTGCTACCAAAAAAGTACTGTGCAATTGTGCACTTTCTGTCCTGGGTCACCTGTTACACACGCGCTGATGCCTGCTGGTCAGTAGGCGCTGTCTGCTGGCCCGCTGGCCGGCGTCTTTCTGTCCCCCCAACCCAGAAGAGAGTGGGGTCCTGAGAACGGGGTCTGGCGGGCGCCTGGGGGACCCGGCATGTGTGCAGCTGTCGTTGCTGAGGAGGACGTGGGCGTCGCGGATCAGCAAGGTCTGTGCCGTCTCCAGGTTCCCCTCAGACTCCGGAGGCGCAGCATGAAGCCGCCCCGAGGCAGCCACACGCAGACCTGCCGCCCGAGCGCTGCCTGTGCTTGGGAGACGTGGAGCTGAAGTTCAAGGAAAAGGAGAAGGAGAACCAGCTCGAGGTAGGCAGGCGCGTCCTCCCTGGAATCCTCAGCGAAGGAGGAGTTTGAGGAGATCTTGCACTGGGGCCGTTTCCTGTTCTGTCCTTGCCTGAAACTTACACCCTCACTTGTGTATTTCTTTATTTTAAATCGAGGCATAGTTCACTCACGGAATTATCTCCGTTTTGGGTGTACAGCAGTCGTAGTTCGCAGAGATCCTCCTCCGTGTGTAGTTGTGAAACACTGGCTGTGTTTCCCTTTGCTCTGCAGTCAGGCCTGTGATTGAACTCATGCCCTTCTGCCGCAGTGCCAGAACCCTAGCCTGCCGGCCACAGGGCACTTCTCCTGGGGCGTCTTTTATTTTTAATTTTTAATTAATTATTTATTTATTTGTTTTTTGTCTTTTTGCCTTTTCTTGGGCCACTCCCGCGGCATATGGAGGTTCCCAGGCTAGGGGTCCGATCGGAGCTGTAGCCTCTGGCCTACACCACAGCCACAGCAACGTAGGATCTGAGCCGCATCTGCAACCTACACCACAGCTCACAGCAACGCCGGATCCTTAACCCACTGAGCAAGGGCAGGGACCGAACCCGCAACCTCATGGTTCCTAGTCGGATTCGTTAACCGCTGCACCACGATGGGAACTCCTATTTTTTATTTTATTTTATTTTTTGTATTTTTAGGGCCGCACCTGCAGCATATGGACGTTCCCAGGCTAGGGGTCCAATAGGAGCTACAGCTGCTGGCCTACACCACAGCCACAGCAATGCAGGATCTTTAACCCACCTAGTGAGGCCAGGATCGAACCCGCAAACTCATAGTTCCTAGTTGGAGTCATTGCTGCTGTGCCATGACGGGAGCTCCGGGGCTTGTTTTATGCATAGTCGTTTGTGCCTCAGGTTCTCCTGTCCCTTTTGTGCCCCTCCCCCGCCCCTCCCATTGCTAACCACCAGTTTGTTTTCTATGTCTGTGAGTCTTTTTCTGCTTCGTGTATACATTCGTTTTATTTTTTAGATTCCACATATAAGTGATATCATACAGTTTTTGTCTTTCTCTTATTGGCATAATATTTCTCACTAAGCATATCTTCCAGGTCCGTCATGTTGCTGCAGATGGCACTATTTGAGTCTTTTTTTGTGGCTGAGTAATATTCCATTGTGTGTATGTACCACATCTTCTTTATCCAGTCCTCTGTTGATGGACACCTGGGTTGCTTCCGTGTCTTGGCTGGCGTGGCTAGTGCTGCAGTGAGCACGGGGGTGCATGTATGGTTTCGAATTAGTGGTTTTGTTTCCTTTAGGTATACGCCCAGGAGTGTAATTGCTGGGTCACATGGTAGTTCTATTTTTAGTTTTTTGAGGGACACCATACTATAAGCCCTAATTTAGAGAGATTTTTGGGGAGTTCCCACTGTAGCACAGTGGGTTAAGAACCATTTTTTTTTTTTAGGGCTGCACCCACGGCATAGGGAGGTTCCCAGGCTAGGGGTCGAATTGGAGCTGTAGCTGCCGGCCTGTGAGACAGCCACAGCAACATGGGATTCAGGCTGTGTCTATGACCTACACCACAGCTCACGGCAACTCCGGATCCTTAACCCACTGAGTGAGGCCAAGGATCGAACCGCGTACTCATGGATCCCAGTCGGGTTCCTTAGCCACTGAGCCACAACGGGAGCTTCGTGGGTTAAGAAGCCGACTGTAGAGGCTTGGAGCCCTGGCCCGGTTCCGTGGGTTGAAGGATCTGGCGGTGCTGCAGTTGTGGCGTGGGTCACAGCTGCAGCTCAGATTCAGTCCCTGCCCTGGGAACTTCCATAGGGTGCGGCTCTAAAAATTAAAAAAATAAAAAGAAATGAAGAGCCTCTTAGAGTTTGGTGGGGCTGGTGGGCAACCAAGTCAGGATCCAGTCTGAGCCTGTGCGCCGATGTTGGCTCTAAGTTCCTCCTCAGGGAGCTCCTGCTCTGAAGGGGCGCCCAGGGACGCCTGCAGGCTCGGGACGCGGGCGCGAGGCCACGGCTCCACAAATGGGAAGTTAGCAGGACGCTTGTGCGCACGCTCTCAGACCTCTTTCTTCACTGGAGCTCGCCTGCCAGAGCAGGGGACCCGAGGGACTTCTCTCGTCCTTCAGACTAGGAACCCAGCAGTGTCCTGAGCATGGGTTTAGGAAATCGGGAAGGAGTGTCCGGGTCTGCAGACGAGGAGACATGGGGCCCAGGAGCTGGCGTCAGGCCTCGCGGCTCAGGCGCTGCTCCTTCCTCCTCTGCCACAGACAGAGGCCGGCTTGGGCCACGCAGCCTGGACCGCAGCACCCCCACCGGCCCTCCCTCATCCCAGGGGAGAGGGGGCAGGAGGGCCCCTTCTGTCCTGTGCCCTGGCTGCAGAGGTGGCACTGCCCTTGCCCCGCGTGCCTGCCCTTGGCCCTGCCTGGGAGGGCGGCTCCAATGGTGCAGGGTTGGAGGCAGGTGGCACCTGCTCGGTGTGTGAGCTGTTCACGTCTGAAAGACCTGCTTCCCAGGAAGGCTGGCGGAGCAACACGGAGGAAACCGCAACAGGCCGCACAGCGGGAGGGTGGCCGCGGCCGGGCCCCCGCACCTCTGGCCTGGGCTTGGGCTACAGGCTGCGGGTGGGAGCTGTGCTGTCAGGCCTCCCACACCGTCCGTCCCCTTCCCGTTGCAGTTGGAGAACCTCCGCGCGTCGTACGAGGAGCTGCAGGCCCGGTCGCAGGAGGAGATCCGGCGCCTGGGCGCCCAGCTGGAGTCGGCCAGGTCCAGCAGACAGGAGCTGAGCGGTGAGGAGCTTCGTGCTGAAGATTCGGGTCCTCCGTAGAGAAAGCTGTGCCTTTAATCGCGGACCCCCAGCTGGAATGTCGCAGTTGTGCGGTGCTCTTGTAAACCGCCGGGAATGTCGATGCCTAGCCTCGCAGCGCGAAGCTGCTGGTGCGCAGCCCCGTTCATCGCGGGCGAGGAGCGAGCAGTGGCTTTGGAAGCTGTGTCTTCCCTCGTGTTAATGCGCCCTGCTCATGTCAGGGCTTTACCCGTGGGCCTGGCCCAGTGCAGTGGCAACGCTCTTCTTGGGCTGCAGGTGGGCCCTGCCACGCACTGCCTCCTGGGTCCCGTGGGCTCACCCGTGGCAGGTGTTGTCTGGCTCCTGTAGCCCTGAGCTCCGGTTTTGGAGGGGACCACATGTGCCGAGGGCAGCTCACTGGTGGTACTGGGGTGCTGTACAAGACCCCGAGTTGGAGAGGTCTCTGTTGGCGAGCGGCACCTTGGCGGGGGACACGGGGCAGAGACGCGGGCTCGGCAGGCCGGCCTGAAGCTGTAGAAGCCGCCCTGGTGGGTTCGTATTGTGGGGGGGCAGAGACCTGCCTGTGGCGGTGGGAGGGCCCCGCCCGGCCCGGGCCAGGCGCCCAGCATCCAGCAGCGGGTGGAGGCTGGCCGAGCCGGTCAGCTGACGAGTAGGCAGGCTTCCGGTGTTGCAGCTGGTGCCCGTTTGCTGCGTCCTCACCCTGCGTGTAGGGTCCTCTGGGGACTGTGCTTTGGCATCTCCGTTTCCAGCCACGTTGGGTGAACGCTGCCCCTCGAGGTGGTGGATGCCGGCAGCATCCTCTTGGTCGGGTGCTCCTGTGGTCTGGGTGCTGCTCTGCTGCTGTTCACACAGTCCCACCAACTCGGCGGCTAAAACCACCCACACTTATCAGCTTGGAAGTCTGAGCTGGCCCGGCCGTCTCTGCCCAGGGTCACCCACAGCTGTGGTCAACGCGTGCGGCTGGGCCTTGACTCGGCCCCTCAGGTCGAGGCGGAGTCCAGTCCCTGTGCTTGTGGGACCGAGGTCGCGTCTCCTTGCTGCCCGTTGGCCTGGGGCCGCCCATGTTCCTCCCCAGGCGGCCCCTCTGTCTTCAGAGCCCCCAGCAGCACGTGGAGTGCTCCTCACGCTTCCGCTCCCTCTGTGGCCCCCGGTGCCGTGTGGCATGAGACACAGAGGGTCCCATGTCACGTCGTAGACTCTGGGATTGCCCCCAGCGCCACCCCGTGTGCCTTAGACAGCTCCTGATTCCCCAGGCGGTTCAGTGCGAGACGCCGCTTCCTCTCCCCCGTAGAGCTACACGAGCAGCTCCTGGCTCGGGCGTCTCACCTGGAGGAGCTGGAACACCTCAAGCGGGACTTCGAGCTGCAGCAGCAGCAGGAGAGAACCAAGCACGAGTCGGAGCTGGAAGAATTGAGAGTCTACTTTGAGGAGAAGCTGAGGGAAGCTGAGAGAGGCCACCAGGAAGACCTGGCCCTCTTAGAGCAGCGGCTGCAGGAGGGGAAGGAGGGCTTTCGGCTGCAGCCTGTGGAAACCAGGTGACAGCAGTGGCCGTCCTAAGTCGTGTCTTTTTTTTTTTTTTTTTTTTCTTTTTTAAGGGCTGCACCCGCGGCATATGGAAGTTCCCAGGCTGGGGGTGGAACTGGAGCTACAGCTGCTGGCCTACACCACAGCCACAGCAATTCCAGATCCGAGCCGTGTCTGCGACCTACACCACAGCTCACGGTAACGCGGGATCCTTGACCCACTGAGTGAGGCCAGGGATTGAACCCGAAACCTCATGGTTCCTAGTCGGGTTCGTTAACCACTGAGCCTTGAGAGGAACTCCCGTAAGTTCGTTTTTGAAATACAGGGACCTTAAGCTGAGTTGACGTCTAGGTTTGTTTGGAACTTCATGCCAAATCGCCTTTTGTTTTAGAAACACACTCTATGCTTGGGTCTCAAAGCAAGATGATGCCAACGCTGGGAGGAGTTCCTGCTGTGGCTGAGTGGAGACGAATCCGACTAGTGTCCGTGAGGATGCAGATTTGATCGCTGGCCTCATTCAGTGAGGCTGCCGAGGCTGTGGCTGTGCTGTAGGCTGGGAGCTGCAGCTCTGACTCGACCCCTAGCCTGAAACTTGCGTCTGCCGCACATGCGGCCGTTAAAAAAAAAAAAGGAAAAGCTGGGAGCTGGTCTGCCCTGCGCGCCTGGCGGTGGATGCCCAAGGGCCCCAGGCGGGCAGGCGCGTCTTTTGGGACCGCATCTCCCGCTGCCCCCGCTGCCGCAACACTCCCATCACACTCCCGTCGGTCGTCCTGTCCTCGCAGACGTGGGGTCGCAGGGACGGATAGGAGCTGAGTGGAAAGCTGCCACGTGGGACGTTCTTGAGACTCATTTCTCTCTGATCCATCCAGCGCCTCTTTAGACGGGACGCCTGAGCCAGAGCGAGGAGACCGTCCCGACGGATCGCGCCCTGGCCTGGAGCAGCAGGAGGTGCGGCGTCTTTGTTCTTACTGTCGGGTAACTGCGTCTGGTGGCAGCAGATGTGCCTGCAGGTCTCGGGGGCGGGGGGGGTCGGCACCAGGAGTCCTGTCGTCACCGCAGTTCCTTTTTCTTGTGGTGAGAACGTTCCCGAGCCCTGTTCTCACCCCCTGGAGCGGCACAACGCGGTTAATGAAACGCAGTGCTCGTGCCCCTCTGGCATGTGGAGTCGGGCCAGGGTGGAGACCGAGCTGCAGCTGTGGCAACGCCAGATCCCTCACCCACCGAGCCACAGCGGGAACTCCAGAAATGTGCATCTTTTGGTCCCTTTGCAGTTTCACCCGCGGCTCCATCTGTTCTCGACAAGGTCGGTTTTTCAGATTCCACATGAAAGTGGGATTGTACAGTGTTCGTCTTTCTCGGTCGCACTCGTGGTGCTTCCGGGGTCTCCCACAGGCTCCTCTGTGCTGTTGCGAACAGCAAGACTTTGTCCTTTTTCCTGGCTCAGTCGTGTTTCCGTTGTGTGTGTGTGTGTGTGCTTGTGTTTGTGTATTCATGTACATTTATTTATGCCACATCTTCTTTACCCAGCTCTCTGCTGTGGGCACTTGGGCTGCTCCCACGTCTTGACTGTTGTAAATGACGCAGCCGTGAACATGGGGGCGCGTGTGTCTTTTTGAATCCGAGCTTTGTTTTCCTTGGGGGTCACCTGGAGGCGGAGGCCGGCTCACACGGCGGCTCCATGTCTTGCGTGGGAGGACCCTCCACGCCGTTCTCTACCCGGCTGCGCCGAGTCGTGTGCCCACCGACCGCGCCCGAGCGGTGCTTTTCCGCCCCCACGCCTTCGCCGCAACCATTGTTCCCCGCTGTCTTTGCAGCAGTGGCTTTTCTGGCAGGCACGAGGGCTCTGTCCTTGCGGCTTTGACGTGCATCTCTCTGAGCCCCGCCTTCTCCTGTCGGCCTCTTGGCCGTCTGCGTCTTCGTGCGCTGTTTGTTCTGGTCCACTGCCCGTTTTTTGATCAGACTTTGTTTTTCGCTTGTGCTCTGAGGTGCATGAGCATCTCAGTGATACGTTGGAATGGCGGTGTTCCATTCACCTTTCGCTGGGAAGTGGGCAGTTTTATGTTTCCAAATCTGAACTTCCAGCCTTTGCACAAAGCTTGTTTCTGGGGCACCCCTCGAGTAGAGGAACGGGTGTTTTGTGTTTTGTGGATGAAGTCTCACTGTGGTCTGCCTGCACAGAGCACGATTGGCTCAAGGCATGACCTGGAGGCTGCATCCTGCCTGGCTCCCCCATGGGCGGCCGTCACCGTGCCGCCCTCCACGGGCCCCCAGCCCCCGCGTCACACAGGCTCGCCGAGGGGGAGCGGGCACGTGCTGCTGGGACGCGTGCTGGGCAGCTTCTCCCGGGCCTTTGCGCTCTCCTTCCTGGCCCGGCCTTGCTCTCCGCGCGGCCGTGACTGTGGAAGCCTGTGCACCTGCTCCCAGCGCAGAGGAGGCTCTGCGGACCATGCAGCCCGGGCCCTCCGTGCTCTTCAGGGTCCTGAGTGGTTGTTTGTGTCCACTTTCCAAGCCCGGAGCGAGGGAGGGCCTGGGCGGGCCGCCTCTGTCCCCACCCCGGGCGTCTCATGCTGCTGCTCAGCTTGGCCCGGCAGCTCTTCCTCCGTGTGCTTCGTTCTCCCTCTGAGGTCCCTGTGGGCTTCACGCCAGACCGCGAGGGGAAGCCACAGGTTTCCTGTGGTCCTTCTTTCTCTTATGTTGCTTTTGGGGTTTTTCTTTTTTTGGGGGGGGGGTTGCCCATGGTGTGTGGCAGTTCCTGGGCCGGGGATCAAACCCACACCACAGCAGCGACCCGAGCCACTGCAGTGACAGTGGTGAATCCTTAACCCACTGCACCACGAGCGAGCTCCTGCAGTGGGGTTTCCTCTTTGCGTTTTCATGTTGAGCATCTGAGGGCCTTGCCTGCTAGTCCTGGGTTCTTTTCCACGACCTCCTGCTCGGTGTCAGAGATGGCATGTTTTCGGTCACCTCTGAAGACAACTGTTAGTGCCAAGAGGTTTCTTGTGCTCCCACCTCGTCCCTGCTCTGTCTCCGTCCGTCCGTCTGTCCGTCCGTCTGTGTGTTGTGTGGGATGCACATGGTACGTGCATGGGCTGGTGACCCAAGGCCGTGCTGTCTGTGAGGCTGTCTGACCAGCTGGGGCTCCACCAGTGCGTGGGGGTGCAGCCTCGCTCCTTGGGCCGTCGGTCTCATCCAGCCCCTGCTGGGGCCCCCGAGGAGAGGGCGCAGGGGGCTGTGCTCCCCCCCCCGCACTACAGTCACCAGATCCCCACACCCCTGCCAGGCCACACCTGGCCTCCCTGGTCTGCAGCCCCTGGGGCCCACAGTCACCTGTGTGCTCTGCACCCGCTTCCTGGCCTCCTGGGGTCTGGGCACCTCTCACGTGGCTCTTCCCCAACCCTCTGCGAGCGGGCGTTTCTGCATCCCGGGATTGCTGGCTTCCTGATTACTTCTTTTTTTTCTTCTCCCTGTAGGTTTTTTTCCTTTTCTTTTTAGGGCAACACCCGCGGCCTTTGGAAGTTCCCAGGCTAGGGGTCTAATTGGAGCTGTAGCCGCCGGCCTGCGCCACAACCACAGCAACACCAGATCCAAGCTGCATCTTCAACCTACACCAGAGCTCATGCCAACCCCGGATCCTTAACCCACTGAATGAGGCCAGGGATCGAACCTGCATCCTCATTGACACCAGTTGGGTTCTTAACCTGCTGAGCCACTATGGGAACTCCTCCTTGTGGGTTTGTAAGTTAAATAATTTCCCTGTCATTTGAGGGAATATAGAAATGACGGAGGAGTTCCCTGTTGGCCCAGCAGGTTAAGGACCTGGTGGTGTCACTGCAGCAGCTCGGGTCGCTGCCATGGTGTGAGTCTGATCCCTGGTCTAGGACGTTTCACGTGCCGTGGGTGGTGCCACAGGAAAAAAAGGGTGGAGTTTATGTGTGTTTAACCAAAAGTTCGGTGTGCACGCGTGATGTGTGACTGCGCATGGCGTCTGGCGCGTGTGCCCGGCATACACGTGCCTGCCAGAGCGCGTGCTTCTCTCCTGACTCCTGGCTGTTGTCTCCTGGGCTGTGACTCTGGTGGTCGCTGAGGACGAGCATCTTTGCACTTGCGCGGTCATTGCTGCCCGGCTTCTGCCGTCGTCTCCGAGGCGGGAGCCCCTTGCCCGCGGCTTCCCACCCCTGTTCCCAGAGCAGAGCAGGCTCGCCCTGCGTTTTACTTGTTTCCTTCGTCTGGAACTTGTCTGTTGTCCGGCAGGATGTGAGACTCTCGCTCCCTTTAGAAGAAAACCATCGGTGCCAGCTTGCGGTGTGGCAGTCCTCCCAGGAGGTGCAGCTGGAGGCGGGCCTCGTGGGGACCCAGGTGTTGGAAGGGGAGCGGCACGCGGGGCTCTCGGGAGAGCCCGGCTCAGGTGCGCACCTGCAGGGGAGGTCTGGTGCCTGGGCCACCCTTGACTCGCCCCTGCCTGTGCTAGAGGACCTTCCCTGGAGGCCGAGGGGCAGCAGCACAGGGGCACGGGGACGGGAAGCTGAGGTCATCCTGGGGCGGGGGGCAGGAGAGCAGGTGTGAGGCCAGCCGTGGATGTGGAGTCCGGGCGAGGGTGGGCGCTGTCGTCATCCAGCTTAGGGCCGAGGCAGTGAAGCAGAGGGTCCCACCCCGAGGGCCAGGGGTCAGGGTCATGTGAGGGAGGCTCCTCAGAGCTGGGCCGGCCTGTAAGCATGCCGCTTGGCATCCTGCATGAGAGGTGCCCTGTGGCCGCCACTTGGCATGACCCAGTCTCTGGGCACCGATGGGCATGCCCTGAGCCACACTTGTTCCTTCTTGTGCATGGATGGTGATGAGCCCTGGCTGGAGCAGCTGAGGGGCCAGAATCTCTGCCGTCCATAGCCCCCCGAGTAAGTCACCTGGGACGCAGGCTGGAGCTCACACGGGGAGTTTCAGGCTCTCCGTGTAGGTGTCTGAGGCTTTGGATGGTCAGCCTGACGGTCCTGCTTGCTGGCCCCTGCAGAGCTCGCCCAGGCGACCCTCCTGTGCGCACAGAGCGCGGCCTCGGACGTGGGGACGGAGGTGGCGGATGGCGTCTCAGGTCTGGAAACTGAATGCAAGGCTCAACCCCTGCTTGTTTCGACTGAGTTCAAGGAAGAAATCGACGTCTTAAAAGCAGAGAATAGAAATTTACGCGAGAAGCTGCAGCACGAAACCCGCCTGCGAGAGGACTTGGAGAAGGTACGTTGAAACCCCTTGCCCGCGGGGCCCGGAGCGCCGCTGCGGGGCCGTCCTCCGGTCCGGCCGGGCTGTCCCCTGAGCTGCGGCCGAGCGTGGAGCCTCGTTGCTCCTTCCAGCCGCCTCCGGCTCGGGGCGCTGGCGGCGACCTCTGCAGGTGTCAGGGTGGTTGGCGCGGCCGCCTTCGGGCCTCGTCCAGCTTCTCTGCCTCGGCGTCCCGAGCCCCAGGCTCCTCTCACTGACCGTCAGTTGTGCAGCCGTGGTCACACGCGGTGCCGAGACCCTGGCTGTGCGCCGGCTGGTCCTGAGACGCGAACCTCCCTGGGTCGCTAGCGGGCTTATTGCGCTGCTGGGCGGCAGCCTTGAGGGGACTTCCTCGCGTGTCTGGCGGGGCCGTGTGCCCCCTGTGTGGCCGCCGTGCCCGCCCGTGTGGCGCTGCTCTTTCCTGGGGCTTCGTTCTGTGCCCGTGGGCTCACAGGCGGCTGCTCCCGCCCCTGCCGGGCCGGCCACACACTGTCCCTAAACTAAGGCGTTGGTGCGACGGGGGACGAGCTCGGGGCAGGCGTGTGGGAGCCTGCAGGGCCTGCGGAGGGCGGGGAGCTCACGGCCAGCCGTCTGGGGCCTTCTGCACCCGACCTCAGGCACTGGCCACTGAAGGACAGACCTTCCGTGAGGGCCCCAGATGCCCGCGTGTCTGTGCGTTCCTTTCCTGGAGCATTTTATCCGTTTCTGTGAGCCGCTGGAGGGCTGTGGAGCGACGCGTCTCTCCCTTTAATTCTGTCAGGTTTTGCTCCAGTTTCTGAGGTTGGGCTGCGGACACGTAGAGTTCTTCTGTCTGCCTGGGGAACACACCCTTTGCTGTTAAGGAGACGTCCCCTTTCTTTCTCAGGCCTCTTCGTATTGACACCCACCTCCTCTTGGGCTCACGCGGGCCCTGCAGCGCTCTTTTGTGTTTTGTGCGGTGATGTGCTCTTTTCTGTCCGTGTTGCTTTTAACCTGCCGGCTGTACCTACCTGGCGTTAGTGCCAGGCTGGGCACTGCCATCTCCATGCTGGGCCACGGCGCAGGATGCCTCCCTGCCTGGCTGGCTGCATCTGGAGTCTGCCCGCACCTGCGGGGTCGGGTCAGCTCGGCCTGCGCGCTGGGCTGGTGGGATCCCGCAGCCCCCTCCTCTGAGGCCCCAACGCACGTCCCTCCGCTCGCAGTTCCTCTGGACCCCACGAGCAAGTTGGGGGGATTTCTCGGTACACGGCACTGACGATCCGTCACCCAGGCCGTGCCCGTCCCTGGGTGTCCGTGCCCCTTTGCTCCTGGTCCTGCCCCCAGCCTGCCGTCTGGTCCCCTGGAGCGCTGTTTGAGGAGAGTGAGGCTTTGCCGTCACCAAGGATCCGCCCTGAGTGCTCATGGCGTGATTGAGGACCTGAGGTCAAACTCACAGCCTGTTTTGGTTTTGTCTGGTGTCTTTTCTTCTTTTTGGTCTTTTAGGGCCATACCTGCAGTGTGTGGAGGGTCCCAGGCTAGGGGTCCAATTGGAGCTGTAGCCGCCGGCCTACACCACAGGCACAGCAACGCAGGATCCGAGCCACGTGTGCGGCCTGCACCACAGCTCATGGCAACGCCGGATCCTTAACCCGCTGAGCGAGGCCGGGGATTGAACCCACCTCCTCATAGACACCATGTTGTGTTCTTATCCCGCGGAGCCACAACAGCGGGTTCCTGTTTTGCTTCTTTTGACGAGAACCAGGAGGCTCTTGACTCGCCTTCTTCCCTGTTTGGAAACTAGGGCGTCCGCCCAAGTTCGGCTCTCCAGCCCGTCTCCCTTCTCACAGGACCTTCGGGCGCGTGGTTTCAGCGGGTCAGCCTCTTGCTCGGGTCCCTGGAAGCATCGGACACGTGCACGGTGTACGTGCAGAGGCCTGGCCTCGCCATGCTGTTTGGCTGTCCTGTGGCGCCCTGTCCCCTGGCTGGTGGTGGCTCTGCTGTCTCCTTCCCTGTGGCGGGAGCCCCGGCATGTGACTGTCTGTGCTCTTGGCGGCCGCAGCCCCAGGGATACCGTCGGCTCTAGGAGCCGGGATGCGGGGCTGTTCCGCCAGGCAGACGGTCTTGGGGTCGTTCATTTCTGCCCCTTTATTCCGGGGGCGTGAGCCGCAGGCCCGTTGCTCCGTTGGGCACAGCGCCAGTCGTGGAACTGCTCTGTCCTCCGAGCGGGCCTGGGTCCTCGATGCCGGGAGCCTCCGCGGGACCGGCTTCCCTCTTTGAGAGGTCGTGCTGTCTGCAGGTGAAGCGGGACTTGCTCGAAGGTCACCAGGAGGAGCTGAGGCACACCGAGCAAAAGATCGAGCTCCTGAAACGAGACCTCGGGGACAGAGAGGCCGCGTGGCAGGTGACCTGCGAGGAGCTGGGGAGAGCGGCGGAGGAGCGGTTGTCTCGGAGGCTCCTTGAGCTGCGGGAACAGGCTGAGTCCGAGAAGCGGTCCTTGACCAACAGGTTTGAGCTTCGAGAAGCCGAAATGAGGCAACTCCAGGACCGGCAGGCGGCCCAGATCCTGGACCTGGAGGGCTCGCTGGTGGAGCAGCAGGGCCGCCTGCGGCAGTTGGAGCTCGGGCTCGCGGGGGACGAGTCTCTGCGGTGCAGCCAGTGCGGCCGGGAGCTGGGCAGCCCGGGCCCCGCAGACCAGGACCGGGAGCTCGCCACGCTCCACCTGCAGGAGCCCAGTGCCCTCCAGCCGAAGCCAGCCCAGAGCAGGTGGGTGACATCCTTGTGCCCGGGTTGGGTACAGAGTCCCGGGGGGGGGCGTCCTTGTCCTTCCTGTGCTCACGTCGTTTGTGTTCTTTGCACGGTTTCCACTTTCAGTAGCAGAACTTAGCTTTGTTTCTCTTGGGGAAATGGAGTTCATTCATTAACTCTCTCGTGTATTTTAAATCCAGACAGGTTTTGTTTTGTTTTGTTTTTGATTTTTAGGGCTGCACTTGGCAGCATGTGGAAGTTCCCAGGCTAGAGGTTGAATTGGAGCTGCAGCTGCCGGCCTGCACCAGAGCCACAGCAACACCAGATCCAAGCCGCGTCTGCAACCTACACCACAGCTCACGGCAACGCCGGATCCATAACCCACCAAGGGAGGCCAGGGATCGAACCCGTGTCCTCATGGATGCTAGTTGGATTCGTTTCTGCCACAATGGGAACTCCGTCTAACAGGTGTTTTTTTTTTTAAACAAACATTTTTTCTAAACTATATACATAATTCTCTGAGGTTTTTAAAAACTTTTTACAATTGTAGTTGATTTACCATGTTCTGTCAGTGTCTGCTGTGCAGCCAAGTGACCCAGTTATACACACACGTACGTTTTTTTCTCGCGTTCCCCGCATCACGTCGCATCGTAAGTGATTGGGTTTAGTTCCCTGTGCGGTGCAGGTGCAGCAGGACCTCATCCACTCCGAACGCACTGGTTTGCATCTGCCGCCCCAAGCGCCCAGGCCACCCTCCCTCCCCCTCGGCAGCCGCAAGTCTCTTCTCCATCCGCGTCCGTGGCTTGCTTTCTTTTCTGCGGGAAGGGTCACCTGTGCCGTGTGCTAGGTTCCAGATACCAGTGATACCGTGTGGTATTTGTCTTTCTCTTCCTGACTGACCTCACTTAGTACGAGAGTCTCTAGTGCCAGCCACGTTGCTGCCAGTGGCACGACTTTGTTCCCCTTTGTGGCCGAGTCGTATTCCGTTGTGTATACACCACGTCTTCTGAAGCCACTCATCTGTTGACGGACACTGGGCTGTTTCCATGTCTTGGCTGTTGTGAATAGAGCTGCAGTGAACATGCGGGTGCGTGTGTCTTTTTCAAGGAAAGCTCTGTCCAGGTGCATCTTGCCCAGGAGTGGGCGTGCTGGCTCATGTGGCAGTTCCTTGTTTAGTTTCTGAGAACCTCCGCAGTGTTTTCCCTAGTGGCGGTACCAATTTAGTTGCCCACCACCAGTGCAGGGGGTTCCCTTTTCTGCACACCCTCCCCGGCATTTGCCAGTTGCTGACTTGTTAGTGATGGCCGTTCTGACCGGTTTGAGGTGGCCCCTCACTGTAGTTTTGATTTGCGTTTGTCTAATAAGGAGTGAGGTGGAGCATTTTTCATGTGCTGGCTGGCCGTCTGTATGTCTTCTTTGGAAAATGTCTGGTCAGGTCTTCTGCCCATTTTTCAGTTGGGTGGTTTGTTTGTTTGTTTGTTTGTTTTTTTGGTCTTTTGTCTTTTGTTGTTGTTGTTGCTATTTCTTGGGCCGCTCCCGCGGCATATGGAGGTTCCCAGGCTAGGGGTCGAATTGGAGCCGTAGCCACCAGCCTACGCCAGAGCCACAGCAACGCGGGATCCGAGCCGCGTCTGCAACCTACACCACAGCTCACGGCAACGCCGGATCGTCAACCCACTGAGCAAGGGCAGGGACCGAACCCGCAATCTCATGGTTCCTAGTCGGATTCGTTAACCACTGCGCCACGACGGGAACTCCCGGGTGGTTTGTTTTTTTGCTGCGGAGTTGTATGAGTTGTTTGTATAATTTGGTTATTAAGCCCTCGGCAGTTTCATTGTTTGAAACTATTTTCTCCCAATCCTTAGGTTGTCTCCTTTAAATTTTTTTATGGTTTCCTTTGCTGTGCAAAAGCTTGTCGGTTTGATTAGGTCCCAGCAGTTTGTTTTGGTTTTTCTTTCTGTTGCCTCGGGAGACTGACCTGAGAAGACCTTTGTACGGTTGATGTCAGAGAGTGCTTTGCCTCTGTTCCCTTCCAGGGTTTGATGGTGTCTTGTCTTGTCTTGAAGCCATTTTGAGTTTATTGTTGTGCATGGCGTGAAGGTCTGCTCCAGTTTCATGGATTTACATGCAGCTGTCCAGTTTTTCCAGCAGCATTTGCTGAAGAGACTGTCTTTTTCCCATTTTATACTCTTGCCTCCTTTGTTGGAGATTAATTGACCGTAGGTGTTTGGGTTTATTTCTGGGCTCTCTGTTCTGTTCCGTTGGTCTGTCTGTCAGTGTTGGCACCAGTCCCACACTGTCTGGATGACTGTGGCTTTGTAATACTGCCTGAAGTCTGGGAGAGTGATGCCTCCTGCTTGGTTTTTGTTCCTCAGGATTGCTTCGGCACTTCTGGGTCTTTGTGGTTCCGTGTAAATTTTTGGATTGTTTGTTCTAGTTCTGTGAGACATGCCATGGGTCGTTTGACAGAGATGGCGTTGACTCTGTAGTGGCTTTGGGTCGTGTGGCCATTTCTACAATGTTGACTCTTCCAGCCCAGGAGCATGGACTATCTTTCCATTTCTTCGGGTCCTCTTTCATTTCCTTGATTAAGGTTTTATAGTTCCCAGCATATGAGTCTTTCACTTCCTTGGTCAGGTTTATTCCCAGGGATTTATTTTTGGGGGGTGTGATTTTAAAGGGTACTATATTTTTGTATTCCTTTTCTAGTATTTCATTGTCAGTACACAGAAATGCAACTGATTTCTGAATGTTAGTCTTGTGTCCTGCTACGTTGCTGAGTTCATTGATCAGTTTGAATAGTTTTTGTGTGGAGTTCTTGGGGTTTTCTATGTATAGTATCGTGTCATCTGCATAGAGTGACAATTTTCCCTCTTCTCTTCCATTTTGGATGCCTTTTATTTCCTTTGTCTGTCTGTTAGCTGTGGCGAGGCCTTCCGATACTGTGTTGAATACAAGTGATGAGAGTGGCATCCTTGTCTCGTCCGGATTTCAGTGGGAGGGCTTTCAGCTTTCTCTGTTGAGTAGTATATCAGCTGTTTGCCACAGATGGCTGTGGTTGTGTTAAGGGGTGTTCCCTCTGACCCACTGTGGTGAGAGTTTTTATCACGAAGGGATGTTGGAGTTTGTCAAACGCCTTTTCTACATCGACTGAGATGGTCGCGTGGTTCTTGACTTTTCTTGTGTTGATGTGGTGGATGTTGATTGATTTGTGTATGTCGAACCATTCTTGTGAACTTGGGATGAATCCCACTTGGTCGTGGTGTATAATCTTTTTTATATGTTGTTGTAATTGGTTGGCCAAATTTTTGTTGAGAATTTTTGTGTCTGTATTCATCAAAGACTTTGGCCCATAATTTTCCTTTTTTGGTAGCATCTTTGGTTTTGGAATTAGGGTGATGGTGGCTTCATAGAATGTCTTTGGGAGGGTTCCTTCTTCTTCAGCCTTTTAAGAAGGATGGGTGTAAGTTCTTTGTATGTTTGGTAGAATTCACCTGTGAAGCCATCTGATCCTAGACTTTCGTTTGTAGGGAGTGTTTTTATGACATATTCAATTTCATTTTTAGTGATTGTTCATTTGATCTGTTTCTCCTTGATGTACTTTTGTCGGGCTGTAATGTCTCTAGAAAGTTGTCCATTTCTTCTAGGTTGTCAAATTTGTGGGAATATAATTGTTCATGGTATTTATTTTCTTATGTTTTTTTGTATTTCTGCAGTATCTGTTGAGATTTCTTCTTTTTCATTTCCTGTTTTTTTTTTTTCTTTTGAGTGTTTTCTCTCTGCTTCCTGGTGAGTCTGGCCGAAGTTTTGTCAATTGTGTTTACCCTTTCAAAAAACCAGCTCAAGGAGTTCCTGTCGTGGCGCAGTGGTTAATGAACCCGACTAGGAACCATGAGGTTGCGGGTTCGATCCCTGGCCTTGCTCAGTGGGTTAACGATCCAGCGTTGCCGTGAGCTGTGGTGTGGGTCACAGACGTGGCTCAGATCCCGCGTTGCTGTGTCTGTGGCGCAGGCCGGCGGCTACAGCTCCCATTAGACCCCTAGCCTGGGAACCTCCATATGCCACGGGAGCGGCCCAAGAAAATGCAAAAAAAAAAAATTAAAAAAACCAGCTCTTGGTTTTATTGATTTTTTTTCTATTTTATTGATAGTCTGATCTTTATGATTTCCTTCCTTTTGCTGACTTTAGGTTTTGTTAATTCTTTTTCTAATTCTTTTAGGTGGTAGGTTAAGTTGTTGATTTGAGTTTTTTTTTGAGGAAGGCCTGGATAGCTATGAACTTCCCTCTGAGCACTGCTTTGAGGCTTCCCATAGATTTTGAATGGTTGTGTTTTCTTCATCATTCGTCTCAAAGTATTTTTTAATTTCCCTTTTAATTTCCTTGTTGACCCATTGATTTTTTAATAGCATATCATTTAGTCTCCATGTGGTCAGTTTTTTCTCATTTCCTTTCCTGTGGTTGATTTCTAGTTTCATGGTCAGAAAAGATAGTTGAAATGATTTCTGTACTCTTAAATTTGTTGAGGTTAGTTTCGTGCCCCAGTATGTGGTCAGTCCTTGAGACTGTCCCATGCGCACTTGAAAGAATGTACATTCTGGGTTTTTTTTTAATGTAATGTCCATGAGGCCTCATAGATTCGAAGGTGGTTTGTTCTAAGCTGTTATACATGACACTCTAAGGTCTTAAGTAGATGTAGATGGGGTTTGGGTTTGTAGCCCCTTTGCAGACCTGGGCTGCAGAGACCGGGGTGTTGGTGATTCTGAGGTTGTTGGTCCCACCTCCTGTGTCAGCTGTTCCCCGGCCTCTGAGGCAGGTGCACGAGCTTCTGCTCTGGGGTCTTCCCGACCCACCTGTGTGCCGATGGATGCAGGCGCGATGTGCCCACGCGGAGGCCTTGGCGCCCTCCCATGTTGGCTGAGGGGCACGAAGGCTTTCACGGCGTTTGGTGTCCCAGCTCTCGTCGTTCACCTGGACACGCCCATGGTGGCGCTGCCCTGTAATGGGTGCCCCATAGACTCTGGCCTGCTGGGGCTCTGATGCTTCACTTAGGGGGTGTCCTCTTGCTTCTTGCCGGCCGTCGAGGCCCGCAGCCCTGCATCGCAGCCCTGATTTTCCCCGAAGCAGCTTCTGAGGCCTCTCGAGGGCTCCTTGTAGCCTGGGGGCTCCTGCCTGCGCCCCCGCCCCTGCCCCCACCCCGTTAAGGTCCCGTGGCATCTGTTGGACGTGTGCGTGTGATTTCTCACCCTCAGTCCTGCCCTTTAGTCTGTAACAGGGACGCCTGGGCTCTGAGCACCTGGCTTCAGGGGCCCTCTGCTGGCTGCTCACTGCTGGCCGCAGGGCCCAGACCCTTTGCAGCACGGGGTGGGGTCCACGGTCAGATCCCGAAGGCTGGCTCCGTCCCCAGTGGAAGCGGAGTCTCTGTGGGAAGTGTCAGTGGGAGCTGCCCTCTGCTCACGTGGCTTGTCATCTCAGGCTTTTAGGAGAATGCCGAGCAGTCACAGCGAGATTGGCTGCCGAGCAAGATGCCGTCCTGCGGGAGGCCCAGGAGACGCAGGCCCGCCAGCTCCAGCTGCTACAGGAGCAGCACCAGCAGCAGGTCCTGTCCGTGACGGCGGAGCTGGAGGCCAGGCACCAGGCCCAGATGCAGGAGCTGAAGGCGTCCCTCGAGCGCGAGCAGTGGGCTCTCTCCGAGGCCCGGGCGGCTGAGCTGCAGGCGGAGCACGCGGCTGCCGTTGGTGCTCTGGAGACCAGCCACGCGTCTCACCTGGACTCTCTGGCGGCCCGTCACCTGTCTGAGGTGCAGGCCTTGCAGGGCAGGCACAGGCGGGCCCTGCAGCTTCTGCGTGCGGAGCTGGAGGAGCAGCTGCGGGAGGACGCGTCTCCCCGCGAGGTCCTGACTCGAGTATTCAAGAAGCTGAAGCTGGAGCGGGATGAAGAGCCTCCGTGCGCAGGGGACGGTCCCGAGCTGCCTGGGGCTTGCCAGGTGAGGTGCTTCCCTGGCCTGGGGTCCCCTGTCCCCGCAGGCGTCAGCTGCACGTCCGCGCGTGTCTCACACTCTCCCACCCGCGGGAGCCCCGGGTTTCCTGGGGAGGTGCGTGAACCACAGGGAGCCTACGGGTGGTTTGTTCCGAGGCTTTGGCTCTCGGTCCTGGGAAACGCGGCCTGTGCACGCGGTCACCTCCCCCGTGAGCTGGCAGGGGCTTGCCGTGCTCCCCCCACCCTTTCTCCGTCTCCCCTTTCTTCCCTCGTCCCCTGGCAGGTGTGCTCATGTTAGTATGAAAGGGAGTTTCTGGAGAAGGCCCCATGGCCCTGGCTGGTGCCCGCCTCTCCTCACCTGCAGGCGCATGGTGCCTGTGTGTTGTGAACAGGACACGTCTGTTTGGCCAGAGCTTCGTCCCATAGCGGGAAGTTGGTGTGGGATGGGCGGCCCTGGGCCCTGGGCCGGGCCGGGCGTGCATGCTGAGTGCTCAGGGATGAGCGGCCGCTGCGATACGATTCAGAACCGCTGTTCTGACCCCTCCCACTTGGTCCCATATTGAAGAAGCAGATGCTCTGGCTCCCAAGGAGAAAGTACCAGGCTCGCGGGGGCACAGCTCGAGGCGGTCCTTTGCTCCTGGGACGCGGGTGATGAGCTGTTCCTGGGAGGGCTTGGTCCTGTGCTCCTGGGAGTCCGCTCTGGAAGTTAGCGTGTCGTGCGCCTGCTTGTCTAAGGGCGGAAGGGCCAGGTGCCTGCCCTGACAGGTGTGTTGGCTCCGTGCTCTGCTTCAGCTCTGTCTGCTCCCCGTGCTCCGAGGGTGAGATCTTGAGGGAATTCTGGGGGGCAGAGCACGTTCCCTGTGGGATCCTGAACCTCTGGCCCGTCCTTGCGAAGGGGGTCCCAGGCAGGTGCTGGGCTGTCCCTTCGCGGGCTCCTCCCCGGGAGCACATCGAGCCGCGGGAACTTGCAGGGCTGTCTGATGCCGTGGGAGGCGCCCGGCTGGCAGGGCTGTGTGAGCCCCGGTTGTCGTCTTCACTTTCCTCCGACGCAGACGGACGCCCTGGAGAAGGGGGCTCATTCCCAGCCTCTAGTGGAGTTAAACTCAGTTCTTGGTTTGTGTGGTTTAAGGAAAGTGAAGTTCTGGAAGCTGTCAAGGGAGAGAGGCATGTATCTTCTACATGTGGAAACTCTGGTTTACACCACGGCCGAATTTATGAGTGTGAATCCACTGATGGGAGGCTGTGGAGTGTTTGTCACCGTGCAGGCGGGAGGCGTGGGTAGGTGGCGGGGTGGAGGCTTGTGTGTGCAGTGCCCTGCGCACGAGCTCTGGGCAGGAGGGGCCGGCCGCAGCCCTGCAGGGGTGGAGACACTCGCTGGAGGAGAGCAGGGCGCGGGCGGAGGTCCTGCCTTGGAGCAGCAGCACCAAGCAGCTCTGCAGGAGCTTGGACGTGCACGTGGCCAAGATGCAGCGGCAGGCGCTGCAGGACCGGGCTGCGCCAAGGCCCGTGGTCCAGCAGAGGGGGCACAGCCCTCCGCAGGCTCCACCCAGTGCCCTGGCTCCCACGTCCTGTCTTTCTTGTTTTCATGGTGCTGACGCCTGCTGCCTCCCCCATTTCTCAGACACCCTGCCTGCAGCCGCTCTGAACATCGCTGGATCCTTAACCCACTGAATGAGGTCAGGGATTGAACCTGCATCCTCATGGTTCCTAGTCGGGTTTGTTACCACTGAGCTACAACGGGAGCTCCAGTACTTTTTAAATTTTTTATTTTCATTTTTTTGGCCACCACCGTGGTGTAGAGAAGTTCCTAGAACAGGGATGAAAGCTGCGCCAGAGCTGTAATAACCAGAGCCACAGCAGTGACAATGCCAGATCCTTGAGCCACCAGGGACCTCCTGAAGTTAGTGCCTAAACTGTTTCTTCACATGGAGGGTCCCGGAAGAAGTGGAGGAGCCGACGGCGGTAAAAGGAGGTGTAGACAAGCCGTGTGCCTCCGTCCTGCTGGAATGACGGGGCGTCGGCAGTTTCCTCTGCTCTGCTCCTTGGACCCGGGTTGCTCTGAGCGGGTTTCCCGCGTGGGCAGAGGTGAGAGGACGGGGCTCAGGTGGTTCCAAGAAGCCCCCGCCAACTCCCGGCGGGGTCCAGACTCGCGCTGTCACTGATGACGCCGACAGAGCATCTTGTCTTCACGGCGTCCTCGCCTGCCACTCGGCTTTTGTTACAGAGCACGGAGCTCCCTCAGTGTTCCCTCAGAGTCCCCATCGTCCCCCCAGTGTCTCCTCAGTGTCCTGTGTGTCCTCGGTGTCCTCGGCGTCCCTCTGCCTGTCGAGTCCAGTCCTGCGGGGCCCTCACGGCAGGTGCAGGGCGGACACGGGCCTGGCTGCCCCTCTGCCGTCCACGCGGCCCTCGTGAGAGGCTCGCAGCCGGGGCGCTGGCCTCTGGGTGCCTGGCCCCAGGGGCATCGCGAGGCGGACCCTACGGCGGCCCCTCGGTCCGGGGGCCGGGGCTGGGGGTCCCGTCGCCCTGCCGTGGGCACACGGGCTCCGGCCCCGCGCCCGGCTGGGGAGCAACGCGCATGGGCGCCTGTCCTCCTGTCCCCGGCACCGCCCAGGCGTCTGTGCTTCGTTTCTGTCCCTTCTCTGGGGAGCTGGACTCCGCCCCCTCCCCTCCCGGGGCCTGTCGGTGACACAGGGGCCATGGCACCCTTGGGCGCGGCCGGTTTGGTCTTCTGTGCGGACCCTCCGCGCGCCCAGAGCACCTCGGGGGTGTTGTTCTGGTTGCAGGGCGGGTTCAGGTGCTGCTGACGTGACGTCCGAGGACCTGCTGTGTCTGGCTGGCCTCAAGGGGCTGCGGGGAGGTGGGACGTGCTGCTTCTCCCCGTACTTTAGCTCTTTGTTGGAGAAAGTTTCAGCACACACAGAAGCAGAGCCGTTCAGGGAACCTCGGGGTCTGCCTGCTGCCGGCACCGGGTGGCCCCAGGCACCCGCCCCAGGGTGCTGCGACCGCGCCCCGGGCTGACCTGCAGGACTGGCGGGGCTCCCTGGGTTTCGTCGCCCACCTGCCCCAGTTCGCGTCCCTTCCGGTGCATGGAAGAGGATCAGATCCAGACCCGCACGGGGCCTGACGGGCATAGAGTGTTTCACGCTTCCTGTGGCGTTGGTTCATACCGCTGCTTTATTCCCTGCAGTGTGTTGCCAGCCTTGCAGGGAACGGGATTCAGGTCCGGGCCTTGGTGAGAATATTCTGGGTGGTGGCATATTCTCCCTGCAGTGTTCGCTCAGACTTTACTTGCAGACAGATGTCCCCAAAGCCTGGGCGCTCCCTAGGATGGCCTGGTCATTGTCCCCAAAATAGCGGGGACATGCTGTTCTTCCTCTGTGAGCAGGTTTTGTTTGGGCCACAAATATCTTTGCACCTGTTTGAAAAGCAGCGCCACTTGTCAGAAGAGTCACGCACCATGCGCTGGGGGGCAATTCGATTGCTCCCCAGGTCGCTTCCCTTCGGCGTGTGGTTGCGAGAGAAGTCTCTGTGGACGGAGATGAGCGCTGCGTGGAGAGACGGCGCTTGTCTTGGTCACACCGAGCGGTGGACGGACAGGAGCAGCAGCAGGACCACTGTCGATGGGCCAGGCCCTCTTTTCTCGGGGAAGAAAATCTGTTCATGTAACTTTTGAAAATATTAAGAGAACTTGTGGTTGTTTTAGAAATAATTTGAATGTCTTTAATTCATTATCACTTGAATTTATTCATGTTACTACCTTGGTATTTTTTGTGCAGTGCTGCTTATTTTTTCTTCTTTGGGAATATCTATTACGTGTTTTTCTTTCTTTCTTTCTTTCTTTCTTTTTTTTGCCTCACCTGTGGCTCGAGGAAATTCCTGGGCCAGGAATCCAACCTGCAGTGCAGTAGTGGCCCAAGATGCTGCAGTGACAACAGTGGCTCCTTAACCCACTGTTCCACAAGGGAACTCGGCTGTTATGTTTTCTTGGTGATTAAAATATATTTGACGTTTCCCACGTAATTTTGTAAAATTCTAGGAAAACCTGGGAATAACTTTTAAAAACCGTCTTTTTTCATCATCGGCTTTCCCATGTAGAACATGGCAAATTAAACAGCATTTGCTCAGGCTGACGTAGGTGATTGTCTGGGAGGAGGTCTCAGGCGGGTGTGCCATGAGGAAACCCCTGGGAACCCATCTGGTCCAGCCGAGCGGTGCCCGGGGGTGACCCTCTGGCCTGTGGCGCAGGCTTCCAGGTCCCAGGGCTGGAGCCGGGGCCGCCGTCTCGCCGTACTTGGCGCGTCTCTGTCAGCTGCCTTAAAACCCTTCCTGGGGAGTTCCTGTTGTAACCCCGCGGTAATGAGGCCCACTAGGATCCGTGAGGATGTGGGTTCGATCCCTGGCCTCGCTCAATGAGTTAAGGGTCTGGCGTTGCCAGGAGCTGTGGTGTAGGATGCAGATGCGGCTCGGATCCTGCGCTGCTGCGGCTGTGGTGTTGGCTGGCAGCTGTAGCTCCCATTGGACCCCTAGCCTGGGAACCTCCATAGGCCGAAGGTGCGGCCATAAAATGCCAAAACAAAAACAAAAACCAAAACAAAACCCATCCTAAAGCAAAGTAAGGGTTAAGAAATGCATCATGTGCTTAGCTCCTGGCTGTCATTAGCAGGTGCAGCTCCGCATTGGGGGCCCGTGGGGTTCTCCGTGGGGCAGACGCAGAAGGCGCTTGGCACAGGTGTCCTGGCTCTTTGTTCCCCTTTCCCAGACAGGGTTCCGTGTGGAATGCACCCTCCACCCTGTTCATAGGCAGTGACCCTGAGGCCCGGAAGGACCACATGGCTAGAAAGAGGCAGCCTGAGCCCAAGGGCAGTTCTCTTGCCTGTGTGGTGCAGGGTGCAGGCCGCCGGGACTCGGGCGAGGGGGTGTGGGGTGCTCTTGGATTCTGGCCCTGACCTCACACAGAAGTTCGCACAGGTTTGCCATCGGGACCTGGTGGCTGCAGCCGTCCACCGAGACTCGTGTTTACCTGTGCGTTGGGGGGTTGGCCTGTTCTCGTTTCCCCAGTGTCCTCCACCGTGGGTAGAAGTATTTCACATGGAGTCCGTTTGTGGGGGTAGGGAGCGGGGCTTGTCCTCCTGTCTCGGGGCCTTGCTCTGCTGGTCTCCGGTGCCCGTTGGCATTCAGGTTCAGGGCTTTGTTCTGGTTCATTTTGGGGTTGTACACAGGGAGCCCGCATCTCTGGTCAAACCTGGTTTCTGTCAGGGCTGCAGCGTCCTTCCTAGCTGTGAACCAGCTGGATCAAGCCTGCCCTTCCTGGAGCTGGTTGTCGTGTAAATGAGACAGTTTAGGGGCTTAGGAAACTGCCGTGTGTCCTAACTTGAAGTTGCACCTGAATCCTTCCTTTTAAAGGATCGAAATTAAATCTCTTTCAGGAGAGGACGTTCGTAACCAACTGTGATCTGTGTTAACTCAGAGATGAGCTCTGGAACCTGAAAGTGTAATTCAGGTGTTGTGCTTGCAAGCCCTGACTTCTGATGGTTGTGACGGAGGCGAGAAGCCAGCGTCTGCAAGAGTGACTCGAAGTTTCAGTGAGCGCCTGTGTGTTGGCACAGTGAAAACGGGCGACTCCACATGAGCCTCCAGGGCAGCCCAGGTCCCGCTGACTCTCTCCCCGCCCGCAGGGCACCTGGCTCCTGTGGAGCTTGAGGCCCAGCGCTCAGCTCTCCTGGTGCAGCTGGAAGAGGAGGCTGAGCTCAAGTGTCTGGCGGAGGCACCACTGGAGCCACCGATGGCACATTCGAGGATACGGGGACAAAGAGTGACCTATTTTATTGCTGTCCTTTCTCTTGTGCAAAATAAATAACAAAATTTTATTCTAAATTAATTTTGACATGTGAAATTAAGACACTTTCGTTGTCTTAGAAACAGATTTTTCTAGGCAACGTTTTTCTTTTTCTTTTTTTGGTCTTTTTGCCATTTTTTGGGCCGCTCCCGCGGCATATGGAGGTTCCCAGGCCATGGGTCAAATCAGAGCTGTAGCCGCCGGCCTACGCCAGAGCCACAGCAACGCGGGATCCGAGCCACATCTGCGACCTACACCACAGCTCACGGCAACGCCGGATCATTAACCCACTGGGCAATGGCAGGGACTGAACCCGCAACCTCATGGTTCCTAGTCGGATTCGTTAACCACTGCGCCACGACGGGAACTCCCTTTTTTCATTTTTATATTTAACTAGTTAGTATGCCTTTTCTTCGAAGAAATTGCCATCAAATGCATTTGACCCTGAACAATGTCTAATTAGGGGCGCTGACCCTCTGCACAGTTGAAAAGCCGACAGCAATCTGCAGACGACCCCCAGGATGTGTAGTTACTCGTGTCTGCCCTTCCTCGGCCTCAGCGGGTTCGGCCAAGCACAGACGGTGTGCGTCTCTGGCATTTACTCTGGGAAAAAACGCGCCTGTGAGTGGACCACACTGTGCAACCCCATCTTCTGTTCTGCTCTGTTCTGTTCTGTTGTTGGGCTGAATCTGAGCACGTCCGAGTCCTGCTCACTGCCTTGCTTTGGTGAGTCAGCAGCGGCCACGTCGAGCGAGCCTCGTCCTGCTTTAAGGAGCCTATTTTCATGGCAGGGTGTCTGCAGGAGGAATGAGCTTTCAATACCATTTCTCGTGATAGTTTTTCTGTAGGGTTTTTTTTTTTTCATTTATAATGGTTTTTATTTTTTCCACCATAGCTGGTTTACAGTGTTCTGTCAGTTTTCTGCTGTGCAGCAAGGTGGCCCAGCCACACACACACATATACATTCTTTTTTCTCACATGACCAGGCTCCATCATAAGGGACTAGATATAGTTCCCAGTGCTTCGCAGCAGGATCTCATTGCTTATCCTTTCCAAAGGCGATAGTTTGCATCTATTAACCCCAAATTCCCAGTCCATCCCCCCTCCCCCCTCCCCCCTGGCAACCACAAGTCTGTTCTTCAATGTCCATGATTTTCTGTTCTGTGGAAAGGTTCATTTGTGCCATGTGTTAGATTCCAGATCTTTTAATTACAGCTTTATCGAGATAGGAATTACAGAGCATAGTAATCACTCGTTTGAAGTATATGGTTCAGTGGTTTTTAGTGTCTTCACAAAGTCGTGCTGTTCTTGCTGCTGTCTCACCAGGACGGTTGTTTCGCCGCAGAAGAGCCCCCACCCCTCCCATTGGCAGCCTGCTCTTCGGCTCCTGGCGGTCCCTGATCTGTGGTTTCTCTTTCTGTGGAGTTGTCTCTTCTGGACATTTTATAGAAACCAAATCACACAAAACCTGACTTTTGTGTTTGGCTTCTTTTACTTTAAATTCTGTTTTTTAGGGTCGTCTGCGGTGTAGGCATTGTCAATACTTCCTATTTTCGTCTATATGTCTTTTGTTTCTTTTGCGCCTCTTCATTTTCCATCATTGCATCCATTTTAATTTCCTTGATGTTTATTTTTCTGTATCTTTTTTTTTCTTTTTAGGGTCGCACATGTGGCGTATGTAAGTTTCCAGGCTAGGGATTGAACCGAAGCTGCAGCTGCTGACCTACACCGCAGCCACAGCAACGCCAGATCCTTAACCCACGGAGCAAGGCCAGGGATTGAACCTGCATCCTCGTGGACAATGGTCAGGTTCTTAACGCGCTGAGCCACATAGGAACTCCTGTATCTTTTTTTTTTTTTTTTAAGTGCCTGCCCTGGGGATTACGGTGAACATCTTATAACAATCTAGTTCAGATTAATACCAACTTAATTTCAATAGTTTAAAACACTCTTCTTCTATATAGGTTCATTCCTTCCTTTTTTGTGCTAATGTTGTCACACAGAACATCTGTATACGTTTTAGCTGATTGTTTTTTGTGGTTGCCTTCTAAATCACACAGGAGGACAAATAATTACAAACAAAAACTACATTCCGTTTGTCTTTATATTTACACGTGTCGTTACCTTTTCCAGTATTATTTCTTAATGTGGACTCAGGTCAGTGTCTAGTGTCTTTTCATTTCAGCCTGATGGATTCCCTTTATTTCTTCATGGGAAGATCTGTTAGTGATGAATTCCCTCAGTTTTTATTTATCTGTGAATTTTCTCTCTCTCTTTTTTTTTTTTTTGGTCTTTTTTTTTTCAGACTGTACCCGCAGCATGTGGAGGTTCCCAGGCTAGGGGTCAAAGTGGAGCTGTAGCCACTGGCCTACACCACAGCAACGTCACATCCGAGCCTCGTCTGTGACATACATCACAGCTCACACACAGCAACGCTGGATCCTTAATCCACTGAGCGAGGCCAGGTATTGAACTTGCGTCCTCACGGATGCTAGTCAGATTCGTTTCTGCTGAGCCACAATGGGAACTCCTATCTGTGAGTGTTTTCATTTCTCCTTCATTTTGGAAAGAGAGTTTCCTGGATATGGTATTCTTGGTCTTATTTTTTCAGTACTGTGAATATGATATCCTGCTGCCTTTTGGCCTCTGTGGTTTCTGATTGAGTAGTAAGCTAGCTGTTAACTCTTTTTTTTTTTTTTTTTTGGTCGTTTTGCCTTTTCTAGGGCCGCACCTGCCACATATGGAGGTTCCCAGGCTAGGGGTCTAATCGGAGCTGTAGCTACCAAGCCTCCACCAGAGCCACAGCAACGCTGGATCCGAGCCGCGTCTGCAACCTACACCACAGCTCACGGCAACGCCGGATCCTTAACTCGCTGAGCAAGGCCAGGGATCGAACCCGCAACCTCATGGTTCTTAGTCGGATTCGTGAACCACTGAGCCATGATGGGAACTCCATCTAGCTGTTATCTTATAGAGGAGCCCTAGCGTTGGGTTGCTTCTCTTGCCACTTTTAAGATTCTTTGTCTTTCAACAGTTTGATTATGATGTGTCTAGGTAGGATCTCTTTGAGTTTATCCTACTTGGAGATTATTGAGCTTATTCAATGTATAATTTAATATTTTTTCATCAAATTTGTGAAGTTTTTTGCCATGTTCTTTTCAAGTATTTTTCTGCCCTGTTTCCTTCCTCCTCTCCTCTGGGACTCTCATTATGTGTATGTTGATCTTTGAGCCTGTCCCACACAGGCCTTTGAGCCCACTGACTTCTTTTCATTCTTTTTGCTTTTGTTTGTTTGTTTCCCAGACTGAATTATCTCTTTTGACCTATCTTCATGTTTCCTGATTCTTCCACCCACTTGAATCTGCTGTTGAGCCCCTCTAGTGAAATTTTCATTTCAGTACTTGTGCTTTTCAGCTTCAGAATATCCATTTGGTTTCATTTTATAATTCTCTTTGTTGAGGGGCTCTGGTGGGGGCATGTCGGTCAATACTCTGGCAGAACAGTTTACACCTTTGCCTTAGGTTTCATTTCCTGTTAAGTTTTTTGGTCAGCCTCTTATTAGCTCTGGTTGTTATTACTGTCACAGGCCACTGGGATGTTAAACAGTTGCTGCTGATTGTTTTTAACAAATGGCTTGGGTATAGGATTGTTGAGGTGAGCTCTGCATTAGATCAAATAAAGACCAGCTTTGAGAATGGAGCTTTTCAATGAGCTGCCAGACAGATCAGTTAGTGACAATTGGTGATAGTGCTTTGGGGGAGCCGCAAACCCATTCTGTTCCTCCTCCTTCCTCTGTAGCTGCTGGGCTGCATTTTCAAAGCTATCTCAGACCTTGGAGTGATGGAATTAGGGCAGGTTCAAACACTCCAAAGCTTCCTGTTCTGATGGAAACTCAGCCTTTGTTTTTAGTTTATTTATTTATTTATTTTTTTGTCTTTTTGCCATTTCTTGGGCTGCTCCTGTGGCATATGGAAGTTCCCAGGCTAGGGGTCTAATCGGAGCTGTAGCTGCCAGCCTACACCAGAGCCACAGCAACACGGGATCCAAACCATGTCTGCGACCTACACCACAGCTCACAGCAATGCCAGATCATTAACCCACTGAGCAAGGGCAGGGATTGAACCCGAAACCTCATGGTTCCTAGTTGGATTCGTTAACCACTGCACCACGACAGGAAACTCCAGTTTATTTCTTTTTTGTGGTGGTTGTTATTTTGCTTTTTAGGGCTGGACCTGCAGCATATGCAAGTTCCCAGGCTAGGTGTTGAATTAGAACTGCAGCTGCTGGCCTACGCCACAGCCACAGCCACACCAGATCTGAGCCACATCTGTGACCTTTGCTGCAGCTTGCAGCAATGCCGGATCCTTAACCTACTGAGCCAGGCTGAGGATTGAACCCTCGTTCTCATGGATGTTAGTCAGGTTCTTAACCCACTGAGCCACAACAGGATCTCCTCAGCCTTTGCTTTTAATAAACTCTTTAATTTCTAGAGGTCTGAAAAAGTTGATTTTTGACAGTTTTGCCAACTTTCTTACTTCTTTCATAGAGGATTTTTGGAGGTCCTTATTTTTGATGTTCTGGAAGTGTTACCTCTGTGTTTTTTGTTTTTAAAGCCTACTTTGTTAATATATTTTAACTCACTAGGTGAACATTATTCCTTTTTTTTTTTTTTTTTTGGTCTTTGTCTTTTTAGGGATGCACCTATGGCATATGGAGGTCCCCAGGCTAGGGGTTGAATCGGAGCTGTAGCTGCTGGCCACAGCCACAGCCACAGCAACGTGGGATCTGAGCTGCATCTGTGACCTACACCACGCTCACAGTAGTGCCAGATCCTTAACCCACTGAGCGAGGCCAGGGATCAATCCCGCGTCCTCATGGATGCTAGTTGGGTTTGTTAGCCACTGAGCCACGACAGGAACTCCTAAACTATTTTTTAATATTTAGGAAGAACAGCTTTCACCATTTAAAGCCAGAGAAATTTAGGTTTCTCAACATCTTGAATTTGACGTCATGATACCCTGATGATGGAGAGTTTCTTAATGTGACCCTTGGGAGAGGTAGCAAGCTCTTTCTTTTATATCTATATGATAAGCACATCTGAACAATTTTATTTCTGTCTTTTTTTGCTTTTTAGGGCCACACTTGTGGCAAAAGGAAGTTCCCAGGCTGGGGGTTGAATTGGAGCTGGCCTACACCACGGCCACAGCAATACCAGATCTGAGCTGTCTCTGACCTACACTACAGCTCATGGCAATGCCAGATCCTTAACCCACTGGGCGAGGTCAGGGATCAAACCTATGTCCTCATGGCCACTAGTTGGGTTTGTTATTGCTGAGCCATGACGGGAGCTCCTGAACACATGTTTTCTGTGGGTTTTGGCCTTGGCTGTTTTGATCATTGCTCTTGGCACAGAGTACAGCCTCAATAAACATTTGTTGAATGAAATGGAGCAAAGATAATTTTATAGCTTAATGGCATTCTTTGTTGTCTGTAATGTACTTTTGTGCAGGGTGAATTTGAAAGTGAAGAGAAAGCTGCTTTTCATGAAAAAGAAGTGATACACAAACTTGAGCATGAACAGGCACAGTCTCTGTACCAAAAAGAGAAAGAGTCTTTGTCTCTGCAGCTTCAGGAGAAGAATGACCAAATTCTGCAGGTATGTGGACTGAGACTTTTCTTTGTTCATGTTTTGTGTCTGGTGACACATGCATAATATGGTATTTACCGTTTTGAGCATTTTAAGTGTGCAGTTTAGAGGCCTTAACCACATGCGCAATGTTGTGCAAATGTCACCACCGCCCATTTCCAGAACTTGTTGTTCATCCTGAGTAGGAGCTCTGGCCGCATTAGAAATAACTCCCATCCCTCCCTCTAGCCCAGGAACCCACCTTTGTACTTTCTGCCTGTGTGAGTTTATGACTCCAGGGAGCTCCTTTCAGGGGAGTCATGCAGCTTGTGTTCTTTTGGGTCTGGCTGATTTCCCTTAGCGCGGTGTCTTCACGGTCCCTCCACGTGGTAGCGTGTATCAACGCTCGTGGCTTCTTACGGCTGAATGATATTATTCCATTGTGTGTAGACAGCATATTTTATTTATCTGTTCATATGTTGATGGACATTTGTGAATGGCGGTTTTTTCCCTTTGGTGATTGTGCATAATGCCTTTAAGAATATTAGGGTGCGAGTATTTAAGTCCCTGCCTTCAATTTTTTGGGGTATGTATCTAGGAACAATTGATGGGTCACATAGTAATTCTATGTTTAATTTTTTTTTTTTTTTTCAGGGCTGCACCCATGGCATATGGAAGTTCCCAGGCTAGGGATTGAGTCGGAGCTGCAGCTGCCGGCCTATACCACAGCCACAGCAATGCAGGATCTGAGCCACGTCTGCCACGTACACTGCCGCTCACGGCAACACCAAATCCTTAACCCACTGAGCAAGGCCAAGGATCGATCCTGCATTCTTGTGGATACTAGTTGGGTTCATTTCTGCTGAGCCACAATGGGAACTCCTATATTTAACTTTTTGAGAAATTGCTAAACTTTTCCAAGTGGCTGTGGCGTTGTGTATTTCCACCAACAGTGCACAAGGGTTCCAGTTTCTTGACATTTTTATCAATGCTTGCGGTTTTTAATTTTTTAAAATAATAGCCATCATGGAGTTCCTGCCACGGCATAGTGGCTTAAGAATCCAACTGCAGTGGCTTGGGTTGCTGTGGAAGTGCAGATTCAGTCCATGCCCAGGAACTTCCATGTGGCACGGACGCGGGCATTGAAAAAAGAAGAAGAGCCATCACAGAAATGGGAGGTGGTGTCTTGTTTTTATTTGCATTTCCCTAATGATTAGTTTATGTTGGACCTCTTTTCATGGGTTTTTGGCCATTTTTTTCTATTCAGGTCCCTTTTTTTTTTTGTCTTTTTGTCCTTTTAGGGCCGTACCTGTGGCATATGGAGGTTCCCAGGCTAGGGGTCTAATCGGAGCTGTGGCCACAGGCCTACACAGCCACAGCGACACCAGATCCGAGCCTCGTCTGCGACCTACCCCACAGCTCACGGCAACGCCAGATCCTTAACCCACTGAGCGAGGCCAGGGGTGGAATCCGCAACCTCATGGTTCCCAGTCGGATTCGTTTCCACTGTGCCGCCACGGGAGCTCCTGTTCAGGTCCTTGATGATGTTTTTATTTCGAAGTATTTTCAGGTTGTTTTCAGTACGGTCGTTGCGAGACCGTGTGTGACGTGGCAGGCCCTGTGGTTTACCTGTGTCACATCTGGCAGGGTGTAGACGCCAACCCCAGACTCCCGATTGATCCCGCACCCCTCGCCGCCCCCTTTTGTACCCGTAGGCTTGCTTTATGTCTGAGAGTGCGCTTCTGTTTTGTAAGTTCATTCGTGTCATTTTTTACGTGGTACATACAGTGATGTTGTATGATGTTCTTCTTCGCTAACTTACTTTGTAGGAGAATCTCTGGGTCCGTCTGTGTTGCTAGAAACGGCATTATTTTGTTCTTTTTTATGGCTGATATCCTTGACAGTTTTGAATTGGGATTTGCTGCTGTTTTTCATTATTATTATTGAAAAGAATAGTCCTCACGCTCTTTTTAGCGATGGCCCCACTCTGTGCCCTTTCCTTGGGCACAGAAGTGTGTACTGCTTCTTCCTTGGGCTTAGCACATCCTGGGGCACTGGAGTTGAACTTGTTCGTGCATGGGAGGCACATTTTCTTGTGAACCGCACCAAGCACATTATAGGTCAGTTTCCTCTTTTCTCTGCAGTTCTTTCCCTCTCAGGACACTGAGGCCCAGGAGAGGTTCTGTCAGTTTGCTAAAAGCCCATTCATTGGCTGCCAAGTGGAGCCAGGCCTTCTGACTGTAAGCACGGCACGTAGGTGTGTCTGACTTGGTTTGGTACCAAGGATACAGAGATCCCTGCAGCCAGATCCAGGGCCGTGTGCGTCTCTGAGATCAGGCAGCAGCTGCAGGTCCAGGAGCATGTTTGCGGCTGCAGAAGGCCCTGCTGTGCTGGGAGCGCAGCCCTGAGGCGGGAGAGGTGGGCGTGGATGCAGCAGAACCGGGAAGGCACCAGGGCTCAGGCGGGAGGGTTTCCATGAGGAAGAAAAAGCCTTTCCGAGTATCCCTTCAGCTTTTTCTTCAAATTACCAGGCACTTCTGCTGACATACATATGCATTCTTGAGCAAACTTCTCAGTCTGCGAAAATTCTCAAAATCACACAGCTCGTGGGCAAAATAGGGTTAGAGGTACGCCAGTCAAAACCTCTCTGATTCTATAAGTGAAGCACCCAAATCAACAAGAATCCTGTGCAGTTATTAACTCAGCGAAGAGGAAGCGTTCAATTCTGCATTAAGAAAGGACTTGGAAGACATTTACAGCAACTTGCCTTTAAGGGCCGGCGGCGGCGATGGCTGGATGGGCGGGTGTGAGGAAAGGGTGTGTGTGGGGGGGACGAGCTGCAGGAGGCCCTGGTGGGCCTGGGGCTGTGCTCCCCGCCTCTCCCCCAGGTCCCTGTCTGAAAGGAGGCTCCGCGGCCCCTCAGGCAGACCAGACTCTTGCCAGAAGGTGGGTTCGCTGGGAAGTGATGCTGAGGTCCGAGTGGGGTCCCGGCAGCTCTGTGTGGGAAGGGGTGCGTCGCCCCCCCCACTTTCTGTTTTCCTGGGGTTCTTGCTCGCTGAGGTTTTCCTGCACACTCTGCTCTTGGGTTTAGCTGTTTTCGGCCTTCGCAAGGGAGTGGGAGCCCTTCGGTGTCGGCTGGGGGTTCACAGAGGTCGTGGTGGCTGTGGGACCCGGGGTGTGGCTGCCCCACAGCTGCTCATCAGGGTGCTTGGACTGGTTTCTTTCTTTTTTTCTTTTTTCTTTTTTGTCTTTTTAGGGCCACACCCGAGGCACATGGAGGTTCCCAGGCTAGGGGTCAAATCGGAGCTGTAGCCGCCAGTCTACACCACAGCCACAGCAACGCGGGATCTGAGCTGTGTCTTCGACCTACACCACAGCTCACGGCAATGCCAGATCCTCAGCCCACGGAGCGAGGCCAGGGATCGAACCCGCAACCTCACGGTTCCAGTTGGATTGCTGAGCCATGACGGGAACTCCTGGACTTGGTTGTAGTTTTCTGCCGTTAGGAATAAGGCTGCCCTGAGTTTTCTCCACAGCCTCCTCCTCCAGACGTGTGGGCGCTTGTCAGGCCCAGACGTGCACGTCCAAGGAGGGGCTCTGCGCCCTGCTCTCGGTCAGGCGACGCCAGACTGTTTCCGAGCGGTTCCGCTAAACCTGCGCTTGAGCTCCGTGTGCTCCGCATCCCCGCCAGTACCTGCAGGGCTCTTCCTTTTTAGTTTTTGCCAGTTTTGTGACAACAAAATAGTGTTTCTTGGCAGTCTTAGCTTTGCTGATAAGATTGTGCACCTGCTGCTGTTTTGTGGTCTGTCTGTGTCTCCTTCTGTGAAACACCTTTTTGTATCTTTGGCCATTTTTCTATTTGAAACAGTTCTTTTTCTTACTTATTTAGGGAAGTTTTTATATTTATGGATTTTTTCTAATTATTATTATTATTTTTTTTGTGTGTCTTTTTGCTATTTCTTGGGCCGCTCTGGAGGCATATGGAGGTTCCCAGGCTAGGGGTCGAATCGGAGCTGTAGCCACAGGCCTGTGCCGGAGCCACAGCAACGCGGAATCCGAGCCGCGTCTGCAACCTACACCACAGCTCAGGGCAACGCCGGATCCTTAACCCACTGAGCGAGGCCAGGGATCGAACCCGCAACCTCATGGTTCCCAGTCGGATTCGTGAACCACTGCGCCACGACGGGCACTCCTCTTCTGATTTGTTATTTCTTTCCCTTTTGTCATCTTGTTATGAAGAAATATTCTTGATTGATGAATTCATAACTTTATTACGTTTTTTCTTTAGAGTTTATGCTTTCTCTGCCTTGCTTAAGAAATCTTTTCCTAATAGTCTCTGAGTTTTTTTTTTCTTTCTAAGGCTGCACCTGCAGCATATGGAAGTTTCCAGGCTAAGGTGGAAGTGGATGGCCCACACAACAGCCACGGCAGCTCCGGATCCGAGCTGCATCCGCAACCCATGCTGTAGCTTGTGACGACAGATCCTTAACCCACTGAGTGAGGCCAGGGATCAAACCTGTGTCTGCATGGAGACGGCATCAGGTTCTTAACCTGCTGAGCCACAGTGGGAACTCCCTCTCTGAGATAATTTTTTTTTTTTTTTCTTTTTAGGGCTGCCCCTGTGGCATATGAAGGTTCCCGGTCTTGGGGTTGAGTTGGAGCTACAGCTGCCAGCCACAGCCACAGCAATGTGGGATCCGAGCCATGTCTGTGACCGACACCACAGCTCACGGCAACACCAAATCCTCAACCCACTGAGCGAGGCCAGGGATCCAACCCGCATCCTCCTGGATCCTTGTTGGGTTCATTACCACTGAGCCACCTCGGGAACCCCTCTGAGGTAGTGTTTATAACTTATGTGTATAATCCACTTGGAAGGCTCTGATGAAGGAGTATCAGTTTTCCCTGAGGACTCACCTGCGCCCTGGGTGTGGCATCCATTGTGGCTGTGCTGGCTGCCCGTGGGCTGCAGCTCAGTCTCGCATGGGCCGCCGGGTGGCCTCTGGGTTCCCTCCTAGCCTCCCGGTCAGTCCCTCTTCCCCAGCGCAAGTGCCTTGCAGGTCTGGTGCAGTGAGTGCCCAGCTGTGTCCTTCCTCAGGAGTGCTTGCTGTCCTGGGGACGCGGGTCAGCCCGCCCAGGCCCGCAGAAGGCTCCTGCTTGGCTGCGGTTGAAAAGCAGTGAATGCACACGCCTCAGGCAGGGCGGATGTCTTTGCAGCAGAGATAGTCTGAGATTTTGGAATGTGTCTTTTGACTGGAGTTTGTTGATTTCTGCCCCTGCGTGTTGTGATTTTATCCGTGGAGGTCTTGCATCTCTTTTGTGGGTTTGTATTTTGGTACTTGGGATCAGGCGCTTTAAAGAATTGTATTTAAAACGGGTGATTATTGATTCTAGACAGCCCCTGACGTGGGATGGTTTGACCTAGGAGTTTTTGTTGTGAGGCGGGAAAGTGACACTCAGTCCGTAGAAACCCCACTTTGACCGTCGGGTCTCCGTCTTTTCCTGGGCCAGAGGTGCGTGGTCTGACCCTCTCCGTAACTCGGGACGTCAGCTGCAGGTCCGACCACCACGCGACCTTGAGGGCCCGGCCAGTCCACTGGCACCTCCTGGGCCGGGCGCCGCTCTGCTTTCCCTTCAGGCCAGTGTCCAGTCGCTTTTGTGAGGTGCTCAGCACTAGGTTATCAGACAGGCCGTGTCCTCGGATTTGCCCACCTGAGGGCTCCTGTGAGTGTGCCAAGCACATTACAGCAGAGGGGGCAGAGCCGTGATAGCCTAGGCGACTGGCTGGGAAAACAGCACAGCCTGCAAGTTGAGGATCCTGTGTTACTTGGTGGGCGTTCTGAGGACTTGAGGACTTGGGCTCTGAGGGGCCCCGAAAGGCCAGGGAGGAGCCAGCCACGAAACCCAGGTGGTGGAACATGGAAAGATTACTGTTAGTTAAGGAAAACCAGACATTTCAAGTTAAGGGATCTAGTGCTTTTCTGTGCCTGGGAAGATGCAAGACTCTGGGCTCACTGAGGTCTTTCCTTTGATGTGCGCCCGGGCTGTGTGCACCCCGGCTGTGGGGCCGCATTCTGTGCTCTCCCCTCCCGAGTCCCTCGGGGTGCACGTTTAGGGGGCTGTGGTGGCTGAGGGCCTGATGGCTGCAGCATCCTTTGCTGCTGACAAGGCAGGCAGCATTCTTAGTTCATAGGGATTTTTTTGTTTTTTGGTTTTTTTGCTTTTTAGGGCTGCACTGGTAGCCTGTGGAGGTTCCCAGGCTGGGGGTCGAATCGGAGCTGCAGCTTCTGGCCTGCACCACAGCCACAGCAACGCCCTATCCGAGCTGTTTCTGCCACCTACACCACGGCTCGTGGCAATGCCGGATCCTTTACTCACGGAGCGAGGCCAGGGATCGAACCCTCATCCCCATGGATCCTAGCTGGGTTTGTTACCGCTGAGCCATGATGGGAATTCCTGCAGGTGTATTGATATTTGCAGCTTACGATGGGTTCATCCGGATGTAGCCCCGTTGTAAGTAGAGGAAGGTCTGTGTGGAACGCAGCTTTCGGGCACTGAGCTTAGCAGGATCTTTCCTCCTTCTTTATTTTTTCTACTTTTTTGGCTGCTCCTGTGGCCAGGGATCAGATGCAAGCTCAGTTGTGACCTATGCTGCCGCTGCGGCAATGCCAGATCCTTAAGCCACTGTGCCAGGCGGGGATCAAACCTGTGTTCTGGTGCTGCAGAGACACGACTCTCCCTGTTGTGCCACAGCAGGAACTTCCACATTTTATCATCAAGAAGAATGCTTCCTGGAGGTGCTTATAGATGATGTTTTTCTTCTTTTTTTCTTTTTGTTTTGGCAACCCCATGGTGCATGGAGTTCCTGGGCCAGGGATCAGATGTGAGCCGCAGATGCGACCTAAGCCATAGCTGCAGCAACACCGAATCCCCGACCCACTGTGCCAGGCCGGGGATTGAACCCGCCTCCCAGCCCTCCCAAGACACCACTGCCCCTGTTGTGTTGCAGCGGGGACTCCTGATTTTTTCCAGATTAAGGACGTTTACTTCCATTCCAGTTTGTGACAGACTTTTTAAAAAAACCACAGATGGGTATTAAATTTGCTTCTCCTCCATTTGTTGGTATAATGTTTTTCTCATTTAATCTCTTCATGTGATAAATCACAGGAATAATTTTCTTTTTTTTTCTTTTTGCCATTTCTTGGGCCGTTCCCGCGGCATATGGAGGTTCCCAGGCTAGGGGTCGAATCGGAGCTGTAGTCTCCGGCCTCCACCAGAGCCACAGCAACGCGGAATCCGAGCCGCGCCTGCGACCTACCCCACAGCTCACGGCAACGCCGGATCCTTAACCCACTGAGCAAGGGCAGGGACCGAACCCGCAACCTCATGGTTCCTAGTCGGATTCGTTAACCACTGCGCCACGACGGGAACTCCCCAGGAATAATTTTCTAATATTAAACCAACATACCTGTATGATAAAATTAGTTTTGACGTAATTTTCGGGTCTTGCTGGAGTTTATTCTCTAGCGTTCTTTTTCAGCCCTCTTGCCGCTGTTTGTCCTCGCGACTCTGCCCATCTTTCCTGGTCAGTCTCGCAGCCTCAGGAGCCGCGTCTTCCCTCCACCCTTTCTCCTCTCGGGAGGAGTCTGTGTGGGGTCGAGGTTACATTTCCCTAAGTGTTCAGTAAAGTCGTTTAAGGGGAAAGCTGCACGTGCCTAAATTTTCTCTCCGAGAGGATATTAAACTAGTAATCTAAGTTTTCAGTTTTCATAAGACTGTGTTTCCTGTTTTTTTCAGTCAGGTGCTGTTGAGATGTTTGCTTGTCCTTCTCTTTTCTTGACCAGTGTGGCTAGAAGTTTGTATGTTGGTTTTTCCCCCCAGTTACCAGATTCTTTCCTGGGGAGGGAGCAGGACCAGCAGGGAAAAGTCTGCTGCCCCCAGGCTCTCGGAGTGGAATCGGCTGCCACCTATAAATTGGCACGTGCCGTCTGCCGCTGCCAGGATGAACCCATGAGCCGCTGCAGCTGTTGACGTGCCACAGCCCTGAGGGGCGCTCAGGGTGGAGCCTGGGAGCGGGCCCGCTGTGCCCTGGGAAAACTGGCTCAGTGGGCCTTCGGACAGATGTTTTCAGGAGAAGATTTTATGAGCCCAGATTCTTACAGAAAAGCACTCAGATCATGGATGGTGACAGCGCAGGACGAGCATCGGCCCCCGGCCAGCACGTGTGCTCAGCGCCCATCCCGCCCCCGAGGTCGCGCTCCTCGGCCGAGACCTCGTTGCCTCTGAGCTGCCGCCTCCCGGGCTGGAGTCCTCCTCTCGCCCTACAAGTCGAGCTGAACTCCCCACCCTCACGCTGTGCCATGTTTTCAGGTGACACGGCCGCCCCGAGGCGGAGCCCGCGCACAGACTCCGTGAGCAAGGCCTGCCGGTGTCCAGTGGACACACGAGCGGGGCCGTGCCCCGGCCTTGAGCCGCCGGGGCCCAGGGCTCCGCGTGCCGGTGGCGCGGTTCATCTGCTTGTCTCTTTTGGTCCTTGGTTGCCACCCTGAAACGCGCCATGCTGTGTCTGTTTTTTCCGTTTTCTTTCATGTGGCAGCTGCCCGTGTGTCATTGTCTGAGCCGCCTGGAGAACCCGCCTCGTCTGCTGCGTGCCCGCCCCGCGCAGCGCTGAGGCTGCTCACGGCGCTTTTGTTCTCTGCAGACTCTGCAGACGGTGGGGACGAGCTGCGCCCGGCCCGTTTCCTCGGCCTGTGCCCGGGCCCTTTCTCACGCTTCGCGGGCCCACGTGGCCTTCCCTCCTCTGGCTTCTCAACCGGGGATCTGCTCTTGGCTGCAGGACGTTCCTCACCAAAACTTACTTTTATCTCGGTTGTTTTACGTTAAGCCCTGCTCCTTTTTCTTCGACAGCTGAAAGACCAGATTTTATCCTTACGTCACGAGGTGGAAGCGCGCCACTCTGAGCTGGAGCGGCTCCAGCAGAGGCGGGAGCGGGAGAACCAGGAGGGCGCGCACCTCGTCGCCATGCTCAGGGCCGACGTCAGCCTGTCTCTCGGCGAGAGGTCAGTGGCCGCCCCTCTGAGTCACGGCACCCACGCTGCCCGCCCTCGCTTTGCCAAACCTTCACGTTTCGCCCGCTTTCGGAGTTGGCTGCCACAGGGAGGTGCCTGCCCAGCCTGTCCTGGGCGGGGCTGTGCCGGTGCCCCGTGCGTGTCTCAGGGTTTCTGTGTGCTCCCTGTGTGGCCCCCAGCGAGCCTGGAGCAGTTCGGGGTCTCGTCCGCACCTGCCGTCGGGGCAGACGCAGACGAGCACTTGCTGGCATGTGCAGCTCAGGGCCCTCGCCCTGGCCCCTCTCTGCTGCCACTTGGCTGGTCTCTGCTGGTCTCTTGAGGTCCTGCTGCTCGTGTGGCCCGGGGGCGGGGGGCACTGGGGCCTTGCCTTCCCGAGCCCCGGGCTTGGCGTGGGTGTGCCTTCTGAGTTTCGAGCAGGTGCCTCGTGACAGGTGAGGACCACACCGGGGCCCAGCTCTGCCCCTGAGAGCCAGGGAGGCTGTGCCCTGGGGACGCGGGGCGTGCAGCTGCGAGGAAGGTTCTCGCGAAGCTGGTGGGTTGGCTCAGGGCCTCTGCCCAGTGCCGGTCAGCTGGCCGCAGACCTCCAGAAGAAGCTCGCTTCAGTCACCAGCAGCTGCTCCCAGGGGAGTCAGGTGGGGCTGGGGTCTCGGCTGACGCTGCCCGCCCTGTGCCCCTCAGGCGCGCGCTCCAGGACGCCCTGCGGAGGCTGCTGGGTTTGTTTGGGGAGACGCTCAAGGCTGCCGTTGCCCTGAAGAGCCGGATAAGCGAGCATGTGGGGCTCTGCCTGGAGGACGAGAGCCCCCTGGACGGGCAGCCCGGGGCCCCGACCCCACCTGCAGGTGCGCTGACACCCGGGCGCATGAGCCGCCTCCTGGGGTGCGGGGGGCCCGTCCACGTGGGCGCAGCGTCTGTGTGCTTGCCTTGCAGCCCCGGCGCTCGACGAGACGTGGCCTTGGCCTGACGCAGCTCCACCGGAGCTGGACGGGACTTCACCCGATGGCGCCGAGGCGTCGTCAGTGGCTGAGATTAGCAGTCACATCTGTGAGAGCTTCTTCATGAGCCCGGAAAGCACGCTGGAGTGTGAGCAGCCCGTCCGGAGGGTCTTCCAGAGCCTGGGCCTGGCGGTGGACGGCCTGCTGGAGATGGTTCTGGACTCGAGCAGGCAGGTGAGGCACGGTCCTGTGGGTCCCCCCCCGGCCCCCGGGGCGGCGGCCTGAGCGGGCGGCCGCGTGGGCTGATGGCCGAGGGCCTGGCCGCCCGGAGCTTGGATCCGCCACGCCTGCCGCTGGGCCGGAAGGTTTCGGTCTCTGGCGGGTCCGACTTCTGGCTGTTCTCTCTCTGCCGCCGTCGTGCCAGTTCCGACATTGCCCGGGGTTTTCGCACATGTTTCCTCAAGTTCGGAGTCTCTTCTGAGCTGAAATTGCCGAGCAGGAGGCTTGCTGCAAGTGGGAAGTAAACCTCAGCTCTTAATTTAGATCGTGCACGTTGAGCCTCTTTCTCTCCTGCCCTTAACTTCCCACACCGTTTTAAACCCATGCCGAGTGTACGTTCGTTTACGTAGCGAGATTTCCGTTTAGGGTTATCATCGAAGAAAGGAATTTTTTGTTCGTGTTTTATAGCATTTCAGTTAGCAGAAGCATTAAATAGGAACACCTGAGAAACAATAGCGACGCTTTTTCCAAAGTTGCCCGGTTAAGCGTTTTCGTGTGAAGCCCCGCCCTTGCCGTCACGAAGCGTCTGCAAGGCTCTGCCAGTGCGGTCAGTGCAGACAGAGCCGCGGTGTTGAACTCGGCCTCTCTCGAAACCGGACAGCATTGGCCTCATCAGACGGCCCGTAGTCAGGTGCCTTTGCTGTCCCCCGAGTGCACTTAACGGAGACCGAGCCCTCGTGTGAGCGGCTCACGGGCAGGCGTCTGATCTGTGGGTCTGACCTGGCGGGTGGCCCCGGGTCACGTCCCGGTCTGTGGGGGCCCTCGCTTGCTTGTCACAAGTCCTGCTCGTGGGCATGTGGGGGGAGCACGGTGGGTTTGGGGAGGAGAGTGAGCCTGTGGGGGTTGCGTGGTGGGCAGCGCAGAGACAGGGGTGTGTGGGGGGGGCCCTGTTTAGGTCAGGGTCGCCCAAGGGTCATTGACTGCAGGAAGCGGCAGGTGGTGGCCTGTCGCCTGGAGCTGGGGCAAGTGTCCGAGAGGGTGGAGGTTCTGGGAGGTGACATGAAAAGAGGCTGCTCTGGGGCTGTTTTCAAGGTAAAACCAGCGGTGTCCCTAGAGCGTGGGCTGGGCAAGTTGGGTGCTTGTGTAGGGTGCTGGGGGCCTGGGCCAGGTGCCAAGTTGTCTGTCAGGACCGCTGGGGATAGGCGCTCTGCATTCAGAGACGAGTCTGGGCCCCGGCCTGAGGATGGCTGGGAGCCTCAGCCTGGACACGGTCACCAGGGGAGCTTGGGAGGAAGGCAGGGTTGAGACCCCAGGCTGTGCCAGGAGGCTCCATGGTGACCGAATTGTGGGGGAGGGTCCCAGGTGCTCTGCCCTGTATGGAGACTGGCTCGAGCAGCATTTCCCGTGTCTTCCGCCCAGTCACCAGTGGCCTGGCCCTGCCCTGGTGCCAGGCTCCTCTGGCACGTGTCCTCTGAAATGCTGTCCCATTGCAGTGTGATGTTTGGACACGTGTGGGCTTGGTGTTCACAAAAGCTGGGGGCCCCATGTGTGGGTTTGTGTTCACAAAAGCTGGGGGCCCTGTGTGTGGAACTTACCTTGGTTGAAAAAAATTTTATTTCTGGCTGCGCCCACAGCATGTGGAAGTTCCCAGGTCAGGGACTGGTCCTGAGCTACAGCAGTGACGATGTCAGAGCCTTAACCACTGGGCCACCAGGGAACTCCCGAAAATTTGTTGGTTGTTTAGTAACTGACACAGTGAGGAACTTCAAAAATGTCCTTTCTTTTTCTTTCTCTCTCTCTCTTTTTTTTAATTTTATTTTTTTGGTCTTTTTAGAGCTGCACCCACAGCATATGGAGGTTCCCAGTAGGGGTTGAATTGGAGCTACAGCTGCCAGCCTACACCACCGCCACAGCAACGCCAGATCCAAGCTGCGTCTGCGACCTACACCACAGCTCACGGCAACACCAGATCCGTAACCCACTGAGCGAGGTCAGGGATCGAACCTGTGTCCTCGTGGATACCAGTCAGATTCGTTTCCACTGAGTCACGATGGGAACTCCCCAAAAGTGTTGTTTCTTACGGGATGTTTATGGTTTCACCAGAATTCTACCCAAGGAGAATTCTGTTGCTGTCAGTATGTGCCATGATGACTTCTGGTACAAAACTCCCTTTTCAAATGTTTCCCAGCTGGAGGAAGCACGTCAGATTCATTCGCGTTTTGAGGAGGAATTCAGCTGCAAGAAGGAAGAGATGGCGCAGGTGGTGGGAAAACAGCAGGAGCTGCTGGAGCGTCTGGACGCGGAGCACGAGGCCAAGGCCCGGCTGGAGCTGCAGCTGCACAAGGCGGAGGGTGAGGCCGCTGCCGAGGGGCCGCACCTCGGGGCTTCGGAAGCACAGGGCCGGGGACAGGGGACAGCAGCGCCCAGGTGGCCCCGACCCCCACGCTCCTGGTGCCTGGAGCTCCCGGTGGCCTTGCGCGGGCGCTCCGCCTCGCCCAGCGGCCCTGTGCCGTCTGAGTGGGAACCGTTCGCGCCTGCCCGTCCCTGCGTCCCCCGCGGGGCCTCGGCAGCCACGTCTCCCACGTCCGTCCGCAGGCATCATCGAGGGGTTCAAGGAGGAGAAGGCCAGCCTGCAGGAGGTGCTGGGCCAGAAGGAGGCCAGCGAGCAGGGCCTGGTGGTGGAGCTGGAGGGCCTGAGGCAGCAGCTGCAGCGGGCGGCCCGGCAGCAGGCGGAGCTGCAGGAGGCCAACTCCGCACTGTGGAGCCAGAAGGAGGCCCTGGCCGCGGCCGCGGGCGAGCGAGAGGCTGGTAAGGAGCCGGGGTGTGGGCAGCGCCGGCCTGGCTACGCCTGAGGCCTTGGGCTCCGGGGCAGCCGTTGACTGTCGAGGCCAGGTCAGCTGCCTGTCTGCCGTGGTCCCCGGAGGCGGTGATCATCAAGGGCCTTCTTGGGATCAGGGAGTTGCTGTTCGAGGGCAGATTTGGGGTCGCGAGGGGTGAGTGGGGCTTTTGGAGGCAAAGAAGGGAGATTTGCCCTAGAAGGAGCCTGGGTGGGATTGGAGGCCGGAGCCGGTGCGGGCTGCGTGGGACCGAGTGCGAGGCCTTTGGGGGTGCAGCTGGGGTTCCTGCCAGTCCTGGGGTCTCTGTGCTGTGCCCGGTTCCTGAGTTCACGGCTCCACCCGTGGGGACCTGTGCCAAGTCTGCTCCTTGAGGCATCTGGCTCTGCATAGAAACCCCTGGATGTGCGACTGTTTTGTTCCACGTTTCTCGGGGTTACTGGCCAAGGACCTGAGACCATGAGGGCTATTTACACATTTTATTTAAAATTACCAGAAAAGTGCCCAACTTTAACCTTCAGCAGTAAGACATACAGTTTTTCACAAAAGTGATTCTTGTTGTGCCTTGAGATTCTTAGATATTTTACGTCTTAAAACATTGAATATGGGAGTTCCTGTTGTGGCACAGAGGAAACAAATCTGAGTAGGAACCATGAGGTTGCAGGTTCGATCCGTGGCCTTGCTCAGTGGGTTAAGGATCCGGCGTTGCCGTGAGCTGTGGGGTAGGTCGCAGACGCGGCTCGGATCCCGCGCTGCTGTGGCTGTGGTGGAGGCCGGCAGCTGTAGCTCCAGATCGACCCCTAGTCTGGGAACCTCCACGTGCCGAGGCTGTGGTGTGGCTCTGGCGTAGGCCCATGGCTACAGCTCCGATTCGACCCCTAGCCTGGGAACCTCCATGTGCCGCGGGAGTGGCCCTAAAAAAAAAAGTCAGAAAAAACCCCAAAACAAAACATCGAATATAAAAACAGTTAAAACATCAGAAGCTTAAAGTGCAGAGCCGTTGTCCGCAGCAGGTCTGTGAGAAGCGATTTCCTGGGAGCTCAGGGTTCCCAGGCCCGTCTGGGCGGCGCCCCCTCGGCCCCTCCCCCTGAAGCCCACCTCCCTCGCCCCAAAACCCACCGTGTGCGTCCCGACCAGGCTGAGGAGCCCTGGTCCGTTTGTGTCGAGCCGGACAGTTGAGGAAGCTCCGTCTCCTCCCTCAAGTCCTTTCTGGGCTCTGCCGCTGATGCGCAGCCGGCTCTGCCCCCTCGCTCAGGGCGCCTCTGCCCTTGTCTCGATGCCTTTGCCGGCGCGTCTGCACGGGCCTGGGGTTCCTGGAGCAACGCGTCGTGTGCGCCGGACCGCCGTCCGCGTGGCCTGTTAACACTGGAGTCGTGTCCGGACTCCGTCTAATCCTTCAGCTCTTTTAGGGCGTGTGGCATCCGTCTGTCTCGGTTCCATTTTGGGTTTTTTTCGGTCTTTTTAGGGCTGCACCTGGGCATATGGAAGTCCCAGACTAGGGGTTGAAACCTATACCACAGTTCCCGGCAACGCCGGGTCCTTAACCCCTGAGGAGGCCAGGGTCAAGCCCGCGTCCTCATGGATACTAGTGGGTTCATTACCACTGAGCCACAGGGGAGCTCCGCTTTTCCATTTTTGGATGTAAGTTTCTTTTGTTAGAAAATGAACCTGCTGTCTTCTTCCCCTTGGAAGTCTCTTCTCACCCTTTGCTCTCGGGGTTTTGTTCTCTTAGTTGGGTCTCGGGTGCTGGCATCTCATCAGGTCTCTGTCTGCGGGGGTCGGTTCCTCCCCCCTCCCACCTCGTGCTGGGGTTGCGGTGACTGCAGCCTCCCACCCTCCCGTGTGCCTGCTCCTTCCTCGGCCCCAGGGACAAAGGCGTGCGCGAACGCGGGTCCCCGGCGTGCGCCGTGCGCCCTAAGTGCAGCGGGTGGGCCTTTCTGCCCTCCCTGAGCGCTGGGCACGCACGCAGAAAGGCTCCATACAGGCAGCTTTCCCTCTCCCTAAACGCAGTGGAGGCTGGGGAGACAGGAGTCTAGCTTTGGCTTCTTCTCCTCGGTTACTCTGAGGTTATAAACCCTCATTTCTTTGCGTCTCGGTTTTTGTTGAGGTGTCTGGCTGTGTTTCTCTGCAGCTGTTTTTAGAAGTGTCTCTGAGGTTGCTCAGGTGCCCTGTGCTGCGGTGGCTTTCCCCTGCGTGCCCTGCTCTGCCTGGGGCCTGGCGTTTTCTGTTACACCTGAGTTTGTGGTCTTGCTTCCCCCACACAGTCCCGTGGGACAGTGCCCTGGGCACTTAGCACCTGGCCTCCGGGTCCCTCCCATTCATAGCCCGTGCCTATTGCTGGAGTTTTCCTTTACTGGATCCGTCTTCCCTGCCCTGGGTGTGAGGGCCTGGGGTCGGGGCCCATGGGAGACACAGTTGTGCGGCCGCCCAGCCGTGGACAGGGAGCAGCCTCCTCCTGGCTCCCCGAGGCCTGAGCGACTGTGGCAGCTCTGTCGGGACAGAGAGCCCTGACGCGCTCGCCCCTGGGCCTGGCTCCTCCTGTGGCCCACCTGCGTGGCCGGAGCCCCCAGCTTTGGGCGGGGCCATGGGACCTGTTCCTGGGCCTTGTTTTATCCCAGGAAATTCCTGCACTTCCTCTGGGTCCGCTGGGTTTGCGCTCATCTTTGCACAGTCCATCTAGGGACTGTAGGCGCCTGCCACCCGGCCCCTGGCCTTCTCTTCCCAGGCATGGCCCTGGGGGCGGCCACAGGGTCCTGATTCTGCTTGGGCTCCTGGTGAGCACTGGCCAGCTTCCGATGGGGAGGTCGGGGAGGTCCCAGCCTGTGGGCAGCTCAGCTCAGCCTGTGTCCTGGCTTCCCTGAGGGTGACGCTGTCTGTCCCATGTATTTTCCTTTATTGTCTAAAAAGTCGGCAGGAGAGGGAGTTCCCGCTGTGGCTCAGAGGGTTAAGAACCCAACATAGTGTCTGTGAGTGTGCGGACTCCATCCCTGGCCTCACTCAGTATGTTAATGATCTGGCGTTGCCACAGGCTGCATATAGGTTGCAGATGTGGCTCGGATTCTGTGTTGCTGTGGCTGTTGCTGTGGCCAGCACCTGCAGCTCCCATTTGACCCTATCCTGGGAACCTCCATATGCCGCAGGTGCGGCCCTAAAAAAGACAAAAAAAGCACCAGAGCCCCTGGGCAACACAACCTGTGCTGGCCTTAGTCCGTCCAGGTTGCTGTACCTGACGCCAGAGGCCATGCACTGCAGGTACTTGCCCCACAGGCCTGGAGGCTGGAGTCCAAGGTGAAGGTCCGGCAGGGCCACCTTCTGCTGGGAGCCTGTTTCTGGGAGGGGCTGGTGCTCTGTGGGCCCCTCTGCGTAAAGCCACTGATTCCCCCTCATGCACTCTGTCCTCAAGACCCTGGCCTCCCAACAGCAGCAGCTGCGCATGAAACTCTGGCCAGAGCAGGGACCTCATGGAAACACCTGAGTTTCAGAGGTTGTCCGGGGCCACAGCGTGTCCGGAGTCCTGTGCCATCACCCTTCCTTCTCTAGGTCACCCGTTCTTCTGTCTTCATCTCCGAAAATGCTGTGTGTTTTCATTCACAGGTAACCCTGTTTCTAGAGCACACAAGGGTTCAGGTTTGTAAAAGCAATGAGTGATTTCTGGGTGATATGCTCGGTGTTTGCATCAGGTTTTGCAATTTTTTTTACTAAAGAGGAAAAGTGCTTTGGAGCTTCTGTGGCAAAGTACGGAAAACGCTAAGTCTGATCTTCAATATTCGTACATAAAAGTGGGCAAGCATCTCACAATGATTGCTGCGGTGACTGGGCCGCAGGGACCTGCCTTGCCATTGCTGTGCCCGGGCCAGGGCCCTACGCTGGGCGCCTGCAAGGTCTCTCGGCTCTGGAGTTGGCCCGCGGCACAGATGCCTGTGCTCAGTCCTGCTGCCCGAGGGCCATGTGGCCCTGAAGCTGGTGTCTGGGTGGACGACTGGGCAGCACTGACCATCACAGCGGTGACACACGAGCCCTCGTTTCAAGCCTCAAAGGCTGTGAGTGACCCTGTTCTCACTGCATGTTTAAGCCTCGTTTACCATAGCTGCTGACGTATTAGCATGGAAACGTACTGGGAACGTTGTTCCTAGTGGGGGTGATAGCTCATCATAAAAGATTGACAGATTTTTATAGACCAAAATAATTCACTTTTGCAGGCTGGTGAGTGGTAAATATAAACTTACAGATTTAACGCTGCGGTCTCCTGATAGTGTCAGCACTTCACCATCCATCGAGGGGAAGCCCCGTTTTTCCATCGAGGCTGCTGGAACTGCAGTTGCCCGTGGGGTGTGGCCTCGTCACCCAGGGCATTTTAGGTCACCTTTTGGTTGGCCAGTGGCTCGACCCTGTTCCTCAAGACAGGTCACCCTGGGCGTGTGGTCAGGTCTGCAGGGAGCCTGCCGCCTTATAGCGTGTTTTCCTGCCGTGTTTTCAGCGGGTCTTGGGCTGGATTGTGGCTGTTCACGGGGACACATCCCTCCCCCCAGGGGCTGTGCGTCCTTGGCCGCCATGCGTCTTGAGCCTGCGGGAGGCCAGGGGCAGTGTGGTGCCTCTGCACGGCAGCCCCTGGAAGCCTCCTGGAGCCCGTGCCCCAGGGACAGGTGGCGGGGCACGGGGCGGGGGCGGGGGCTGCTCTCCCGGCGGCCGCGTGGCGGGCTGTCTGCTGTGCCGGCGTCACGTGGGGACCCGGGCTTTGTTTCCGAGGGACCGCGCCCTGAGCTGGGGGCTTTCTCTGTACCATAGCTCTTCGGAGGGATGTGGAGTCTCTGACGCAGGAGCAGGCGGAGGCCAGGAAGCAGGCTGAGAAGGACCGCTCGGTGCTGCTCTCCCAGATGCGCGCTCTCGAGGCTGACCTGGAGGAGCAGCTGTCGAGGCAGCAGGCGTGCGCCCAGCAGGCGGCCGAGCTCTGCGCTCTCAGGCAGCAGCTGGAGGCCCTGGACCAGCACCTGCGCCGCCAGCGGCAGTTCATGGACGTAAGTAGGCGTTTCCAGCGCCTCTGCTGGGTCGTCGCGCAGTGGCAGCCGCTGCGGCGCCGGGGTTGAGGCGCACACAGGACATTTGGGTGTCGACCACATGCCCCGTCCTGGGCCCGGGGAGCCGGCGCCCGCTGTCAGCTGTGGGCCCTGTGCGCCCGTCCATCCGTCCGTCCGTCCGGGAGGCCCGCAGCCGCCTGCTGTCTGCTTTCCTCCTGCCCGCCCCGCAGAAGCCTCCCAGGTCACACCTGGGCCGGGCCTGCTCCATGCCAAGGGCCCAGTCCCCTGCCCTCATCCCCGCCCTGCGTCGACGGGCTGCGCTGGTGCCGTGGACGCTGCAGGCGCTCAGAGGAAGCGCCTCTCGTGACAGGAGCAGGCGGTGGAGCGGGAGCACGAGCGCGAGGACTTCCAGCAGGAGATTCAGAGGCTGGAGGAGCAGCTCCGCCAGGCGGCCAGGCCGTGGCCCCGGGGCCCCCGTGACAGCGACGTGAGTCAGCCCGCCCTCGGGGCCCGCGCCTGGGGGTGGGGGCGCGTTTTTCTGCAACAGTTTGAAGCTTTATCTTTAGAAACGTTTTTGCCTTCCATGTGCGTGAAAAACGCCAGCGGGCGCAGCTGGACGAGGAGGTATGAGTGCTCCATGCGTGTCTGTGTCCGTCCGTCGGTCCGTCCGCATCCTTGGTGCTGCTGCCCGCTTGCCCGCTGCATGGCCAGATGGGGTGGGGGTGCTGCGCGGGCCCTGCCTCTGGCCGGTTTTTCTTGCTTCCTTCTGCTCGGGGCTGCATCTGGCTGCTTCCTCCTGTGTGAGGCGGCTGTAGCTGATTTGTGTATTCTTGTCAAAAATTTAGCTGCCTTCGAGATGATTGTGGATTTCTGGTTCTCCGGGACTGTGGGCCTTCTCGGTTCCTTTTGGTTGCTCTGGGCATTCCATTCCTTACTGTCAAAATTGATTTTCTTTCACAGGTTCGGCACTGTTAGTTTTGTGTATCTGTTCACTGAGAACATGCTCTCGTGTCCTTTCACCAGACTTCACAGCATGTGCTGCTGTGGACTTTTTGCCCTCTTTTTATGGCCGCACCTGCAGCACGTGGAAGTGTCTGAGCCCCGGGGTCGAAGTGGAGCTGCAGCTGCTGGCTGCACCACAGCCACAGCAAGGCCGGATCCGTGACCCACTGAGCAAGGCCAGGGGTTGAATCCACGTCCTCACAGAGACCACGTCCGGGCCTTAACCTGCCGAGCCGCAAGGGGGACTCTGCTGTTGTGCACTTTTTAATGTGGAAGATAGATTGTTTTAAAAGTTACTGTTTGTCAAGCATTTTTTGTTGTTTTAGGTTGAGTTGTTAGAAGAAAAATTGAGAGAAAAATCAGACGGGCTTAATGAACTGATTGTAAAGAAAGAACTGGCAGATAGACAAGTGTTGACCCAAGAAGAGGAGATTAAGCGTCTGGAGGAGGCAAACGCCAGCAGCAGGCGAGAACTGGCGCAGCTCCAGGGAGAACTGGAGAGGCTGCGAAAGGCCCTGAGGGACCTGGAACAGGTGATCTTGTCATGCCGCGGGTGTCCTGCTCGGTCCCTGGGTGTGTCTGGCCCGTCCCCGGGTGTCCTGCTCGGTCCCTGGGTGTGTCTGGCCCGTCCCCGGGTGTCCTGCTCGGTCCCTGGGTGTGTCTGGCCCGTCCCCTGGGTGTCCGGCTCATGGGACACCTGTGGGCTAACCACACCTGCTCACTGCACTGCTGACCTTCGGTCTTCAAATGTGTGGGGGTCCCCGGGCTCCAGCATCCCCAGCCAGGTGTCCTACAGCTCAGCTTGACCCTGACCCCACCGACCTGGGGATGGAGTCCCTCAGTTCTGCCCCCCCGCGACCCCAGACGGCCATCTCAAGTCCAGCCTGTCCCATGACCCCCTCAGGTTCAGCTGGTTTGCTAGAGCAGCTCACAGAACCCAGACACTTTACTGGGTCACTGGTTTATCATAAAAGGACACAACTCAGGAACAGACGAAAGCATGCAGACGGCAGGTGTGGGGGCCCCCAGCCCAGAATCTCCAGGGCTCGTCCTCCTGGGGTTCTGTGGAGGCTTTGTCATGCAGCCTCCAGCCCCGCCCATCCTCGCCGGTGGTCAGGGCTAAGACGGTCAGTTCTGGCTCCCCTGGTGGCCAGCCCCCTCCTTAGGTGACCTGGGGGCTCCCCAAGAGCCACCTTGATGACACAGACTCTGATGTGGCTAGAGGGCTTTGTCCGAATGTCGGAGCACCTGTGTCACCCTTGGTGGTCAGGAAACGTGGTGGGAGGATGTGCCAGCCGTCGGACCAAGACCAGACAGGCTTCTTGTTCCAGATCGGGACACGTGTAGAGTAACAGTGTTTTATACCCACTTTTATAACCCTCCTTTGTCTCTTGAGTACGCGGAGCTTGTCCTTTTAAGCCTGACGTCTTGAACATTTACTAAGACGTCAGGCTTAAAAGCTTATTTTGTTAAAACACTTTACATGGAACCTCGTTACAATTATTTTAATTTCTGAGTTAGGAATTTATGTCAGCCTCTCAGTGAAACCATTTCCAGTGCTAGTTCTTCATGTTGTAGTTGAGAATTTCACAGCTGTGACAGACAGCTTCTTCTGTCTGAAGGTTCCAGACGAGGTGGGAAGGCTGGCACGGGTGGGCTCCTCTGGTCGCGGGAGGAGGCGGGGTGTGGGTGAGTGGAGGGCCTTTCTGGTCAGCATTGCCCCTCCCTACGTGTTTAGTCTGAAGGAATTGAAGTTTCTTTTTTTTTGCGTTTTAGGGCCACACCCGTGGCACATGGAGGTTCCCAGGCTAGGGGTCCAATCGGAGCTGCAACTGCCGGCCTGCACCAGAGCCACAGCAACACCAGATCCAAGCCATGTCTGTGACCTACACCACAGCTCATAACAACGCCGGATCCTTAACCCACTGAGGCCAGCGATTGAACCCACATCCTCATGACACCAGTCAGATTCTTAACCTGCTGAGCCACAATGGGAACTCCTGAAGTGTCCTGCATTTTGTCACTGGAGGTTAAAAGTATACTTGAAAGTCTGAGGCTCAATAAGAATTTTTATTTTATTTTTGTCTTTTTAGGGCTGTACCTGCAGCATATAGATATTCCTAGCCTAGGGGTCTAATCGGACCTATAGCTGTCCACCTACACCACCGCCACACGGGATCTGAGCCGCATCTGGCACCTACACCCAGCTCACGGCAACACCAGATCGTTGACCCGCTGAGCAAGGCCAGGGATGGAACCCACGATCTCACGGTTCCTAGTCGGATTCCTTTCTGCTGCGCCACGATGGGAACTCCGAGAAATTTTATGTTAGAGTCCCGGGTTTGGCTCTAGGAAAACCCTGCTCCAAGGAGGAGAGCTTTTTTAGGAGTGTTTGGTTTTCGAAAATACTGATGAGAACCAGTAAATGAAGGACTCGCTGTGCTCGGGTGCTCCTCTGTCGCCTGTCCTCAGGGTCCAGCCGCTTGCTCTGCTCGCTTGGGGACAGTGTGGGGCGGACAGCCCCGGAGCGTCACAGGTGCTGGGTTGTAGCAGTGCCGTCTTTTCGCTGCCGAGTTGGTCCACGTGTCCAGTTTCAAAGGCCTGTTCCCCCCACCCCGTGTGTTGAGACCGTTTTATCAACAGTACATGTTCTTCGTAGGCTTTTTTTTTTTTTTTACAGTTTTACCTTTTTATTTTGGTGAGAACATTTAAATTCTACATTTTTAGCAACCTTCAGTTATACAATACAGTGTTACCAACCATACTCATCACATTATACATTAGATCCTCCTACCTTACTCATTTTATAATTGAAAGTTTGTACCCTATTACCAAACTGTCCCTATTTCCTCTACCCCATTCCCTGGAAAGCACTATTCTACTCTCTGTTTCTATTCAAATTTTTTCTTGGTTTTTGCTTTCCAGGGCCACACCCTCGGCATACTGAGGTTCCCAGGCTAGGGGTCTAATTGGAGCTCTAGCTTCCGGCCTACACCACAGCCACAGCAACAGTGAATCCAACCCGCGTCTATGACCTATACCAAAACTCATGACAACGCCAGATTCTTTTTTTTTTGGCCTTTTTCCCTTTTCTAGGGCTGCACCCGAGGCACATGGAGGTTCCCAGGCTAGGGGTCTAATCGGAGCTGTAGCCACTGGCCTACGCCAGAGCCACAGCAACGCGGGATCCGAGTCGCGTCTGCAACCTACCCCACAGCTCAGGGCAACGCCGGATCCTTAACCCACCTAGCAAGGCCAGGGATCGAACCCTCAACCTCACGGCTCCTAGTCAGATTGGTGAACCACTGAGCCACAAAGGGAACTCCTCAACGCCAGATTCTTAATCCACTGATGGAGGCCAGGGATCGAGCCAGCAACCTCAGGGATCCTCGTCAGGTTTGTTAACCACTGAGCCACGAAGGGAACTCCAGTATTTTTTTTTTTTTTTAAAGATTCCACATATAGGCAGAGGAAACGAATCCTCCTAGGAACAATGAGGTTTTGGATTCGATCCCTGGCTTCGCTCAGAAGGTTAAGGATCCGGCGTTGCCATGCGCTATGGTGTAGGTTGCATATGTGTCTCAGATCTGGCATTGCTGTGGCTGTGGTGTAGGCCGGCAGCTGTAGCTCTGATTCAGCCCCTAGCCTTTCGTAGGCTTTTTAATGGGATGTGAATGTTCACTCTACAGATGCAGTGTCACCGTGGCCCGGTTCTTAGGCAAGTTCTTTCCAATTAAAATTTCTGGGAGTTCCCACTGTGGCTCAGCAGGTTAAGAACCCAACATAGTGCCCGTGAGGATGCAGGTTCGCTCCCTGGACTCACTCAGTGGGTTCACCACCCGGCATTGCCGCAGGCTCAGCGTAGGTCGCAGACACAGCCCAGGTCTGGTGTTGCTGTGGCCGTGGAGTAGGCTGGCAGCTGCAGCTCCAAGTCAGCCTCTAGCCTGGGAACCTCCACATGCTGCGGGTGCGGCCCTAAAATTGGGGGAAAAAGAAAAAAATCGTAACTGTCTGGAGACTGATCTGTACCTTGATGAGTAACTGCTGAGGCCACTTCCTCACAGTGGAGTAGCGGGCACAGGCCGGCCCTGGAGCGGGACTGTGCTGTGGACCCTGTGTCTGGCACCTGCCAGTGGGCATAGTTGTGCCCAGAAGGGCTGAGGACAGTCTACTGTGGTCACAAACCGCAGTTCGAAGCCCCTAACTTCCTTGCCTAAAGTAAACCTTTTCCTCTTGAGTAGGATAAGGAGGCGTCGCAGGGGCAGCAGAGGAGTAACTTGCTCTTGGTGTCTACACTGCAGTCTAAGCTCGACGAGGGCAAATGCCCGGTGCCTCCTGTGGGCGGCTCTTCCGAGGGTCCCGAAGTCCAGCTGGAGGCAGTGCAGAGGGTGCTCCTGCAGCGTGAGGATGAGGTGGGTGCGGGGTCGGCCACACGGGCACGTCCCTCCCTGTGCGTCCGTGAGCAGGGCGGGGCGTCCAGCAGGTAGGGTTTGTGACCCCTGCTTGTTCTCTGTGATTTTCACGTTTCCGCGTAGGTTATAGAACGTTAACAACTTTTTGTGGCATGTACTTTTAAATCTTTCACAGTGATTTTAGTAATTATTAAATCATTTAGGATACTAGGTAAATTTTTATTTTTTGCTTTTTAGGGCCACACTGGTGGCATATGGAGGTTCCCAGGCTAGGGGTCTAATTGGAGCTGCAGCCGCCGGCCTACACCACCGCCACAGCAACGCAGGATCCGAGCCGCGTCTGTGACCTGCGCAGCTCATGGCAACACCAGATCCTTAACCTGCTGAGCAAGGGCAGGGACCGAACCTGCATCCTTATAGTCGGATTCCTTAACCCCTAAGCCATGACGGGAACTCCGGATACTAGCTGATTTTTAATGCTTACCTTCTTTAATGCAAGGTTTTGGACTTAAAGCAACAATTAGAAAAAGTTAAAGATGACTTAGTAAGTAAAAATGAAGAAGTCCTGCACCTGAACTTGAAGTTGGACCTGCAGCACAGCAGTATTGCCGCCAGCATCAGAGAGCTGCAGGAAGAGAATGCCAGTCTGAAGGTCAGTTGGCGTCGGCGGTGTAGGTGACGTGCCCAGCGGAGGGGCCGCCCCAGACGTGTGCTTCTTCCCCAAGCAGAGGGAGGGCCCTGGGCAGGCAGGTGATTTCAGCAGGCGCTGACTTCGGCTGGCCTGGCGCAGGGGCAGCTCTAAAGCGTACGGTGGAAGCAGCTTGCAGGGACCTTTAGTGGAGCCAGAGTCCCTTGGCTGGTAAAGTGCATCCGCTTTCACCTCCCCCAGACTGCTTCCTGTTTGCAGCCTGGAGCGTCAGGTCTTTTGAAGGGTGCTCATTGGAGGAAAACTGCAGGAGAGGCAGCTCCCCGAGGACAACAGCTGTGACAGGGAAATCAGTCATGACTTTGGAGCCGAGTTGCTGCTTTGGGCCCCCGTTGTAAGGGTGTCCCGTTCTGGAAGAGGCGGTCGATGCTGAGGGCACGGGCGATGGCTTCCAGCAGCAGAAAAGGACAATCTGTTTGCGAGTCTTCTCCGTTATCTCACTGTCATTGTGCTTTTGAAGCAAAACACGGAACCAGCCCGTGCAGAGTGTGGATGACAGAGTCGGAAAGAGCGCGTCACCTGCAAGGCCGGCCTGGCGGTCAGGGGACGGGTGGGAGCGAACCGCCGAAGGAAGCGGAAGGCTCCTGTCGCGGACGCCTGTGCCGCACGGAGGCTGCATCGGCACGACTTTAAAGGGTCTTCGGTGCAAACATTTTTTAGGTCACTCCCAGGCTCAGGTTGTCCTCTTGCTGGGAATTCTTCCTTCATCAGAGGCGAGAGGCAGAGGAGATCGCACTTGGCTTATTCTTAAGGGATTGTGTGAAACAAGGTGCCTGGAAAAATGCAGTGTTGGTTTTTGAAAGCTGAACTAGTATGTCATTTTAGGCGGAAAGCACTCTTCATAGAAAGCATTTTATTGTGTTTATTTATTTATTTTTTTGTCTTTTTGCTGTTTCTTGGGCCGCTCCGGCGGCATATGGAGGTTCCCAGGCTAGGGGTCCAGTCGGAGCTGTAGCCGCTGGCCTACGCCAGAGCCACAGCAATGCGGAATCCGAGCCACATCTGCAGCCTACACCACAGCTCACGGCAACGCCGGATCGTTAACCCACTGAGCAAGGGCAGGGATCGAACCCGCAACCTCATGGTTCCTAGTCGGATTCGTTAACCACTGCGCCACGACGGGAACTCTGAAAATATTTTAGTTCCATTAAGAATAGGCCTTTATAAAGACAATTCTATTTTTTTAATTACTCAATGAATTTATTACGTTTATGGTTGTACCACAACCATCACCATCCAGTTTTACAGGATTTCCATCCCACACCCCCAGCGTGTCCCCCTCACCCCTCGAACTGTCTCCTTTGGAAAACATAAGTTTTTCAAAGTCTGTGAGTCAGCATCTGCTCTGCAAAGAAGTTCGTTGTGTCCTTTTTTCAGATTGCGCATGTCAGTGAGAGCATTTGAGGTTGGTGTCTCACTGTCTGACTGACTTCACCTAGCATGATGATTTCTAGGTCCATCCATGTTGCTAAAAATGCCAGTGTTTCCTTCCTTTTAATGGCCGAGTACTCTTCCATTGTGCGTGTGCACCACATCCTCTTGATCCACTCCTCTGTCGATGGGCATTTAGGTTGTTTCCATGGTATTTTTATTTCCAGACATGTGTAAATCCATACATCCTTTCTTTTCAGTGATTCTCTCCTAGTTTTTTGTCAAAGTGTAGGTGATATCTTTGCTTTGATATAATAAAATTCCATTTGTAGGAATGAATTTGTTAGATTTCTTTTTTCTTTTTTAGGGTTTCGCCATGTGGCATATGGAGGCTCCCAGGCTAGGGGTCGAATTGGAGCTGTAGCCGCCAGCCCACACCACAGCCACAGCAACGTGGGATCAGAGCCGCGTCTGCGACTTACCCCACAGCTCATGGCAGTGCCAGATGGTCAACCCTCTGAAGGGGGCCAGGGATCGAACCTTCGTCCTCATGGGTACTAGTCAGGTTCCCTACTGCTGAGCCACGATGGGAACTCCTGTTTTGCTTTTTAAAGCCTCCTTCATGTGCTGTTTTGAGTGTTCGTGTGTGTGTAGTGTCTGCAGCTCTTTGGCGTGCGCGTCTTGTCACTGCCGTGTGCTGGCTGCATCAGCCCACGTGTGTAGAGCTGCCCTCAAACTCCCTTCCTTGGCCGCTTGTTTAATGGGGAGGTCTCTGCAATGCCAGGTGGAGTCTTGCCTCATGCTGAGAAATTTCCTTTGCTCAGCTTGTACCACGGCAGTCAGGTGTGGTAACGTGAGTGTGGTGTGCAGCTTACGTCATCCAAACCAGAGCCAACAATCAGTTTTCTTATTTTTGTTTGCATTTAGGCCAGATTTGAATTTGTGTTTAAAGTAATTGTTAAGAGTTACTAGTGAAACTGAGAATTGAATGAAACCCTTACTTTTTAGGAAGTAAAATATTACTGTCACAAATTGGTTGAAAATTGTTAACAGAGATTGGTTAGAACTTTGTAATTTTTTTGGTCACTGCAGGTGAAGTACTCGCAAGAGAATGGAGTTTAAGCCATGTTGATATAGGTTTCTTTCTTTTTTTGTGGGGAGGGTGTCTTTTTAGAGCCACACCAGCAACATACGGAGATTCCCAGGCTAGGGGTCGAACTGGAGCTGTAGCTGCCAGGCTACACCACAGGCACAGCGATGTGTGGTCTGAGCCGAGTCTGCGACCTACACCACAGCTCATGGCAACACTGGATCCTTAACCCACTGAGCGAGGCCAGGGATTGAACCCTCGTCCTCTGGATGCCAGTCGGGTTCGTTAATCACTGAGCCACGACGGGAACTCCTGACATAGATTTCTATGCTGACTTTTTCGTTTACCATTTTTGTGGTTTTGGCAAGATATTTCTTATCTAAATTTCAATTATCCCATCTTTAAAATAGGAAGAAATGGAATTCCCACTGGGGTGCAATGGGATTGGCAGCATCTTGGGAGTGCTAGGATGTGGGTTCGAGCCCTAGCCCCGCACAGCAGCTTAAGGATCTGGCATTGCCCAAGCTGTGGCTTAGGTTGCAACTACGGCCTGGATCTGGTCCCTGGCCCAGGAACGCCGTGTGTCACAGGGTGGCCAAAACAAACAAACAAATAAATAAAGTAGGAAGAATCCTATTTCTTACCTTGAGCCTGTTGAGAAGAATTAGGTTAACTAGCACGGGTGAAGCATGGTTGGCCACCTGGCGTGTGGTGTCCCCATGTCCGCCGGGCACAGTGTAGGCGGTGTGCTTTGTGCTCCGGCTCGTGCGTGGTCTTCACGGATGCTCAGTCCCTGTAGCCCAGTTTTCTCGCTTTTGTTCGTATGCTTCTCTTCTCATGTTAGAATCACACCCAAATCTAAGCATCCCCTTGGGGGCATCATAGAAACCAGCGTGTTTAAATTCGTGAACCAACTAGACATTTGAAAGGTGGTGAAAACGTGAGCGTGCGGGGCCCTTGACTGACCTGCGGCTGAGTTAGAGCCCCCCCCCCCCCCGCCCCGGGTGCCTGAGGGTTGAGGTCCCTGACGGCGATGGGCTGTGGCCTTCACCGACGTGTTAGAACCAGCAGCAGGGCGGCAGCTGCGGACACGACTTTGTGACCATTCGGAGGTTCCGGAAGTCGCTGGATGTTTGGGGCGCTTTTCAAATGCTGTTCCCTCAGCTGCGGGGCCCCTCCTCTTCTGTAAGAATGAGCTCAGGCTGAGCTCGGAGTTGCAGGGGGCACTCGGTGCACTCGGTCGGCCTCTGAAACGCGCTTTTCCTTCAGGCCGCGCACACCAGAAGTCCGGAAATCGAGGAGCTCAGGTCCGTCATTGAGACTCTGCGGCAGAACCAGGAGCGCTTGCAGAGGGAAAGGGCCGAAGAGACCGAACAGTTGCACGAGGTCATCGAGAAGCTGCAGCGGGAGCTGTCCCTCGCGGAGCCCGCGGGGCACGAGGTCAGCGACGGCGGCGCTGGGAACCTGCGGAGCGAGCTGCTGGGTCTCGGGGCGGAGGGCGCCGAGGCCCGCGCGGCGCTGGAGGGCGAGCTGCACGCCGCCCTCGAGGCCAAGGAGGCCCTGAGCCGGCAGCTGGCCGAGCAGGAGCGTGGGCACGGCCGGGCCCTGGCGGCCCTGCAGCAGCGCCTGCGGGCTGCGGAGGAGGCGGCCGCCCGGCAGCTGCGCGAGCTGCAGCCCAGTGCCGCGCTCCTGGAGGCCGAGGTGCAGGGCCTGGCCTCCCAGATCCGAGCCTTCGAAGCTGCCCTGGCCGCAAAGGGAGAGGAGCTGGCAGCGAGGGAGGCGGAGGTCGCCGCCCTGACCGCGCAGAGGTCGGCCCACGCCTCCGAGCTGGAGGCCCTGCTGTCGGCCGTCGCCCGCTTCCGCCGCGCCCTGGAACGGCAGCCGCTGGCGCCCGCCGCTGAGCCCCCCGAGCTGCAGCGGCTCCGCGCACAGTGTGTCCGCCTTGGCCGCCAGCTGCAGGCGCTGACCCAGTGCTTCCTGAGGTGCCAGAAGGAGCTGGACGAGCAGCCGGCTCAGGGGGCCGGCCTGCCCCCTTGCGGGGCGGGCAGCTCGCAGGGGCAGGGGCCCTGGGCCGAGGAGGCCTCCTGTGCTGAAGAGCCGGGGCAGGACGTGGGCAGCAGACAGCTGGCCAAGGCCCCCCATGGCCAGGCCAGCAGCCCTCAGGTGCGCTCCTTCCTTCTCAGGCCACAAGGGATGCAGGGAGCTGGGGGTCCGGGCGGGGAGCTGGGGGTGCAGGTGGGGAGGTGAGGGAGCTGGGGGTCCGGGCGGGGAGCTGGGGTGTGGGCAGGGAGCTGGGGGTGCAGGCTGGGAGTTGGAGGAGCTGCTGTGTGTTTAACAGCCGTGGGGGGCCGTGCTTTGTGGGGTCCCCCCAGCCTCCAGCACATCCGGACCTGCTGTGGGCCTGCTCCACGTGTGTGGTTCTGGTCGGGAGCTGAGTGAGGACTTTCCCTCGGGCCCGCAGGCTGGTGTGCCCGCTCCGGAGCCCTGGGTCACCGCGCTTCTGCTCTGGCGCCTTTGGCCGCGTATCAGTAGCATCAGTGTTGTTGTCTCTGCCTCTCGTAGAGCCCAGGGGAGGCTGCCAAAGCGCAGGCAGTGCTGAACCGCGCAGGCCCCCGCGGGCAGGACAGCGTGCTGTCGGCGCTCACCGCCTGCCAGCGGCAGCTGGAGTCTGAGCTGCTCCTGGCGAGAAAGGACACGCGCTGGTGTGCGGAGGACGGCGACCAAGTGTCGGAAACAGTGAAGGTGCCTGGGCACGTTCGGGGGGTGGGGGCACAGAGCCCTGGAGCCCGTCCCGGGCAGAGGACCCCCCCCTTGCCGTTGGCTGCAGTGGCACACAGGTCACAGGGACTGCACAGGGACGCCTCCTCCCAGGCCGTCGCTCGTGGCGGCTCCGTGCTGGCCAGATTCGTTCTGAAATTTCCCATGCATTTGACTTAAGGCCGTGTTTTCCACGGTCTACTCAGCTTGCACAGAGTGAGCAGTGGGCTGCACTGGGCCCCAGGGCTTGTGTCTAGGGCTTTCCACCTGAGGGTGGCACACCTGCGGCCGCACTGCTCCCCGTGGCCTTCGCTGCCAACCTTTGTTTCACCTGGAAGGGCTTCATGTTCACTGTCAGGTGCTTTCCTGCATGTGTTCGCTCATCCTCCCGGCAGTGAAGAGCAGCGCAGTCCACAGTCAGCAGGTTGGAAGGTCTCACCTCCAGCACTGATGTCACCAGAAAGCTGACTCTTCTTGTCCTGGGTTGGGGGTGGCAGGTTGGCAACATCAAACTGTTGCAGAGCCGAGACGTTCTGAGAACCGCGAGTGTGCTTGGTTCCGAAGCCTGCTCAGAGCCGGGCTCTCAGGAGCCAGGCCCGCTGCGGGTGTGGGCAGTGCACGCTTTGCTGTGTGCCAGCCCTGACCTCCTGGGTGGTTCCACGGGCACCACATTGGTGCTGGGAAATTGGGAGCTTCTGAATTCCCGTGGGCCTGGGCCTGTAGCATTGAAAGATGCCTGAATCTGGTGTCACGTGTTTATCACATCCTCTCCGAAAATAGATTCTGCTTGGAGAGAACTTTTCCTCTGACTCTGTAGAGCCAACTTGTCTTAGTGCCCTTATGATAGGGACATTTGTTTGAATCCTTAGAGAAAGCTCAGTCCTGGAATGTCATGAGCTGGTTACCAAATTATTAGAAGCTATACACAGGGAAGTTACAAATTCGTTCCATAAATCACAGTTTTGATTTTTCCAATGTTTGCATGTAGAACCTTCCAGCCTTCTTTTCCTTAAAAAAAGAAAGAGTATGTCATCAATAAGCTGGCACAGAAATAGGTTATGACAGTTGTCTCTTTGTATGTGCTGTAGAACACACGTGCGATTTACAGCTTAATCATTTAAACATGTATCGTCAGTGATATCAGATACATTCATGATGTGACGTAACCGTCCAACCAGGTAGCGCTCTTCATCCTGTAACTGAAGCTCTGTGCGTTTAAACGACAGCTTCTTACCTCCTCTCCCAGCCCCTGGCGACCACCGTTCTGCTCTCTGCTCCTCCATGCTTTCTGAGATGCTCTAAAGTATCTTACATAAGTGGAATCAGACAGTATTTGTCTTTTTTGTCTGGATTATTTCACTCTGAATAATAGCATCAAAATTCATCCACGTTGTAACCTGTGCTAGAATTCCCTTCCCTTTTTTTTAAAAAAAATATGATTTTATGGCCTCACTCATGGCATATGGAAGTTCCTGGGCCAGGGGTTGAATCCGAGCTGTTGCTATGGCCTGTGCTGGATCCCTTAACCTACTGTGCTGGGCCAGGGATTGAACCTAAGCCTCCGAAGCGACCTGAGCCCCTGCATTCGAATTCTTAACCCGCTGTGCCAGCAGGAATCCAAAATTCCCTACTTTTTTAAGGTCGAATAATATTTTTTGATGATGTGTATACACCACCTTACTCTTACCGGTTCGCCTTTTGGTGGACACGTGGGCTGCTTCCACATTTTAGTGACTGTGGATGATGCTACCGTGAACCTGCGTGTGAACAGTCTCAGATATCTCGTTGAGGCTCTGATTTCAGTACTTTTCACAGACCCAGAAGGAGAGTTGCTGGATCACGTGGTAATCCTATTTCTGACGTTCTGAGGCGCTGCCGCAGTGTTTTCCGCGTGGCTGTGCCGTTTTCCATTCCCATCAAAGGGCACAAGGGCTGCAGTTCTCCACATCCTCACCCTCGTGTTATTTTCCGTGGGTTGGTTGGTTTGCTTGTGGTTTTGATTTTTACACTCGCCATCCTCATGGGTGTGAGGTGCTGATTGTAGTTGGCTTTGCGTTTCTCAAAGGGTTAGTGGTACTGGGTGTCTCTTCGTGTGCTTACTGGCCATTTGTGCATGCTCTTCAGAGAGCTGTCTGTGTAGATCCTGTGGCGGGTTCTGAATCAGGTCGTTTGGATTTTTTTGACTGAATTTTAAAAGTTGTTTGTTTCTGGGTGTATTAATCCCATATCAGGTATGCGATTCGCACATACTTTTCCCCATTTTGTGGGCTGCATTTTTGCTTTGTGGATCGTGTCTTTTGTTGCACAGATTTAAAAAATGTCGTGGAGTCTACTTTGTCTTTTGTTTCCAGTACGCTTAGTGTCATGGCTCAGGAATCCTTGCCAAGTCCAGTGTTGTGAAGCTTCTTCTGTATGTTTTCTTCGCAGTTCTGTAGTTTTAGACCTTACGTTCAAGTCTTTGATCTGTCTCGGGTTAGTTTCTGTATGAGGTTAAGTCTTTGATCTGTTTCGGGTTAATTTCTCATGCGGTTCTAGGTAAGGGCCCAGCAGTTCTGTAGTTTTAGACCTTACGTTTAAGTCTTTGATCTGTTTCGGGTTAGTTTCTCATGCGGTTCTAGGTAAGGGCCCAGCAGTTCTGTAGTTTTAGACCTTACGTTTAAGTCTTTGATCTGTTTCGGGTTAGTTTCTTATGCGGTTAAGTCTTTGATCTGTTTCGGGTTAGTTTCTCATGCGGTTCTAGGTAAGGGCCCAGCGTCATTCCTCTGTATGTGGGTATCCAGTGGTCCTAGCATCAGTTGCGGGTCCTATTGTACGGTCTTGTCTCCATGGTTAAAAATCACTTGATGGTTCATACGAAAGTTTATTTTTAGGCTTTCTGTACTTTTGCATATGTCTGTTTTTATGCCAGCATGACTTTTTTTTTTTTTAACTGTAGCTTTGTCATAAGTTTTGAAGTCAGGAAGTGTAAGTCCTTCAGCTTTCTTTTTCCAGATTGTTTCGGCTGTTTGGGGGTCCTTTAAAATCCCATATGAATTTCAGGATGGCTTTTTCTATTTCTGCAAAAAATGTCTTTGGAATTTTCATAGAGATTGCTTGGTATTTTTTTTTTTTTTTTTTTTTTTTGTCTTTTTGCCTTTTCTAGGGCTGCTCCCGCGCATATGGAGGTTCCCAGGCTAGGGGTCTAATCAGAGCTGTAGCTGCCGGCCTATGCCAGAGCCACAGCAATGTGGGATCCGAGCCGTGTCTGCAACCTACACCACAGCTCACAGCAACGCCAGATCCCTAACCCACTGAGCAAGGCCAGGGATGGAACCCGCAACTCCATGGTTCTTAGTCAGATTCGTGAACCACTGAGCCACAATGGGAACTCCCTTGATTTTTTTTTTAATAGTGAAATATTTAAATCCCTTTCTCATTTCTCCTTGTGTATATTTTATAGCTGTTTTCACATTTGGCCTCCTAACATTATAAAACACTGATCCGAATTATACTAGCTTGAGTTTTTTGTTTGTTTGTTTTTTGCTGCACACGTAGCATGTGGAAGTTCCTAGGCCAGGGGTTAAACCCAAGCCACAACAGTGACAACGACAGATCCTTACCCACCAGGGGACTCCCTAAACCAGCTTAAGTTTATTTATTTTTTTTATTTTTTTATTTTTTATTTATTTTTTAATTTTTTTAAATTTTTATTTTTATTTTTTTAAATTTTTTTACAGCTTAAGTTTAATAACATGTAACACTGTTTCTTTATAGCTCCATCCCCACTCCTTTCAATTTTTGATATAACAAAATGACATCTATATATTTCTATGGCTCAGAACATAAACTAGTAATTCCTTTCAATACATTAATCTCTTTTTTTATCTCTTAAGTTATGTGGAAGACCACATGTGGAGTTACCAACTGAAACTAGAGTAATACTAACTAGACTAATAACTTAAGAATATGCATGTGAGTCTTTTAATTCATAATGGGAGAGAAGGTGCAGTTGCAGTTATTACAATGACGTTACCTTTTATGGCTGCCTGTGTATTTGCCTTTATTTAGATCTTTATTTCTCCATGCAGCTTTGAGTTACCATCTAGAGTTCTTTCATTTCACCTGCACGTCTTATAAGGCAGGTCTTAGTAGTAACAAACTCCCTCAGCTTTTATTTATCTGGGAGGGTCTTAATTTCTAACCAACTCTCGAAGGACGGTTTCGCAGGATTTAGGGTTCTTAGTTGACAGTTCTTTTCCTTTTGGCACTTTGAATATATTGACCCACTGTCCTCTGGCCTAGCCTCTAAAGTTTCTGGTGAAGAAATCTGTTGGTAATTTTACTGAGGATCCTGTGTATGTGAACAAATCACGTCTCTCTCGCTGTTTTCAAGATTCTCTCTTTGGCTTGGCTTTTTGTAAGTTTGATTATCATGTCTTGGCGTGGGTTTCTTTGAGTTTAACTGAACTGGAATTCTTTGAGTTTACTGGGCATTTATGTTCATGTCTTTTATCAAATTTGGAATGCTTTCATTTATTCTATCCTCATGTAGTCTCTTTCCCTCCACCTCTGGGACATCATCTTGCCCATGCTGGTTTGTTTGAGGGTGTCCGACAGGCCTTTTAGGCTCCTTTTAGTGTTCTCAATCTTTTCTTTTCCTCAGACTGGATGATTTCCAGTGTTCTGTCTTCAAGTTCATGAATTCTTTCTTCTGCCTTCTCAGACCTGCCTTTGAATCCCTTTAGTGTACTTTTAATTCAAGTTAAAAATTTTAAAAATTCTTCTGCTCCAGAATTTCTTTGTGATTTCTTTTTTCTTTTTCTTCTTTTTTTTTTTTTTTTTTTTTTTTGTCTTTTTAGGGCCACACCCGTGGCATATGGAGGTTCCCAGGCTAGGGGTCCAATCAGAACTGAAGCCACCGGCCTACACCACAGCCACAGCAACGTGGAATCCGAGCTGCATCTGCAACCTATACCACAACTCACGGCAACGCCAGATCCTTAACCCACCGAGCGAGGCCAGGGATCGAACCTGCGTCCCCATGGATGCTAATCAGATTCGTTTCTGCTGAGCCATGACGGGAACTCCGTATTTTTTCTTTTTCCTTATTTTTCTGTTTTGGTCATAGATTCTTTTATTGATTTTCTCCATATTTTTCTTAGTTCTTTGAGATCTTTAAGATGGTTGAAGTCTTTGTCTAGTAAATCCATCAGGTCATTTTCGAGGATGGTTTCTGTTGATATGGTTTTTTGCTATGCATGGGCCTTATTTTCCCATTTCCTTGCTTGCTTTGTGATTTTGTATTTTGAATACTGAACTCTTTTCATCTAATAATGTAGTAAATCTGGAAATCAGACTCCCACTTGCTCGATCTTTGCTGTTTTTCGTTATTGTGTTTGCCTTTTTTCATTGATGTCTGGTCTGGGTCCTAAGGATCAGCCTGGGGTGTAAACTTAGGTTCTCAGATCTTTTCTGAGCCTGTGCCTTTCCTCAGCACACAGTCAGTTCAGCATTTCCTTGGTCTGTGCAGTTGTTTTTGAATGTCCTAGTTATTTATTTATTTTACTTATTTTTTTCTTTTTCGGTCTTTTTGCCATTTTCTTGGGCTGCTCCCGTGGCATGTGGAGGTTCCCAGGCTAGGAGTCGAATCAGAGCTGTAGCCACCGGCCTACGCCAGAGCCACAGCAATGCAGGATCCGAGCCGCGTCTGCGACCTAAACCACAGCTCATGGCAACGCTGGATCGTTAACCCACTGAGCAAGGCCAGGGATCGAACCCGCAACCTCATGGTTCCTAGTCGGGTTTGTTAACCACTGCGCCACGATGGGAACTCCTAATGTGTTTTTTATTTTTATTTATTTATTTATTTATTGTTTTTGAATGTCCTAGTTTTGAATTTTTTCCCAAAAGGAAAAAATGATGGGGATACAGTTTCCTTTAAATCCCCTGAAAGTCATTTCAGCCAGAGGGTCAGGGGCTGAAGCAGTGGGAGCAGGTGAAACAACCAGGGCCTCCTGTCTCTCTCTGCTCCTCTGGGATCAGAAGCAGAAGTCAGGGCACACATTTCCAGTCTTGGAGGACAGGGCCCTTTTTGCCTTCCCAAGCTGCTGCATGATGCTCTGGGGATCCATGCGCTTCTGGGCCCTGGGGAGGGATGGGCAGCTGCTTCTGTGCTAAGAGCTGAGAGCAGCCTACCCTCACAGGCTTCAGCTGGAGGTTGCAAGCCTTCAACAGACCCTACGGAATAGTCCTCTCTATATATCGGATACGTTCTGCCAGTGTAGTTGTCCAGGTAGGGAGAGGGATTCCTGGTGCTTCCTGCACTGCTGTCTTTCCAGGATTATCTTCAACAGTTGCCATTTAGGCAACAAGTTTTAAGCTGTGAGTCTGTCTTTCCTGCAGTTTTTTAAAACTTGAAATCTTTAGAGGGACTAAGGGAATCATGGAATCTCATCCTCAACTGTTCAGTCTCTGAAATTCACTTATAAATAACAGACAAGCCTGACAGAGTATCATTCAGTAATTTTCCTGTGTGCATGTTCTTGCTTACTTTTAGGATAAGGAGAAACTGCTAGAAGACTGTCATCTGCGGAAAGCTGATCTCATAACTCAGGTGAAACAACTTCAAGAAAAACTGAATCATCTGGTATGTTCTATGAGCTTCCAGAAAGTCGAGATGGAGGACTTTAAATTTCAACAGACGTTGGCATCTTTGCATGTTTTAGAAAATAGTTTGAGTGGTAGTTCCAGTAGCAGTGAGGAGGCCAACGGATCACCTCCCGTCAGTGTGTGCAATGACAATGGAACCACGTGGGATCTCACTGATGTGACTGGAAATCAGGATGCGTTGATAAAAAACAAGATGCCAGATGATCCCATGGCAGAGCCGGTCGCCTTGCAGGATGGATCAGGCAGCTTACAGGAGAGTTTGCATGGGTGCTCCCATGACCTTGCCAACACCGAGGGACCCGAGCCCGTGAAGAACATGCTCAGGACGATGGACCTGTCCTCCTGGAGCTCCCCGGAGGTCGCCAGGAAGGACTCAACCCTTGAGCCCCTGCCCAGCCTGCCCCTGACACCTTGCTCGGATGCCCTGAGCCAGCGCAGCCTGGATACCTCCCTATGGGACGGGCCAAGCACCTGGCTGCTCCAGGCTGACCAGTCAGGCCTGCTTTGTTACCCGGACGAGTCAGCAGCAGGAATGGCCCCTAGGCGGGCAGCGTCTCCGCTGGCTGCAGACAGGGCTCCCTCCGCTGACCGCCCTGCTCAAAGGGTGGCTGTGGTAAGTGGTCTCCACCGGTGCTGTCTTGGTTCAGGCCCACAGGATGCCAGGGCCCCAGGCGTGTGTTCCCACTGGGCTGTGCCTGCGTGGCTAGTGGGGTCATAGCTGCAGCCATTGTTGGTTCATCTCCCAACATGGCCTGGGCCGAGCGAGCACCTGGCAGTGAGTCCCCTGGGCAGCAAGTGTGGGATGGCCGGTGCGCGGCAGGATGGAGCCAGGTCTCCTCTCATAGGAACATTGAGAACACTTCGGTTGCTCTCAAAATACTTGAAATGCGTTAGTCTTGCTCAGAAATTCACGGCAGGCCTAAGCGCCAACTCAGAGTGGCTTTGGACGCATAAATCATTCATTCCTCTTCTTGTGTAGTCTGCATACGGGTAGGGTGCTTCGTCTGGAATATCGTTGTTAGATTCATTTTCAGTTGTGTTTCATGTGTAGCAATTCCACATACCATCTAATCAATCAAGAACCCTTTAAGGTATTATTTCTGGCTTAGGGTGTATTTTCTCGAACGTAATTCGTGATTTTGTGTATCTCAGATTAAATGAGATGAAAAATAATGGGATATGTATAATTTCATGTGTGAAAATACTATCATTTCATATCCATATGCTGCATCCGGCAGAATTTTTAAAATCCAGACTATTTGCCTGTGACTTCTTTAAAATATTCCTAGGACGGTGGATGAGTTTGATTAAATTGCTCTGAGCCTATGACCGACCTCATGACCACAACTTTAAAAGTTTTGTTTGGTTTCTGTGGGGGGGAAGATGATAAATTGGGAACTTAGAGTTTCCCTCTGGGAAATTCAGTTCCATGATACAGTGCTGTTATTTTATGACCATTTAAAAACCTACCTATTTGACCAGGAAAAAGACGTTGAAGATTTTATTATAACGTCTCTGGAGTCTCAACCCGAGGCCAGATCATCACCTCCAGGGCCAGCCGGAAAGAATGAAGGAAAGAGTGAGTCAGCCAAACGTGTGTTATTTTTGCAGTTTCAGAGTTTGGATGGTACAAAAAATTCCGGTCCATCCGCACACATCCTGCACCTGGTGCTTGCCTCCGATAAGCCTGACCCTGTTCCCCCCTCACCCTCCAACCTGTACAACCCTCCCCCCCTTCTCCCTCACACTTTCCCCCGTTCGTGTGCTGTGTCTTTCTCTGCCCTGTCTGCCTTTGCTTCTCTGTCCTTGTTTTTTGCCTCGCTCTTTCTCTCTGTGTCTCCCTCCCTCGTTTTTGAGCTTGCGAGTTACTTGAGGAGCTGGGCGTCCGCATTTCCCAAGGCAGCCTGGCGTCCCCAGAGCTCCGTGAGATTTTGTCCTCTTGTTCACGCACTGGCCCCGTGGGTCAGTGCAGGCCGGGGTCGGAAGAGCTGCTGTGTGCTTCCAGGCCGTGCTGGGCTGGCCCCACTTCGAGGCTCGGGAACAGATCCGGGAGCGGGAACAGATCCGGGAGCCGCGTGCTTCTGAGAGTTGTTTTCTGTTTTGAGGCCCCTCCCACCCGAGGTTCCTGGAGTCTCGAATTCTAGGCTTTGTCGAGGGTGCCCCAGCCAGGCTTCTCCTCCAGATCAGGCGCCCCCGGCCCCCGCCTGCTGCTCGTCCTGGGCTCGGCCCCCTCCTCTGGTCCGTGCCCGAGCGACCTGGGCATCTATGGTCCCGTCCTGGGCGGTGACGTGTTCGGTGTTGCAAGGCGTACGTTTCCTTCCTGAATGGGCTTCGCCCTCGTGCCTTTACAAAGACCCGTCTGCTGTCCCGGGGGCTCCCCGTCTCCTTCCTTCCCTGGGCTCTCGGGGCCCGGCCGCGCACGGCGGGTCCCCCGCAGAAGGCCCGGGGAGCGCTGCCAGCATTGCGGTTCTGGCCGCTGACTCTGCGTGTTCCTAGGTGATGGCTCGGGCTTCGGAGAGACGCTAGACCTGGGTTCGGAAAGCCTGGGCGCTCCCACTGCCGGGCCCGCCGCGCCTTCCGCCCCTGGGGGCTGCCGGCAGCCGCCGGGCACCATGAAGGAGAAGGGCGTCCATCCGAAGCGAGTGAAGGTAATGCCGGGGCGGGGGGGGCATGGGGCGGGCTCGGGGGCGTCCCGCAGGCCCGGCTGAGCTGCAGCAGCCGCAGCCCGGTGCCGACTTTACCTTGTGTGCGTGTTTCTGGGAGGCGATGCACTGCGTTGGACCGGGTGTCCCGGCTGAGAACCTGGCCTTGGCTGGCGGGGCCACGGGAGCCGTGGTCCCGAGAGGGGGACGCTGGGCCTGTGCGGGGGTCACGAGTCCCAGGGGAAGACTCAGTTTGGGGCTTGGGGTGTTTTGGGCTGTGCCCGCAGCATACGGAAGTTCCCGGGCCAGGGCCTGAACCTGTGCCACAGCCAGGGGAGCTCCAAGACTGGGTTCATCTTCCTGAATTTAGTTCCGGGGCTAGAACCCGTGACCTTGTTTGGGGAGGTAGTTGTGGTTTTCGGTGTGTTTGGTGCTGGGAGTTCTCGTGCCAGGCTGCCCCCACCGGGCACCCACGGAGGCAGGGAGGGGCCGTGTGGAGGTGGTGGCGCCACAGACCCCACCCAGCTCTGCTGCAGAGCTCGTGCTCAGGAGGTGTGTTCACCTTCCGGAGTCTGTAGTCGGGGCTGCTTCTGAGCTCCTGGGCAGAAGGTTGTCTTTCTCGGCTGGCACAGCAGGTCGGCGGGGCAGCTGCGATGGGCGTCTCCGCCCTGACGCGGCTCACACGGACCCCACGCGGCGTGTCGGACGATGCCAGGTGTTTCCGCGGGTGGTCCAGGGGCATCCGGAACGCCTCCGCACACCCACTGCGGGCTGTCCTCGCCGTGGTGGGAGGGCCGCAGGGTCCGACGGGCCCTCGGAGCCTCTTTTCCAGAAGCCCCGACGGCCACCCTGCCGCCCAGGAACCTTCCCCACTCATGCCCTCTCTGGCTTGGAGCTGGTCTCTTCGGACAGGAGAGGAGGGAGCCCCTCGGTGTCCAGGGATTCAACCTGGAGGCAGAATGTGCACACTTCCCAGCTTTCATGGGCGTGTGACGGCGTCGGAGTGTAAGGCGTGTGGGGTGACGCGTGGCCATGGGCCCGGCGGTCGCACGGTGAGATCAGTTCAGGGCCCACCCCAGAAGGCAGATGTGGGGGGAACGTTTCCTAGATTTTCTTCTCTCTCCACGTCAGCAAATCTTTTACGGCAAAGTCATGGGCACAACGTTGGCCGAATACGTAAATGGCCAAAGCGCCGCCGGCGCGAGTGACTCAGGCGGCCGTGTTCCCACGGAAACCGGCTCGGCGTTAGGTAGATGCTTCTGTGCAGTGGTGTTGCGGGCGAAACTGTATTTATTCCTTCGGACCAGGAATCGGCGGAGTCCTGTCTTCTGTCTGTTCTGCCCTCCCCAGGTTCTCTCCGTCGGACAGCGGCAGAGACACTTCCGTCAGCGTTTCTATCCAGCGTTTCTCGTCTAACCCTCGAATTCCTGTATTTTTAAGGAAGAAGTTTGGTTGTTAGTGACTGTACTTTATGCTTAGGATGATGTGTGGCACTTGATACTTAGTAATTGAAAAAGAATGAAAAGCAAGCCAGCCCGCAAGCGGCCGAGGCCGCAGGCCTAAGTCAGGGCGTTCTGTTTGCCTCCGCCGGAGCCTGGCTTCGGGGCCTTCCCGCCGGCCTTTTCCCTCCCGTACCCTCTCATTGGAGGTCAGCCGGGCGCCGAGCTGGTGTGTCCGAGGCCCCCGGGTCGGGTGCCGTGGGCCAGGCTTCGAGGGAAGCCGTGCTCTCCTCTGGCGAGGACAGGGCCTCGCCTGCCATCGCTGCTCCTCCCCAGAGCGGTTTTAGAACGCACTTCACTTCCTTGGATGACCAGGGGAGCGTTTACCCAGCAGAAGGTGGCGGGGTGCCCGCGACCCAGGCAGTCCTGCCCTCCCGCTCCAACGCCGCCTCTGGACGGGTGGGATGTGGCAGGTGGGCGGCAAGGCCTGCAGCCCCCTCGTCCACCCCGCCACCTCTCTGCCTCACTGGCCCTCCTTCCCAGGGGCCGTGGTAGCATCTGTTTTATATCACATCCGTTGTGGTTATTTTTATCTATTTTTACGTTTTGCTTTTTTTTTTTTTTTTTTTTTTTTTAGGGCTGTACCCAGGGCATATGGAGGTTCCCAGGCTAGGGGTCGAATTGGAGCTGCAGCTGCCAGCCTCCACCACAGCCACAGCCACACCAGATCTGAGCCTCATCTGTGACCTACAGCACAGCTCACAGCAACGCCGGGTCCTTGACCCACTGAGCGAGGCCAGGGATCGAACCGCGTCCTCACGGGCCCTAAAGGGATTCGTTTCAGCTTCGCCACGGCAGGAACTCCACATCCCTTGTTTTAAATGAAGGTGTTTTAGGTGTTAAGGCGACGGCTTTTAAAGAGAAGGTAACTTGCCGTTTGGTGTCTGGCACTGTCGTGTTAATTTTCACTTCTTTGGGCCACGTCATCAGAAGTAGAGGAAAGCCTGTTTCTGGCTAAGTGTCTGGTCACCTCTTCGGCAGGCCCCTCGGCTGCTGCCTTCATGTTTCCCGTGCGTTTTCCGAACATGCTCCTGTGGGAACCTGCGTGCATGTGGAGTGGGGACGGGCACGGGCACGGTCACGTTGAACTCTGGTCCGAGCCGGCTTCTCGGGAGGATGGCTCTGGGGGGGACGCTGCCTTCCATGCAGCCTCCTGGGGGAGATTGATGGCCTTGCTGCTTGTCCCAGGGACCTGTGACTGTGTAAGCAGCACCCCAGATCCTGGTGGTGCAGAGACCCACTCCTGTGCCCACAGACCCCGTGGCAGGGATGCTGGGGTTATGGCAGGGCTGGCCTGGTACCGTCTACAGGCGCCCCTCCCCCAGGGCGGCCCATCCCTTCTCGGGCCTCCTTCTGGGGTGGAGCTGCACTCCTGGGAAGGAGGCAGCATCGCCGACGTGCCGGTGGGGTTTGGCTGGAGGCCCTGCCAAGCACTGTGTCTGCCGTGAGGGAGTGGGGGCCGTCGTCGGAGCAGCTAACAAACTCACCCTTTCCAATCCGGTTTCCCCGTTGTCTCTGACAGTCATGGGAGGGAAATTCGAAGCTCTCATGATTACAACAGTGGGCTTTGGTCTCTGGTGCAGAGGCCGTGCAGGTGGCCTGGTCCGTCCTGGGTGACCGTGGGACAGTGATGGATGAAAGGGTTCAAAAGCTGCTTTTCCTTCTTTCTGAAGTGTTTGTCCATTTCAGGCTTTGCTGCAGATGGTGTGCGACGAGAGCCACCACATCCTGGCCCTGTCCGAGTGCCATGGGCCCTCCAGCATCCTGAGCAGGGGCGAGCCAAGGGGCCCGCTGGAGGCAGCGTCCACCCCAGTGCCCCGGAAGGGAGAGAAGGTACCGGCCTTCGAGGGAGAGAGGGATCAGCGGGAGCGGAGCAGTGTGAGGCCAGCGCTCGGCCACATCAGCGGGAATGGAGAAGTGAGAGGTGGCTCGGTGGCGGGCAGGGAGCCGTTTTCTGGCCAGCCACCCTCTCGCCTGCATTCTCTGGGCCCTAGCCCCGAGCTGGTGCCTTCTGGGCCCTGTTCATGCAGGAGGGGCTGGGGGGTGGAGCTCTGCGTGGTGCAGAGAGATGGGAATGGGGCCAGGCCTGAGGCCACAGGGTCTCGACGTCCACTCCACGGCCAGGGGGCAGCACAGATGAAGGCCAGGTGCTGAACCACACGCAGGGGTGCCAGCCAGCCATGGGGTATGGCGGGAGCATGGGCAGGACCAAGGCTGGCTGGGAACTGCAGGGGAAGGGGGCAGGGGGCCAGAGGGCAGGCAGCCTGAGCCCAGCCCTTCAGACACCCCCCACACACCCATCCCCTCCTCCCCTGCACACGCCCCCCCACCCCTCAGGGCCTGGCCTCCCCTGTTCCTGGGGCTCGTGTGCTGCGGTGGGAAGGGAGGCCCGTTTGCCAGCAGTTGCTCCATCTCACCTCCCTGTTGTGCTCGGGAGGCTGTCTGCCCATGATGCAGCGCTGCCCTTGGGGTCTCTGGATGGTTACGGGCCCTCGCGTGTCCCCTTCATTCGGGGCGGGTTCCGTTTGAACCTGCAGGACGCTTCTGTAGGAGCACCACCTCCTTGTCCTGGTGTTTCAGGAGCCCTCAGACGTGGCCCTCGACTGGCGGCGGGAGTTTCTGCAGGTTGTCCAGGAGGCCTTTGAAAAAGAGCGGGAGGTGCTGAAAGCCCGACTCCGTGGCTCGGACCCCGGGGGCTACAGCTCCGTGCTGGAGAGGCTGGAGAGGGTGGTCCAGGGGCAGGTGAGCCCCGCCTCTGCTCGCCGCCCGGAGGGCCCCCCCCCCCCGCCACCGACAGGGAGCGCCAGGGCAGGGGTTCCGCACGTGCGTTCGGTTGCCGCGTTTCACCGACAGTGGAGCGTGGCAGTGACCGAGGAGCACGTCCTGCCCCAGTGCACAGATAACGGTGCCTTTCTACGCATGACTCCCGGGAACCGGGAAGCTCCGCGCGTTCGCCTCCTTCACAGCCTCACTCTGTTGTGGCAATAACCGGCCTGCCTTGAAAGCAAAAGAGTGATTCCAGGTGGCCCCGCCTCAGGTTGTGAGCCCCAGGCCCAGGGTCAGAGGGTCGCAGGGTCACACCAAGAGGGCCTTGGGAGCCCCACCCCGCCAGTGCCTCCCCAGAGAGGTCAAGGTGCATGGCGGTGTCAGCCAGGCCCGGGAAGCCGCACCGCGATGCTGGGGGCGGCGCCGTGTGCCCTCAGGGGCCCGGGCCCCCGAGCCCACGTTCCGGCCCCAGCTGGGTACTCGCCTCGGGCCCCCTCCCTGTGCCCCGCCTGACGTCCCCCGGTGCCCTCTCCACTCCATCTGCAGGGGGACCTGCAGGAGAGGTCCTTGGAGCACCTTCGCCTGTCGGACAGGAGCAGCCTGCTCTCCGAGATCCAGGCTCTGCGCGCCCAGCTGCGGCTGACGCACCTGCAGAACCAGGAGAAGCTGCAGCAGCTGTGCGCGGCGCTGACCAGCGCGGAGGCCCGCGGGAGCCAGCAGGAGCACCAGCTGCGCCGGCAGGGTGGGTGCGGCCCCTCGGCCCCGCCCCAGGCGCACGTCCCCCACGCTCCCCTGTCGGGAGAGCGGCAGGCAGGTGGCCGAGCATGTGCCGGTCAGGGCCGAGGCCTGCGCAGGGTCCCAGGGGCCGGGCGGTGGGGCTGCGGTGGCAGCAGTGTGCTGACGCCGCGGGACCGCATCTACCGGGGCCGCCGGAGCTTGAACGAGGCCTAAGTGGCCTGTGGCAGGTTTCTGCGTTCCGGTTAGGCAGCGGGATTTCTGTGTGGACGCTCATGGCGCCTGCGAGGAAAGGCACTGTTGGCCACGCTCTTCCCTTCCTTCCCTCCGTTCTTGCCTCGTGCTCGGGGGAGACTCTCTGACGGCCCGTGACAGGCGGTCCTGCCCCCGGGCCACCTGGGCGTGGGGCCTCCCGCCCCTGCGCTTCTGGGCTGGATCGGCGGGGTTTGCATCGAGGCTCCTGGGGGGACAGTCGTTTTCTTTCCTCTGTTTTTGGCGTCAGGTGACGCCAGCCTCCTGGAGCGCTGGGTGTGTCTCCTCCTTGGTTTCGGGAGAGGTCTCCATGGAAGCCACCTGGGCTGAGTTGTCTGGTGGGAGGCAATGAGTGCAGGAGTGGCGGGTGGGGTGACGTTTCTGGGTGACCCCATTTCTTCACGCGCCAGGCAGGGTGGGCTCTGTGCAGGTCCATCTCAGCTCAGCTTTGGCCTCTGCCTCTGAGAGACCCAGGCCTGAACAGCGGGTGAGAGCCCCCTGGCGCTGCCTGGCGTCCCTCCCTCGTGGCCTGCATGGCGGGGGGTCCTGCCCGCTCTGGGCGCATGTGTCTCTGGACGCTCACTGGCCATGAGGGCGAGGCTGGTGGGGGTGTGAGCACAAGGCGTGTCCTGACACCATCAGAAACAGCGACTTCTGGTCATAGACACTGCCTGTCCCCCAAAGTGATCACATCCTGTCCCCTCCCTGGTCCTCTGACTTGTCACCTCGTTTGTGCAGCTCGCTTTGGACTGGTGAAGGATGCGGTTTAATTTGCTCGCTCTCTTTCCTGTAGTCGAGTTGTTGGCGTATAAGGTTGAGCAGGAAAAGCGCATTGCTAGTGACCTGCAGCGGACCCTGAGCGAGGAGCAGGAGAAGGCCAGTGCCGCGCAGAAGCTGCTGGCGGTGGAGCGGGGCTCGGTCAGCGCGCTGAGGGCTGAGCTCTGCGAGTGCAGGGCGGACAACGAGCGGCTGCTCAGGTCCCTCAACGACGTGCAGAAGGAGGTCCTCCAGCTGAGGTGCGGCCCCGCCGGCCCCACCCGCCGCCCTGCGGCCCGTCCCGCTCTCGACGTCTTGTCGCGTCGTGACGGCACTTCCGTGGCTCCTGCCACGTCCTTCCTGCCCTTGAAGCGAAAGGCCGTGCCTGCAGCTGCCGTTTGCCCGAGTGTGGTGATGGGCACTGGGCGGGCACTGTGTTCCCGTGGGCGCGTGGTGGGGACCGAGCACGTGGCAGGGCGCTGGGTGCCAGCGTGTCCCGTTGAGAGCCCTGTCCCCCCAGGTCCGTGCTGGACAGTAAGGAGGAGGCCCTGCAGGCCGCACTGCAGCAGCTGGAGAGCCAGCGCGGGAAGGAGCGGGCCCTGCAGGGCCGGCTGGAGGAGGAGCGGCTGCAGCACCTGCAGAGGGAGGGCCAGAGCGCCAAGACCGTGGAGGTGACGTGGGCTCAGGGCGGTGAGGGGGCCGCACCTCCAGGGACAGGGCACCTCTGCCCGCCTCCGCCGTGAAGGGCCCAGCCGTGTGCGGTGGAGGCCGCGCCCGGCGCCCGGTGTGGCTGCTGCAGTGACTGTGCCCAGCGAGGTTCTGTGGGCCTGGACCCGCTGGCCGCTGGCCGGGGTTTGGGTGACTGCCCTTCAGCAGCACCGACAGGGCAGGCGCATCTGAGTCCTGGGTGTTGTGCTTCAGGGCGGGGAGGGGGCGGGGCTCTGGGCTGCGGGGGGGCGGGGGTCGCAGGAGGAGCGATTGTCACAGGCACTCCTTTCGCCCCAAGGCTGACATCGGAAGCCAGCAGCCAAGGCGGGAGGGCCCGGCAGAAAGGCGGCAGGAAGCCCTCAGCGCTCCTGCTCACGGGTTAACGTCTCTCGTCTTAGTTGTTTATATGTTTAAATGCTTTTTATTTTTTCCACTGTCGTTGATTTACAGTCGTCTTACTTTTTGATCAGGAGTTGAGAGCGTCTTTGGAGAAGCAGCAGGCTCAGAGTAACCAGCTGTGTGTGGCCTTGAAGCACGAGCAGACGGCGAAGGACAACCTCCGGAAGGAGCTGCAGATCGAGGCCTCGCGCTGCGAGGCGCTGCTGGCGCAGGAGCGCAGCCACCTCTCCGAGCTGCAGCGGAGCCTGGAGGCCGAGCAGGGCCGGTCGCGGGAGCTGGCCGAGGCCCTGCACCACGAGCGCCGCCTGACGGAGCGGCTGAGCCGGCGGACACAGGAGAAGCAGGTGCACGAGGCTCTGCTGCAGAAGCTGAAGGGCCAGGAGGCCCGCGTGCTGGAGCTGGAGGCGGCGCTGCAGACAGCCCTGCAGCGGGCCCTGGAGGCCGAGGCGCGCCCGTGCCGCGAGGAGGTCAAGAGGGAGCAGGAGGTAAGTGCCGCGCCGAGGCCCCCTGTGGAGGCCCCGCAGACCCTGGCAAGAAGGCGGGAGAGGCCTGCGCGGGCCCAGGCAGAGGTAGAGCAGCCCCGCGCGGCACAGGCAGAGCAGGCCGCATGCAAGGATACGAGGCCGGGAGCAGAGCTGAGGCCCAGCCGAACGGACGCTGACGAGTGGAGGAGGTGGCAGAGAGACAAGGAGATGCTGGTGAGCCCGCCACGCCCGAGGCTGTCCCTTGTCTGGTCGCGGCAGCTTGGCAGCAAGTTGGGAGTCAGGCCGTGTGCGTCCTCAGCTTGGTTCTCTTCCAAGGCTGCTGGGGATGCTCGGGGCCCTCGAGGTTCCCTGTGCCTCGGAGCTCAGCTCCTCTGCTTGCGCAGGGAGATCCCCGCGGCGCTGCCAGCCTCTCTGGGGAGCCGTGTCCCCGCGCGACAGTGTCTCGTCTTCCGCCCGTGCAATCAGAGGCCTCTCCGTTTCCGTCGCGCTTCTCTAGTGTCTTTCAACAGCGTTTCAACGGGTAAAAGCTTTGCATGTCTTCTGTTGAGTTTAGTCCCAAATACTCTTTTTCGGTGCTGTTGCAAGTGGGGTCACTCTTTACTTCTGTCTTCAGATCGTGGGTCGCCATGTGGGTGATTTTAGTACCTGGCTCTCGTGTCCTACCGCCCTGCTCAACTGGGGTGTCAGGTCCGACGTTTTCGAAGGCCGAGTCTTTGGGCTTTTCCACATCAAAGGTGGCGCTTTGTGCGGCAGACCCGGTCTCCCGTGTTCCTCCGCAACTTGCGTGCCCTGCGCTTCCGCGCCGGCCTGGCGGCTCCGGCCACAGCGCGTGGGCAGTGCCCAGCGGGCGTGAGGTGGCGTCCAGCCTGCGTCCCGACCTCGGGGGCTGTGCCGGTGGCGGTGGGATTTTTGTGGAGGCCCCGGAGAGAGGACGGTCCCTCGGCTCCTCGTTCCTTCCGAGTGTTGGATGTGCTTTTCCTCTGCCCCTTGACATCCATGGATTTTTTTCTCGCGTCCAGCCGTTCTTGCACGCGGGCGTGCAGCCGGCTGGAACTGGGAGTGGAGTTTTGCTTACGTGGTGCTGGTTCAGCTTGCTGGTCTTTTGTTGGGGAGTCTGGGTTTCCGTTTCCACGGGCTTGTCTGCTGTGGCTCTTTTCCGGCGGCGTTTCTGGTTTTGATGGCAGGAAGGCCTTGGCCTCGCAGGTGGGCGGCAAAGTGCTCCTGCCTCTCTTTTTTGGATGGGCCTTCGTTTGAGAGACATTTTAGGTCAACCAAAAGCCTTTGTTTCACCGGAAATTCTATCCCGTGTCTTCTCATAGATTGACATTTATTTCGCCCTCTTTAAAAATATTATTTTGAAATTTCAGAAAAGTCCTTCCTCATTTTTATTTTTCTATTTTGTGGAATCATAAAAAGCTTTTAAAATGCGCAGGGAAGACCGACGGCCTGGTCTTTTTAGTGGTTAGGCCGCCGTGAAATGGCTGAGAAGTAAGTAAAAGTGAGATGCCAGTCCCCTAACACTGAGGTCGCCGATTTAAATTGTGCAGTTCAGAGGTTTTCAGGACAAAGTGTTGTGCAGCCGTCACTACAGTCATTTTTACTATTTTTATTTGTTTATTTTTTTGCTTTTTAGGGCCACACCCTCGGCATATGGAGGTTCCCTCCCAGGCTAGGGGTTGAATCAGAGCTGCAGCAGCTGACCTACACCACAGCCACAGCAACTCGGGATCCGAGCTGCGTCTGTGACCTACACCACGGCTCACGGCAACGCCGGATCCTTAACCCGCTGAGCCAGAGGCCAGGGATCAAACCTGCGTCCTCATGGAGACTAGTCAGGTTCATTGCTGCTGAGCCACAATGGGAACTCCTATAGTAAATTTTTACATATGTTCATCAGCCCTGAATGGCCCTGCGGTCACCCCAGCCTCAGGCCCCTATTGATCTACTTTCTGTGTCTGTGGATTTGTCTCTTCTGGACTTTTTTTTTTTTTTTTTTTTGGTCTTTTTGTCTTTTTAGGGCTGCATCCTCGGCATACGGAGGTTCCCAGACTAGAGGTCGAATCAGAACTGTAGCCGCCGGCCTACACCACAGCCACAGCAACGAGGGATCAGAGCCTCGTCTGCGACCCACACCGCAGCTCACGGCAACGCTGGATCCTTAACCCATGGACGGAACCCATGTCCTCGTGGATGCTAGTCGGGTTCGCTAAGCGCTGAGCCGTGATGGGAACCCTGGACATTTCGTATTAACAGAATCACACAGTGTGTGGCCTTTCGTGTCTGGCTTCTCCTGTGGTGTGTGCGTGTTGTGTGTCAGGATGTGTGTTTTCTGTGGTGTTTAAACCACCTGGTGTGTAATGTCGCGTTCCCCCACCAGAGGCCTTGGGACCAGAGGAGTCGTCTGGGGTTGGTGGGGGTGGGGGGAGAGCAGATCCGGGCCGGGAGCCCCCCACGATGGGGCAGGTAGAGTCACCTGCTGCATGGGCCTTGGACTCCTGGCGCGTGTCCCCCTGGGAGGAGAGATTTTGGTCACATTCTTCCTAAAGGGCTTTGCAAACCATGCCCAGAATTTCTGCCTTTTTTTTTTTTTTTTGTCTCTTTAGGGCTGCCCCCACAACATATGGAAGTCCCCAGGCCAGGGAGCTGCAGCTGCCGGCCTCCGCCACAGCCACACGGGATCCAAATGAGCCGAGTCTGTGACCTCCACCACAGTGCAGCGAGGCCAGGGATCGAACCTGCATCCTCATGGATACTAGGCAGATTCGTCTCTGCTGAGCTACAACGGGAACTCTGGGCCACAATTTTTATTTGGTTTTGGGGGGTGCGCGCACGGGAAAACGTGTGGGAATGTCGTTGCTTAAAAACCCAAGTGTTTTCTCCTCTAAATTAGTAATTGTTCTTCAGATGCGCCTCGATGTGCGTTTTAGGTGCTAGCGGTCCTTTTGGGGTGACCTTTACCGTGGGCGGTTGATTGACCGGGGTCGTGGGGTCTTTCTCCGGCCCTGGCAGCCCAGGCCTCTGAGAGTTGTTTCAGGACCAACGTCGTCTTTTCTAAGCAAAATAAAGCGCCAGTTCCGTTCTGTTGCTTCCTCATCTGGACGGGAGGCTCTCACTTTCCTCGTGTGGCTGCTGCCGGGAGAGGGCGAGTCACACCCGCTGCCCAGGAGGTGCCGGGTGGGAGGCCGGTCCACCTGTCAGCCTGGCAGCTGGTCACTCTCAGCCCTGCCCTGTCCTGCCTATCCCTGCAAGCAGCCCCTCCCCCAGCTCTCCCCTCCGTCTGCCCCCCACCCCCCCCCGAGGGGCTGGGTGCTGGGCGGGTGTGGCCCTGGCTGGTCCACAGTGAAGGTGGTCCCCAGGCTGGCCACCCACCCCTCCTGCCAGGGCAGCGTCCAGGGCTGCTCCTCCGTGAGGCTGTGCCTGAGGGTCCTCGGGAAGGAGGGGGCCCTTCCCCGGAAGCCCCCTGAGGGTCTCTGAGGCAAAGCGTGTGGGGATCGGTCCAGGGGCCCGGCCGGTGCACCCCAGGCTCCGGTCTCTGCTCTGGGACACGTGTGAGGGTCTCTGCTTTTTGCTGTCCCAGCGGGAGTTGGCGCTGCAGCACCAGCGGGACGAGCACAAGATCCGGCAGCTACGGGCGCGGGAGCTGCGGGCGCGGGAGGCAGCGCGTCCCTGCCCGGAGCCGGAGCCGGAGCCCGAGTCGCTCCAGGAGCAGCAGCAGGGCCTGGAGACGGCGCGGCAGCAGCTCCTCTGTGCCGCGGGGCTGCTGACCAGCTTCATCAACCAGACGGTGGACAGGTGAGCCCTGGGGACGAGCTGGCCGTGTGGTCAGCACCTTCGATGCTGAGAAGGATCCCGAGTTTGGGGCGAGGCTTTGTTCTGACAACACAGACTCCGTCTCTCGCACGTGCTTGGATTCTTGGGCCGTGTTCTCTCGAAAGATGATGACAGAATTATGTTTTTTTCTGTCTGATATGTCAGAAAATCCACGTTTCTTTCAACCGGGTTCTCTCCCTGCCTTTACAGCTGCTCACCACCCAAGGGTCCCGCCCAGGATGTGGGGGGGGGGTGCCCGGTCTGCGTGTCTGTCTCGCTCCCGGGACCGGGAGGCACCTCCCTGGTGGAGGCCCGGGCTCTGCTCTTGGCCGTGAACAGACGGGAGGAATGTCAGCGTCTCCCTTTCCTGCGCGGAGCCCGGCCGGTGCGGCCTCCTCTGTGTGACTGGGTTTAGTGACAGAACAGCGAAGCCTCATTTAGGACCACGTTTCGGGAACCGGCCGGGCCCTGGCAGAGGGGCAGCGGGAGCTGGAGGCGCCCCCCAGCCCCCACACCGAGGGGCCCTGGGTGGTGGTCAGTGGCGGGAGGTTTCTGGGCGTCCCAGCGCCCAGCCCCGGGCTTTGGATGCCCATCGGCCTGACCCTTGTGCCCCTCTCGTGACCCCCTGTTCTCCCAGGACCCTCAGCGACTGGACGTCGTCCAACGAGAAGGCAGTAGCGTCTTTGCTGCACACGCTGGAGACACTCAAGTCTGACTTGGGCTCGTCCGGCTCCTGCCACGTGAGACTCGCTTCCTTGGTCGTGGTCACTGGCCCTCCTCTCCCCTCCCGCCCCCACTCCTCCCGCCTGTCTCCTTTGGCTCCGGGGGCGCTCGTGTCCTGTCCCTGGTGCCCCTGATGGCACTGGTGAGTCCTGTGCTGTGGCTGAGGCCCCGGCCCCTCTGCTGCCCGTGCACTTGCGCTGGGACCACAGGCCAGGCAGAGCCACCCCCCGTCAGATGCATCCAGGGGGCTTCAGGGGCCTGGCTGCTGATGGGAATTCCCTGTCAAGGTTCTGGGACAGTCAGGATGCGGTGAGATGTGTCGTGCAAGCAGCGTGCGGTGTAGGCACAGGGGAGCCGAGCCCGCTTGCCTGCCCGCTGTGCGTCCTCAGTGGTGGGTGCGCCCTGCCCTCTGTTGGGCTCTGGGGCCACCTCGGTGTCCCACGCCTGCCGGAGTCCCTCCTCAGGGTCCTTTTTCCCGGCCGTCTTGTGGGAACTGGGACAGGCTTACCTTTTACCCGCCCCGTCTTGTGCCAAGTCCACTTCCTAAAGGTTTGGAAGGAAACGTGACTTGATGATTGGATGGCTCTTATTATTTCCTGTCCCTGGATGGACTCTGCCCACCAAACCCCAATGTGTTGAAGTCACAGCCCCTGAAAATACCCAACAGTCAAAGCCTTGAGTGGTCTGCAGCCCTTTTAACAAAGAACCCTCGTTGGTGGGTCTCGTTCCCCTCCAGAGGAAGACGGCAGCCGCGCTGCAGGCCCGGCTGGTGGACGTGCTGCTGAGCGACAACGAGTCCCTGCGCAGAGCGCTCAGCACGGTGACCCGGGAGAAGGCGGAGCTGTGCCGGGCCCTGTCCCAGCTGGAGAGGAGCCCCCGGGCCTCGAGGGCCCTGCAGGAGAGCTGCACGCGCCGGGTACGGGGCCGGGCCGGGGCCGGGCGGGGCCGCGCACAGACACGGCTGCCTGCACGCGCTCACACCTGCACACGCCTGTGACACTTGCCATGAGACAGGGCCTGAAGCCTGCTCGTGAAAGGACGCTTTGACTAAGGATTGAGGAGTGTGATAAAATTAGGATCCTCTGACTTCATTTGATGAAAACGAGCTGTCGTTTTCTGTCCGTATCGTTTGATGGGTGCTTTCTCAGAAAGGCCTCATTTTTTCCTGTTTCACGTTTCGGTTTTTCGTCCGTGACTTGCTTGACCCTTTTCACAGTGAGAACTGTTGGGATTGTGTCTTGATTCGCCTCGCGCTCAGCCGCCTCTTGCCGACGGGACACTGAATTGCGCATGTGCCTAGGTTTTCGTGACCCTCGAGCCACCGTGCTGGCCGAGGGCGGGAGGCGGCCTCACCCGGCCCCGGCCGCTCTCCATGCTCTGCCTCTGGTGTCCCCGGGCCATGGAGCCTCCACTTCTTTCCTGAGCATCGGAGCTCTGTGATGCTTGGACGGTTGGGCGGCTCTGCCTGGCACCGAGGGGTGTGCTCCGTGCGCCCCGTGCGGCCGCGGCCGCGTGTGGACGGGACTCCATGGCTCTGTGCCGGGGCCCGGGGGCAGGACCGCCAGCTTCCACGGTCACTGCGCCACTGCGCATCGAACGTCCTTGGTCGGCACCGCCGTCTCTTCCAGAATGGCAGCACTTGGCGGCCCCGCCGTCTCTCTTCGTCTCTCCGTTGGAAGGTGTTGGCACTTCTTCCGGCCGGAACGCTGATGGGTGTGAGGTGGTATCTGCACGTCTTGTTTTGCCTCTTCTGAAGTTGGATCCTTTGTTTTCTTCTTCTTGGGCTGTGGGCGGTCTCTCTGCCCTCCGGCCGCAGCCTTTGTCGGATGCGGGATTTGCACACAGCGTGGGTCTCCCCGGCCCACGCTGTCCCCGCAGAGCGGCCCTGACAGAACAAGCGTCCGGACGAGGTCTCTGCCGTTCACTCCTGTCTGGATGCCGCCAGGAGTTTGACGTGTCGCGTTAGGTCTACGATCTGTTTTCAGTTCATGTTGTTGGGCTTTGAGGGATGGGCCCAGGTCTTTCCCAGCGTTGGTGTGGATGAGAGTGTCCCTCTCCCTGACCTGTCTTTGTGCCTTGTCACTTGCGCTTCCACAGTGTCTTGTGTGCGTGCTGGGACTCTGTCCTGTCCCCTGGGTCCGTGTGCCCTTTATCAGCTGCCTGATCAGTGCAGGTTTATGTTCACGTCCGGAGCGTGCCCGCTTTCTTCTTCCTCATGTCATTCGGCTGCTCTAGTTCCTTTGTCCTTTCAGTATAAATTTTAGACTCTTGCTGGTTATTTGACTGGGATTGTATCAGAATCTGTAGATCACTGTGGCGTCGCTGCTGCGGAAAAGTCTGGCAATTCCTCAAAAGAGAGGGCGCTGCGGCCTCCCCAGCAGCCCACCCCTGGGTGTTTCCCCGAGAAACGAAAACGCGTACATGTCCACGTAAAACTGTTGACACGCTCTCCTGTCGCCATTACTCGTCACTCCAAATGTGGGAATGACCCAAACGCCCATTGCTTGATGGCTGCATATATAAGATACAGCGCGTCCATAAACGGACGGTAACAGGGAGGAAAGGCCTGACAGGTGCGGCTGGAAACGTCACAGCAGGCGGAAGGAGCCAGTCCCCAGAGGCCTCACGGTGTCGGGCTCTGCACCGCGAAAGGCCCAGGCAGGCGGCGCCCGAGACAGAGGGAGGAGGGTGCGCGTGACGCTTGGTGAGGCAGTCGCGTGGTGGTGATGGTTGCGCACCCCTGGGAATATACTAAAAGCCAGTTCAGTGCCACGCTTTCAAAGGGTAGATCTTATGGTACGTGAATCGTATCTCAGTGAAGTTGTTATTAAAAATTAGGGCAGGGCGTTCCTGCAGTGCTGTGGTGGGCTCAGCAGCTGCTCTGCAGCACCAGGACGTGGCTTCGATCCCCAGCCTGGCTAAAGGACCTGGCGTTGCGGCAGCTGTGGTGCAGGTCACAGTTGCGGCTGGGATCTGATCCCTGGCCCGGGAACTTCCATGTTCCCAGGGGCGGCCAAAGAAGGGAAATAGAAAAATTAGGGCAAGAATTGCCCTCCTAACTGTAGCCGCATTTGAGCTGAACTGTACTGACTTCCCATCTGTGTCCCAGGCTCATCTCTCCGTCATCTAGAGCTTTGAAAATTCCTTTCTGAAATGGATGGTAGCCGTCAGCCTGAGGAGCGCTAAGATGTTTCTCTAAACATTTTGTTAGATTTTCAGCTGGTTTCAGGGGTCGTTGTAAATGGTGCTTTAAAAGCGTTCGTTTTCTGGTGCGTGGCTGGTGTTCTGAGGCTGACCTTTGCCCTGCGGCCTTGCTGGCCCCTCTTGTGGCTCCATGAGCCTTTTTTGCAGGACTTTACAGACACGGTCTTGTCGTATGTGAATAAGGAGTTTATTTCCTTCTTCGCAGCTTCCTTGCCTGTGGCCCAGGCTGGGCGGGTCAGGGTGGGGGGCCCGGGTGGCACCCGGCTCCCAGCACCCAGTCCTGGAGAGGGGCCGCCTTCCCCGTGCAGGAAGAGGCCCGGGAGCAGCTTGCAGGAGCTCCTCCTGCCCCTGGTTTGCGGAGGCTGGTGGTGTGAGTGGGCACCAAAGTTTGCTGTGCTTGCTCTGCGTCTGTTGCTGTGACGGTGGGTCTTTCTTGTTTCCTCTCGCGATGTGGCAGGTAACGTGGGTTTCTGAAGGTGGACTCTACTCAGAGTCCCAGGAAAAACCGCGCTCGATCGTGGGGTAGCATTTTGATGTACTTACGTTTTGCGGAACATTTTTGGATCTGGCTTCTGGAGGCCTGTTTATCGGGAGGGTTTTTAGTCGTCTCTGTCTGGCTTGGGCCTTATGAAGTGACCCGGATCGTGCGCCCGCCTCCTCGGTTTTTTGGAGGAGATTATGTCCAGCCGGTGGCTTCCTTCCGTCAGTATTTGCTCACATTCACCAGGGGGACCACCAAGCCGAGCGTCTTCCCCTGGGCAGGTTTGCTGCAGTGGGCTTGGCACGTCCGGGCTGTTGGGTGGGGTGTTCTGGCAAGGCCGTCAGGCTTCCGACAGGGCCGGGCTGTGGGCCGCCGTCGGGGGAACCTGGACCAGGGTGCAGCCGCCAGCCTCTGCCTGCGGGACCTCAGGTGCCCGCGCCTGCCCCCGCCTGGGCTGTACTTGGTGGCCGCCCTTCGCAGGGCTCCTTGGAGCTGCTGGGGGGACGTCTGGGCTCTGCACTCTGTCCGACAGACGCGAGCAAACTCGGAGGAGCTGTTTCTGGTTACGATGTTGGGATGATTTGCTGAGGAGAGCGGTTTTCTTAGAGCGCCTGGCCCGCGCGTGCTGCTCTCCGCGAGTCAGACGTCCGATGGCAAGTTTCCCCCCTTTTTTTTTAGATGGAGAAGTTGTACCTGCATTATTTGAGAGCAGAGAGCTTTAGAAAAGCCCTGATTTATCAAAAGAAGTATCTTTTACTGTTGATCGGTGGATTCCAAGACTCTGAACAAGAAACACTCTCCATGATCGCCCACTTGGGCGTCTTTCCTTCCCAAGCGGATAAGAAAGCGCCAGCGTCCCGGCCCTTGGCGAGGTTCCGCACGGCCGTCAGGGTGGTGGTCGCCGTCTTAAGGTACCTGTGGGCCCTGCCTCGGGGTCTCCAGTCTTTAAACTCTGCAGCTCTGCTCTCTCTGACCCTTTTCTTCCGGGAACCACATCATCCAAACCTGTGCCCCTGAAACGGACGGGTTCAGGCGCCTCCTCGCAGTTCCGCGAAGCCTGACCCATACCGCGCTTCCCGGGGACGGCGGCGTCGCCTCGTGTCTCAGTTTCTTAGGTTTCCGTCGAGCTGGTGCTGCACAGAGATGCTCTTGCTGCCCCTCCCCACGGGGGGCCACCGTTTGTGGCAGGCTGTTTGTGGCATGTCCCTGTGGACGTGCTGGGAGCCCCTGGCCCCCGGGCGCATCCTGGCCCCTGACCCGCCCTGGCCCTTCCGCGCACAGGACTCCAGTTTTGGAGCCGGGATGGGACTCTCCGGCCTGAGAGGGAATTTGGACTATTTCATAATTAACAGTGATAAAATTTATATTATTCTATGATTTAACGTTTTTGTTTTATATAAAAGCATATTTTATAATTTCTAAAAATGTTTGTGCACTAAGAATTGTGCAGCCAAGTGTGCTCCGGGCCAGCCCACCTCCGTCGGGGGCCCGGGCCGAGGGCGGGCTGGGCTGCAGCCTCTTCGAGACCCACCTGCGGGGACCCAGCCCCCTAGGCCTCCCTCCAGGTCCACTGACCGCACCCACCGCCATCCACCTCGGCTTCTGCCCCGGGCGGCCGCCCTGCCTCCGCCTTCCCAGCAGGCTCAAGGGAGGCCCTTCCCGGGCTCGGGCTGTGAGGCCGTCGGGTGCACGGTGACGCGGGCGGGGCTGTCACTCGGGGTCGGGTCGCCTCCGGATGTGCACGGCTCTCGCTCTAGCTTTCGCGTCTCTTCCCCTCTTTGTAGGTTACGCTTTTTGGTCAAGAAGTGGCAGCAGGTGGACGGCAGAGGAGCCCTAGCGCCGGGCCGGGCGCCTCGACCAGGTACCCTCTGCCACCCGGGGCCCGTGGGGCATCCCGAGGCGCCATGAGAAATGGGTGCTTTGCCCGTGGGGCGGGTTTTTGGAGGAAAATGTTTTTATTGGGGAAGTGAGCACAAGGCTGCCCAGCTGATGCTGGTGAGAACAGTCGTTCAGAGGAGCACAGCCCCAGGAATACAGACACGCTGAGCGGGCTGGCCAATGGCTTCTTTCCTCCGAAATCGAGCGAGGCTCTGCTTCCCCCGTGCCCGTCTCCTGGGAGCCCTGCTGCCTCTGCCTCAGCCCTCGAGTCGGCTGTGGTGGTCGCCCCGGGGTAGACTTGCGGGCAGCGTCTCTGGAGCCCAGCGACCTTCGTGGCCCCTGGGCTTCCTGGCCGTGCCCCGGGCTTCCTGGTGGTGCCAGGCTTTGATTTCCATGTGGGCATCGTTACATCTTGAGATCAGATTCTTCCTTGTCCTTCAGGAAAGTCTGCCCCCTCCAGGGTGGCCTCCAGGGTTTTGCCGCTCCCACTCCTCAGAGCTGAGGCCGGGATCCCCCCCACCTGGACCCCCCGGGCCCCACTTGCTCCATCAGGGCACCGAGTGCTCCACCAGGACGCTGCCCAGTTGGACACGGGGCTCAGGGTCAGCCTTGCAGGAGTAAAATGCCGGTGGTGGAAACTCAGGTTTCTTCTAGGGGATTTTTTTTTTTTTTTTTTTTGGGCTGTACCTGTGGCATATGGAAGTTCCCCAGCCAGGGATCGAATCAGAGCTGCATCTGTGACCTACACTGCAGCTGCAGCAATGTCGGATCCTTAACCCGCTGTACCACCATGGGAACTCCTCTTCTAGAGATTTAAAAAATATTTTTATAACAGGTGCTTTTAAAATGTTTTTGGAGTTCCCATCGTGGCTCAGCGGTAACGAACCTGACTAGTGTCCACGAGGACGAGGGTTCGATCCCTGGCCTCATTAAGTGGGTTAAGGATCTGGCGTTGCCATGAGCTGTGGTGTAGGTCGTAGACGTGGCTTGGATTCCCGTGTGGCTGTGGTTGTGGTGTAGGCCAGCAGCTCTGATTCGACCCCTAGCCTGGGAACCTCCATATGCCACAGGTGCAGCCCCGAGATGGAAAAAAAAAAAAAAAAAAGTTTTGAAATTACCATGCAGACTCTTAAAAAGTTGTAAATTTTAACTTTTGGTGGCTGGACCTTCTTACTAAAATGCATTTTTTCTTTGCTTAATCCCTCTGCTGTTACATGATTCTTGGGGAAGCTGTTGCAGTGCCACGGCGGCAACGGTCTCCACCTGACGCCCTCGAATCCCCACCAACCCGGGATGTGTCTTCCAGCCATGCCAGGGACCCTGTGCGGAAAGCCTCACTGTGCCGGAGGGACAGGTGAGCAGTGTGCCCGCAGCTGTGTTTCCTCCGTGGGGCTGTGGCCGTCACTGGAGCCAGGTGTGCAAGACAAGGGCCACGCACAGAGGTGTCCCTAGGCCCCCAGCCCGCGTGAGCCCTGTGCACGCATGGCCCTGGTGTTAGCTTTACCTGGTCGCTGCTCTTTGGGATTTGGGCTTTGCACACAGAGCGTTATCTTTATACTTAACAACTCACGTGGCAGTTGAGAAGTTAACATGATGGTATTAAACATCCACGAAGTATTTGGGGAAAAAACAACAGTTTTTAATTAAAAATACAATTAAGAGGGAGTTTCCGTCATGGCTCGGTGGTTAACAAATCCAACTAGGCACCATGAGGTTGTGGGTTCGATCCCTGGCCTCGCTCAGTGGGTTAACGATCCAGCGTTGCTGTGAGCTGTGGTGTAGGTTGCAGATGCGGCTCGGATCCCGTGTTGCTGTGGCTGTGGTGTAGGCCGGTGGCTACAGCTCCGATTACACCCCTAGCCTGGGAACCTCCATATGCCGTGGGTGCAGCCCAAAAAATGGCAAAAAGACAAAAAAAACCAAAAACAATTAAGAGGCCTTGTGTTAAACTGTCGAATGCAGTTTCCTTAAAATTCAAGTAAAGGGTATCCTGTGGCTGCGATGGTTTGAGATTTGACTCTGTGTGACGGTCACCCCTGCGGCCCTGGGGGCACACAGTTGTGGGGTCTGGCTGGTCCCGCGAGGGCCTGGCGAACGCTAGTTACCTGCGTCACGGCTTGCGCCCCGTTTTCCTGAGCGTGAGAGTCCCGTCCCAGCGCGGCTCCTGAAAGATGGCATTGCCGTTGCGTTTCTTCCTGTTGAACCCTGTCAGGGGTGATCACCCGGCTGAGACGCCTGAGCATGATTATGCCGTTTGTCGGTTCTTTCAACTGTGACCCCTCCAGTGCTTGGAACCTACCCTGGAGCGCGTAGGAGCGTTCCGATTGCGTCCGTGGATCTGAACCCACACACGTGCAGGGTGCGGCCTCTGCAGTCTGCGTGTGCTCTCCCGGGACCCTGAAGTGGTCAGAGCCAAGCCCATCGTCCACCTGGGCATCAGGCTCGCACGTGCTCTCGGCCCCTGGCCTCTGGTCGGGATGGTCTCTGTGCCAGCTGCCTGTTACGCGGGAGGATCTCAGGCGTAGTTGCCCTGACCCGTGGGGAAGCCACGCCCAGGCCTGTGAGCAGCGCCTACCGCCTGTCTCTGGGCGGGCTGTGTTTCGAGAGCTTTCATCCTAGTGCAAGCGGGGAACACGCGCACCAGTGTGAGCCGTGAGGGCCCAGAAGCCCAGTCCTGTCCTGGGGTGCGGGGGCAGTGGGCAGGGACCCTGCAGCTCTCCCCGTGCCCAGCTTGGTGATAGCTTGGCAGGAATAGATGGTGGTCAAGGCCTCTTCCCTGCGGGGTCAGGCGGATGAGTAAGACATGCTCCCCGCCCTGGGGAGGAGGTGAGCGGTGACACAGATGGGCCTCCCCGGGTCGCGGCTGGAGGCCAGGAGGAAGGGGCTGGGCGGCGGGACAGCTTGGGATGGTCCAGGAGAGGCAGCCTCTGAGGGACGCTGGGCAGGGTCTCCTGGGGTCATAATTCGCTTGGGAAGATTCAGTGAAGCGAATGATAGACACTGGTTTTCACTCGGGGAAACTGTAAAGAGGCTGGTTTTAAAGCCCCACGTAGCAGTTTCTAAAAAAGCCTTGGAGCTCCTTTTGTGGCTCAGTGGCAGCAAACCCGATAGTATCCATAAGAACACAGGTCCGATGCCTGGCCTCGCTGCATGGGCTAAGGATCCAGCGTTTCCGTGAGCTGTGGTGTAGGTCACAGATGTGGCTCGGATCCTGCGTGGCTGTGGCTGTGGTGTCGGCCGGCGGCTGCAGCTCTGATTCGACCCCTAGCCTGGGAACATCTATGTGGCCCCAAAAAGCAAAACAAAAAAAAAACAACAAAAACAAAGCCTGCCTTTTTCTTCTGTGGTAAAGGAAAACCATGACGGTAACAAGCACCCGGTTTCCCCCACTCCCTGCGGGGGTCTGGCCAGGGGCCAGCGTCACTGTGCACCTGCGCTCCCTGCAGCACCCCGTCCGCTGAGGTCGGCGCTTTCTCTCTTTCCTGGGGCGGCGCTTGGTCTGTTTGCAGATCCAGTCCGGCCCCAAATCCCAGATCTGAAAGATCCCTGAGTGCTTCTCAAGATCCAGAACGTTCCTTGACGGAATATATTCACCATTTAGAGATGATCCAGCAAAGACTGGGAGCTGCGCCACCAGGTAAGGAAGGCCCTCTGTCCTCGGAAGTAATTGAGCGACCCAGGGCGTGCCGTCAGGGAGAAAAGAGGGCTCCCGCCCCGCCTGGTTGCTGCCGTCGGTGTCGCCCGTCAGCAGCGGCATCAGGGCAGGACTGTGAGTGGAGACCCTCGGCCGTGGGTGCGTAGCGCCCTCAAGCCGCCTGGGCCTCTGGGCCTTTCTCTCAGCGACCGGGAAGATTGTGTCTCAGCTTAGATGCAGTCTGTCCAGAGTTTCTTAACCTTCATAACTTAAACCGCTCTCTATCTTAATTGTAATTCTTATTTTTATCTAAGATTAATTCGGTGGTAGTGTTTTCGAATGGTAGAATTCTTCTTGAAAGATGTGAAGCCTTCTCACAAATTGCTACCTTATTTCTGTCTGTATTTAGATTCCACTTCAAAGAAGTCCTGCCAGAAGATTAAACAGTGAATAAAATCCTTGTGGCTCTCACCCGTGACAGTTGTATTTGAGGAAAAGACCCAATTTCCGAGGGAAGCATGTGGTGCGGGCTGGCGCGCTGGGCGGCATTGTCATCATACGTGTCCTCACGCTGACGCTGTGCTCAGAGCCAAGGGGGTGTTTTCCGTGTGGTTTTAGCACATTGTAGCTTCGTATTTTGGCCGTGTGGGCGCCTGCCTGATCCTGCCGGCCTTGGCCTGGGGGAGGCAGAGGATGGCTTCCTGCCCTTTGTTTTCCTAAAGTGTACAGGTGGATGCTTTGTTTAAAAACCAGAACACACCAAAAAAATCCAAACAAACAAACAAACAAAACCAATAAAATCAAAGCCCTGTGGTGTTTGTGAATGGCCCTTGTGTTTTTTAGTTTTATCCGGCTTCCTTTTATCACTGGGAAAAATACAAAACATAGAATTTATGTTAAACTCTCGTAAGTCAATAGTTTTCAGCGGAGGAGTTCCTCTTGTGGCTCAGCGGGTTAAGAACCCAACTAGGATCCACTGGGATGTGGGTTCAATCCCTGGCCTCGCTCAGTGGGTTAAGGATACAGCATTGCCGTGAGCTGTGGTGCAGGTCACAGATGCAGCTCAGATCCTGCGTTGCTGTGGCTGTGGTGCAGGCCGGTAGCTGCAGCTGGCTCAACCCCTAGCCTGAGAACATCCATATGCTGCAGGGGCGGCCCTAAAAAGCCAAAAAAAAAAAAAAAAAAGCTGCAGGTCTTTGTCCTAGGCTCCCATGAAACTGACAGTCTGTGGCTTCCTCAGTCAATAGGCTGGAGCAGCACCCAGACGTGTCCTCTCAAGATCCAGACACGCCAAGCCCGTGCCTTTCTTGGTTGTGGGCAGTGCAAGGCGCAGCCGGGAGACCGTGACGGTCCAGAGGCCACTGGTTCGTCCTGGAATTGAGCCGTCGCCGTCCAGGGCACGGCTTCCTGCTCACCAGGGCCACTGCTGTGATGTCCCCAGTGCACCCAAATGGTATGTCCACACGCAGACCCTAAGACGGGGACATTGTCCCTGCCCGCCCAAGTCGCATTGATCATCTCATTGGTGTTGAGAAGAAAGCGATAAGGGAATCGGGAAGCAGAACCTTTTAGGACGGCACTGGGACAGATGCTGCTGCTTCTGAACCCATGTCAAGAGTTCCTCCCAAAACAGCGGAGAAGTGCGAGGTCTGCTCTGGGAGGGGGTGGCCCACACAGATCGCAGCGTCCCCTGAACCCCAGGAACGAGCTCGGGCTGCCAACCAACACCACAAACCGGGTGGCTATGACCAACAGAAATCACGTCTCACCGTTGTGGAGGCTGCAAGTCCAGGATCGGGGTGCTGCAGGGGGTTCAGCCGAGGGCCTCTGCTGGGTGTGGACGGCTGGCTCCTCCTTGTGTCTTCAGAGGTGCACTCTCAGGGCTCATGGGATCACTGCGTCTGTCTGTGAGGGCTCCACCTCGCAGCCTCATCGGAGCCCAGGTACTTCTCCAACTTTTCACCTTCCAGCACCATCCCACTGTGGGGCAGGATTTCAACCGAGGACCTCGGGGGGGACGCAGCCAGTCCTCAAGTCCATACAGAGTGGGGCCTGAGCAGACCCAGAAGGCGTGCGCCAGCGCCTCGAGTGGGCACTCGGGCTCCTGGTGCTGAGCTTTCTCCCGCTGTCTCCTCCTCAGGCCGTGTCTTGTCACATGGATCGTCCCTGTGTCCAGCTGACAGAACAGGAGAGGCCCGCCTCTGACCTGCACCTGGATCCGCACGGTGTGCTGGCATCCGCTGCACCCCACACAGGCTCAGGGCCTTGGAAGATTGCAGGTGGCAAACCAGGCGGTACCTCTGGCGGCCCACTTCAGGTGGAGAGAGCCAGCCGAGCCCTGATCCGTATGCGCCCTTGTCTGTGACTGTCCAGCTGGCCCTCCACGGCAGAGAAGAGACCGCAGGGGGGTATCCAGCAGGTCTCTCCCGTCCCGCAGGACACGCACTGGAAGCACGCTCTGGTGGGCGGGGTGACACCTGTGGATGTCACCCAGCCTCTTAAGTGGCAGGAAAGGAGACCTGCATTGGCTCAACACCACCCCCTCTCACAAAGGCTTCCTGGCTTCTGCAGCTCCTCAGTCCCTGCACTGCCAACCACAGACGCCAACGCGGAGCCCTTGACGAGGCAGGCAGTCCCCTCCACCACAGAGGAGGCAGTAGTTGGTCCCACCAGGAACAGACACGTTCCTGTCTGCGGGACGTCTGCCAACAGTGCGATCTGAGGACCTGGAGAATGTCTTACCTGCTGCCTTAGCTCTTTGTGACGGCGCCTCTTTTCAGCAGGCCCACATTTTATTTGTTGTACGGTCGCACCTGCTGCACATGGAAGGTCCCACCCAGCCTAGGGATCGAATCCAAGCCACAGCTGCAACCTATACCGCAGCTGGGGCAATGCTGAATCCTTTAACCCACTGCACCGGGCTGGGAGTCAAACCCGCACCTTCCCAGCAACCCAAGCCACTGCACTCGGATGCTTAACCCACTGTGCCCCAGTGGGAACTCCAGCAGCAGGCATATTTTAAAGCAATGAAAGTGTGCAGGATGAGCTCACGTGGAAGCCACTGGTGTCACCACGTTGGGGGAGCTTATTGAGGACATGACCTGTGGAAGTTTGACCTGTGAGCCAGACCCCCAACAGAGGCCCCCACCGGCTCCCTGTCCTTGGAAGGTGCTTTCTGCCCCAAGGCTGCAGCCTCGAGACCGGCTGGAAGGTGTGCATGACCGATGCCAGGCAAGGCCTCTGTATAAGCGCTTATGATTGTGGCAGGTCGGTGCAGAGACCTATTGCCCCTGGCCACCCAAGACAAACCTCGTGAGCCCCAGCAGCCAGGGAGCGCCGAAGGAGAGGCTGGGCTACAAACGGTGTGGAAAGAATTGCAGCCAACTCCTCAGCTGCATGCTGCAGATGACCCAATTTATTAAACGAAAAGCATCAGTTTTTATACCATATCACAATCAGGTTTCGTATAAGATTTGACATTAACATTTGATTTAAAGCCCTTTCTGTTCCCTCCACCTGAGATACAAAAAAAGGTTAGTTAAAACATGTTCCTTTCAACTTTAGATTTTCCTTCAAGATTACAAACTTAAAGTTTCACACTGTATTTTTCTTAAAAGGTCAACAACAGTAGTTATTCTATTCTATATTAAGAACAAAGCTTTAATAAGCAATAAACTATGATACCTAACATTTTTTAACTAAAGGTGTATGTAGTTAACAAAACGCATGAAAGCCTTGGGTTCATGGTATTCTTAAAACTACGATTTATTTGGCGCCAGCAAGCTAAGCATTTAACCTATTGTGCTGATTTACGTAAGTTCCAAACCACCAATCTCAATAGAAAGGCGTATTATACCCAAAATTATCAAATGCCCTCACAAGGGATGAAAGTTACAGGTGACACTGTTATTTGATAAAAAATATATCTATTATAGAAAATAGCAATTTATAGGCCAAACAACATTTTTCCCAGCCCCAAACTTTTTAAGTAAAGGAACTGAAATCATAAGTTTCCCCTGTATACTCTCACAAAATAGGTGCCATAAATTGTTACTCCAAAACAAAGGCTTTTTCCATTACATTGTTTAAATAACTTCACTCTGTTTTGGTTTAGGTGTTTTACGTACCTGGGGCAAATCCTTAGCTGTAAGAAAGCTGTGAATCAAAGATAGAAAAAGAAGGATAAACACAGAGAAAATAGATTAACATATTTTTTAGGGGATATCATTTTTATTTTCCTGGAGCCGATGTTTTTCAAGGGATTGCTCTGCAATCCTTCTTCTTTCTTCAGCTTGTCTGTAGCTCTGCTAACCAGACAAACCTCATGCAGGTGCTGACTGTGGCTTTGCTTTTTTTACTGGAGCAGCCTTATGGCTCCCGACACTGTGGATTGTGTTAAACCTGCCACTTGCCCATCTGGAGTGTCCGCCTCTCTCTTGGTCTCTTGCCATCAGATGCAGGGGCCAGTTTACAAACTAACACCATCTGTCAGCTGGAAGCCGTTACCTTGACTGAAGAGAGGGACTGCTCCCTGAAGGCTCCCTTCAGCAGCAGCTTGGAAATCCCGCCTTTCGAGTTTGAGGTCAGGTCCCAAACTGGTGGGTGCCTTAAGCCGGCAGCGCGCGTCATGCTACTTCCCTTACAGCCAGACTGCAGGGGTCGGAAAGTCAAGAGGCAGACTTGCGCTGCACGTGCCACGCTGGGCTCTCCGGTTTCTTGGTCACGTCAAGCACGGGAGCAGCAGGGCACCGTGTGTGCCACCTGGGTTCCCCGCGTCGTCTCCCCATCGTGTAGTGAACGGAGGAGCAGGCTTCTCTCCTCCGGGGCCGAGGCAGGGACTCCTTTTGCCCTCTGGTTCCCAGATGTGGCAACCCCAAGGTACCCAGAGAGCATCCGTAGTTTATAGGCTAGTGGGACATGCGATGTGTTCCCCGGAAGTTCATCTTGGGGACAAAGACCTCTAACCTGGAAGAATCTAAACTTGGCAGGACAGAAAGCACGAGTTCCCCGGCAGATCACTGGGGGTCCTGCGAGCGGGGCCACTGCTGTTTCCACCCCTTGGCTTCAGATTCATGTGTCTTGCTTGTTGGGAACAGAGGGCCATGGACAGGTCCTGTGCGGCACCCCGTCTTTGTAGAATATTACCTCCAGCCGGGCATCTCAGCCGTGCCTTTGGCTGACCGACCCAGTGCTCTGTCCGCAGTGGATCCCACGCTCACTGCATTGCCTTTGCTACAAAGTGAATCCCATGTTTGATAGGACACCAAATGGGATTCTTTTCTTTTTCCTTTTCCATTATGGTTTATCCCAGAAGACTGGATAGAGTTCCCTTGCTGTACAGCTGGACCTTATTGTTAAATCCATTCTAAATGTGATAGTTTATACCCACTGGCCCCGAACTCCCTGTCCATCCACGCCTCCCCTTTCCCCCTCGAGAGCCCCAAGTCTGCTCTCCTTGGCCATGATCTATTTCTGGTTTTTGTTTTGTTTTGTTTTACATAGGATCATCTGTTCATATTTTAGATTCCAAAAATAAGTGAATCGAATCTAAAAAAGTGGAGAAAACCATACATGCACCCCTGTGCTCACTGCAGCACTGGTCACGCCAGCCAAGACATGGAAGCAACCCAGGTGTCCATCGACAGAGGACTGGATAAAGAAGATGTGGTACATGTACACAGTGGAGTATTACTCAGCCACAAAAACGCATGGACAATGCCATTTGCAGCACTGCAGATGGACCTAGAGATTATCATACCGAGTGAAGCTTGTGAAGACAGTGAAGATAAGATTCATGCGATATCATTCACATGTGGAATCTAAGAAAAGGACAAAGTGAACTTACCTGGAGAACAGACAGATTCAGACCTTGAAAACAGGCTTACGGTTACCCAGGTGGCCGGGGTGGGGACGGGTGGCATGTATACACGGTGTTATGGAATGACTGGCCAATGGGGACCTCTACCCACTGTTCTGTGAGAATCTATTTGGGAAAAGAATCTAAAAGAATGGATGTGTATGTTTTACTGAATCACTTTGTTGCACAGCAGAAATTATCACAACATTGAAATCAACATTGACACTTTAAAAACGAAGAAGCGAATGACTAGGATCTCTCCCCACTGGGAGGCTGTGTCCTCATCCTGTCTTTCAAGGCTGCCCCTGAGAGGCTGTAGTACACCTGCTGCCCTTTTGCATTTTGAACTCACACAGCAGCCAAGCCACCTGTGAGCCACGCTCAAGATAGTTCTTCCTGTCAACCGGGCCCAAAGGCTTCTCCATATGGTGGTAGCTGTAAAGTGACAGAAAGGCTCTGATACAGTGGCAGTGGATGCCAGGCAGCTCTGGGCCATTTATCCTGCACTCCCCTGTGACCCGTGAACAGTCTTGTGCTCAGTCTTGGACGTACTCCTTGGTCATTGCTGGGCCAGACCGACCTTATGACTCATTGAGTTTGGCAGAAGCCATCCAACAAAGCACTGTCTTGTCTGCACGGGCACGTAATGTCCCAAGGTCAGATGTTCCACCTCTGTTGGAGCACAGAAGCACAGCAAGATGGGCCCCCGCACCCCAGAAAAAAGGTGTGTAGTTCTCTGCTTCAAGTGGCCTGGCAGAGCCTAGAGTTCTACTGAGATGTGCCAGGCACCCCGTGTTACATCTTCCCACCACCCATCCCACCTGCTAGATCACATGGCCCAGGCAGCAGAACTGCTGCATCACAGCCTCGACCTATTCCTGTTTTGGGCTCTTCTCACAGCTGGGGCCTGGAGTTCCTTGGTGGCTCAGTGGGTTAAGGATCTGGTGTTATCACTGCCATGGCTTGGGTTGCTGCTATGGCATAGGTTCGGTCCCTGGCCCAGGAACTTGACCATGCTGTGGGATCAGCAAAAAACAAAAACAATAACTTGGAAGTCTTCCAAGCACTCAACATTTGGGCCAGAGCAGTATTGGTAGCTGTGGGTGTACTGCCTCCAGTACCTGAAAGGCCCAAATGTGTCTTCCGATCTTGAGAGTTGAAGGTGTGAGATGCAACAATCGTCTTTTGCTTTTTTTTTTTGTCTTTCTGTCTTTTCTAGGGCTGCACCCGCGGCATATGGAGGTTCCCAGGCTAGGGGTCTAATCAGAGCTGTAGCCACCAGCCTATACCACAGCCACAGCAATGCCAGATTGGAGCCGTGTCTGTGACCTACACCACAGCTCTTGGCAACGCTGTATCCTTAACCCACTAAGCAAGGCCAGGGAGCGAACCTGCAACCTCATAGTTCCTAGTCGGATTTGTTAGCCACTGAGCCATGATGGGAACTCCTGTCTTTTGCTTTTGTCAGGGATGCTCTAGGGCACCACTGGCCATGAGATTCTTGAAGAAGCTTAAATGTGGCAGGTCCCTGAATGTTTGCGGGTCTGTGTCCGACTCTCAGGCGCTCGTGTCTCCCCCAGGTCTCTAGCGCCTTCACCTTATTGACGTACTGAAACAATGATAGTCTTCGGGCTGGTGAAGCTTCTGGACTCTGGAGGGGAGAGAGAGGTAATGCAGCAGTCAGACAAAACCTCGTCTTCGTTCCACTGAGTGTGAAATGTTTCTGCTCCTCTTTTCTGTTAGGAGCTGAAAAGAAGAGGCACATCAGCAGCCACGGCTGACACAGAGACTACCATCCGGGCTACTGCCAGGCGCGTGCGCAGTATGCCGTCACCCTCCAGGGCTCTGCTGACCTCTGCCGGGGTCATGCTGGTGAATTCAAGAGCCGGGGGCCACTACGCTGTGTCCCTTAGATCCTTAAGCGTGGCACCAATCACTGCCCTCCACTTCACTCCTAGGTGTGATACCGCTTTATAATCTCGATAGGAACAGGCAGTTTGAGAGGTTTCCACTTGGCTTTTCGTGTCGTGACAGCTCTAACCCTAGGTCAGGGACCCAACACGAGCGTAACATTAATTGCCAAGAATGTCAATGCCAATTATTCAGGACAGGGAGAATTACCCCCCGCAGGTCCACAGACTCGGTGAACCTTCTGTAAACTGGACCACGGGCCGGACCCCACTAATCATCGTGTCAGCACGTGCAGCCAGTCTGACAGGCAGGCCACGGTGACAGTCCTGGTGTCTGCGTATCAGAGTCAGTTCAGTCCCTCAGTCTTCAAGACACGTGGCTCCTCGCTCTCCCCCGGGTGTAGCTGTCAGAGGAAATGGCTATTGGACACTTTGGACAAGAACTTCAGGATTCATTTCTACGTAGCCTTGTGGGATCTGCAGGGTCCTTCTCGGTAATTGGCCGTCTCTTCAGTTCCATGTCCGAAAACAGGCTCAGGTCCACACTGGTTGTGGGGGTCCTGATTTTTTTCATCGGGCAACTGTCTTGATTTTCCAGTCACCCATCTCTGACTTTTTTCTGCTGGTAGTGTCCTCTTACTCTACCTCTAGGGATGCCCGACGGGGGGACACCACTTCTGTAACTCTCCACAAGCTGGGCTCCCTGGGCTGCCACTCAGACCCCACTGGCCTTGTAACTGTGACTCGCTGGCGTCTGTCAGTTAGATGCTGCTTCCTGGCCTCTCTGCCGTGGGCTCCTCTCACCGCCAGGGCTCTCACCCAGACACGTTCTGAAGTAGCCTCTGTCTCTGTCAGCACCTGCCTACAGAGACACCACTGAGAGTGACAGCGGTGACCCTTTCACCAGCTGTTTCGTTAATTTTCGTGCGTCTGCTACTTGTGCCTTTATGTAGAATGTGGCCATCTGGTGGGTCTTCAAGAGTATGGGGTGTTTAAACCCAAGCAGGGAGCTCCCGTCGTGGCGCAGTGGTCAACGAACCCGACCAGGAACCGTGAGGTTGTGGGTTCCATCCCTGGCCTCGCTCCGTGGGTTAAGGACCCCACGTTGCCGTGAGCTGTGGTGTAGGTCGCAGATGTGGCTCGGATCCCGCGTTGCTGTGGCTCTGGTGTAGGCTGGCAGCTACAGCTCCGATTAGACCCCTAGCCTGGGAACCTCCATGTGCCACAGGTGCAGCCCTAGAAAAAGACTAAAACACAAAAAGACCAAAAAAAAAAAAACCCAACCTAGTGTCCGTGAGGATGCGGGTTCCGGCCCTGGCCTTACTCAGTGGGTTAAGGATCTGGTGTTGCTGTGAGCTGTGGCGTAGGCGCAGATGCAGCTTGGATCTGACATTGCCCTGGCTCTGGTGTAGGCCAGCAGCTGCAGCTCTGATGGGACCCCCAGCCTGGGACCTCCATATGCTGCAGGTGTGTCCCTGAAAAGACAAAAGACCAAAAAAAAAAAAAAAAAGCCAGACCAGTATCTCACATCAAATACAAAAAAACAAATCATAAGTTCAGCACGCCCACACCTCTGATCCTTGTACTCCTTCCCACCAGTCCACTCGCCACGGCAGTTGTCAATTCAGCTTTGCTTCACTATGGGTCATAACTTTTTCCATGTGCAATGTTTTAAAAGTATATCTGCAAATTCTGAAATTTCCCCTTTTAGAAGAGGGAGTCTAATTCCTTTCTCTTGAATGTGGGTGAGATGAGTGAAACTGTAGGTGAGATTTACTAACAGATAAGTGGCAGGAGGGGTGGTACGTGACTCCTGAGACTAGTTCACAAAAGACTTTCCTTTGTCTCTGGACAACCACCTTGGGACCCCAGCCATGACACTGCGAGGAAGCCTGGGCCACAGGGAGTGGCCCCGAACACTGGCTGACACTCTCTCGGACATGTGAGGAAATGAACCCTCGTGTCGTTCCAAGTTCCAGCCTTTAAGCTGCTCCAACTGAGGCCCCGGATGCTATGAGCAGAGATAAGCCATCCCCCTAGGCCCACAGTGACCCAAAGAGATAATAAATGACTCTTGTGTTCAGGTACTCCGTGTGTAGAATGTTATGTAGCAACAGATACAGCATCACTGTAGGAGCCGTCTGTTCAGTGAGTTTGCTACCAGCCTTTGCGTGGGTGTTAAATCCCATATTTTAGAAGATTGCTCATGATAGTCTTCTACCCAGTTTCACTCTGCAGCTCTCTTCTGATTTCTGCAGGGGTCCTGCTGGTGAATCAAACAAGGCTATCGGTTACCAAATGAAGTAGGTCGGAAATAGAAAGACAAATACCATATGATATTATTTACATGTGGAATCTAAACTATGACACGTGAGCCTAGCTACAAAACAGGGACAGGAGATGGGATTAGGGTGCCAGAGTAGAAGGACGGGAGCTCACCTGCTCTCATAAAAGCAACAAAAGTACAACCAACTGCTGAACAACCTTCAGCAAAATAGACTGCAAATTATCAACAAGCATATCCTACTCCAGCAGACAAAGAGGAGGTGACACTGGTGGGGCAATTATGGGATATCAACAAGCCCATACCTACAGACTGGAAAGTGACCATCACAGAGGTTTGCCCCTGGGAGGGAGCGTTCTGAGCCCCTCATCGGGTCCCCTCGCCTGGGGATCTGGCACTGGGAGAAGGAGCCCCTGGAACATCTGACATTAAGGGCCAGAAGGGCTTGTGCACAGGAGCTCCACAGAACTGGGAGAAACAGAAACTCCACTCCTGAAAGGCGCATACAGCTTCCATGGGCACTGGGTCCCGGGGCAAAGCAGAGACTCCATAGGACCCTGAGTCAGACCAGCCTGCAATTCTTGGAGAGTCTCCTGGGAAAACGGGGTGACTGGCTGGTTGTGGGGGAAGGACATTGGAGACAAAGGTCTCAGGAATAATAATCAGTGTGTGCTCACCTACATGTGGCCATTTTTGGAAAAATCTGTCCCCACCCATCAGGACTGAGAAGCCCCAGTCCAAACAATAATCCAGGTGGGAACCCAGCCCCACTCATCAGCAAATGGGCTGCCTAAAGGCCCCCCAGGCACACAGCTGCCTCTGATCACACCCAGAGACAAAGCCCCACCCACCAGAAGGATAAGAATCAGCTCCACCTATGAGTGGGCAGGCACCAGTCCCTCCCATCAGGAAGCCTGCAGCAAGCCCCCATAACCAACTTCAGCCACGGGGGGCGGGGGGGGGGCATCAGAAGCAAGAGAGGCAACAGCCCTTCTGTCTGCAAAAAGGGGACCACCCCAAAAATCTATATAAAATGAAAAGGCATAGAATTATGACTCAGATAAGGGAACAAGAAAAAAACCCAGAAAAATAACTAAGTGATCTAGAAATCACCAACCTCCATGAAAAAGACTTTAGCCTAATGACAGTAAAGATGATTCAAGATATTGGAAATAAACTGGAGGCAAAGATTGATAAATTACAAGAAACACGGAGCAAAGAGAGAGAAGATTTAGGGATTAAGCGAGCAGAGATGCAAAATACAATAACTGAAGTAAATTCACTAGAAGCAACAACATCAGAACACAGGAGGCAAAGAACGAATAAGCAAGGTAGAAAACAGACTAGTGGAAATCACTGACATGGAACAGAAAAGCGAAAAAAGACTGAGAAGAAATGAATACAGCCCGAGAGAACTCTGGGACAATGCTAAATGCACCAACATCCATAACATAGGGGTGCCAGAAGGAGAAAAGAGAAAGGGCCAGAGAAAATATCTGAAGAGATAACAGCCAAAACCTTCCCAACATGGGAAAGGAAGCGCTCACTGAAATCCAGGAAGCACAATGAGTACCACATAAAATAAACTCAAGGAGGAACACCCCGAGATAGATACTAATCAAACTGGCCAAAATTAAAGACAGAAAATATTGAAAGAAGCTAGGGAAAAGAAACAAATAACATACAAGGAAAATCCCATAAAGTTATCAGCTGACTTTTCAGCAGAAACTCTGCAGACCAGAAGGGAGTGGCACAATACACTTAACGTGATGAAAGGAAAAGCCTCCAACCAAGATGACTTTACCCAGCAAGGCTCTCGTTCAGATTTGAAGGAGAATCAAAAGCTTTACAGACAAGTAAAAGCTAAGAGAATTCAGCACCACTAAACCAGCTTTGCAACAAATACTAAAGGAACTTCTCTAGGTGGAAAGGAAAAGGCCACAACTAGAAACAAAAATATTAGAAATGACAGGCTCACCAGTGGAGTCACACACACAGTAAAGGTAGGAAATCATCCACACACAATTACGCCACCAAAGTCAGAAATCGAGAGAGGAGGAGGGTGCATGCAGGGCCCTGGAGATGCACTTGCAGTTAAGGGACCAACGACTTAGAACAATCTCGTAGGTATACAGACTCATATCAAACTTCAGGGTAACTGCAAACCAAAAATTTACAGTGGATACACACACACATAAGAAAAGCAACTCAAATACAACACTAAAGACAGTCATCAAACCACAAGAGACGAAGGGAAGAAAAAAGACCACAAAAACAAATCCAAAACAGTTAATAAAATGGCAATAAGAACATACATATCAATCATTACCTTAAATGTAAATGGACTAAATGCCCCAACCAAAACACATGGACTGGCTGAATGGATACAAAAACAAGACCCTTATATATGCTGTCTTCAAGAGACCCACTTCAGTTCTAGGGACATATACAAACTGAAAATGGGGAGAATCAAAGAAAATACTCCATGCAAATGGAAGTCAAAAGAAAGCTGGAGTAGCAATACTCATATCAGACAAAATAGACCTTAAAATAAAGAATATTATAAGAGACAAGGGCATTACATAATGATCAAAGGATCAATCCAAGAAGATATAACAACTGTAAAGATATATGCACCCAACAGAGGATCACCTCAATATATAAGGCAACTGCTAACAACCTTAAAAGGAGAAACTGACGATAGCACAATAATAGCAGGGGACTTTAACACCCCACTTACAGCAATGGACAGATCATCCAGACAGAAAATCAACAAGGGAACCCAGCCCTTAAATGATGCATTAGACCAGATGGATTTAATATATATTTATAGAACATTCTGTCCAAAAGCAGCAGAATACACATTCTTCTCAAGTGCACACAGAATATTCTCTAGGATTGATCACATTCTGGGCCACAAATCAAGGCTTGGCAAGTTTTTAAAAATTGAAATCATATCAAGTATCTTTTCTGACTACGTTATATAGTTGGAAATCAACAAGAAAAAAACATAAAAAACACAAACATGTGGAGACTAAACAAGATGCTACTAAACAACCAATAGATCACTGAAGAAATCAAAGACAGAATTAAAAAATAACTAGAAGCAAATGACAATAAAGACACAATGATCCAAACCCCAAGGGATGCAGCAAATGCAGTTCTAAGAGGGAGGTTTATGGTGATACAGGCCTACCTCCGGAAACAAGAAAAATCTCAAATAAACAACCTAATTTACACCTAAAGCAACTAGTGAAAGAAGAACAGACAAAACCCAAAGTTAACAGAAGGAAACAAAGCATAAAGATCACAGCAGAAATAAATGAAATAGAAATGAAAGAGTTCCCATCGTGGTGCAGTGGTTAACAAATCCGACTAGGAACCATAAGGTTGTAGGTTCGATCCCTGGCCTCGCTCAGTGGGTTAAGGATCCGGCGTTGCCGTGAGCTGTGGTGTGGGTTGCAGACATGGCTCGGATCTGGCATTGCTGTGGCTGTGGTGTAGGCCGGTGGCTACAGCTCAATTCGACCCCTAGCCGGGAAACTCCATATGCCGTGGGAGCGGTCCAAGAAATGGCAAAAAGACAAAAAAAAAAAAAAAAAAGAAAGAAAAGAAAAGAAGAAGAAAACCATAGGAAAGATAAATGAAATGAAACTCTGGTTCTTTGAAAAGATCAATCAAACTGACAAACCCTTAGACAGACTCATCAAGAAAGAGAAAAGAGGATTCAAATCAACAAAATTATAAATGAAAAAGGAGACATTTCAACAGACATCACAGAAATACAAAGGATCATAAGAGAGTACTACAAGCAACTGTATGCCAATAAAATTGACAACCTAGAAGAAATGACCAATTTCTTAGAAAAGTACAATCTTCCAAGACAAAATAGAAAAGACGAATGGACAAGTCACAAGTAATGATATTGAAACTCTGATTTAAAAACTTCCATCAAACAAAAGTCTAGGACCAGACGGATTCACAGGCAAATTCTTTCAAAAATTTAGAGACGAGTTAACAGCTATCTTTCTGAAAGAATTCCACAAAATGGCAGATGAAGGAACACTCCCAAACTCATTCTATGAGGCCACCGTCATCCTGATAGCAAAACCAGACAAAGATACCACAAAAAAAGAAAATTACAGATCAGTATCACTGATGAACATAGATACAAAAGTCCTCAACAAAATAGCAGTAAACTGAATCCAGCAATACATTAAAAGGGTTGTACACCATGACCAAGTGGGATTCATCCAAGGGATGCAAGGACCTTCCTTTTCTTTTCTTTTTTTTTTTTTTTTTTTTTGTCTTTTTGTCTTTTGTTGTTGTTGTTTGTTGTTGTTGTTGTTGCTATCTCTTGGGCCGCTTCCGCGGCATATGGAGGTTCCCAGGCTAGGGGTTGAATCGGAGCTGTAGCCACCGGCCTACGCCAGAGCCACAGCAACGCGGGATCCGAGCCGCGTCTGCAACCTACACCACAGCTCACGGCAACGCCGGATCGTTAACCCACTGAGCAAGGCCAGGGACCGAACCCGCAACCTCATGGTTCCTAGTCGGATTCGTTAACCACTGTGCCACGACGGGAACTCCCCTTTTCTTTTCTTTTCTTTTCTTTCTTTCTTTCTTTTTCTCTTTTCTTTCATTAATTACAAAATCACTTTCTGAGAAGGAGATCACGTCCTATTTTATTTATTTATTTTTTGTCTTTTTAGGGCTGCATTCACAGCATATGGAAGTTCCCGGGCTAGGGGTCGAATTTGGAGCTGAAGCTGCTGGCCCACACCACAGTCACAGCAACATGGGATAGTAGCCATGTCTGCGACCTACACCATAGCTCATGGCAACACTGGATCCTTAACCCACCAAGCAAGGCCAGGGATCAAACCTGTGTCCCCATGGATACTAGCTGGGTTCGTTACCACGGAGCCATGATGGGAACTCCAAGGATTTTTCAATATCTGCAAATTGATCAGTGTGATTCACCACATTAACAAACTGAAGATTAAAAAACCATATGATCATCTCAATAGATGCAGAAAAAGCTTCTGACAAAATCCAACACCCATTTCTGATAAAGAAAAAAACCCTCCAGAAAGTAGGCACAGAAGGAACCTACTTCAACATGATAAATGCCATGTATAAACCCACAGCTAACATCATTCTCAATGGTGAAAAACTGAAAGAATTCCCACTAAGATCAGGAAAAAGACAAGGATGTCCACTCTTGCCACTCTTCAACATAGTTTTGGAAGTCCTAGCCACAGTAATCAGAAGAAAAAGAAATAAAAGGAATCCAAATTGGAAAAGAAGAGGAAAAATTATCAGTTTGCAGATAACATATACTATACCTAGAAAGTGCTAAAGATGCTACCAGGAAACTGTTAGAGCTCATCAATGAATTTGGCAAAGTTGCAGGGTACAAAATTAATACACAGAAATCAACTGCATTTCTATATACTAACAATGAAAGATCAGAAAGAAAAATTAGGGAAACAATCCCATTTACCATCACATAAAAAAGAAAAAAAAATACCTAGGAATAAACCTACCTAAAGAGACAAAAGACCTATACTCTCAAAACTATAATACACTGAGGAAGGAAATCAAAAATGCCACAAACGGAAAGACATACCATGTTCTTGGATTGGATGACTCAGTATTGTCAAAATGGCTTTAGTACTCAAGCCAATGTACAGATTGAATGCAATCCCTATCAAATTACCAAGGACATTTTTCACAGAACTAGAACAAAATATTTTAAAGTTTGTTTGGAAACACAAAAGACCCAGAATAGCCAAAGCCATCCTGAGAAAGAAAAATGGAGCTGGAAGGATCATCCCTGACTCCAGATTATACTACAAAGTTATGGTCATCAAAACATTATGGTACTGGCACAAAAACAGAAATAAAGATCAGCAGAACATGACAGAAAGCCCAGAATTAAACCTCTGCACCTACGGTCAACTAATCTATGACGAAGGTGGCAAGAATATACAATGGAGAAAAGACATTCCCTTCAATAAGTGGTGCTGGGAAAACTGGACGGCTACATGTAAAACAATGAAAATACAACACTCCCTAATGCCATACACAAAAATAAACTCAAAGTGGATTAATGATCTAAACATAGAATGGATACTATAAAACTCTTAGAGGAAAACACAGGCCCCATACTCTCTGACATAAACAACAGCAATATCTTCTCAGATCCACCTCCTAGGGTAATGACAACAAAAACAAAAATAAACAAATGGGATCTAATTAAAAGTTTTTGCACAGCAAAGGAAACCCTAAGCAAAAGCAAAAGACAACAACCTACAGAATTGGAGAAAATATCTGCAAATGAAGTGACTGACAAGGGATTAATCTCCAAAATCTATAAACACCTCCTGCAGCTCAATACCAAAAAACAAACAACACCATCAAAAAGTGGGAATATCTAAACAGACAATTCTCCAAAAAGCACATACAGATGGCCAAAACACACGTGAAAAGATGTTCAACATTACTGATTATTATTTAGTTTTGCTTTTTAGGGCCACGCCCTCAGCACATGGAGGTTCCCAGGCTGGGAGTCCAATCAGAGCTATAGCTGCCGGCCTACACCACAGCCGTAGCAATGCCAGATTTAAGCCGCGTCTGTGAACTACACCACAGCTCATGGCAGTGCCGGATCCTCAACCCACTGAGCAAGGCTGGGTATCAAACCCGCATCTTCATGGATCCTAGTCAGTTTCATTAACCACTGAGCCACAATGGACACTCCCAACATTGAGAAATGCAAATCAAAACTACTATGAGGTACCACGTTACACAAGCCAAATGGCCATCACCCAAAGTCTACAAACACTAAATGCTGTAGAGGGTGTAGAGAAAAGGGAACCCTCTTACCCTGTTGATGGGTATGTCAATTGATGCAACCAACATGGAAAACAGTATGGCGATTCCTCAAAAAACTAAAAATAGGAGTTCCTGTTGTGGCTCAGTGGTTAACAAATCTGACTAGGGACCATGAGGTTGCGGGTTTGATCCCTGGCCTTGCTCAGTGGGTTAAAGATCTGGCGTTGCCGTGAGCTGTGGTGTAGGTCACAGACGTGGCTGGGATCCTGCATTGCTGTGGCTCTGGCGTAGGCCAGGGGCTACAGCTCCGATTCGACCCCAAGCTTGGGAACCTCCATATGTCAAGGGAAGCGGCCCAAGAAATGGCAAACAAACAAACAAACAAAAACCCTAAAAATAGTAGTACTATTTGATCCAGCAACCCCACTCCTGGATATCTATCCAGAGAAAACCATGATATTAAAAGATACATGTACCGCAGTGTTCACTGCAGCCAAAACATGGAAGCAACCTAAATGACCATTGACAGAGAAGTGGCTAAAGATGTGGTACATATACTCTGTGGAATATTATTCAGCCATAAAAAGTAATGAAATAATGGCATTTGCTGAACCTAGAAATTATCATGCTAAGTGAAGTTAGTTAGTGAGACCCAAACGTCACATGCTATCACTTATATGTGGAATCTAAAAAAAGGATACAGTGAACTTCTTAGCAGAACAGAAACTGACTCATAAACTTTGAAAAACATGGTTACCAAAGGAGAGAGGTTGTTGGGGAGGGGATGGACTGGGAGTTTGGGATGGAAATGCTGTAAAATTGGGTTGTGATGATGGTTGTACAACTATAAATACAACAAAATTCATTGAAAAAAATAGAATAGACTCAGAGAACAGACCTGTGATTGCCAAGGGAAAGGGGGATAGTTGTGGAGGTAGGTATTGGAGTTTAGGGTTAGCAGATGCAAACTGTTACTCAGAGAATGGATAAGCAAGAAGGTCCAACTGTAGAGCACAGGGAAATACATTTAATACTGTGTGATAAACCACCATGGAAAAGAATATGTGCGTGTGTGTGTATCTAGATCACTTTGCTACTTGGCAGAAATTAACACAGTAATGTAATCAGCTCCACTTCCATACAAGAACACAAGGATTTGGGGACCACCACTCATCAAGCACACTCATGATCCAGCCCACATAAACTTTCCCAGCTCCTTGGCTGGATCTTACAGCCTTTAATGGGGTTGAATTTTGTCCCTCCAAAAGATGCTGAAGTCCTAACCTCCAGGACCTGTGAACATAAGCTTATTTGGAAATAGGGTCTTTGCAGATGATCAAATTAAGTTGAATTAATCAGGGTAGGTCCTAATCCAATGACTGGTGTCCTTAAAAACCAGGGAGTTGGACACTGAAACAAACAATGTTTGTCTGAAATAAACCCATGTAAACGTGAAGGCAGAGACTGGTATGATTCATCAACAAGTAAGAACAAAGATTCTGAGTAAACCACTAGAAGCTAGCAGATACAAATGATACAGATCCTTCCCTCACAGCCCTCTGTCACCTTATTCTAACTTCCAGTTGTCAGAACTGTGGTAATAATTTTTTTTTTTCTTTTCTGGCCATGCCCATGGCACGTGGAAGTTTCCAGGCCAGGAATGGAACACATGCCATAGCAGTGGCCCAAGACACTGCAGCAGCAATGCCAGATCCTTAATCTGCTGTGCCACAAGAGAACTCCAAAGGACAGTTACCTTCTGGTAAGCCACCCAGTTTGTGGTACTGTTACTGCAGCCCTTGCAAACCAATATGCGGTTCTTTTGAGGAGGAGAGGCTACAGTCTCTTTTCTGTCTCGTCATGTTTCTGCCTGAACTGTGCTAAGAAATAAATTGTATGCCTAGTGTCTGACAGGTTGGGGAGGGGAATGCCAGGTTGGCAGGGCTGCACCAACCCACATGTGTAGGCTCCAAAAGCGCAAGGCAGCCTGGGGACCTCTGATACAGGGGTCATGGGCCCAGGTTTTCCCAACCACGGTCCCAAACAGCCTAACAGAACACCTTGACTGGGCGTTTGGCATCTTTGCCGTGTTAATTCTTGGCCTGGCCCTTGTCTTTACTGTCTCAGTGTAGGAGATGAGGGTTTCTTTGTGTGCAACCAAAGAGACTCTGGTTGTCATGGTCTGTTGGTAGCCATCAGCTGTCCACTATTTTTCTAACGGTATCAGTAGCACTAAGGAATAGCTACCGAATTCCATTACCCTTCCTTCTAGCTAATATTTCCATCATATGTAAAAGGCCACTGGTGTATTCCGTTTCACACTGGTTCACTCTCCTGCTTCAACACGTGCGAAAAATTAACAAGTAGGGAACTTTGTGCCGGAGGCTGAGTGTTCCACCCTCGAGTGGCGAGTGATTCAGCCTCAAACCCCCTCTCCTCACCTGCCTTCTCAAACACCTGCACCAACTGTGGCAGGGGGTCTCCAGAAGCAGCCAGTGAGCTGGCGTCCAGTACAAGGTGCTTCTCAGTGTAGGAGATGAGGGTTTCTTTGTGTGCAACCAAAGAGACTCTGGTTGTCGTGGTCTGCTGGTAGCCGTCAGCTGTCCACTATTTTTCTAACGCTATCGTAGCATCACCACCTGAGAAAGGGAGGGAAAAGAAGCAGGGTCGGGCAAAGGAAGCAGAGGGCTACACCAGCCCATCTGCGGCGTGGCCAGTCCGTTGTGCTCTGGAGCAAGCGCCTGCTTATCAGAGGGCTGGCTTGCTTTAAGCTGCTTTTTATTTATTTTTGGCACGCTAAAGCTCCCCGGCCAGAGATCCAGCTCGCGCCACAGCAGCGACAACGCCAGATCCTTGCCCGGTGCTCCGCAAGGGACCTCCGCCGAGGCCGTTTACGCTGGGTCCAAGGGCCGGACCTGGGTACTCTCCCCGCTCTGCTCAGCCCCCTCAAGGAGGGCACGGCCGAGGCAGGCGGCCCCGTGACGGGGCCAGGCGTTCACGTCCACTGCAGCGCCCCCGCACCCGGCTGCTGCGCTTCCAGCCGACGCCGGGGAACCGCCCCTGCAGGACTCTCGGGGTGCGTGGGGCTGCCGCAGTTCGGCTCCGCCAAGCCCCCCGGCTCCGGACACCTGCTGTTCCGCGAGGTCTGACCTCGAACTTCCCAAGGTCACCCCGCGGCCTGAAATGGCTGCTGAGCTCCTCCCTGTCAATACTGGGCCTTCCGAGCTGTCTGGACAAGCACCCGAGTCACAGCGCGCCGACCCAGGACGGTCAGAGGCGCCCAGGGGGTCCCGCTGTGCGGCCCATCCGTGCTGGGAGGAGCGCCTGCGGACGGGGACCGCGAGAGTGCAGGCCCGGCGCACCCCGCCTCCTCAGCGTCCGCGCTGCCCGCCTGCCTGAGGCGCGCGACTCCGACGACGGGGTGAGGGGCGTTCGCACCCAAGACGCGAACACCGAGCTCGCCGCGCTCAGAGACGCGCCAGGGCGCGGACCAGTCCGCAACCCGGGCCCCAAGCGCAGAGCCTGTCGGGAGTGACGTTGTCCTCGCTCCCAATGGGGCCAATGGGAGCGAGCCTCCGCTGTTGCTGGGCGGGCCGGGGCTCCCACTGGGACGGCGACCCGCGCGCACGCGCGCGCCTCTCCCGCCCTTCCCGCTGCGCACGCGCGCTCCACGTAGGGCTGTCCGGGCAGTCGGGGACGCGCGGGGCGGCGGCGGCGCGGAAGAAGCCGCCCGCGCCCAGCTCGCGCCTGCGCTCGTGCCCGTGCCCGCGCGCGCTCCAGTGTGGAACAGCCTGGGCAGCGCCCCTGCGGATCGTCTCCAGCGCCAGCGGGCGGATGCGGGGCGCAGGGCTGAGGGGAGCGACATAGCCGCAACCTGGGTTCAGCCCGGCCGCACCCCCGGCCCCGGCTCCGACCCCGCCCGGCGAGAGCCGGCCACCCGTCCTTCCGCGGGGCCATGGCCGAGCGCGGGTGTCCGCTGGAGGCGGTGCCCCTGCCCGCTGAGGTGCGGGAGAGCCTGGCCGAGCTGGAGCTGGAGCTGTCGGAAGGTGAGCACCTCGGCGCCCTGGACCCTGCCCCGCACCCGCGCCGGGCCCTCCGCGGACTCGGGACCCCCGTCTGGTCCCTCATCCCCGGACCCTGTCCCTGGCCCCCGCCAGGCCCACCCCGGACCCGGGACCCCGGACCGGCTTCTCGCGACCGGAAGGGGACCCCAGCCTTTGGGCGCCTGGCGGGTCGCTGCGCTTGGGGTGGCTTGGCCTCAGGCGGGAAGCCGCACGGGAAGGACTGTTCTGTCCGAGCGGTGGTCCCCGCGCAGGGCGGCGCGTCCGCGCCCAGGCAGCCGCTCCGGCTCCAGCCCCGTGTGCCTGGGTTTCCACCCCCGTGAGACAGGTTGTACCGCCGCTTGCCTCGCTCCTAAGCCTGAAATAAGCCTAAAATACCCGGACATGTGCAAAGCACCGAACACTTAGAACGAGGTTGTTAGCCGCTTTTGGGGGGGGTTAAAAATTAAAAAAGTATATTCAATAAGCGGTTGTTTGTTTAAAATAGACTGGGGTTATTCAGCTTCGGAGGCGCGGGTGGTGTTACCGGTCTGTGTACTATCGCTCCCCAAGGCTTGTGTCCCAAACTTGTGTGTGGCTGTCAGGGCACAAAGTAAGCTCTTGGCCAGCATCCGGGGGGGCCCTGTAGCCCCTGAAGAAAAGTATCTAAATGTTTATCTGTTTAAACGTGAAGCAAACTTAAATGCATTTTCAACTTGTAGAATCCATTTTTTCCATAGTCTTATTATTCTTACTTTAAATTTCAGGTTGATATGTTTCGCTAGGGTTGGGGTAGTGGATTCTTACAACTAGCTAATAAATATGCCCTGGACTGTGTTCACTCCTTGAATCTTCACCAGCCTTAGGGAGGTAGGTGCTGTTGCTATCTTTGTTTTACAGGTGATACAACATCTACTTGCAACTGTTTTAATTCAACATCCAAATTTTTATTTTATTTTTATTTTTTGTCTTTTTAGGGCCGCACTTGCAACACACAGAAGTTCCCAGGCTAGGGGTCAAACTAGAGCTGCAGCCGCAGGCCTACGCCACAGCCACAGCCACACCAGATCCAAGCTGCATCTGTGACCTACACCACAGCTCACAGCAACGCTGTATCCCTAACCCACTGAGCAAGGCCAGGGATTGAATCTGCGTCCAAATTTTAAAAAATTTGTGGGTTAAGGATCCAGCGTTGCTGTGGCTGTGGTGTAGGCTGGTGGCTACAGCTCCGATTAGACACCTAGCCTGGGGACCTCCATATGCCACGGGTGCAGACCCAGAAAAGACGAAAAAAGACCGGAAAAAACAACAAAAAAATCCTTTAAAAGAAATAAAATAAATAAAAGTTTTGTGATGTGGCATTTCTTTTTTTTTTTTTAAATGGAAGTGCACTTGGAAATGGGTAGATTTGAGAATTCTTGGTGATTAAATGCTCTTGGAAAATCTGAAGAACTCAAATTAGGAATGGTTCTGACAGGAACTGCTGTCCTGAGTGTGGTTCTTCATCCAGGGAACATCATATAGGTACAGTTTAGGCTTTACACATTTCAAATATGTTTTTTCATATTGCTCCTGATTTCTTCTCCAGTGTATTCATTATTCCCCCAGTTCCTCGTTTTGTGCCTGAGATCTTTCTAAGAGTTGATGGTTAGTTAAGATTGAATCTTTTCCTCAGAGAACTTGATAATTTGTGTGACAGACACATGTAAAGACAAGTCCTTCAACAAAAGAAATGCTTCTCCATGGAGTCTGTTCACACGGGTGTCATTTTAGACGCACACAGAGGATGTTCGGATACGTACAGTGTGTCAGGTTATTTGCAGGTGGATAGGAACCTGGAACCATAGCTTCAGCTGAGGAAGGAGGTGAACACTGTGTTGAAGGGAGAGCAGAGTGCAGTGCAGCCAGGGAGGCGGGAGCCCTGGCTTCGTCCCACCTCCTGCACTGGCCTGACACCTTTCTTTTGGCCCGCATAGGTGAGTGATTACTCGGGCACAGCCACGCTTGGCTCCGGTCCCAGGGTGCTTGCAAACCTTTGGTGCTGGCGGCTTCAGCTTGTCCTGTGGCTCTGGTTGACAGGGCTTCCCCCTTGGACTTGGAGGTGCTTTGCGATAGGAACTTAGGCCTGGGCAGAGTTTTGGCAGCTTCGCATCTGCTAAGTGTCCATGAATCTCCACTGCATTATAACATTTCTGAATCTGCGTTTGGTCAGCTGTAAATGGAGGTGAATGCCAGCCTCGGTTCCCACAGTTGTTGTGAAGATTCAGCTAGTATATGTGAAAGGGTCTTGAAACTGGTATGGTTTTATTTCTGTGATTAAGGAATATGTTATTTAATGAAGCGTAGTCCTAAAGCAGCTGCAGTTAGTGTCATCAGCATTAGCGTTTTTATATGTCCACCAAGTAGAAGTAGGACTTTTTTGCCCTGTGCGCTGTGTGGCTACCTCCCTCTCCCCTACCCCAGCCCCCTTTTGAGAGAAACTTATAAATTAGAATAAAGTAGTGTCAAGATAGCATGCCTTCACAGCACTTGCATTCATTTGTTTTGAGAAGCTGCTTAAAACTTAGAAATGACACTTGACTAAGCAGGTTGGAGGGAAGAGGAAACTTAACCCAGACAAAATGTTGGAGTTCCTGTCATGGATCAGTGGTTAACGAACCTGACTAGCATCCATGAGGTTGCGGGTTTGATCTCTGGCCTCGCTCAATGGGTTAAGGATCCGGCGTTGCCGTGAGCTGCGGTGTAGGTCGCAGATGCAGCTCAGATCCTGCATTACTGTGGCTGTGGTGTAGGCCAGTAGCTGCAGCTCCAGTGTGACCCCTAGCCTGGGAACCTCCATGTGCTGTGGGTGCAGCCCTAAAAAGACAAAAGACAGGAAAAAAAAAAATGCTGCCTCCGTGGAGATGGGTAGTCGGTGATGGAGACCTAGGTGATCTGGAGAGCCTGCATGACCCCGCAGCCCGTGCCCAGCCCTGACTAGTTGGACGTATGCCCCTGCCTTTGTTTATAACCCACAAGTCGCCTTGTTCTCCAGCATTCTCACCGGCTTCTCGTCAGTCATTGTAATTGCAGCTCACCCTCGGGGAGGGTTCTGGCCTTAGCGTGCACTGATTCCCTCCCACAGGGCAGGCTTGCTGACTTTCTAGCATGGGTGACCCAGAGGAGAATAAGGCCCAGCTGTGGGCTCGCTCCCTTTCCTGGCTGTTTTGCCCTTCTTGACCGAGGGGTCCCCACAGGTTAAGATGAGGGTGGTGGATGGAGTTACACAGAACCTCAGTGTTCTTAGATGTCCCCCCAACCGCCACCACCATGAACATTCTAGAAAAATTCACATGTATGGCTCCTCAAAGCATGTCAGAATGTCTGTGGATGAAAATGAGGTTATTGCAGGTGTAAGAGAAATTAATTCCCAGGTGCTTGCGCTTTGCCTGTTGTCATGAAATCCCCTTCAGCACACCTCACAGCTGATTTTGGTTCCGTACCGTATCTTGGGCAGTTGTTGCTGAACTGCGTTAGAAACCTGATGATGGAATAAAAATTTGCCCTTTGCTTTAGTGGCCTGCAGAGGTTTAGAGAGGAAATTCCTACACGACAGATTAAAGTTGTCCCACTCCTGTTTTTTCATCCTGGTTAATAGGTCTGTTCTGTAGCCTTTAACGTTAGTCTGTTTCTTGTTTTTCTGCAGTCTGATAATGCAGGAGCCCCAGCCTGGATGGAGTCAGCCAACAAGGGGGAAAGCTCCGTTTGTGGATGTAGAGGAAAGGACTTCTTTCTCAAAGCCCTATTTCCTCTTTAAGTGACTCGGATTTAAAAAGTTACAACTCTCAGTTTTCAAAATGACAGCCTGACATTGCCTTCCCGTCAGTAAACATTTGCTGTGCTTCCTGGATAGTGTGTGGCATGCCGAAGTTCTCATGTCCAGATTCGTTCATTGGTTCCGAGTCCATCCCGGGTGTTCTCCTACTTTGACCCTTTCCTGATCATCTCTGGTGTGGCTGCCTTCTCAGAATTCTCCTCATGCTCGACCCTTTGTTTGGAGTTCTTACCACTTTTTGTTTTTTGGGTTTGTTATTTATATATATATATTCATTTATTCAGTAATGATTGAACTTGCTGGGTGCTAGGTACTGTTTTGGCTGCCAGTAGTCAGGTTTAGCTTTGTTTCTCTGTTGATCGCAAGGCTTTGCACAATGTTGTGTTAAAATAGTAATGCAGATAGATACATATTGCAGAGAAATGAAACAGTTTAAAGGAAATGTGGGATGGAGTGAGCCTCCCTCCCACCCCTGGCCTCTGATAATCCATTTCTTGTATTTTCTTCTAGAAATATTCTGCCAGTGGTTCCCAGACTGTGGTCCACATACCTCTTGGGGTCCCTAAAACCCTTGCTGGGTGCCTATGAGGGAAAACTATTTTTATAGTAATACTAAGATTTCATTTCATTTCTTTTCTTTTTTTTTTTCTTTTCTTTTTGCTTTTTAGGGCTGTACTCATGGCATGTGGAAGTTCCCAGGCTAGGGGTCGAATTGGAGCTGTAGCTGCTGGCCTGCACCACAGCCACAGCAATGTGGGATCTGAGCCGCATCTGTGACCTACACCACAGCTCACGGCAATGCTGGATCCTTAACCCACTGAGCAAGGCCAGGGATCAAACCTGCATCCTCATGGATCCTAGTTGTGTTTGTTGGCACTGAGCCACTACAGGAACTCCAAGATTTCGTTTCTGTTTTCCCTCTTTGTAATGAGGCTGCAGAAGCGGTGATGGGTGAAACTCCTGGTGCCTTGGCGAGAACTGAGGCAGGGGCCGCAGATGACATGGATGGTCACTGTCTCGCCACTTATGTAAAAACAAAGCTGCTCTGACTTAGACGTAGCCTCCTCACTGAGGCGGTAACAGTTGTCTCTTTTTATCTTTTCAATGATTTTTATTTTTCCGTTAGTGTGGATTCACAGAGTTTTCTTAGGGATCAACCCCAAGTACTTGTCCTAGGCTCTTCGTGAGGAATGGGAAGGGAAGCATGTCTGCCGCACGGAGGTCCAGGGCCTGTTTGAGGAACGGCAGGTGTGCAGTTTAAGCTGTAGATCAAACTGGCCCCTCTTCTTGTGGAATGTGACTTCGACGTGATTTTTCAAGTGGCAGACAATCTGCAGGTATTCGCAGCTGGGTATTTGGTGGACATTTTCTGAGAAGTAAATCAAGAACAACTTTTAGAAATTGTGACCGATGCTAATATTTGTGCTTTCAAGCAAAAATTAAAAAAACTAAAACTTTTATCTGCTCCCATGAGCTTGACAGCTTCCCAGTTCTTAGGGACTTCTTTTGATGGGATCCCCAGCAACGCTAGTAAATGTGAGCTATTGATATTATTTAAATGAAATGTGTCAGCACTTGGAAAATGTGCGTAATTCTGTGAAGCGGTATTTCCCAGATGATCACGTTTCAAATTGGTGCGTGGTAAAGATACACTAATGGACTGCAGCATAACCGTACAGAAAGTTCACCGATAAGGTGTCAGGTTCTACAGTGTAGCTGTTGTTTCAGGAACTACCGCTTGCCTAGTGTTGGTGTGCGGGCAGAGTAAAAGGCCCACAGCGATCTGAAAAGGCGACTGAGCACTCCTCCCTCTTCCAGCCTGTGTGCGTGTGAGGCTGGGTTTGCTTCACAGACCGAGCTGCATGTCCTGCGGCTGATTGAATGCCCAAGCAGAGAGGAAATGCAGTCGTCTTCTCTGAAGCCAGGGGTTGGAGAGGCTGGTACAACAATGCCTGTATTCACTAAATGCTTTGGAAACCTATTCTTTCTCATAGACAGTATTACTTACGTTAGCAGGTAAGTTCATTATAATTTTTTTTTTTTTTTTTGTCTTTTTAGAGCCGAACCCGAGGCATACGGAAGTTCCCAGACCAGGGGTCAGCTTGGAGCTTCAGCTGCCAGCCGGCACCACAGCCACAGCAACGCCAGATCCAACCTGCACCTGCGACCTCCAGCACAGCTCACGGCAGTGTGGGACCCCAGTGCGTGAACCCGCATCCTCATGGATGTTAGTTGGGTTTGTTACTGCTAACAAGGGAAATTCCTGTTATTTTTTAGTTAAATATTTAAAAAATTTCATTGTTTAAAGAAACTTCTGATATGGTGAACACTGATAGCTCACAAACAGAAGCCCTTTGGGGTCCTCAGTAATTTTCAGGAGTGTGAAGTGTTCTTGAGACCGACGCCTTTGAGGACTCTGGACTTTGTAACACTAATAGCTTTTAAGGAAATACCTGGATGTCATCATGTATTTCTTTTATTTTTTTAATTTTTTAATTTTTGTCTTTTTTTTTTTTTTGCCTTTTCTAGGGCCGCTCCTGCGGCATATGGAGGTTCCCAGGCTAGGGGTCTAATTGGAGCTGTAGCCGCCGGCCTACACCACAGCCACACAGCAACGTGGGATCTGAGCCGCTTCTGCAACCTACACCACAGCTTACGGCAACGTGGGGTCCTTAAACCACTGAGCAAGGCCAGTGATCGAACCCGCAACCTCATGGTTCCTAGTCGGATTCGTTAACCACTGAGCCACGACGGGAACTCCCTCTTTTATTTTTTATAGTATTTTTTAAGCTGTTGTCTGGCATAAGATGATTTCTGTTTATATTTGTAAGGACAATCAGATGTTTCAATTTATAAAACATATGTTTGAAATCTTTAAAAATTATGCTTACTGACTAGCTGCTTATATGTCTAGCCCACTTTATGCAAAATCCATTATTCATGATTCAGGTATATTCCCTTTAGAATTTTTTTTTCTGGGAGCTCCCGTTGCGGCTCAATGGTAACGAACCTGACTAGTAACCATGAAGATGTGTGTTCAATCCCTGGCCTCGCTCAGTGGGTTAAGGATACGGCGTTGATGTGAGCTGTGGTGCAGTTCGAGGGCGTGTCTTGGATCTGGCGTTGCTGTGGCTGATGCATAGGCTGGCAGCAGTAGCTCTGATTTGACCCCTAGCCTGGGAACTTCCATATCCAGCACCTGCAGCCCTTTAAAAAAATTTTTTCTTTCTATAGAAAATCATTCGAATACAGTTGTCTCTTTAAATAATTTTGATTTATAAGTTTTAGAAGAATATCTGTACCAGGATTTCCATTTTAATATCCTGAAATCTTGCACAAGCTGTTCATTACCAACTTTCTGTACCTGTTGAGTTCCTGCCTTAGTTTTAAGGCTTAAGTTTAAGCATCACTTTATCTTTGAAGCTCTGCCTTCCTCTAAGAACAGCCCCCCCCCCAACTCTGCTTCAAGTTAGGTGCCTGCTGTTTTCGTCCCTTCAGCACTTACTGTATCACTTGTACAGGATTGTTCCAGTTTTACATTCGTCTTGTGCTTGGCTTTTCTTTGCCGCTTCACAGAGAGCACTTCTGGAGGAAGCTTTGGTTTGTTCATTTTCGTGTCTTTAGCACCTAGCACATGCTAGGTGTTTCACTGAATGTTTGTCGAATTAACGGAAGAGTGAAAATGCACATGGTGTTTATTCTCAGTGTCAAATCACGAGTCCTCCATAATGGGTTGAATACTAAGCTTTTAGGTAATAGTTTTTCAGCTTCAGTGAAGCCGTCAGAACTGACCTGAGCCTCAGGGAGCAGCTGAATCAGGCTGTGAGATTGTGGCTCTGAGCTACGAGGAAGAGAAGAAAATGAGACGAGTGTGCCTTGGAGTCCTCCCGAGCTGGAGAGGCCCCACTGGTGCGGAGCTCAGAGTCAAGTCTAATCTGCCCCCCCGCCGCCTCCCCCCGTGACCAGGACCCAACTGTGGCCTCACCTGCTGGACTCTGGGTCCACACTGACTTCACACAGAGGCCACGACTCCTGCTGCAGGAGTGTGCATTCCTGGGAGGCGGTGACTCCGGACAGGGACTTTGGCTCAAGGACCCCACACTGGCCTGAAACTTTCTTGGAGCTGCCAGGCGTCTAGGACTTTTCCTGCCCGACCTGCCTGCCTTCCTTCTTCCTTCCACAGGGACCCACCTGCGGTCACGTCGGACAGCTCTCCAGCCTCCTCTCTGACCCCGTTTTCCCGCACACATCTCTTGCACGTCCCGTCCTGTCGTGACATCTGCTTCGTGGAGGACCTGAACTGCCGCACAGGGTCACTGGTTTATGTTTTTCATGTTTCATTAAAGTGCAGCTGATTTACAGTGTTATGCCAGCTTCTGCTGTGCAGCGTACTGACTCATTCGCACACACACATGTCCTTGTTTTAAACATTATTTTCCGTCATGGTCTATCCCAGGAGATCCAGTTTAGTTCCTTGAGCTGTGTAGTAGGTCCTTGCTGTCTGTCTGCTTTAAATGTCATAGTTTGCATCTGTTAACCCCAAACTCCCCGTGCCTGCCACTCTCTCCTCCCTTCCCCTTGGCAGCCACAGGTCTCTCCTCCACGTGTGTTCTCCATGTCTGTGAGTCTGTCAGGGTCACCAGGTAGACCCACGTTGGGAAGCCTGGTGTATCTGGCGCTTTGGGTTTTATTGTCAGTGTCCCTTATTGGCAGTCTGCTCCTCGAGATTGTACCTGGTCCAGAGTTGTGGTCAGTGTGGACTGGACTGAGCTGTTCGCTTGTCTCTGGACCCTCTTGCCTATGGCTGGCTCTGGCTTCGCTGTTTCCTGGGACACTTTGTGAGAGCGGGGCCAGGCCCGCCTTGGGCTCCTCCGTGTCCCAGGCGCCAGAGCCAGCGGTGGTGCCGTCCGTGTCCATTGGCCTCTTACACTTCCAGGATCTGTCGTGAAGAAAGGCACCGTCTGTCCTCCGTGTGCTTTCTGTTAACAGAGGAAGGGAGGTTGGGACGGGGGAGGTGACCTTAAACGGGGGGTCAGAAAATACCTTCGCGCAGGCCAGTCGAGTGGCGGGCGGCAGGAGCCCTCCGTGGGCTGGGGAGAGAGCCTCCGCGCAGATGGCGTAGCTGGGCCGCGGCCGCCGTGGAACGAGCCTGGCACGCCCAGGGCCGGGGTGGCGGCGCGAGAGGTGGGAGACAGGCCCGCGCGAGGGTCCTCGGCTCCTCTGCTCCTCTTGTGCGTGTGATGAGGAGCCCCCGGGGCTCTTACTGCTTTGACCACTGACGTCCTTCGAGACTCCCTGGTTGCCGTGTCGGGAGGGGCTGGACGCAGCAGGCGCGCCCGGGGACCAGGTGGGAGGCAGGCGCTGCTGGGTGAGAAATGCAGTGGGACCCGGGGCAGCAGCAGCTGTGGCGAGAGGTGGATTCCGAAGGGGCCCAGGGGCGTTTGCCGGCGGCCCGGATGCCTTGCGAGGAGGACAGCCAGGAGGTGAGAATGGAGTCCCAGGACTTGGCTTGCGGTGCCGCCCGACCGCTGTTGAGACGGGAGGAGAAGGGGGTGCTTGGGCCCGAGGGGGGCTCGGCCGTCTGTTCACTGGCCGTCGTGGAAGACCTCGCCCGTGCCGCTGGCCGCCGCGTGGGGAGGCCGCGTGCGGAGGGGCCGCGGGGGTGTCTCCTCTCACAGACCCGCGTTCCGACTGGGGGAGCGGACGAGAGTGTGCAAACGGAGAGGGGCCCTGGAGAGAAACGGCAGGAGGGACGCCGAGCGCCTGCTCGTGCGTTGGGGATGGGAGGCCGCAGCTGCCCTGGGCTGGCCGGGAGGCTCCTTGGGGAGAGCCCGGGTTTCTGGGAGGCTGGCCGGGGCCGCTCTGCAGCGGGAGAGCCCCAGGGCAGGCAAGGGCTGCCAGGGTGGCGCGGGGGGCACAGGGAACAGGGGCAGCCATCCCTCAGGGCCCCGTGTCTCCCTGGCGTCGGGGTCGTTTGGGGGGAGGGCGCCGTGGAGGAGGGCTGCCGCCTGACGGGTGCCTCGTGCAGGGTCTCTGTCCCCGTGATGAGGCGGGGGAGCAGCTGGAGGCTGGGGGCCGGGGGCCAGGGGGACGCACCAGCCCGTCGGCTCCATTGTTTCCCTGTCAGGCCGGCTGCCGGGGCTTCTCTCCCTGGACGCCTGCTGGGCCGCCTCTCCCGGTGACAGAGCCGTGGGCGCGGGTGGCGGCGGGTCGGCGCCAGGCAGCCTCCGTGGGTGGTTTCCTTCCCGGGCCTCCGCTGACCTCCAGTCTCCCCAAGTGAGGCGAAGGTGCGTTCGGAACTGAGACTTTGGGAGGAGAGCCGGGGCGGGGGGTCTTTGTGCAGCAAGAGCTGGGGGTGGGGGTGGGGGGTCCCCAGCTCTGCCGGCACCAGTCACCGGCGTCCTCCCGGGGTCAGCGGATGGGGTACTGCTGTGGCCCTGCCGCCGAGATGGGCCTGCGATGCGTCCTTTCCCTGAAAAGTGCTAAAGGCTTCTCGTTTTGAACTGTCCTCCTCTCACCGCGACGGGTTTGACGTCAGGGTTTCGTGCGGGTGGTCGCCTGCCTTTGGTGCGTGTTCGCCTTTACCCGTGAGCTTTCCCATCTTGTAATTTCCTTGTGTTCAGTTATGGCCTTTCTTTTCCGCTTAGAGAAGTTCCTCCAGCTTTTGTTGTAAATCTGGTTTGGTGGTGGTGAATTCTTTCAGCTTTTTGAAGACTTGTAATTTTGAAAACACGTTTTTATTTCATCTTTTAGCGTGTTCTTTGCTCGAGATGATATGTAGTATTTATTTAACATAAAAATGAACTCACACGAGGCATTTGATCACTCTGCTGTGGCACAGCTGAGGAGGGGGACGGAAGGAGGGTGACACCGATGGGAAACATGCGTTATTCTGCTCTGCTGGCCAGTCCTTAAAGCAGACTCTGTAGCATCTCGTTTGCAGTGAGCTTGCCTCCGAGTGAGACTTGACATAATCCTTGCGGATAAGTCTTCATGCCCTTAAATTATCTAACATTCCTGGTGTTGTACTTGTGTATTAAACAACCAGGGAATTACATGCTGTTTAGCAAAGAAAACCCTCTGTGGTCAGGGAAGGAAATGCCTGCAGGTCGTCCCTCTCCGTCTGTTGAAGACTCTTGGAGTGATGTGCCCAGGGGCTCCCTTCTCACACAGGAGCTGAATGGCCTGTGTTCCTGAGTGTTCCCGGATCCTTGGGGCAGCGCCTCAGGTGTTCGTGGGGGACAGTGATCATGCAGGGGTCTGCTCAGACTGGGCTTTGTGTTGTTCACCTTTGATGAAAGAATAGAAAGCCTGTTCCTTGGGTCTACACTGACTACTCAAGATTTAAGGTTACCGTTTTGGAAGTTGAGAGAGAACTTTTGTTCCCTTTCGGATCACAGACCTTTTTTTCTGTAGGGTCTTTGGTCAAGAGCCTTTACGCTGAGTATCTGAAACGTCAAAGGGCCTGTCTTGTGCCTGTCATGGCACGAGAGCCTGTCATGGTAAGTTCTCCCATCACTCATGAGTTTGTGTCCTTAGATTATCTCTGAAGATAAAGGAGGCTGAGGGTTACTTTTCAGGCAGCAACTAAGAAACACTAAAATTAAGATCATTTTGAAATGAAGGTTACAGAAATATATATATATATATATATTTTTTTTTTTTTCTTTTTGTCTTTTCTAGGGCTGCACCCACGGCACATGGAGGTTCCCAGGCTAGGGGTCCAGTCGGAGCTATAGCTGCCGGCCTGCACCACAGCCACAGCAACGCAGGATCCGAGCCGCGTCTGCGACCTACACCGCAGCTCATGGCAACACCAGATCTTTAACCCGTTGAGCAAGGCCAGGGATCGAACCTGCAACCTTGTGGTTCCTAGTCGGATTCATTAACCACTGAGCCATGATGGGAACGCCGAAAGTTACAGAAATATTATGGAACTAGAGATTCCAACCTCACCATGAGATAATCTTGCTGTCATGGACTGAATTGTGTCCCCCCGAATCCCTGTGTTGAAGCCCCAAACTCCATTATGACTGTAGTCCTTTAAGGAGGTGACTGAGGTTAAATGAGGTCGCATGGGTGGGGTCCCTATCCAGTAGGACTGGTGTCCTTCTGAGAGGGAGACCCCAGGAGTGCACCCACACAGAGAAAGGACCACGTGAGGACCCGGGCGGCGGTCGTGTGCATGGAGGGCGAAGGCCACAGGTGGGACCATGCGCCCTGCAACACCTGGACCTCAGACATCCAAGCTCCAGGACTGCGGTGAAGTCCACGTCTGTTTCGACCAGCCAGCCTGTGGCATTTTGTCACAGCTGCCCAACTAGGCCGAGACCCTCAGTGCATCATCCTGTCTTTCGACACCCTTCAACAGACTGAATAAAAGGGCTCCGAACTAGTGGGGCTGAAACACACATAAACAGTGGCAGTATCGTGAGGTATGTGCAGGACGCAGTCAGCTCAAAAGGGGAGCGGCCTCAGGACTGGGCAAGCAGGGCCAGTCGAGGAAACGAGGTTTCATCCAGCTTTGTTTTGAAAGCATGTGTGAGGAGGGTGGAGTAGAACAAGAAGGAATGTGCTAGACCAAGGGAGATCTTCCAGGGCTGAGTGGGTGGGTCTCAGGCGTCCCCAGGCAGGTGGGTGAGGGCAGGTTAGGAGGGGCAGGGCCAGCTCTGCGGAGGATTTGTGCATCCCAGCAAGGAGTTTGGACTGGACTCTGGAGTCTAGACCAGTGTCGGAACAAATGCAGATGCCTCCTACAGCCAGGTGGGTGTTGTGGCTGTGAGGGCACAGGAACAGGGGAACTTTCTGTGGTAGGAGAAATATTTTGTGCTGTTCGATATGGTAGCCACCAGCCATGGGTGGCTTATTCATTTGAAAGGTGGCTAGTGGGACTAGGGAACTAAACAGTCATTTAGTTTACTTTTAATTAGTGAAAATGTAAGTGGCCATATGCGGCTAATGGCTGTTGTGGGACAGCACAGCAGAAGGTATGCTCTGCTTAAAGGCACTCTTTTTGAAAAAGAGCCGTGCCATCAGCGTATCCTTATGCAGTTTTCTATCCCAGCTGTTGACATCGGGGAGGAGATCAAGAACCCGCAAATTGTTGAAAACAGAGATGGCCAACTTCATGTTTTTTTAAAAAGGGCTAAGAGGGTGGTTATTCTTGGGTGCTTTATTTTAAGCAGGTCTTCCTTAAAAACTAATGGAGCTAGCAAGGTTTTTTAAGGTATTAAGCAGCAGTAGGAATATTCCTGTGTGATGTCTGTCTGTCTCTCTCTGATTTAGAATGATTTTTCCGGCAGCATGTAGAGAGTCGTCTGAGTGACTGTGGCATTGAGAGCAGAAAATTAGGTTGTGAAAGAACCCACCGGGGTGAGACCGTGATGGCCTGGTCGGGGACGGAGCCAGTGGGCGGGGAGGATGCTCTGAAACAGACGCCGCAGGCCATGCCGTGTGGAGCTGGCCCCCAGGAGGACGCTCCAGTTCCTGAAATGAGCGGCTGGGACGTGATGGGCTGTTCGCGCAGGTGTGGAACACGCAAGGATGCGTCTGCTTCATGCCTGCTGAGTGTGAGGCATCTCTAGGGGTCTGCGTGATGGTGTCCAGGGAGCCTTGGGTGTGTAGGACGAGCGCTTTCTGGAAAGGGCTGGTCTCAAAGCAGAAACTGGGAAGTCAGTGGCTAAATCGTAATCGAAGCGTCTGTCCTTACCCTGTGCGGTCTGCGTGATGGTGTCCAGGGAGCCTTGGGTGTGTAGGACGAGCGCTTTCTGGAAAGGGCTGGTCTCAAAGCAGAAACTGGGAAGTCAGTGGCACCGAAATCGTAATCGAAGCGTCTGTCCTTGCCCTGTGCGGAAACCTGGGTAACGCAAAGGATGCCTAGGACCAACCCTTGAGGAACCCACACCCAAAAGGGAAAGGCAAAAGAAGGAGACCACGGGAAGACTCAAGAGGGCACAGCAAGAGCGCAAGCAGGGGTGCGGGCGTCTGTGCAGCCGAGGCAGGAGAGGGTTTCAAGACAAGGAGCATTCATTTGTGGGTCTGGAGGATTTTCTAGGTCAGTGGTCACAGCCAAATCATCAGGTACAGATGACTCCCTTCCCCAGATCTCGTTGCAGTGGTAGCAGTTTTGAAAATTGAAAAGCATTTCACAGCAGTCTAGGTTCTGGAAGGTCAGAAAGGTGGATTTGCACAGTGAGCGCTGTCTGGGCGGAGAAGCCAAGAACGAGGCAGATGAGGAGCCGAGCTGGGGGAGTGGGAGTGGTGGTGAGGATAGGGTGTCGTTTCCAGTGGCCAGGCCACTCCCTTGGGAGGAAGGGTGCTCGGAGGGCAGGCTCACCTCTGCCCAACAGAGCGGCTTCTTACTCACACTCCTCACAAGAGTTGGTTCCAGTGGGAGCTGTGCAGCTGAAACGTTGGGAAACACGGGAGGGGATGTTGACGTTCCCCTTTCAGCTCCGAGAGTGTTCTAAGTTCTGGTCATGAGCCTCCAATATGAATCACACTATAGTGTGGTTTCATCTCACCAGCTGGTGTTCAAAAGCATTCTTGCATTGAATATGGAAAAGAATATATACGCGTAGATAAAAGGCTGACTCACTTTGCTGTACTCCAGAAACTAACACAGCATTATAAATAAACTGTACTTCAATTTAAAAAAAAAGGAAAGCAATAAGTTTAATACCTAAATGATTAAAATTAAACAGAAGGAAAGATGGAGTGTTGGGGAATATATGGGATAAAGGGACTTCTCAGGTTCTGCTGCATAAACCACAATGGAAAACTGCTAGCATCACTGTAGCGGATCATGTGAATACTGTGTGATCCAGCTATTCCACTTCTAAGCGTATACTTAGCAGAAGTGCATTCGTATATTAAAACCAAAGTGCTAGAATATTCATAGAGGGAATACCTGAATGTTCATGATAGCTCCAAACTAGAAATGACCCAGTGCTCATCAGTAATGGATACATGGTTCTGTCTTTATAGTAAAAACATTCTTTCATTAAATGTCTGTGTTTTTTAAAAGGTTTATAATTTATTTACACATTTATGTGCAGTATTGTAGTTCAAGACTGATACCTCTGTCTCAGGAATGAACACATCTAGCCAGCAGAAAATCAGTAAGGACATAGTTGAGCTAACCACTTCCATGAGTCATCATCATCTATAGACTGCTTTGCCCGACCGCAGGAGAGTGGAGTTCTCCTCTCTGCCCGACCGCAGCAGAGTGGAGTTCTCCTACCTGCCCGACCGCAGGAGAGTGGAGTTCTCCTACCTGCCCGACCGCAGCAGAGTGGAGTTCTCTTTGCCCGACTACAGGAGACTGGAGTTCTCCTCTCTGCCCGACCGCAGCAGAGTGGAGTTCTCCTCTCTGCCCGACCGCAGGAGACTGGAGTTCTCTTTGCCCGACTGCAGCAGAGTGGAGTTCTTCTCAAGCGCACTGGAAGCATATCTGACATTGAATCATGTGTATACCTGAAACTAATATAATGTTATATGTCCAGTGTGTTTCAATCAAAAGAAGATCAATAATCTAAGTTTCTACCCTAGGAAACTAGAAAAAGAAGACAAATCCAAAGTAAGTAGAATAAAGTAATAAGAATTAGACCAGAAATCCATGAAATTGATACGTCTGGCCAAGGGTTTATCAATTTTGTTGATCTTTTCAAAGAACCAGCTTTTAGTTTCCTTGTTCTTTTCTGTGGTTTTCTTCATTTCTATTTCATTGATTTCTGCTCTGATCTTATGATTTCTTTCCTTCTACTAACTTTAGGTCTTATCTGTTCTTCCAGAAATCCATGAAATTGAAAACAAGATTCAATAGAGAAAATCAGTGAATCCAGAAGTTTTTTGAAAAGATCAATAAAATTCATAAGCTTCCACCTAGTCAGGCTAACGAAGAAGGAGAGAGGACATACATTACTAATACCAGAAACAAAAGAGGGGAAATCATACTTTTGGACGTTAAAAGAATAACAAAGGAATACTATGAGTGACACTGTGCCACCAAACCTGATAACCTAGATGAAATCAATTCCATAAAAGACACATTTGCCAAAACTCACACCAGAAGTAGATGATCTGAATAGGCCTATAGCTCATAAAGAAATTGAGTCAATAATTAATTACCTTCCAAAACATAAGAGCTCTGGACAGATGGGTTCAAGGGTGAATTCTACCAGGCATTTAAGGAGGAAATGATTCTGGTTCTCTATAGTCTCTTTCATAGGATGGAAACAGGACATGCCTCCCAACTCCTGTTAGTTTTGCATTACCCTTATACCAAAATAAGACAAAGACATTACAAGAAAAGAAGACTGTAGACTGGTATCTCTAATGAAAATAGATGTAAAAATCCTCAACAAAATATTAGCAAATTGAATCCAATGATCTATTAAAAGAATTACATGTTATGGTCAAGCAGGATATATTCCAGGTCTGCAAGGCTGGTTGAGTGTTCAAAAATAAATTAATAGAATACATCACATCAACAGGCTAAAAAAAAAAAAAATCAGGAGTTCCTGTGGTGGCGCAGTGGTTAACGAATCCAACTAGGAACCATGAGGTTGTGGGTTCGGTCCCTGCCCTTGCTCAGTGGGTTAAGGATCCGGCGTTGCCGTGAGCTGTGGTGTAGGTTGCAGACGCGGCTCGGATCCTGCGTTGCTGTGGCTCTGGCATAGGCCAGTGGCTACCTCTCCGATTCGACCCCTAGCCTGGGAACCTCCATATGCCGCAGGAATGGCCCAAGAAATAGCAAAAAAAAAAAAAAACAAAAAAAAACAAACACATGATCATATCAATAGATGGAGAAAAAGCACTTGACAAAATTCAACACCCACTTATGATAAAAAAACCCTCCAATAAAGTAGGAATAATAGGGGAACTTTCTCAGTTTGATAAAGAATATCGATCCCAGAACCCCACAGCTAACATCATTCTTACGATGAGAAACTCAAGCTTCCACAGTGAGATCAGATGGGGGAGCAACGTCTCCTCATCACTTTTTTTCAACATTGTCCTGGAAGTTTTAGCTAATGCAATAAGACAAGAAGAGTAAGCGAAGGTTATATAGATTGGGAAGGAAAGAAATTAAACTCTGTAAATAACATGATCATCCATGTAGAAAACCCAAAATAAAGCAAACAAAAACCTGGAACTAATAAGCAATTATAGCAAGATTACAGGACACAAAGTTAAAGTTAATTATTTCCCTATATACCATCAATGAACATGTGGCATTTGAAATTAAAACACAATACTGACCAATGGGCCTAATCAAATTTACAAGCTTTTGCACAGCAAAGGAAACCATAAAAAAGAGGACAACCTATGGAATGGGAGAAGATTTTTTTCAAATGATGCAATTGACAAGGGCTTAATCTCTAAAATACACAAACAACTTCTACAACTCAACAGTTATATCAACGACTCTTTTGATATAACACCAAAGGCATGATCCATGAAAGAAATAATTGATAAGCCGGACTTCATTAAAAGTAAAACTTCTGCTCTGCGAAAGACAGTGTCAAGAGGATGAGAAGACAAGCCACTAACTGGAGAAAAGTTTTTGCAAAAGGCACATCTGATAAAGGGCTGTTACCTAGAGTATACAAAGAACACTTAAAACTCAACAATAAGAAAGCAAGTAACTTGACTTAAAAATAGGCCAAAGACCTTAACAGACATACAGATGGCAAATAGGCCTATGAAAAAGATGGCGCATTCTTTGTCATCACGGAAATGCAAGTCAAAACAAGATACTGTTAACTCACTTATTAGAATGCCCCAGGTTTAGAACACTGACAACTCCCAATTCCGCTGAGGATGTGGGGCAGCAGGGGCACGTTCACGGCTGGTGGGAACGCAGAGTGGCGTAGTTGCTTTGGAACATTGTCCGCTGGCGTCTTACAAAATTAGACGTGCTCGTACCGTATGATCCAACAGTCACGCTCCTGGGTATCTACCCAAAGGAATTGAAAACATAGGTCCACACAAAACCCTGGGCATGGATGTCTTCAGGGGCTTTAATTCATCATGACTCAGGCTCGGGAGCAGGTAAAACGGATGTCCTTCAGGGGTTGATAAATAAACCGGTTCATCCAGACAACGGACTTTATTCAGCAGTAAGAAGAAATGGATTATCAAGAGGAGTGCGTGTTGCTACGTAAAAGAAATCGAGCTGAAAAGGCTATTTCCTCCAACTATGCTGAACAACTATGGAGGTAGCCAAAAGAGTAGTGGTTGCCAGGGGTTCACGGTATGGAGAGAGGGATGTCTAGTCAGAGCACAGATGGTTTTAGGGCAGTGAAGGACGCTGTATGATTTCCTGCTGATGTGTCCTTACTTATTTGTCCAAACCCATGGAATGTATGTATGACAGCAAGAGTGAACCATCTGCACTTTGGGTGATTATGATGTGTCAGTGTAGTTTTATCATTTGCAACAAACGTACCACTCTGGTGGGGGTGCCAGTAATGGAGACTGTGCTTGTTGGAACTCTCCGCCCGGGTTTTGCTTGTGAGCCTTAAACTGCTCTAAAGCAAAGAAAAGCATAAGAGGGAAGGAAAAAAAAAAAAAAAAAAAAAAAACCAAGGGAAAAAAAAAAAAACAGCAAGCAAAACCAACATTCTGAAAAACAAATCTGCAAGCCCAGATGAGTTCACCGACAAATTTTATCAACTTTTTAAAAAAGAAGTAACACCAATTTTATATAGTCTCCCATGTATTTTAAAACTTAATTTTGGAATAATTTTAATCTCATAAGAAGTTTCAAAAATAGTACATAGAATTCATTCCATTTCCTACAGCACCATATAATCATAGTGCATTATCAAACCACCTTCCATATAAATTACAAAAGATTATTGTGAGCAGAAATTTAACGAGTTCAGGGAGCTCCTGTTGTGGTTCAGCGCTTCGTGACCTTGAGCTCTAAAACACATGTCCTTCAGACGCAGCTTGGATCTGGCGTTGCTGTGGCTGTGGCGTAGGCCAGCAGCTGCACTCCAGCTCGACCCCTAGCCTGGGAACTTCCATGTGCTGTAGGTGCAGTCCTTAAAAAAAATTTAACAAGTTCAAAAGTGTATGAAGTAAAAAATGAAATCTGTCTAACACCCGCCCCAAGCCAAATAAATCACTTTCTAGGGTTAACCACTACTAATAATTTGTTGGGGGAGTTCCCATTGTGGCACAGTGGAAAAGAATCCGACTAGGAACTGTGAAGTTGCGGGTTCGATCCCTGGCCTTGCTCAGTGGGTTAAGGATCTGGCATTGCTGTGAGCTGTGGTGTACGTCATAGAGGCAGCTCAGATCTGGTATTGCTGTGGCTGTGGCGTAGGCCAGCAGCTGCAGCTCTGATTCGACCCCTGGCCTGGGAACCTCCATATGCCATGGATATAGCCCTAAAAAGCCAAAAAAAAAAAATTTGTTGGGTATCACTCTAGACACTTTCTGCACAGGCAGAAATATGCTTACATGTGTGTAAATCGAGTCTAATTTGTTGTACCAGAATTATGTCGTTTTGAATAAACATGTGTAAGTGATGCCCACCCCCAGGCCCCTCAAGTGCCAGGGTGTTTTAGGGCCGACAGAGTTCTGCAGTAATGACGTGGCGGCGTTTCCCTTCGTCCTCCTTGTTTTCCCGTTATTTGCTGGTACGTGAGACGTGCACTGCCGTCCTTGTCCCGGGACCCTGAGGAGGTGTGAGGTGCCTTTGCGTAGGTTTTCAGAAATTGTGTTGCTGGGTTAGAGGCTTGAGGATATCATTTGGGGTTTGGCATTTGTAATCCTAAGTGAGTTTGGTTGGTAGCTCTGGCGGTCAACCTCAGCCACACATTGTACCGCCGCCTGGAGGGCTAGTGAGAGCAGCTGCCCACAGGCCGCCAGCATGGCCAGAGATGTTTCCAGAATTGCCCAGGGCCTGGCGCAGAGCCAGGGTAGACCTCCACCGTGTCTGGGATCCCCTCTGGCTGGCGGTCGGGGTTACCCCGGTTATGTGCCGGTTGTGTGCCGTGGATTGGTGAGCGTGCTCTACTGTTTGTCTCTTTGGTGTTCCCTGAACTTGGGGTCAGAAGTCTTGGATGCGAGTCCCTTTGTTAGCGCTTTGGTTTTGGCCTGGAGTCTGTTTTGGCTTCCACTTTGCTCTCTGTGCCTGGAAGCTTTCCATTTGGTTCAGAAGGCCTTCAGGATATCATGAGCACCAAGGAGGGTTACTGCATTTCCTTTCTGAAAACCCTGGTGCCTTCACCATGTAAACGTTCATTTGAAATGGGAACGTGAGACGAAACTACTTCTAGGAAATGAGCACTTAATTTTCAAGTATCAAAATCAAATGCTCAGAGTTCCCGTCATGGCTCAGTGGTTAACGAATCCGACTAGGAACCATGAGGTTGCGGGTTTGATCCCTGGCCTCACTTAGTGGGTTAAGGATCCAGCGTTGCCGTGAGCTGTGGTGTAGGTTGCAGACATGGCTCGGATCTGGCGTGTCTGTGGCTGTGGTGCAGGCCTGCAGCTGTAGCTCCAATTCTACCCCTAGCCTGGGAACCTCCATATGCTGAGGGTGCTACCCTAAAAAGACATAAATAAATAAAGTTGTTTACAAATTGAAACTCAGTGAGCAAGATCATACAATTCCATCCTGGATCCCATGTGGTCTGTGAGTGTTCAGCGGGTGTAAGATGAGGCCGATGCAGCCCAAGGTCCACTGCAGTCAGCAGAGGCAGGGTTGGGGTCACTGCATCCACGTGGGGTGATGCTCAAAGTGAAGGGCTTCGCAGGAAAAGTTGGCAGTAGAGCGAGGTTTATTACGTAATGTCGGGTAAAGTAAGAATACACAGACGCAGAGCGACACACACGCTGCAGAACCTCCTCAGACCCAGAGACCGTGCCGTAGAGCGTCGCCCTGAGGAGCTGGTGCTGGAGTGGCGTGGGGACGAGGAGTACATCCCAGGATGAGGGCAGCCGGCTCTCTGGGGAGGGGCCTGGCTGGTGAGCGGGTCAGAGCAGAGGCTCTAAGCCGAGGGCGGACGGAGCAGGACCTGGAAGCCCCCAGGCTCCTCTTCTGTAGGAGGCACATCACCGTCTACCCAGAGGCTTTCGGTGAAGCGTGGTCTGGATGCCAGACACTCAGAAGTATTGGTCTTTGGACAACAAATCAGAGTTTATCTGCAGGAAACCCTTGGTGAAACCCTCGGTAAGTGCTGGCAGCCCGTGCCGTCTCATTCCCAGCTCACTGCTTTGCTTGCTTGTTTGCAGCAGGTGGGTGGCAGGGAAAGAGGAGCAGGGGAGGGGGGGTCCCAGGAGGGCTTGCAAAACACTGAAAGCTTTCTGTTGAAGACACTTCACCCAAAGAACAAGATACCAGCGGAAACTGTAATATATATTTCTACAAAATAAAGTCTCCAAAACGTCCCAGAGCCACCCCGAGTTGTCCAGGAAACCAGCTCTTGCTTACACTGAGAAGCGTTTCCCTGCAGACATGTTTCCTGCCTTGTTCCTGGGTGGGTTAACGCATTTTCAGGTTGTTCTTCTTTACAACATTTTAGCAGAACAGCAGTCCTGTCCCCGTGCCCTGGCCAGGGACACCCCTCGGCCTGCGAGGGCTGGTTTCCTGCAGGCCCTTAGAGCAGTACTTCCACAGCCAGCACAGAGGCACTTGAGGATCTTGGTAAAATGCAGATTTGGGGAGTTCCCTTCGTGGCCCAGCGGTTGGCAGACCCGACTAGGGTCCATGAGGTTGCGGGTTCGATCCCTGGCCTTGCTCAATGGGTTAAGGATCTGGCGTTGCTGTGAGCTGTGGTGTAGGTCACAGACAAGGCTCTGATCCTGCGTTGCTGTGGCTCTGGTTTAGGCCAGTGGCTGTAGCTCTTTCAACCCCTGGCCTGGGACCCTCCATATGCTGTGAGTGCAGCCCTAAAAAAGTAAAAAAAAAAAAAAAAAAAAAAATGCAGTCTTGGATTCTGTCCATCTGGGGTGTGGCCGCAGAGTCTGCAATTCCGACGTGCTCGTAGGGGATGCCTGTCAGTTTTCAAAACTGAAGTGTTATTCGTAGAAAGTAGGAGTCACCCTTTCTGGTGTGTGGTTCTGTGAATTCGTGACATGCATGCAATTGTGGCACCACCACCGCAATCAAAATGTGGAATCATTTCCTCTGCCTCCAAAATTCTTCTGCCCCTTTGTGGTCCGTGTTCCTTCTACCCTGTCGCCGGCAACCACTGTGCTTCCTGTCCCTGTGGTCATACCTGTCCCAGGAGGTTGTGCAAATGGGATAATTCAGTGTGTAGCCTTTTAAGCCTGGCTCCTTTCACTTAGCAGTATTGGGTGAGGTCTTTCCAGACGGCTGTGTTTATCCGTCATGTGTTCCCTTTTGCTGCTGAGGAGCATTCCGTTGTGTGGGCACATCATGCTTTGTTTACCCAGTCATCAGGTGAAGGACGTAAATGTTTCCAGACTTTCCATTAGGAATGAAAATTTGGAACTTTAGAAGAAATGTAATTCTATTTTTTCATTGTTGTTTTAGGTGACATCACTCAAAAGGGATATGAAAAGAAGAGGGCAAAGCTGCTTGCACGTTATGCACCACTCATTCAAGGTAAGGTCAATACACATCTCATGACACTGATTTAAAATTGATTTTGGTTTCACGTTGGTTTGTTTTGTATTCTATTAGGAAGAGCTGGGCAAATAATGTGTCTACTCCTGAACTGTGAAGTCCAAAGACAGACATTATAATGTGTAGCTCCGGTTTGGTACAAGCGTCATTCCCAAATAGGTATAATTTCCTTTTGTGGCCACAGATCATGATTATTTTTATGGTGATTTTTAACAAGGGGCATTTCCTTTCTTAGGTTTGGAACAAATATTACAAGGATATCAGTTCTTCCCACCTTAGGCTGATGTTTAGAGTCAGCCCATCAATGTTTCAACAGAGATTTTGGGAGTGGAATCTAATAAGCTAATTTAAAATTTTATAGACAAGTTTAAAGGGATTCAAAACATGATAAAATAGAACAAGGTGGGAGGATTTGCCAACTAGGCTATGAAGAGTTGACATCCGCTGTCGTCATTAAGACAGCCTGGTTCGGCACAAGGGTAGACAGCTGGGTTGGCCGAGCAGAACATGGAGCCCAGACAGACACGTACCTCTGTGGACACCTGGCTTTTGGTGGGTGGGTGTCACAGGTCACGGTGCTGGCACAGTTCCTTATCCATGTGTGAGACACATGACACTGGACACAAAATCCAGCTCCATGATATTAAAGGCCTAACTGAAAGGCAAAAACTGTAATAGCACCTTTGGAAGATCATATAGGAAAACTCTCACCACCACTAGATAAGAAGGATTTCTTAAGCCCCTAAAGGTGCCAAAAAGCGGCAACTGTGAAGGAAAAGCTATAAATTGGAGTGTTAAAATTAAGAATTTTGTCTTGGAGTTCCCATTGTGAATCAGCAGTAACGAACCCAACTGGTATGTATGAGGACACAGGTTTGATCCCTAGCCCCTGTAAACTGTGTGTAGGTTGTAGACACAGCTCGTATCCCGGGTTGCTGTGGCTCTGATGTTGGCTGGCAGCTGCAACTCTGATTTGAAACCTAGGGTGGGAACTCCCACATGCTGCAGGTGTGACCGTTAAAAAAAAAAAAGCACAGTGAAAGAAGATAATCGTAACACAAGTAATGGAAAAAGGGCCAGTATCCAGAGCCTTGTAAAGCAGCACCATCCACCAGAGCCTTGTGCCACAGTGCATGCAGTCTGTCACTGCCTTGTCCAGGACGCTGACCACTAGCCACGTGTGGCTACTGAGTACTTGTAGTAGTGTGCCTGGGAGGCTGAACTTTTCACTTAATTTTAATGAATTTCAACCTTAAATACCCAGAAAGTCCCTCAACATGATTGTTTTAAAGGCCAATATAAAAATGGGCTAAAGACTTGAGGAGTTCCCGCCATGGTGCAGCGGAAATGAATCCGACTAGGAACCGCGAACTTGCGGGTTCCATCCCTGGCCTCGCTCAGTGGGTTAGGGTCCAGCGTTGCCATGGAGCTGTGGTGTAGGTCAAGACATTGCTTGGATCCTGTGTGGCTGTGGCTGTGGTGTAGGCTGGCAGCTGTAGCTCCAATTCGACTCCTAGCCTGGGAACCGCCATGTGCCATGGGTGTGGCCCTAAAAAGACAAAAGACAAAAACAAAACAAAACAAAAAAATGGGCTGAAGACTTGAATAAGTATCTCATTAGAGGAAACCCTAATAGTCAGCAAGGAAACAAAAATACTTCACCTTGGGGGTGGTCAGAGAGGCACAGACTGAACCACAGGTCCCTTGGGTTGTTGGAGAGGGTCAGACGGGAGTGTGCCAGCAGGGTCGTGGGCCCTGGCAGGGTGGAGAGGATGTGGCTCGCCCTCAGGCAGAAACCCTGCCTGCCCACACCTCGTTCTTGTTCTGTACACAGAATGCTTCTTCCGCAACTGACAAGTGCTGAAATGTCCATCAGCCGAATGTACACGTATCAGCAACGATGCCTCTCATAAACATAATGGGGGGTGACAGAAACAATTACCTGAGAGTATGACCAGTAAAACTGAACGACCCCCCGGGAGTGTACCCAGTGGAACTGAACGACCCCCTGGGAGTGTGACCAGTGGAACTGAACGACCACCCGAGAGTGTGACCAGTGGAACTGAACGACCCCCCGGGAGTGTGACCAGTGGAACTGAACGACCGCCCGGGAGTGTGACCAGTGGACTGAACGACCGCCCGGGAGTGTACCCAGTGGAACTGAACGACCACCCGGGAGTGTACCCAGTGGAACTGAACGACCGCCCGGGAGTGTGACCAGTGGAACTGAACGACCGCCCGGGAGTGTGACCAGTGGAACTGAACGACCCCCCGGGAGTGTGACCAGTGGAACTGAACGACCACCCGAAAGTGTGACCAGTGGAACTGAACGACCCCCCGGGAGTGTACCCAGTGGAACTGAACGACCGCCCGAAAGTGTGACCAGTGGAACTGAACGACCGCCCGGGAGTGTACCCAGTGGAACTGAACGACCACCCGAAAGTGTGACCAGTGGAACTGAACGACCCCCCGGGAGTGTACCCAGTGGAACTGAACGACCGCCCGGGAGTGTACCCAGTGGAACTGAACGACCGCCCGGGAGTGTGACCAGTGGAACTGAACGACCACCCGAGAGTGTGACCAGTGGAACTGAACGACCACCCGGGAGTGTACCCAGTGGGACTGAACGACCCCCCGGGAGTGTACCCATTGGAAGTGAACGACCACCCGGGAGTGTGACCAGTGGAACTGAACGACCACCCGGGAGTGTGACCAGTGGAACTGAACGACCACCCGGGAGTGTGACCAGTGGAACTGAACGACCGCCCGGGAGTGTGACCAGTGGAACTGAACGACCGCCCGGGAGTGTACCCAGTGGAACTGAACGACCGCCCGGGAGTGTGACCAGTGGAACTGAACGACCGCCCGGGAGTGTGACCAGTGGAACTGAACGACCACCCGAAAGTGTGACCAGTGGAACTGAACGACCGCCCGGGAGTGTGACCAGTGGAACTGAACGACCACCCGAAAGTGTGACCAGTGGAACTGAACGACCGCCCGGGAGTGTGACCAGTGGAACTGAACGACCCCCCGGGAGTGTGACCAGTGGAACCGAACGACCCCCCGGGAGTGTGACCAGTGGAACCGAACGACCCCCCGGGAGTGTACCCAGTGGAACCGAACGACCACCCGAAAGTGTGACCAGTGGAACCGAACGACCCCCCGGGAGTGTGACCAGTGGAACTGAACGACCACCCGGGAGTGTACCCATTGGAAGTGAACGACCACCCGGGAGTGTGACCAGTGGAACTGAACGACCACCCGGGAGTGTGACCAGTGGAACTGAACGACCACCCGAAAGTGTGACCAGTGGAACTGAACGACCACCCGGGAGTGTGACCAGTGGAACTGAATGACCACCCGGGAGTGTGACCAGTGGAACTGAACGACCGCCCGGGAGTGTGACCAGTGGAACTGAACGACCGCCCGAGAGTGTGACCAGTGGAACTGAACGACCGCCCGGGAGTGTACCCAGTGGGACTGAACGACCCCCCGGGAGTGTACCCATTGGAAGTGAACGACCACCCGGGAGTGTGACCAGTGGAACTGAACGACCGCCCGAGAGTGTGACCAGTGGAACTGAACGACCGCCCGGGAGTGTGACCAGTGGAACTGAACGACCGCCCGAGAGTGTGACCAGTGGAACTGAACGACCGCCCGGGAGTGTGACCAGTGGAACTGAACGACCGCCCGGGAGTGTGACCAGTGGAACTGAACGACCACCCAGGAGTGTACCCAGTGGGACTGAACGACCCCCCGGGAGTGTGACCAGTGGAACTGAACGACCCCCCGGGAGTGTACCCATTGGAAGTGAACGACCACCCGGGAGTGTGACCAGTGGAACTGAATGACCACCAGGGAGTGTGACCAGTGGAACTGAACGACCACCCGAGAGTGTGACCAGTGGAACTGAACGACCGCCCGGGAGTGTACCCAGTGGGACTGAACGACCCCCCGGGAGTGTACCCATTGGAAGTGAACGACCACCCGGGAGTGTGACCAGTGGAACTGAACGACCACCCGAGAGTGTGACCAGTGGAACTGAACGACCGCCCGGGAGTGTACCCAGTGGAACTGAACGACCCCCCGGGAGTGTACCCATTGGAAGTGAACGACCACCCGGGAGTGTGACCAGTGGAACTGAACGACCACCCGAGAGTGTGACCAGTGGAACTGAACGACCACCCGGGAGTGTGACCAGTGGAACTGAACGACCACCCGAGAGTGTGACCAGTGGAACTGAACGACCGCCCGGGAGTGTGACCAGTGGAACTGAACGACCCCCCGGGAGTGTGACCAGTGGAACTGAACGACCACCCGGGAGTGTACCCAGTGGAACTGAACGACCGCCCGGGAGTGTGACCAGTGGAACTGAACGACCCCCCGGGAGTGTACCCAGTGGAACTGAACGACCCCCCGGGAGTGTACCCAGTGGAACTGAACGACCGCCCGAAAGTGTGACCAGTGGAACTGAACGACCGCCCGGGAGTGTACCCAGTGGAACTGAACGACCACCCGAAAGTGTGACCAGTGGAACTGAACGACCGCCCGGGAGTGTGACCAGTGGAACTGAACGACCGCCCGGGAGTGTGACCAGTGGAACTGAACGACCCCCCGGGAGTGTGACCAGTGGAACTGAACGACCCCCCGGGAGTGTGACCAGTGGAACTGAACGATCACGAGAGATTATAACCAATGAAACTAAATGATCACATGAGAATATATGCAGTAAAACTAAAATAATGCCGCACTGCCGTTTGCGACCTTGTCATAGCTGGTAAAGACTGGCAGGGAGGGAGGCGGTCTGCCCGGAGGTGAGCGCGCCGTTTCCTTGTGAAGTGAGGCTGGAGGGGCCCCGGGAGCTCTAAGGCAGTTGAGTGTTTGTTTCTTAACTAGCACAGTGGTTCTGTATTTTTTCCTATAAAATAGTCTGTAAACTGAACACAAGTTTTACTCTGCCTATGTCGGTATGATATATTTTGTAGTAAATCAGTAAGAAGAAGGCTGAAGAGACTCTGTATGCCGACATTCATTCGTCCAAAATAAAATAGAAACGCACACTGAGACTGGAGGAAACTGTCACAAGCGTCGTGACGTCCATTTGCCTGACACTCACAGCAGCTGTCCAGCTGGGTGCTTGCAGGCCATTGCATTTTTGCTCTGAGCAGGGCCAGGGGTGCTTGTTGTGCATCCCCGTGGGCACAGGGCAGAGGGGTGTTAGCATAGACCGTCAGCTTCTCTTCCAGGTGCTATTATTTTACACCCTTAAAATCTAGGTGACTGCTTACTTAACCATTCGAATTAGTAAGACACATGTAAGTATCAAATATGCAAATATGGATAGAAGACGAATATGCAGGAATCAATAGCTTTTTGGCCATATTTCTGTTAATGAAACAACTCATATTCGTAATGGCAATAAACTGTCAAAAAAATTTTTTTTAATTCTTTTTGGGGCCGCATCTGTGGCATATGGATGTTCCCAGGCTAGGGATTGAGTCAGAGCTATAGCCGCTGGCCTACGCCCCAGCCATAGCAACGTAGGATCCGAGCCATGTCTGCGACCTACACCACAGCTCATGGCCACACCGGATCCTTTAACCCACTGAGCGAGGCCAGGGGTTGAACTCGCATCCTCATGGATCCTAGTCGGGTTTGTCACCACAGCAGGAACTCTCTGTCAAATGTTTTTGGGACATTTAGCAAGAAAGCCACAGAACCTATGTTAGGATCATACAATCTATTTGAAAAAAGTAACCAAGAACCTAAAATAAACAAATATCTTAAATGGAAAAATTTAATATTCCAGAACTACTTCCCAAATTAACATGTGACTAAGATGCAGTTCAGTCTGGATAGCCATGGCTGGTTATCCCTACCCCAAACCTGGCATTGGAATAATAACCCACTTGAAGAAGAAAAATTCTGAGCGTAGCCAGTACATTTTTAAGAATAGCAGTGAGAAAGGACTGGCCTTCAGGGTGTCAGGCCTGATTGTGTGCCGCTGAGGGTCCCAGCAGGAGCGTGTTGGTGGAGGGCCTGGGAGGGAGGGGCACCGAGAGGTGATTTCAAGGAGTTCCCGTCGTGGCGGCGCAGTGGAAGCGAATCCGACGAGGAACCAGGAGGTTGCGCGTTTGATCCCTGGCCTCGCTCCATGGGTTAAGCATCTGGTGTTGCTGTGAGCTGTGGTGTAGCTCGCAGATGTGGCTTGGACCCTGTGTTGCTGCGGCTGTGGTGTAGGCCGGCAGCTATGGCTCCGATTGGATCCCTCTCCTGGGAACCTCCATATGCCATGGGTGTGGCCCTAAAAAGAAAAGAAAAGAAATGATTCAGGAGAATTCAAAGGAGGGAGGGTTTACTTAATTAACCGGCACCCTCCCTGTGGAGGCAGCAGTGGGACTCTTCTTTCTGTAACTAGTGAACATAAACTTCAGAAGGATTAAAGCTCTAAATATGTTTGTAATTAGAAAATACTGTGAAATTCAGGAGCAAACCTTTGAGTGGGGATAGGAGACCTGGAAAAGCAAAGCAGTGTGCATGGCTCCCGATGAAGGAAAGCATTGCGGAGTGGCTGAACCGCGACGAGCCGGCCGGGGCCCTGGGAGGTGTATGCAGCCCAAGCGGTGCCTCCAGCTGACCAGGGCTTCCTGCAGGCCCTCTGGGGGCTCTTTAGCTGGATAGAGTTAGCAGAAATTCAAAGAAGAGGACATACAGATGGGCAGTAAACATTAAAGTATGTTCGGCCTCACGGGGAGACATGGAAATGCAAATTAGTGAACCATTTTTCTCCTATCAGATGGGCAAAATTCTGAAGCTTGTGACATGCAGTGCTGACAGAGGTGTGGGGTAGTGGCACATGGTGGGAGTGCCAATTGCTCCAACCTTTCTGAGAAGTTATCTCTGGGTATCTGTTAAAATTAAAAATAGACCTGCTCTTTCATCCAGTTATTTCCCGTGGGGTTTGTTATCTTTGCTGGATAAATGAACGGCTCTCAGTAAAAGCACCATTTGGATGTGTAAGTGTGAGCATGTCCGTAGGCGCACGCGTTACCCTGCAACAGGCCTGTTTCTAGTCCATGATGCGTAAGACTCTGTATATTCTCCATTATGGACTTGAAAGAAATTTTGTCCAGTGACAAGAAACAAGACGCCACAAACAGAGCTGACCGGCACTGCTGTATGTTACACACGTTTATGCATGGATACATATGTGTGTGTGAATACGTTCACATTTTGAAGAGCTAAGCCTTGGCTTCCAGGGAGGGTGTTCTGTCCACTGTATGCCCAACACCCAAAATGTGGTGCTTAAAACTGTGGCAGCAGCATCTGTTCTGCCCATAAACCTGCAGGTTGGCCAAGCTCTGAGGGCAGCAGCTCCCTGTCCCTGGAACCAGAGCCTGTGTCCCAGGGGATGGGGGCTCCTCGGTCACAGCCGTGGGGTAAGTGCTGGGAGTCTCAGGCAGCAGAGCACTGGGCCCCGTGGCCTCCAACTCCTGTCCTCTCAATGTGTCATCACAGAGAACTGAGGGGCTGGGGGGCCTTTCATGACTGGCCTTAGAAGTCACCCAGCGTCCCTTCTGCCATACCGGGTCCATCAGAGGTCACGACCTAACTGGCTCAAGTGGGGATAGGCTGCTGATTTTCAGGCACTGACAAGGGCTGGGGAAGCTGTGGGGCTGGAGTCCCTGCTGGCCATGGTTATGAAATGTCTTGAAACAAAGGCTAAAATTAGGCAGATTATTATTATTATTGTCTTTTTTTTTTTTTTTTTTTTTTTGCCATTTCTAGGGCCGCTGCCATGGCGTGTGGAGGTTCCCAGGCTAGGGGTCCAATCAGAGCTGTAGCTGTCAGCCTACACCAGGGCCACAGCAACGCAGGATCCAAGCTGCACCTGTGATCTGCACCATAGCTCACGGCGATGCGGGATCCTTAACCCACTGAACGAGGCCATGGATTGAACCCACAGCCTCATGGTTCCTAGTCGGATTCGCCAACCGCTGAGCCACAGGGGGAACTTCTTAAGCAGGTTATTTCGATGAAACCCAACTGAAGGCTTTGTTTCGTGCTATTCTTAAACACCAGCAAGTTAGGATTCAGACAATATCAGGGACTCTGTTTCATGGCCTGTGCTTGTCCACTGTTCCTTTACTCATCACACGGTCACAAGGCCTGTGTTTGGGGCCGTGGATGTGAGAGCCTGTGGGCCTGCGATGGAGCGTGAAGACCCCACACCTGCAGGTGTCGTGGGCAGAGGCTGTCAGCACCTGAGGCCTCCGAGCCTCTCGCTCCTCTCCTGCCCTGCTTCTTTTCCACCTGTGCCTGAGGGCAGCTGGCGACACCCTTGGTGTGGCTTTGTGGGCTCTTGCCTGCTGGGTTTGCTGACACCATGGACAGTGCCAAGAAAAGAGACGCTGGCCATTTCACAAGGGCTGTGTGTGCTGTGCCATGAGGACAGGTTGGGCCGGCCCTGGGTGGAGGGGGCTGGAAGTGGGCCTCGCCGACTCCATCCCTGCCCCAGGCTCAGGGTCTTCTGGGGGGTGGAGGGGGGCACGTGCTTGGTCCTGGTGTGCGGTGGGGGCTGTGTAGCAGTGTGGGAGAGCGGGGGCCGTTTTACATGGGTTTTTCCATTATTGGGAAAGCAAAATGTTTACCCAAAACATTCCTGTAAATCGTGTTTCAGGAGCAGACCCATCCCTCCAAGCAGAGAGCAGACTCCCTGGGCCCGCACCCTCCACGGCGCCCGCACTCAGACCGCAGAAGCCACGGCCCAGCAATACACGGGATGAGCGCTTCAGGTCAGGTAGGGACCAGAGACCTACAGGCTCAGCTTGGACATGTGTCTCTGCTGTGAAATTCTTTTCACTTGAGTGATAATTGACCGAATCATGTTTTTTAAGAAAAGATATAACTTTGACATAATTCAGCATGTTTTAATGTAGTGTAATTGCACTCGGGATGCTTACAGTAATCTCAGGAGAAAGCGAGTCCTTCCTTCCCCACTAGCTTAGTTTCTGCAGATATTTGTGTCCATTTCTCCACCTAGAGCTTTGGGTGGGTGTTGGTGGTTTTATGCCTTAGGGACCAGCTTTCCTAGTTTAGTATTTTTTTCATTCTCTAATTTTGGAGATTTCCTTCTAATTAGATTTCTGCAACTCTTTCAGTGCTTTTATAAATATTTAAATTTTTCTCCGGCATTTTATTTGAATTACCAGACCACCTATTGAAAAAAATCATGTTTTCGGTTATAGATAACATATTGATAATTTTTTAATATTCTTTCACCTGTTTAACAATATTTTCTTTTCTTTTTTTTTTTTTTTTTTTTTTTTTTGTCTTTCTGTCTTTTCCAGGGCTGCTCTCACAGCACATGGAGGTTCCCAGGCTAGGGGTCTGATAGGAGCTGTAGCCACCGGACTACACCAGAGCCACAGCAACGCCAGATCTGAGCCGTGTCTGTGATCTAAACCACAGCTCACGGCAATGCCAGATCCTTGACCCACTGAGTGAGGCCAGGGATTGAACCTGCAACCTCACGGTTCCTAGTTGGATTCGTTAACCACTGAGCCACGATGGGAACTCCTGTTTAACAGTATTTTCACCATCGTTTGATTGAATTATTTCCTTTATATTTAAGCTCTTTCGGTAAACTTTATGTAAAGAAAAACTTAGTGATGAAGAAATGGCCATTTTTGTCTTAATATCTAAAAAGAATATTAAAATGTTAAATATTATTGTGTCAACATGGGAGTGTGTTGAAGTGATTTGAAAAAATTTTGATCAGATAATTTCTTACCAACTTAATATACATCAAAAACTTCATTGCACTGATGATAGTTTCTTTTCTGATTACATAAATGATGCATGTCATACAGGCTATTACACCAGGTCTAAGAGCAAAAGGAAACGTGACCTTAACTCCCTGACCCCGAGATGGGCGGCTCACTGAGTGGTGTCGCCTTTGGTCCTGTGCTCCACCAGAGGGGTCGTGGAGGCGTCCCGTCCCTGCCTGGCCTCCTCCTCTGTTCCCCCCGCTTCCTCTCCGTGTGACGGACACTGATGACCGGTGTGCTGCCCTTGTGATCTGTGTCTGGTTCTTCTTTTACTTTCTGAAAATAAGGCCTTTATCAGAAATGTGCTTTGCTCTTCTTTTCTCCAAGGCTTTGTGTGGCTTTTGCATTTTCTTAGAATGGCTCTTGTAGCAGAAATTTTTGATTTTAATGAAGTCCAGCGAATCAGCTTTTCATGAGGAGTGCTTTCGTTCTTGTATCAAAGAAGTCTTTGCCAGGAGTTCCTGCTGTGGCACAGTGGGTTAAGAATCCAACTGCACTTGGGTTGCTGCATAAGGGCGGGTTCGATCCCTGGCCGGTGCAGTGGGTTAGAGTATGCGGCATTGCTGTACCTGTGGTGTAGGGTGCAGCTGTGGCTCAGATTCCGTCCCTGGCCCAGGAACTTCCACGTGCCGCGGGTGCAACCATAACATTTAAAAATTTTTTTAAAAGAAATCTTTTCTAAACCTAAGGTCAAAAAGATTTTTATAGTTTTAGGTTTTATCTTTAGGTCTATGGTTTAGATTTTAGTTAATTTTCCTATGAGTTTAAGCTATGGCCCCAGACTTAGTGTTTCGAGCTTGGGAATCCCATCGTCGCTTGCGTTTGTTGAGAAGCATTGCCTTTGCTTCTTTGTCTAAAAGCAGCTGCACGTGCGTGTGTGACTTTCTGGGCTCTGTCCTAGTCTCCTGCTGCATTTGCCTCTGTACGGCAAGGCCTTGCCCTCTCAGTGACGGCAGCTTAGCAGTAATTGCTCACATCGGCTGTGTTATTTCTCCACGCCTGCCCTCACCCTTGTTTCCTTGCAGGTACTGTGTCTTTTTCCCCCCGGCACTTTTAAGATTTTTCTCCTTCACTGGCTTTGAGTGATTTGGTTGGGCTGAGTCTTGGTGTGGTTGTCTTCGTTCCTCGTGGTGGGGTTTGTCGCGCTTCTTGGGTCTGTTGTTTTATACTGTCTAGTGTTGATATTGCCGAGATTTTTAGTCTCCGCTGTCTCATCTGTGTTTAGGTTTTGTCTGTTTCTGAGTCAGCAGTGAAGTTGAAGTGTGTGTCCGCGGTCACAGCCAGCTCTGTTGTAAGGACTCCTGGGTCTGGCTCCCACTCCTGAGCACTGTCTTCCATGGATGTTTTTGGTTGTATGTCTGGGAATGTTCTTATTAGACCCTCAAGTTTAAATGGTTATTTGGCTAGGAGTTCCCTGGTGGCTCATCAGGTTAAGGATCTGGCGTTGTCACTGCTGTGGCTTGGGTCACAACTGTGGTGCATGTTCAATCCCTGCCTGGGAACTTCTGCATGCTGTGGGCATGGCCAAAAAAAAAAAAAAAAAAAAAAAAAAATGAGGAGTTCCCGTGGTGGCGCAGTGGTTAACGAATCTGACTAGGAACCATGAGGTTGAGGGTCCAATCCCTGCCCTTGCTCAGTGGGTTAACGATCCGGCGTTGCTGTGGCTCTGGCGTAGGCCGGTGGCTACAGCTCCGATTCAACCCCTAGCCTGGGAACCTCCATATGCTGCGGGAGCGGCCCAAGAAATAGCAACAACAACAACAAAAAAGACAAATGACAAAAAAAAAAAAAAAAAAAAAAAAAGAGATAATTGGCTTATGTAACTCTAGGTTCAACACTTTTTTCCTTCAGCTGCGTTGTCTTGTGTCTAGTGGTGACTATTGAGTAAAGTCAGTGTGTTTCTTGGTCCTTTAAGTTGATTTACACTTCTTTTTTTTTTTTTTTCCCGGAAGCTTTTAGAATTGTCTTATTACTCTCTTTGATGTTTAAAAAAACTTTTTTGCTGCACCCAAAACATGTGGAAGTTCCCGGTCCAGGGATCTTCCCTGCACCGCGTGCTGTTGTGACCTGCGCCACAGCAACACGAGATCCTGAGCTACAGGAGAACTTCCTATAAATTTCATTTTAATACACCTAGGTGTGAATTTTTTATCTTTCCTGATCAGCACCCTATAAACCATTTTACTGTAAGGTTTCTAAATGCTTTAAAGAGGTCTTGTTGGAGAAAAATTTGGACACATGGACTTGATCCTGTGATGAGCCCCTGGCCTTGCTGTCTGGCTCCCGCCACCCCCACCACACTCAGTCTTGGGTTTGTCACCAGCCCCCTGCTTTCTCCCCTCCCCAGGGACTTTGAAGCAGATTCCAGAGACCATGTTATTTCATGTAGATGCCATCATATCCTCAGTCTCTGTATCTGAAAAGAATGCCTGTATTTCTAAAAGATAAAACCATTATCATGAAATAATTTGCAGTAATTCCTTAGGATCAAATACCGCCAGTGTTCATGTGGCTTTTAAAAAACTGTTTGCTTGGTCCCAGGATCCAGATAAGATGGACACATGGCAGGTGGTCTGGTGGCCCTCTGAGTATAGCCCTGAGCTCCGCGCTCCCTAGGCTCCAGCGGGCCGGGTAGGGTCTGTGTCCTTCCACGGGGGTGCAGCAGGCCGGATGCTCTCTCTTCCTTGGGAAGCTGGCAGATGCATGATGATGTTTGTTAGGCTGGCACAATGGTGAATCCAGCTCTGTCATCCTTCCTTCAGTGGCTGGACTGCTATGGAGAGAAACCTGTGCTCACTCAGCGCACGGTGGAGGGAGCCAGGCACGTGCGGGTTCTTTCCACGCACGCGCTTATTTTCCAAATGACCGCAGGTGGGGTCCCTGGCGTCTTCCCTTGGCAGCCAGTTAATTTCACTTCCGGTCTCCCCTCCCTTCCTTTCCTTTGTCTTGTTTTTAGCATCATAGCCGGTGTTTGGTCCCTTCTTGCATTTGTACCTGGTGAGGTTCAAACTGCCCTGTCCTTGGCCATGGCGAGCGTCTCCAGCTCTGCCCCGGACGCCCGGGCTGTTGGGCGTGTGCTTGTGGGCTGTTAGGAGGCGCTGCTGCAGGTTCCTCTGTGTCTCCTGCCCCCACCCCGGAATCACCTTTTCTCAGGGGGCTGGCAGCCAGGGTGGAATGTGAAGACCTTCTGGTGGTAGCGAGGCTCACTGCTCTCGGGCTGGGCATCATGTCCAGACGCTTTTAGTGGACAGAGGCCAGACGTGCCAGTTAAAGACAAGCGCCGTGTGTGCTCATGCAGACACCTCCATTCGGGTTCGGGCCCGGCGGTTTCCCTCGCTTCCTTGGTCTCGTCTTGTCTCCTCCCTCGTCAGCATCTGGGTTCCCAGAGGGGACGATGGGCTGAGACCAGCAGGCCCCTCTCCCCTTGGTCTCTCTTGCTCACCACAGACGCGCTGTGCCCCATGGCCCGGGCAGCGTGCCTGCAGAGAGAGCTGTGTGCCTGTCCTGGGCGCGGTGCTAGAGCAGCCGCCTAGACGCTGACCCAGCGTTCCTCCTGTGGCTCTGCCTGACCCAGAGTCTAAGCGCTGCGGGGAGCGCTGCGGGGACCCCTGCCGGAGCACACGGGGTCATCTTCTTTTCAGCGTGGGGATCGTCTTCTTCTTGATTTGAATCTGAAAATATCTGCAAAGTCAAGTCCACAAGGAAGGAATATTTGTAGAAATCTAGGTTCAGTGTGTGGGACCCGCCTGTAAGCCAAGGTTGTGTTCCCTTCACATGCGGTGGAAACAAGTAAGAACGTGAGCCGTAGTTTTGTTACTTCACAAGGGGTCCTGTAACGTGTGTTTTGCTGTTGTTCCTTCTGTACAGATGTTCACACGGAGGCTGTGCAGGCAGCGCTGGCCAAATACAGAGAGAGGAAGATGCCAATGCCGTCCAAGAGGCGCTCTGCCCTGGCGCCTGCGTCCGCGGAGGCCTACACCCCCCCAGGTACTGGGCAGGGCCCGGGGGCCTGGTGAGGTTTCGTGCTGGGGTGGAGGAGTAAAGAGTGTGTGCGAGCGTGTGCGTGTGTGCACTCGCTCACGTGCACACACACACAAGCACCTGCACATGCACGAGGCACTGCTCAGCCGGGGCTCCCCGGGCACAGACCCAGCGTGGCCCTGACCCAGCAGAGGCTTGCTTCCTACAGGACGTCTGTGTGGATTTGAATTTAAAAGATGCATTCGTGTCTTTCAGTAAAGAGCAGAGCCCGCGTAAGTGCTCGTGCAGTGAGAGCGCTCCCCTGATTCAGAGTTGTGAGATGGCTCTTGCATCTCTCACTATGATTTACTTCACGGTCACCAGGTCTGAGGTAGGAGACTCTAGGCTGTTTGGACGGGTTTTCAGTTGTGTTGCTGTGGTTACCACTGGACAAGAAAACCTTCGGTGGCGTTTCTCCTCAGGACGTGCGCTTGGCATTTCCTCGTGAGGCCTGTCGAGGCTCTGAGAACACGAGGCTGCGTGTCTGTGTATCTGTCCGTCCGTGTTATTTAAGTCACACAACATGACACGTGTCCTTGGTCTGACACCAGATTCACAAGATAACATGGTCTTCTGGTGATGCTTCCTCATTTAGAAAAAAAGTTTAGCAGTCCCCGCTGTGGCGCGGTGGGATCGGCGGCCTCTTGGGAGCGCTGGGGCACAGGTTTGATCCCTGGCCTGTCACGGTGTGTTAAGGATCCAGCACTGCTGCACGTGCGGCTTGGGTCACAGTGGCAGCTAATCTGATCCCTGGCCCGGGAACGCCATACACCACGGGGTGGCCAGGAAGAAAACGTGTATATTGTTGAAAAAGTCTTAGGAATGGCTGTCAGATTGTTTCTACGCATACGTGTAGACACTACCCCGTTTTCGAAGCCCTTCCTAACGCCTGTGAAGCCCGTGACGTGACGACGCGTGGTCGTGCCGACGGGGTGGAACCCGACCTCATGCGGATGCTGGCACCTGAGGCGCTTGTCTTGGGAAAGCGTTCTTTTCTGAGCTCAGTCACCTCCCCTGAGGATGCAGTGATGGTCTGGGCCCCCTCGGTGCCTGGGGAAGTGAGCCTGGCCTCCCTGGGGTTGGGCGTGTGCGCCGAGGCCTCTGGGGGAGCCCGGGCGAAACCAGGTTCCCAAGCGGCCCCTGGGTCTTACGGTCCGTCAGATGCAGGCCCTTCTCCACTTCTGGGGGCAGCAGTGCCGGTGCAGGGCCCGGGCCCGGGCCAGTGTGGGCCCTCTGCCCCTCGAGGGCACCCCCCACATCATGCCTGTCCTCGTTATTTTAACCACAGACACGTCGTCTGCCTCAGAAGACGAGGGCTCTTTACGGCGACCCGTGCGACTCGCCTCCACCCCGCTGCAGAGCCATCCCAGCGTCCAGCCCTGGCTCGGCCAGGCCGGTCAGGGCTCGTCCACCTCCTCCTCCGCATCTTCCACCTCATCTCACCCGGGAGGGAGCCCCGCCGCCGCGCTCGCAGGCCCCGCGGCCCTCGCGCACATAGGTCAGTAACGGCGCAGGGAGCCTCCAGGGAGGGGCACCCCTGTGCCCACCGAGACCCCCCCTCTCCTTTGCTTCCGGGAGAACCACGTCCTCTTTCCGTCCTCTTGGGAACCACGGTCCGCTGCTGCTGTGGTCTGGCAACCCCAGACGCTGTGGCCTGTGGGCCTCCTCTAGGACCCGGCACGTGCCGGGTGTTTCTGGACCTCCCGTGTCCCGCGCTGGGCGGTGGCTGGCACAGGTCACCTGCTGCCTGCACAGGTGCAGCTGGAGGCCTGGGCTGTCCCGCTGTGGGTGTCCCGAGGCAGGGGCTGGGGACATGCCAGCCTAGACACCCCTCGACCTGGAAAGAGATGTCAGTCAGAGCTCGGCCACGAAGATGCCTGGACCTCTTCCAGGTCACCTGGTCCTTTAAATTACGTTGATCTCAGATAGGAAAACATTGCAAACCTCTCATTATTTGAAATCATATATTTTTTAAACAAAAATAGTAAGGTAGCTGGCGAAGCCCACATACATTCTTGAACCGGTGCCTCAAGATGGTGCGTCAGCACTGCTGGGGACTCATCCTAACACCCTCTTTTTCTAGATGTGGAGGAAGGGGAAAGTCGGGGATTGCATCTTGTCTGAGAGCACGCAGGTAGCAGGAGGTGGAGCCGGGGCTGACTCACAGTTTTCTGATTGCTATTCCTTTTCTTGCTGTCAGTTGCTGTTCTGCTAGAACTGAAATGATGCATCAGCAGTGCACCCATGACAGGCCAGGTTTTTTTTGCGGGGGCGGAGGGTAGTCCCAGGAGGCGAAACACCCACAGGCAGGTGCTGGTCTCGGTGCCGAGCTGCCGTCGCTGAGGTCTTGGTCTTTGGCTGGACTGGAACTTCTGAGTGACTGACCGGTTCGAGTCATTTCCCAGAGCCTGCACGTTTCTGTGCCAAGCTGTGAGTCTTAGATGAGAACTCAGATGCCTCGAGCAGCTTCCAGCACACAGAGTAGCTGCCAAGGCCACCAAGGCCAGGCTGTCAGGACTGTCCCAGGCAGCATGCTTTACGAGAAAAGGCTCTTCAGAAGCAGCCCGCCCAGCTTGTTTGGTAGCTTTCCCGGGGCCCTGCCAGCTCACCTGTCCTCAGGGGCGTTTGCAGTGGAAAGGTTGGGAACAGCTTGAGAAAGACGCATTTTTCCTCTTTGTCAGGGAATCTGACTTACTGCAAGTACACAGCTACCTCCAATGTGAGGAAGCCGTAGTGCTCGAATGTTCTCTCGGCTGTTCAGCTGCCTGAAGCTCTGTCTGGGGTGCAGGGTGTGGGGAAGCAGAGCAGTGCGATCCTAGCTGGGTGGAATAGCCGCTGCCTTGCTGTGATTCACAGCGTTCCTGGCGGGTTAGCAGTAAAAGCATGTTTAACAGGAAAAGGTGACCGCAGTTCCAGATGTTTAACCCGCCCTGCCTTCCCGGGGGTTGTGGGGTCTTTTGCCTGTAAGGCGGGTCTGAGTTTGCCTCCACTCTGCAAGGTCCTGGCTGTAAAGACTTAGGAGGGGGGTTCTTCACCTGTGTGGGGGGGGGCCTGCTGACATCTGCAGGTGTGGCTGAGACGTCTCTCCTCCTCCCACGGGCTTGGCCTCACGTACACGCTGTGTGGTTAGTTCTGGTCAGTTCTGAACATCGTGCCCGGGGCTCTGCTTAACACTTCCCTGTCGTTTGTAGCCTTCACGTGCTGAATGTTTGACCTGAATTTTTAAATCTGAAAATATTCCACTTTCTTCTCCCTGTTATAAAATTCATCCTTTGTTTTAGTTTCAGATACTAGGGAATCCTGCACTTTGGGCTAAGGAAAGATGTATAGAAAGATGACTATATTAAGTAAAAATTTTTGAGGTGGGAAACGTTAGCTAAAGGTATTTAAAAATAGGTATCATTATTTGGAGTTCCCGTTGTGGTAAGGACCCGGTGTTGTCTCTGAGGGTGCAGGTTCAATCCCTGGCCTTGCTCAGTGGGTTAAGGATCTGGTGTTGCTGTGGCTGTGGTGTAGGCAGCAGCTGCAGCTCAGACCTGACCCCTGGCCCAGGAACTTCCATATGCCTCAGGTGTAGCCTTAAAAAGAAAAAAAATATCGTTTTCAATTTGGGGTTAAGAAAATCATACACATAAGACATTTGAACATAAATACCTGTATTTAAAAACAGTACTTTTTTTTTTTTCTTTTTGGCTCATATCTGCAACATGTGGAAGTTCCCAGTCCAGGGATCGAATCTGAGCTCCAGCTGTACCTACATCAGGTCCTTAACCCATTGTGCCACAGCGAGAACTCCCTAAAAGCAGTACTTTTCAGTTACAGAGTTCATTTTTATTTTGAGTGTAGATTGTTTATTTATTTATTTTTTTTGTCTTTTTGTTGTTGTTGTTGTTGTTGTTATTGTTGCTATTTCTTGGGCCGCTCCTGCGGCATATGGAGGTTCCCAGGCTAGGGGTCCAATCGGAGCTGTAGCCTCCGGCCTACGCCAGAGCCACAGCAACGCGGGATCCGAGCCGCATCTGCAACCTACACCACAGCTCACAGCAACGCCGGATCGTTAACCCACTGAGCAAGGGCAGGGACCGAACCCGCAACCTCATGGTTCCTAGTCGGATTCGTTAACCACTGCGCCACGACGGGAACTCCAGATTGTTTATTTTTATACAGCTATTTAAAAAACTGCTTTGTAGTTAAGTTATTGTTTATACCTTTTTCGTGAATATTTTTCAAATCATTTATTTATTTACTGCTAGATTTGGAAGAGTAGGGAGATTTCTTTTTAAACTGAAAGAACTCCATGACAGGCATACTTTAAAATGCTATTCATTAATATCAAACTTTTTTTTCTTTTTGTTGTTTTGTTTTTTTTTTTTTTTGTCTTTTTAGGGCCGCACCCACGGCATATGGAGGTTCCCAGGCTAGGGGTCTAATCAGAGCTGTAGCTGCCGGCCTACACCACAGCCACAGCAACGCCAGATCCTTAACCCACTGAGCGAGGCCAGGGATCAAACCGGCAACGTCATGGTTCCTAGTTGGATTCTTTTCTGCTGCGCCACAACGGGAACTCCTTCTTTTTTTAGGGCCACACTTATGGCACATGGAGGTTCCCAGGCTAGGTGTCTAATCAGAGCTGTAGCTGCCGGCCTGCACCACAGCCACAGCAACACCAGATCTGAGCCACATCTGCAGCCTATACCACAGCTCATGGCAATGCTGGATTCTTAACCCACTGAGCGAGGCCAGGGATCGGTCTTGCAACCTCATGGTTCCTAGTCAAATTCATTTCCCCTGCACCACGATGGGAACTCCCTAATATCAGACTTTTTCAAGTTTGTGCAAACTCGTCATTAAAATTAGATTTTTCCGAATGGTGTTTTCTGCTGTTAATAATGAGTTTGTTTTGCTTCCACATAATTTCATCTGTCTGCGTATTTATAAAAAGTCTTAGATTCGTTCTGCCTGGGTTATAAAGTGACAGATAAACGGTCGGATTTAAGATTGTTGAGTATCGAGGTGCCGTATGTGGTGGAAGGAGCCTTCACGTGAAGAGCAGGTGGGTTACGGAGCAGTGTCAGTTCTCGGAGTGGACGAGGGTCCTGGGAGGTCCAGACTTGTACTTCCCCGGAGGAAGGCTCAGCGGCAGCCAGGCTGCTGTCCAGCTTACAGCCAGCCGTGTCGGAACCATAGTTGGCTCTACAGTGAAATGGGAGCCAGACGTACGTTCAGACAGTGGAAGGAGTGACTTGGGACCTGTTCTCTGTCGAATATGACTTGTCTTTAAGTGTGACATTGAGCCTTCCGCCTTCAGAGCTGGACTGCAGCCTCTTAACGGTGGGGCGTGTTGGACTGGCGTTCAGGATGGTCTTTGAGTGGGTTCATTCTCCGAAGATCACACAAGTTTTGTGTCCTTTTTCTGTCCTCATGGCATCCGACTTGCTTTTGGGGGAGTGGGGTAGTTTATAGACGCTTGGCAGGTTTTTTGGTCATGTAACAAGAATGGCCAGTAGCACTGGGTCGGGTCCCACCAACGGCTCTTTGTCCTCCACCGTCTGCCTCGTGAGGGCGTCTCGGTCGTCCTCACCAGGCCGTCAGGAGAGGTGAGCCCCTCACACCCGTCTCTCCTGCGCCACCGGTGGTCCCGGTCCGGTTCCCTCTGAGGATCGCATGGCCATGTGCACGCAGAGCCCACGCGGGCTGGGAGTTCCGAGGTCACGGGACCAACCAGCAGCACCAGATCACCCGGGATGCCCCTCCCTCGCCAGAGCTCAGCTGGTGAAGCTCCAGTCAAATGGGGTTTGAACAGCGATTTCGTGTTCTCTTGAACTGATGGCCACTTTTATGTTGGGTTTGTTTTTCAAAAGCAGATCTGCACGCTGACCCTCCCGATGTCACCACGGGCCTTGGGCAGCCCCGGCACGCCTACCGTGAGCGTCCACAGCCAGCCTCCGGGAGAGGAGCCCCTCGAGCGGGCAGTGGGAGCGTCCTGGAGACCGCAGGCGGTAAGCACGCCTCTCTCCCTCCTTTAGGGACCGCGGGGCTCAGGCGGCGGCCCACGCTTGGCGTCCTGGCTTTAGCAGAGTGGAGCCAGTCGTCACGTACCGTGGGGTGCTTCCCAGGGGCCCGTGTGACGCTCCTGCGGGGAGACCACCAGGAATAGCTTTGGAACGGGGCAAACGGGAATCGAGGAGTGGGGAGGAGAGAGCCCGCGCCCTGAGAGGTCGGGCCTCCAGTGCGCAGGAAGAGGAGAAGCTGGGAGTTCCTTTGTGTGGAGCCTGTGTGGCCTCGGTGCCAGCGCAGCCCCACCCATGACAGCAGCCCCGCCTGCGACGGACGCCCAGCTCGCTCCCTCCCCAGCGCCTGTGAAATCAGTGCAGCGGGGCTGTGTGTCCCCACGGTCTTGATTCTTGTTTCCTCGTTTGCACTAGTTCCTTTTGAACTCATTTCCAGCATGTTTTATCAAAATCTTGTGGCGTCTTCTGTCCAGTGTGCCAAATTCGAGGTGCAGAAAAATGCAGAGGATCTCAGAACTGTTGAGATCTTTCAGCTCCTTATTGAAATGCAGAAGGAGAGACTGAGTCAACAGGCTTTGACAGGCTTTACGTGGGTTAGACAGATTTTTTTTTTTTTTTTTTTGCTTGCACCCCTGGCACGTGGAAGTTCCTGCGCCAGGGACTGAACCTGTGCCATAGCAGCAACCCGAGCTGCTGCAGTGATGATGCTGGACCCTTAACCTGCTGCCCCACAAGGGCACCCCAGGTAGATAGACTTTTTTTAAATTTTAGGGCCACACCCACAGCACATCGAGGTTCCCAGGCTAGGGGGCCCATTGGTGCTGTAGCCCCTGGCCTCCACCACAGCTCATGCCAACGCCTGATTCTTAACCCACTGAGCGAGGCCAGGGATCGAATCCAAGTCCTCACGGGTGCTAGTTGGGTTTGCTAACCACTGAACCACAATGGGAACTCCAGATAGACTTTTTAAAATTTAATTTGTTACTTTTTTTTAAGGCGGCACTTTTGCATATGGAAGTTCCTGTGCTATGCCACAGCCATGGCAGTGTGGGATCTGAGCCTACACTGTACCTTGCGGTGATGCCAGATCCTTAACCCACTGAGCTAGGCCAGTGATTGAACCCACATCCTCATGGCCAGTAGTTGGTTTCTTAACCAACTGAGCCAAACGAGACTTCCTATTTGTTACTCTTTGTATTTAATTGTTTTCTTTAAGTTTTAAGACATAAGCACACTCATGAAACCACCTCTACAGCCAGCACATCCAACACTCCTCAGAGCTTCTTCACGCACTTTCAACAGCTCCTTGCTGCCCTTTTTGGCCCCTCGGGCCACTACTGATTTACTTCCTGATACTGTAGATTAGTTTGCATTTTCTAGGATTTTGTATAAATAGAATCATACAGCATTTACTGTTTGGTGTCTGGCTCCTGCCACTCTGCATAATTATCTTGAAATTCATCCATGTTCTTGCATGCATCGATAGTTCGTTCCTTTCACTTGACATATTTATTTATTTTATATTGGAATATAGTTGATTCCAGGGTGGTGTGAGTTCCAGTTGTATAGCAGAGTGATTCATTATATTTATAGAGTCATCTTTTTCAGATTCTTGTCTCGTGTAGGTTATTACAAAATGCCGAGTTTCGGTCCCTGGGCGGCTCATCCCTCCATCCACAGCGCTGCGTGTGACACCCGGACTCCCGGCGTATCCCCACCCCCACCCCTCCCTTTTCCCCGCCAGACGTTGGTTTTCTGTGTCTGTTAGACTGTTTCTGTTTCATAGATAAGTTCATTCGTGTCATAGTTTAGGTTCCTCATGTAAGTGATATCATGTGGTGTTTGTCTTTCTCTTTCTGACTTACTTCACTTAGGATGAGAGTCTCTAGGTCCATCCATGTTATTGCAAATGGCCTTACTTTGAAAGTGTTCCTGAGTAGTGTTCCTTTGTGTACATGCACCACATCTTCTTAATCCATTCATCTGTCGATGGACATTTAGGTGTTTCCGTGTCTTGGCCATTGTGAATAGTTCTGCAATGAGCATACGAGTGCCTGTGTCTTTTTCAAGGAAAGTTTTGTCCCGATGTGTGCCCAGGAGTGGGATTGCTGGATCGTACGGTAGTTCTGTGTTTAGTTTTCTGAGGCTCCTCCATACTGTTTTCCACAGTGGTTGTACCAGTTGACATTCCCACCAACAGTGAAGGAGGTTCCCTTTTCTCCACGCCCTCTCCAGCATTTGGTCTTTGTAAACTTGTTACTGATCGCCATTCTGACTGGTGTGAGGTGGTAGCCCACTGTAGTTTTGATTTGCGTTTGTCGAATAAGGAGTGATGCTGAGCATTTTTTCATGTGCCTATTGGCCATCTGTACGTCTTCTTTGGAGAAATGTTTATTCAAGTCTTCTGCCATTTTTCAATTGGGTTGTTATTTTTTTTGGCTGTTGAGTTGTAGAAATTGTGTATTTTGGAGATTAGGCCCTTGTCAGTTGTATCGTTTGAAACAATTTTCTTGCGTTCCGTAGGTTGTCTTTTTGTCTTTTCTGTGGTTTCCTTTGCTGTGCAAAATCTTATTCCCATCGCGGCATAGCAGAAACAAATCCGAACAGTATCCGTGAGGAGGCAGGTTTGATCCCTGGCCTCACTCAGTGGGTTAAGGATCCAGCGTTGCTGTGAGCTGTGGTTGTAGGTCACAGACAGGGCTCAGATGCGCATTTCTGTGGCTGCGTCATGTAGGCTGGCAGCTGTAGCTCTGATTCTAACGGTAGCCTGGGAACTTCCACATGCCGCAGGTGTGCCCCTAAAGAGCCAAAAAAAAAGTAAGAAAGAAAAAGAAAAAAGAAATTTCCAAACTGACTTCCGAAATGGTTGTACCATTTCATATTCCCGCCATTAGTGATAAGAGTTCCAGTTCCTCCGCACTCTTGCCGACAGTTGGGGGTGTTAGTTTCTGAAATTTAACCATTCAAATAGGTGTGTGGAGGTGTTTCATATAGTTTAGACTTGCATCTCCCTAAGGACTGATGATATTTAGCATCTTTTCTTATGCTTAGTTACCATCTAGAAGAGCCTGTTCAAATCTTTTGCTTATTTTTTAAAAAATGTTTTTCCTTATTAAGTTTGGGAGTTCTTTATATAACCTAGGTACAGGTTCTCTGTAAGATCTGTAAATTGTGTTTGCTGTCAGTCTGTGGTTTGTGTTTTCATTCTCTTAATGCATTTCAAAGAGCAGAAGCTTCTAATTTTAAGCCCAGTGTATCAGTTTTTTCTTTTATAAATCCTATTTTTGTGTCATTCTAAGACATATTTTCCTAGTCCAAAGTCATAAAGTTTTTCTCCTAGAATTTTATAGTTTTAGGTTTAGGTATAGGATCCGTTTTAGATTTAATATCAGTGCAAGACACAAATCTAAATTCACCTACTTGTCTGTGGATGTCAGTTTGTTCCAGGACCGTATACTACAAGGCCATCCTTTCCCCAGAGAGGTTCTTTGGTGTCTGTAATGAAGACTGATGGACCACATCCGAGAGGGTCTATTTCTCGGCTCTGTATGCTATTCCACTGCTTTATTAGTCTGTCCTTATTCCATACTGTCATGGTTTTTTTTATATGTTGTGGGTTTTTAAAGTGTGGTTTTATTTTTATTTATTTTTATTTTATTTTATTACTCGAATGAATGTCTCACATCTGTGCTTGTATAATGATCATAACAATCTGATTTCACCGGATTTCCATCCCACAGCCCAGGCACATCCCCCACCCCCCAGACTGTCTCCTCCGGAGACCACAAGTTGTTCAATGTCTGTGAGTCGGCATCTGCTCTGCAGAGAAGTTCCGTCTGTCCTTTTCTCAGATTCCACGTGTCAGTGAGAGCATGTGACGTTGGTGTCTCATTGTATTATGTGTGGTTTTATAATACATCGTGAAATCATGTAGTTTGTCTTCAAATTACTTTAAAAATTATTTTTAAAATGGCCTTAGTAGAGCTCCTGATGTGGTGTTGTGGTTTAAGAAGGCCTTAGTAGGGAGTTCCCGTCGTGGCGCAGTGGTTAACGAATCCGACTAGGAACCATGAGGTTGCGGGTTCGGTCCCTGCCCTTGCTCAGTGGGTTAACGATCCGGCGTTGCCGTGAGCTGTGGTGTAGGTTGCAGACTCGGCTTGGATCCCACGTTGCTGTGGCTCTGGCGTAGGCTGGTGGCTACAGCTCCGATTCAACCCCTAGCCTGGGAACCTCCATATGCCACGGGAGTGGCCCAAGAAATAGCAACAACAAAAAGCCCAAGAAATAGCAACAACAAAAAGACAAAAAAAAAAAAGGAAGGCCTTAGTAGAGCTCCTGATGTGGTGTGGTGGGTTAAGAATCCACTGCAGCAGCTCTGGTTGCTGCAGAGGTGCAGGTTCAGTACCCAGCCCAGCACAGTGGGTTAAAGGATCTGGTGTTGCAGCTGCAGCACAGGTTGCACCTGTGACTTGGATTCAGTCTCTGGCCCCCAAACTTCCATATGCCACAGATACTGCCATTAAAAAAAAAAAAAAAAAAAAAAGCCGTAGCTTTTCCAGCTCCTTTGCATTTTAATGTATTTAAGATCAATTTGTTCATTTCTACCAAAATTCATGCTGGTTTTTTTCTTTTTTGGCTTTTTCGGGCCACACTTGCGGCATATGGAGATTCCCAGGCTAGAGGTCAAATCGGAGCTGCAGCTGCCGGTCTACGCCAGAGCCACAGCAACGCAGTATCCGAGCCATGTCGGCGACCTACACGACAACTCATGGCAACACCAGATCCTTAACCCACTGAGGGAGGCCAGGGATCGAACCCGCAACCTCACGGTTCCCAGTCGGATTCGTTTCTGCTGCGCCAGGACGGGAACTCCTCCTGCTAGGTTTTGATTGGTACTTCATTGACTTTCTCTTGATAACCTCGGAAAGTACTGGCATCTTAATGATACTGTATATTTCAGCTGATAAATATGGCATATCTCTATGTTTCCTTAGCTCTTTAAGAAACTTTTCAGCCCTGTTTTGTAGCTTTCTATGTACAGATGTTGCACTTGCTTTGTTAAAATTATCTCAAAATATGTTATATATATATATCTTTCTTTCTTTTTAGGGCTGTGCCTGTGGCATATGGAGGTTCCCAGGCTAGGGGTTGAATCAGAGCTGTAGCTGCCGGCCTACACCACAGCCACAGCAATGTGGGATCCAAGCCACATCTGCGAACTACACCACAGCTGAAGGCATTGCCAGATTCTTAACCCACTGAGCGAGACCAGGGATCGAACCCACATCCTCATGGATGCTAGTTGGGTTCATTACTGCTGAGCCGTAACGGGAATTCCAAAATGTTATATTTCGATGCTGTCGTGATTAGTATTTACAGTTTTCCAGTTGTTTATCGCCCATTTGTAGAAGTATAATTGATTTCTGTATATTGACCTTATGTTAGTTCTAGCAGCTTTGTTGGTAGATTCTGTAAGGTTTCCACATGCGTGAACGTATCACCTGTGAGTACCGCTTCACTTCTCCTTCCACATTGTTTGCCTGCAGGAACATTTACTTTTCTGGCTTTATTACAGCATCTCAGACTCCCACTGATGCCAGAACTATAAAGAGTGGACACAGCTTGCCTTGTTTCCAGTTTTGGGGGAAAGCATCCACTGTTTCATTTTTCCATGGCACGTGCAAGTTCCTGGACCAGGGATCAGCCCGGAGCCACAGCAGTGACCATGCTGGACCCGAGCCACATGGCAACTCACATGTTGTCCCTTTTTCATTGTGATGGTAGCCGTGGGTTTTTCATAGATGCTCTTCGCCAGGGTGAGGGTGTTTTTTTTTCTCCTCTGCTTTTCTGAACATTTTTATCATGATTCTTGTTAAATGATTTTTAAAATCTATTCAACTCATATGATTTTTCTTTCATAGTTTGTTAATGTCGTAAATTTCGTTGATTGATTTTTGTTCAACTCATATGATTTTTCTTTCATAGTTTGTTAATGTCGTAAATTTCGTTGATTGATTTTGGAAGATGAAACCAAATGCGTGTTCTCAGGATCAACCCCACTTGGCTGTGGTGCGGTACCTCTTTCATCTCTTGTGGACTCGATTTACGGCTCTTTCATTAAGGATTTCTGTCTGTTTGAGATAATACTGGCCTTACTCTTCTTGTCCGATCTTTGATTTTGACATCAGGGTAATACTCATCTCAAAATGAACGGAGAGCTCTTCCTTCCTCTTCTGTTTTCTAGTCGGAGGACACAGATTTTCCTGTCCGGGAGTCAGTTTTGTGTCTTTGAAGGAACGTGTCCCCTTCGTCTCTGCCGCCCGAGTCCAGACATAAAGCCGCTCCCGGCGCCCTCACTGTCCTCGTGCGTGTGCATCAGGCCTCCTCTTCCTGATGTGGGTGGTTTGGGTCTTCTCGGTTCTTCTTCGTCATTCTAGCCTGAGGGTCACTTGAATTTTGTTAATCTCTCAAAGAACCAGTTTTAGTTTGGTTTTCTCTATTTTTTTTTTTCTGTTGTGTTTATTTCTACTTTTATGTATGTTGCTTCTTTCCTTCTGCTCTGGGTTTTCTTTGCTCTTTTTTTGATTAGTGTAGTTGATGTACAATGCCGTACCTATTTCTGCTGTATGCTCTTCCTTTCCACTTTCCTCTTTATCCAAAATGTGTTTATTGGGATGTTTCTCTATTCATCCTTCTTTCAGGTGCTTTTGGTGCTGCCGTGCCTGCCCTCCCATATGATCTGTGCTGCTCTTGTGGCGGCAGAGGCAGGTAGTTGAGACAGAGCCTGTGCCACAACAACAAATATTTACTATCCAGCCCTTTAAGGAAAAGTCTGCCAACTCCTAATACAGGACAATAGGCAGAAAATATGAGCAGTCATAAATCTCTCTCTCTCTTTTTTCTTTTTACAGCTGCACCTGCAGCATATGGAATTTCCTGGGCTAGGGGTCAAATCATGGCTGTGCCTACGCCACGGCCACAGCAACGCTGGGTCTGAGCTGCATCTGAGACCTACGCCACAGCTTGTGGCAATACTGGTCCTTAACTCACTGACCGAGGCCAGGGATCAAACCCACATCCTCACAGAGACTAAATCAGGTTCTACTGAACCACCATGGGAACGCCACAAATCTCTTTTGATCGTAAAAGTAGTTATAAAAATAGTTCTTCAACATGATGTGCACCCTTTTTCATAATTAGAGAAATACACAGTGTTGGTGGGAATGCAAACCAGTTCGACCTCTTTGGACGGGCAGCTGGTGAGATCTGTGCCTCCTCGTACGTGGACCCAGCAGGGCGATGGTTTGCCCTGAACGCGCATCGTCAAAAGCAGGGAGGTGCATGCGCGTGAGGCCATTCCCTTGAGAACACTGGGAACTGCCTGCTGTCCAAGCCTCTCAAACTGATGGACCAGACCTGCCGCATTCACATTGCGGAGGACAGCGCAGCGCTCAGGCACGTAAGATCTTTATGGAGTGAGGTGACTTTCCAGGAGACGTTAAGTGAAAACGCAAAGAGTAAAGGAGCATTTGCAGTGTATACCACCTTTTGCGTGAGAAACAGGAAAAGAGCGAACTGCCCGGGCATAGGTCTGTGTTTCTACGGAGGAAACACGGGGAAGATGAGCCAGAAGTCACGGGGGACCGGAAGGGAGTGACGTTTCTTTTGAGTTTATCATAGTCGTGACTTTTGGAAGTATGTTCTGCACATTCAAAACCTGAACTTAAAGGACAGGAAGAAGGGAAAAACCCCTAAAGCTAAAAGGAAGTGTAAATAAGCCCCGTTGCGTTTCCAGGAGCCATGTAGCCACCCTTAAGGGGTGATGGGGAGAGAGCTGACGGAAGTCAGAGATCACACGGCACCCGCGGTCCTAGATGAGGCTGGGCGGAAAAAACAGCAAACAGATTCTGAACTGAACTGTTTGGGTGAAATAATTGGAAATTATTTCCTGTCTGTGATAGAACTGAGCAAAGGTGCCCATGTTGGGAGGCACCCAGCCCTGGGGAGCAGCGGCAGAAATGCTGGTGTGGATGCAGGGCTTCTGAGAGCGAGACCTGTGTCTCTTCTGCTCACCTGTGTGCACAGGTGTATTGTGTGTGTAGATGTGTGTGCCTCACGGAAGCCGAGACACGCAGTAGCAATGAGCACACCCGGGTACCCTCCCCACGCAGGAGAACCGAGCTCCTTGGAGAAATGGCTCTTTCAGGACAGGGGCACCGTCGCACAAAATGACCCTGAAACAGCTTTTGAGAGAATGCAGGGCAAAGATTTAAAAAGAATGATGGGAGCATGTCGCAGGCCAGCTCGTACAGGATCCTACTGACTGAACCTGGGACAGTTTGTACACCAAAATAGTTAAGAAAGAGAGCAATTCCTAGCAATCCACGAGTCCTTCCTGGAGAAAGGAAGGGGGGGGGGGAGGAAAAGGAGGGGAAAGAAGGAGAAAGTCAAGTGCCAGCTGTAAACTTTGGGCGAGGGCAAAGCGAGCAAACGGCTCAGCAGCCCTTGCGGTGAACACCGCTTCCGGTGGAACGGTCTGGCGGCTGTGTAGACGGAGGCAAGTTTGCTGAGGATCAGGAGGTTCACGAGGCAGAAGCGCCTCCTCTCACGTTGCTGTTAGTCACTCCAGCCAAGAAGGGAAGGACAGAGGAGGACTGGACAGCACTTTGGGGGGTGGAAGCCGGGGTTCCCTGGGTCGGTGGGCCTCCCGTGCTTCCGGACGTGAGGTTCCGGTACCGTGTCAGCCAGGAGTGCAGCACCTGGACTGAATCATGAGGAGAGCACATGCAGCACACACTGTGTTCTACCCAATAGAAAGAACCAGACTCTTTCAAAACGCCAGGGTTGTAAAGGACGGAGGAATGTTCCAGATGCAAGCAGCCTAAGGAGGCCAGGCCAGTGCAGGTCTCGACTCTCGGCCCCGTTCCGGAGGAAAGCAGTGCCGCGGGAGGACCCTGTGGTGGCGGCTTCCACGCTCGGGGGTGGAGGGCCCCTCGGGCGCCAGTGCTCAGGGGCAGCTGGAGGGCGGCTGGGGTTCCAGGCCTCGCTCTCGCCTGCTCTGCAGGCACGCCTGCTTCCGTTCCCACGTGCTTTTTCCTTGAGCGCTAGTCCCCGTGGCAGGTGCCCTGCTCCACTGGCACGTGTACGTACTTCTGCTTGTTTTCACCCAGCAGATAAGGAACCATCTGAGACCAGACTCTTAACTGTTGGCTGATTTGACATTTTCTAGAATGGTGTTTCTTAATAATTATTGAGGACAACAAAGATTTTAGTTTATGTGGGTTATATCTTTGGATATTTACCATATTACAAATTAAAACTAAAGGTTTTTTTTTTTTTTTTTTTTTTTTTGTCTTTTTGCCATTTCTTGGGCCGCTCCTGCGGCATATGGAGTTTCCCAGGCTAGGGGTCCAATTGGAGCTGTAGCTGCCAGCCTATGCCAGAGCCACAGCAACGCGGGATCCGAGCTGCGTCTGCAACCTACACCACAGCTCACGGCAACGCCGGATCCTTAACCCACTGATCGAACCCGCAACCTCATGGTTTCCAGTCGGATTCGTTAACCACTGCGCCACGACGGGAACTCTAAAACTAAAGGTTTTAAAAAATACTTATTAACTCGTTTAAAAATGACAGTAATAAATTCATTACATCCTAACGTCATAAATCGTACGTGTTTATGAAAACATTTCCAATACAACCAGATGCAGGCCTGTCCGCTGTTGTTGCCCTGCTCTTGTGGCTGGTGTGAGAGCTGCGTCTGGACAGGTTCTGCGCTGGGTCGCCACGTGCTGTGTGGTCTCTGGAAACCGCCACCGTGTGCTCGTGGGAGAGGAGAGTGCAAAAAGCAAAGGCCATTGACGAGCTTGCGAGGCCCCCAAGAGGGTCGCAGGCACCCTAGAGGTTCCTGGGCCACTTTGAAAACCACCAGCTTAGCACAAGTTATAGTTCCTGGAAGGCATTCAGTAAACACGTGTGAAATGAACTAGTAAGTTCCAAATGGCTATTCGATGGGGCCTGTGCTTGGTTAGATGCACCAGGGCTGGAGCATGTGCGCAGCTGGGCCCTGGACCTGGTTTCTGCATCCAGGCCTCAGCACCCTCCCCTGCCTCCCTCTGACAGGCGTCCCCGTGAACAGCCGAGTGTCCTCCAAGATCCAGCAGCTTCTGAACACCCTGAAGAGGCCCAAGCGCCCTCCGCTGAAGGAGTTCTTCATGGATGACTTTGAGGAGCTGCTGGAAGGTGAGCCGGAGACGCAGCTGACGTGCTTGGTGTGAGGCGTGCGGCTGGGCCGCTTGCGGTGAAGGGCCCTTCTCGTCCCAGATGGGCCGCTGTGCGTGGTGGTGAAGTCAGCGTCATGGGGGACACCGGTTGCTGAGCCGTGGGAGCGTCCCTGCTGGCCGTCGAGGGACAGCATCTGGTCCAGTGCTTAGAGCTTTGTGAGACTGCTTCTCGGATTTCATTTTCCGTACATGCCTTACATTTTTTTTTTTTGTCTTTTTGCTGTTTCTTTGGGCCGCTCCCACGGCATATGGAGGTTCCCAGGCTAGGGGTCTAATCAGAGCTGTAGCCACCAGCCTACGCCAGAGCCACAGCAACGCGGGATCTGAGCCGAGTCTGCAACCCACACCACAGTTCACCCACTGAGCAAGGGCAGGGACCGAACCCGCAACCTCATGGTTCCTAGTCCCATTCGTTAACCACTGCGCCACAACGGGAACTCCACATTTTTATTTCAACTTTAAATCTGAGGTTTTATTTTATTTTTTCCCCTTGGTTTTAAAACATTACATTTTCAGCAAATTTGGGGCTTCTTTTCAGAATTTTGGCCTTTCCTCTATGACCGATATATACATATATATATATATTTAGAAAAAGAGAAAATAAAGACATTTTAAAAAAAGAAGATTACCAAGAAATAGAAAGAGGTATAAACCTGTAGAAAGAAAAGGAACAAAGCCCAGCCCCAGAGACCAGCGTGTGACGATGTTGCTGGGCCTTGGGGACACACGGCCACCCACCCTCGGCTGCGTGCACCCCCTGTGTGGTCCCCGCCTGCGGCCCAGCTCTGGTGGCTCCTTGTGCACGTGCTCGGGATTTGGCATGGCTCTTAGGGCATCTTTATAATCGGGTCATGCCTTTTAAATTCAGAGTTCAATGCTGTGAGTGCTTTTTAGGACAGTCTTTCTTATATTTGGGAAATTTTTGGTTATATAGCTGCTGGAAATATAATAGATTTTACTTTATTTTTTTCTTTCAACATAGTTTGAGTTCCCAAACTGAAGAAGTGATTCTACTCTCATCCTTTTTAAGTGGGGTCACCTGCGTCTTAGGTGTTTTTTTATCTTTTTGTCTTTTTGCCATTTCTTGGGCCACTCCCGCGGCGTACGGAGGTTCCCAGGCTGGGGGTCTAATCAGAGCTGTAGCTACTGGCCTACGCCTACAGCCACAGCAACGCGGGATCCGAGCCGCGTCTGCAACCTACACCACAGCTCACGGCAATGCCGGATCCCCAACCCACTGAGCGAGGCCAGGGATCAAACCTGCAACCTCATGGTTCCTAGTCGGACTCATTAACCACTGAGTCATGGCGGGAACTCCTCGGGTGTTCAAGGTGAAAGCCTGGCCAACACTGCCTTGCCTGGGGTCCTTGTATGGGCCTCCTGTCAACAGGATTCATCTTGATCCAGGACCAGATCTCTTTCCATCCTTGGTCGTTTGGTCTGTGACTGTTATTATGATAAGGAAGTCTAAACAAATGATGGTGGCTGTCTCATAGTTGGTATTTTTGAAGAAAAAAATTGTGAGAAAATTGTAAAATTGTAAAAAATTGAATGTTTAACAATGGAATGTATGCCTGGTCCTGTGAAATGCTGATGTTTGCATTTTGTTTTTGCTTGTAGTGCAGCAACCAGATCCAAATCAGCCAAAGCCTGAGGGCAGCCAGATGGCAGTGCTGAAGGGGGAGCCCCTGGCCGCGAGCACTGCCTGGCCGCCGTCACTGCTGGCCGCCTTGCGTCAGTGGGGCACCACGCAGCCCAGAGCCCCGTGCCTGACCGCCCTGGACACTGCTGGGAAGGCCACCTGCACCCTCACCTACGGCAAGTGTCAGCAGAAAGCGGTCAGGCTCCGGCTGAGCCGTAAAATGCTACGTGTCACAGTGCAGACATGCAGCTGGATGCACCTGCTAGAACAGGACACAGCTGGCAGGGGACAGAAACTTGCCTCACCCCCGGCACCCCCCAGGACCACTGCCCTTCCGTCCAGCAGCGGGGACCACTCCCCCCTGGTGGTTCTGAGAGCTCCCATCCGTATGTGCATTTCTGAGCAGAGTTTAGTTTGTCTAACTTTGAACTTTATACAGGTGACAGCAAGCAGTATGTATTTTTTGTGTTTGGCGTCTTTTGGTTCCATTTTACATTTTTATATGATGCGAATCATGCACATTTGGCTCAATGAGTTTCCACAGAGCCCTGGGCCCAGAGGCACAGCCAGGGCCCAGTTCCGCACCCCCCAGCTCAGGCCGGGGCCCTGCTGGCTGGGGGCGTGAGCGTGGCCTGAGCGGCTCCCTCACGTCTGGTGTGGTTCGCTCGTTCTCATTGACGGACCTCACTTCATCCTGAGACTGCGCCAGAGCTGAGGTCCCCCCGAGGTGGTGGACGTCTGGGCCATGTCCCCGGGGGCCTGCTGCGTGTGTGCCGTGGAGCGTTCCTGTGGTCTGCCGGTGGACGTGGGTGCGTCTGTGTTGCTGTGGGCCTAGGGGTTGCAGCCTCTTCCTCAGGGTGTGCTGCCAAGCTGTTTTTTTTTTTTTTGTTTTTTCTTTTCATCTGTTTTCTTTTGTTTTTTCCTTTTTCAGCCACACTAGTGGCATATGGAAGTTCCTAGGCCAGGGACTGAATTTGAGCCGGATCCTTAACCCACTCTGCCAGGCCAGGGATCAAACCCATGGCTCCATAGAGTCGAGTCGGATCGTTAGCCCGTTGTGCCACAGCGGGAACTCCCCAAGCTGTTTTCACTCCTGCAGATGCTGCACCTCCTCCCAGCTCCTGATGCCAGGGGTTGGGGGGGGGTGGCTGTGATCCAGTCCTGCCCTCATTTCAGTCCCCCGTGGCTGTGGTGCTTCTCCTGTGCTTATTGGCCACTTGAATACTTTCTTCTGTGACGGACCCAAATCTGTGGCCGTTTTTCCGTTCGGCTGCTGATGCTTTCTTATGTCTTGTTTCAGATACACCCCTTTGTCAGATACAGGTTTGCAAATACCTTCTTCCATCCTTTGCACTGCCTTTTACCACTTTTAATTGTGGTTTAGATAAAGAAGTCTTTTCTAATGTCTAAGTGTTTTTTCTCCCTTTTTTGGGTACTTTTGGTCCTGTTTAGGACCTCTTTGCAAAACCTAAGGTCACAAAGATATTCTGCTGCCCTTTCTCCTGAAGACTTGTGTTACTTCTCACACTTCACGTTATGTTCCATCTGCAGTTCCGTTTTGTTCACTCACTTTCTCCCTGAGGAGTGTCCAGTTGACCCGCCGTTGTTTGTGGGGAAGGCTGCCCTTGGGCCCTCGGGTGGCGGTGTCACCTGTCAGGTGGAATGCGCTTCTGGCTCTGCTCTGCTTCACCGTCTGCCACCCCCCCTGAGCTCCTGGCGCTTTACGCGTCTCAGTGTCTGGACGTGAGTTCCTCAGCTCTGCGATGGCCCCTCCGGGGTTCCCTGACTGTTCTCGGCCCTTTGCATTTCCACGGAAACTTGAGAATCAGCTCGTCCACTGCAAGTGCTGCAGGGGTGTTGACTGGCACTGCATTCAACCCACATTCGGCTTGAGGAGGGTCAGCATTGTGGGGATTATGGAATCTTCCAGCTCATGACCCTGGAATACTCCCCCCGTTTACGGCCTTCTTTAGTTTCTCTCAGTGACGTGTTGTACTTTTGAGTTCTTTCATTAGATGGATTCCTGTGGTGATGGAATGGATGCATTTCTTCTACTCATTGTTGCTTATAAACGTAAATGCAGCTGAGTTTTTAAATAGCAACTTTGTGTCTAGCCTTCCTGCCATGTTAACAGTGGCCCTTTCTGGATTATTAGTTGGGAGTCGGTGTGTCCTGGGCACACGGGGCTGCTGTGTCAGCCTTTCGAGTGCTGCACCTTGGACTTGCTTTCCGTGCCCCACCGCACGCGCTGGAGCCTCCAGTGCAACAGGACCCTTCTCCCACTTTCATGGGAAGCTTGATGTTCACTATTTGCTGTAGCTTTTTGCCTAGTTTTATGGTCGAAGTTCTTTGTCAGGTTAATGAATTTCTCTTCTATTCCTAGTTTGCTAAAAAATGTTTCTTCATGGATTAGCTTTTTCTGCTATATCAAGATGGTTGTATCGTTTCTCTGCCCTCCACAACTAATTTGATGAATTACATTGATTGATTTTCAAATGTTAAGCAGCCCTTGCATTCCTGGAATAAATCTCACTTGGCTATGATTTTTTTTTTTTTTTTTTTTTGTCTTTTTGGGGCCGCACCTGCAGCATATGGAGTTTCCTAGGCTAGGGGTCGAATCAGAGCTACAGCTGCTGGCCTACACCACAGCCACAGCAATGTGGAATCTGAGCCTCATCTGTGGCCTACATCACCGCTCAGGGCAACGCCAGATCCTTAACCCACAGAGTGAGGCCAGGGATCGAACCTGCAACCTCATGGTTCCTAGTTGGATTCGTTAACCACTGAGCCACAGCGGGAACTCCGGCTGTGATATTTTCAAAATACGTGTCTGGATTCTGTTTGCCAGCATGTGCTCATTAGAGAGATGACTGTAATCCTTTAAGAAGGGGGCTCACTGTGAGGCGCACAGTTCACCACCCGCCTCCACCCGAGGCGAGTGAGGTGTCAGGCCGGGCCCGCCTTCCGCTCAGCACGGCCGTCCTTCCCGGGAGCCCGCCCGGTCCCGCTCTCCTCTGTCCGCTGGGCGGGTTGACTCCCGGGGGCCCTTTGGGTGCCTCATCTGCCTCGGGTCTGCTTCCCGAAGACCCTGGCCTGCGGCGCCTTCTCTCCTTGTCTTGCATTTTGCGTCTGGGCCCCTGCACCCAGGCGACGCGGCTCCTCTTGCCGTCCGTTAGGAGTCGGGCTGCTTTTCCTCTGCTTTGCGGGGTCGTCTTTCCTGCCGCAGCGCGCTCCCGCTGTTCCCGCTCCTGCCTGCGGCCGCCCGCGTCTCCCTCTCTGAGGGGGTCGGATCCGTCAGCGCCCTGAGGCCTGGTGATGGCCTTCGAGTCGTGCGAGGCCGGGCTCTTGCTGCCCCTTGGGGGATAATGTGTCTTTTGCCCCCTGACTGGCTGTGGCTTTGGCTGGCATCCGTTTTCCTCTGCTGTGCTGAGGTGTGGCAGTCTTTGTCATTTTCCTGCTGAAGGTCCACAGGGCTTCTCACACCTGCGGAGTGGTATCTTTCATCAGTTTGGGTAAATGTACAGCCGTAATTTCTCGGTATGGTGCTTCTTCCCGTGTCTCTCCCCTCCTCTGGGGCTCCGACCGCGTCACGTGTTAGCGCCTTTTCTGAGTCCCACCTGCCTTTGAGGTGCTTCTTCCTGTTTTGCGTTCTCTGGCATGTCCACTTCGGTTTGGAGGTTTTCTGTCTTCCTTTCTTCCGATTCTCTAAAACTGATGTATTCTGTGTGACCCTTTCCTGGGGTCCCAAACCGTGGTTTTGTCTCATGTGGCCACTTCTGGCTCTGCCTGGCTTTTCAGAGGTTCCTGCCTGCTGCACAGGCCCCAGGGCGCAGCAGATTCCTCTTCGGCTCCAGCAGTGACATTCGACGGGCGTGCGGCCGTGGGGTTCTTGTCTCGGGTGGGCTTTTGTAGGAACTGCTGTAGAAGCCAGCTTCCCGCCCCAGGCCTTGCTCTGGAGTCCTGACTCCTCTCATTGTCTTTGCTGCCTCCGACAGATGGGTTTTTTGCATTTTATCCAGTTTTGAGTCATTTTGGGTGGGAGTGCGGGTCTGCCGCTGCTGCCCTTGTGCTTGGAGGCAGTCTCTTGCTTTCGTGCTATTAAGATTTATCCACGTTATTGTGTGTGGTTGTAGTGCGTTCATTTCTGTTGAGGAGTGAATATTCAGAATTCATGTATCCGCTGTACGGCTGATGGACTTCGGGTCATTTCCAGTTTTGATTGTGACGGACAGTGCTCCTGGGTACATGGACGTGAGTGTGCGTTTTTGCGGGAGGTTCCAGGTAGGCCTGGGGTTGTGATGTCCTCAGGTTGGTTGGCGGGTCCCAGCCTTTCCAGTTGACGCCTCCCTGATGAGTGTGTCAGCCCACCTTCTCCTGTCCTTGGCAGCCTTATTCATGTAGCTAATCTGGGGAGCACACTTGACTGTGGTGCCGGTTTGCCCTTTCCTGATGACGAAGTAGGTGAAGATTTTTTCTGTTTTTAATCACTTGGGTTTTCTCTTATGGTAAGTGCTGTTGGATCTTTTGCACGTTTTTATGCAGGGTTATTTGTGGGCATTTCTCGTGTTATGGATACCAGGTCTTGTTGGTGGCCTTTGCTGCAGGGGCCACCTGTTGTGGGCGGCCTCCCTCCTCCCTTCCTGGGGCCCCTGCCTCCTGTGTCCTCTGTGAAGACTCCAGTGACCATGTGTGGCCTGTGGCCTGGGCTCCGGGTCAGTTTCTCTAGGAAGACAGCATCTGTCCCGTCCTTGTTCCCGTGGTGCCACTTGGGCCAGAAGCAGAGCTGTCCACAGGCGGGCGGCTCTGTTTGGGACTCTCTTCATCATGCTGACTTGCACCCTGTCCTCTGCCAACACCACGCTCTGCAGACGGCGCAGCCGTGTTGTCACTCCTGACATCCATAGCTGGGCTGCTTCTTCAGGGGCGTCTCGGCTGTTCTCACCCCTGCGTCTCGGCATCAGCTTTACCGTTAGCTTGTCAGGCGCCCTGCACACACCTGTCGAGGTCCTGGTTTTCACTGCCTCGGGCAGGGCACGGAGAATTAGCACGTTTGCGTTACGGTGCCTTCCAGCAAACGTACGTAGCGGTCCCCTGTTACTTCACATCTTTTTCAGTCTCAGTAATGTTTTATAATTTTCCGGGGCGAGACTTTGTGTGGTTTTGGTAACGTGCATTCTTAGGTCTTGGGCTCATCTATTTAAATCTAGTGGTAAGGAGCATCCTTAACTATGTGTGCTGACTGTTTCTTGCTGGGCTGTAGCCATCAGATGGTTGTTCACATGCTGGTGTTGTGTCTGATAGCCTTGCTCCTTTCGGTTATGAGTCGTGACACACAGAGTCATGTTATCTGCACATAAGGACAGGTTTGCTTCTGATCGTTTGGCCTTTCCTGCTGCTCCTCGGGTTGCGTGGCCGCAACGCTGAGTGAAAGGCAGTGTCCTTGCCTTGGGTCTGTTCCCGGAGGGAAGGGCTTCAGCATCGACCATTAATTACTCTCTCTCCTGCCGGACTTGTAAAGATGCCTTTTAACAGTCACACGGAGAAGGAGTTTTTAAAAATCATGAATAATAAATTGTCTTACTTTTTTCACCCTTACTCTGTTCATGTGGCAAATTCTGTTGATTTTCTGTTAAACCGCTGCTTTGCGGAGGTAAAACTAATTTGGTCATGATGCATTATTCTTTTTATAGATAGCTGGATTCAGTTTGGAAATCTTTATGTGTGCCAGTTATTCACATCGTCTTCCTTTGTGAAACTGGCACATGTATTTTTATTATTTTTAATTTTTTAAATGAACAGCATGAATTGACCTTTTCCTACAGGCAAAGGCAGCAGGGTTCTGACTTCAGCATTTCTTCTCATTTATTTCTCCCGCCCACAGTGTTGCCCCGGTTAGGGTTATTTACAGCAAGTGTTGCCTGTTGCCCAGGGTGAGGAGGGTGAGGTGAAGGCACTGCCTCTTCTCCCTGGTGCCCTGTGCAGGGTGGGTGGGAGGGCTGCTTCCTGGGGGGGTGGCGCCCCTGCCCACCTGCTGCCCAGACGTCTCCCTGATCTTCACTCTCCTGTGTCTGCCGGTCCACTTCCTCAGGGGACCATCCGCCAGGGCTGGGCACCCCCCGGTGGGCTGGGTACCTTTCAGGGAGGCTGGGCACTTTGGGGAATCTCTGGACACCTCTGGTGGGGGGCTGGGCACCTCCAGGAGGGGAGGTGTGGAGGCAGGACTCCGTGGAGCCGAGGGCCGGATCCTGGGGTCTGGATGTTCTCGTTCCCCCCCCCGCCCCGTCCCCTGGAAGCAGATTACGAAGCACCTCTCTGTCTTCTTTTGAGTGAAAAGTGGGGAGGAAGCTGTGCCCACTTGAAAACTGTCATAAAGGTTAGATGACCTAGACGCCACCCTTCCGAGGGATACAGTCGCGGCATGTAGTGACACGAGATGCATTCGCAATGCAGTGTTGACTGAAGAAAGGGTGAGGCGTGACCCTGTTCCTCGAAAGTTACACATGTGTGTGTGTGTGTGTGTGTACATGTAATAGAAACAATGCTTTTTCAGCTGGCTTTCCTATATTCTAAATTTTCTACAAGAAAACACTGTTTTGTTTTTCTGTTAAGAACAACAAATGTGTAAGTTGTTTTTAAGAGAAAACTGTGTTCATCACAGCATCGTGCCAAATACACACCGGGCATAAACGACCTGAATCTTCGGCCGTAGAGGAGTGATGGCAGGATCGCCACATGAAAATGTTAGTTCCTAGTGTCTTACGCTGGGCATTGCTTACTATTTTTATTTTATTTTAGGCAAACTTTGGAGTCGGAGTTTGAAACTAGCTTATACTCTACTGAATAAACTGACTAGTAAGAATGAGCGGCTGCTTAAACCTGGAGACAGAGTAAGTAACCAAGGGTAACTTTGCTGCAGTGAGAACAGGGACTAGAGGTCCGTTTCATGTTCTCTCCTCGCTCAGTTAGACCTAAAGCATTGATGCCAAGGCGTTGAGTCAGCAGTGAAAACACGGTGAAAGGGGGAAGAGTTTGTACAACAGCCCTTCCCTTTATTCTTCCCCAGGCCGTGAACCGGTTCCTCACCTCCCTTTCTCTTTGACGGCGTGTGTGTTGATCTTAATAAAAATACTCCTGTCGGGTGGTAATACATTGTGTGTCCAAAGCCTACGTTTGGTGAGGAAACGTTGACTGACTGTGAAATTCTGTGGCTGCCGTCATCTCCTTCCCTCTCGGCCACCGGCCAGGATGGGGCACCGAGGAGGCCAGCAGCCTGGCTCCTCGCCTGCCCCGCCTGGCACGGCCAGCAGTAGCCACCCGGGCTGTTTGCGTTGACCCAGATTAGCTGGGAGGAACATCTCAGTTCCTTGGTGGCCAAACCGCATTTCCAGGGCTCAGCTGCTGCGCGCCTGAGAGCCCAGAGGCAGAGCAAGGTTCCGCAGGCCGGCACTGCTGTCCACCAAGCTGGACGGACCCACCTACAGGAAGAGGTCCAAAGGGTGAGAACCCACAGACTCGGCCCTGGACTCCCCGGGGGGAGGGTGGCCTGAGGCGAGATCACCCCGCGGGGGAGCTGAGTGGGCAGCGCCCAGGGCCTCCGTCTCTGGTGTGAACCAGTAGCCGGAGACCTTTGGGGGAAACGTCAGTGTGGAGGAGAACAGCCGAAGGGCAGGGAGTTGGAAGGAGACGAAAGGACGATGCTCGTTTGGGGGGGGGGGGTGGAAGCACCCAGGGACCACGGCTCCCTTCCTAGAGGCTCAGCACACGCGAGGGCGAGGTCGCCCTCCTCAGACCTTTTCAGTGCAGGGCTCTGGACGCCGGGCACTCTTCCTGGGAAGCTCCTAGAGGACAAGGCAGTGGTCCTTCAGGGGGCGACCAGAACTCCGGGCCGAGGAGCAGCAGGTGGGGCCGGGACGGAGGCCCCAGCAGCAGGCAGTCAGCAGCTGGGGAGGCCTCTCAGCTCACCTGACTGGTTGGTTATTCAGAAATGCTGAGGACAGGTTTTGACACCCAGGGAACATTCAGGGCAAGCTGGCCGGTAGGTGTGCAGGAAGGGAGCCCCTGAAAGAGGGGTGCTGTTACCACCAGAAGGGAGCGTGCTTGGCTGTAGAAATGGAAACAGAACAAGAATGACACCTGAGGGTACCTGGTGCTTTAGGGGAAAACCTGTAGGAACGCCTGCTTATGTTGTGCTTTAAAATGGTCTAAGAATCACTAATCTATTTCTCTTGAAAAAGCTCTTTCAAGGATGAAGACTTTCAGATACTTTGCGGACTAGAACCCATGTAGTCAGGTTAATTATGAGAAGGTTGACAGAGGCGTCCCCTTGCGATGTAGCAGCTAGGATTCGGCACTGTCGGTGCTGCAGCTCTAGGAACTGAGGTCTCAGCTCAAGCTGCTGCAAGCTGCAGCCAAAAAATAAACAAAACAAAATAAAAGAGCGACAAGATCACAGTGAGTTGGTGACCGGACATGGGCAGCAAGTGCATCCTCCTGTGATGATACCCGTTATAAAACACACAGGCACACTCTTTATCACATCTCTAAAAACGTGTGCGCTATAAAATGACCAGTCTCAGGGCGAAAGGTCACAGCCCTCAGCTGGGACAGCCACGATCAGCATCAGCTTTCAAAGAGCTTTGCCGTTTTCAGTAAATTTCTTGGAAGCTGGGTTTCCAGACGTCAAGGACAGTGAATACAGGTACACATTAAATTTGGTCTTTTGACAGGCAGAAGGCTCTGAGCTCTCCACGTTCTGTGTCCTCGAAGGCCCTGTGTTAGCAGTCTGCTCAGAGGCTGTTCTGACCTTCCACTTAGGTGTCAAGCCCACAAAACCTCATTTCATGAATAGCGTTTAATGTCAGGAGCGGATGTTGGGATGATGGGAGAAGAGAAGGGAGAAATGGCATTCACCCAGAGTCACCGGAAGTGAGGTGCATGTTCAGACGCTTTCAGGCATCAGATAGGGCAGCGTGGGCATGGCCACTGAAAGGATGAGAGCGGGGGGCACAGGATGTAAGGTGTTTCGGAAGTGGTCGCCTTGGGAAAGGGGGAAAGGTTACAAGGGGTGTTACTTTTCATGGGTGCCTTTTGTCATTTTGAACCTGTGTTTTAAACATTTCTGATAAAAATAAAAGGAAAATGTAACCTGGTGTGTCATTTAAACATGGCAGCGTGGTGCTCAGGTGGGCGCAGGGAGGGCCCGTGGAGACCCGAGGGCGAGCAGCTGGGGCGGTCTCACTACGGAGTCCAGCGCCCACCACCTTCCCTGTTAGGCGCCAGCTTGAGTGAAGGTCTGTCCGATTTCACTTTGATGTCAGGATCTTTTCTTTGGGGAGATGGTGGGTGATGGTATCATGTCCTTCTCTGAGCTGCTGCCGCCCAGATGCTCCGGGGGCAGAGCTGGATCCAGACCCCACAGGCAGACCCAGCTGGACCCGCCTTTAGACTCAGGAATTTAACGTTATTTTGTTGCATGTGGAGCAAAGACGTCAACCTAAAACGATACATGGTTACATGGTTGAGGGAACTTAAGGACCGAAAGTTAACCCTGAGTTAAATCCCGTCTCGGCAGGTACTCGGATGGCTGGATCTCACCGTTTTCCTCTGCACTCTTGTAGGTGGCGCTGGTGTTTCCGAATAGTGACCCTGTGATGTTCACAGTCGCGTTCTACGGGTGTCTCCTGGCGGAGCTGGTTCCTGTCCCCATAGAGGTGCCGCTAACAAGAAAGGTAGCGGCCGCAGCCCGACTCGGGGTGCAGGGCTGCCAGGGTCCGCCCTGCACCCGACACGTCCCCTCACCCTGGGCGCCATCAGGAGGCGGGGGACAGGTGGGCCGGGGCTTCAGGCAGCAGCTGACCGCAGCATTGTCCGCTGGTGAGGACACTGGACCGTGTTGCTGGGCTGGAGAACCGCTGGAATTTCCCAACGGAAACAGGCACGCTGTCCTCCAATGAGTAGAAGTTCGGATTTGCTGAGACCCTGTTAAACGTGCCTTGATCAATAAGGGTCACTGCTGGGGGATGAGGAGACCGTTACAGAGCAGCTCGCTTCCCAGCGGCGGTTCCGAACACACAAGGTGGAAACGCTCGTGTTTCTGCCGCGTCCGTGACAGCAGGCTGCTCTGTGGCTCACCAGTGACTGCTGCGGGGTGGCTGATGGCCTAGGTAGTGGCTACCTCTCAGGCATAAATAGCAGTAATCTGGTCATTGCAAGCCTTACCATTTAGGGAGTGGACATGGCGTGTGTTTTAGAAAGTCCGTTTTTATTGTATCCCACTGTTTAGGCAGTTGTTATCATGAGCGCTGTCAGCAGGAAATAGTCAAGAACCCCCCACAACAAGCAGCATATTCCCAAAGGGTAATGCATGATGAGCAGATTTTGAAAACAAGGATTTGGACTAGAGTTCGTCCAGCTTACAAGAAGAAAATGATAAAACTTTACTGAGGGACGTATTCTGTGTGGAAATAATTACGGTTGTTAAAGGCCAGCCCTCCCCAGATTCACCTGTAAACGTCAAACACGAGTCAAATGCAAATTCCATTGCTGTTATTTTTGGAGTTTATTAAAACGCTGCTAAATGTCATTTGCCAGGAAAAACTTTGAGAGGTTGGCCCATTACCCAGAACTTTGTCGTGGCAAAAAAAAGTACCTTTTAAATTTTCAAAGAATTGGATTTGATGCGGATGAAAATCCAGTGTGTACAGGACTGAATTTGCTCTAGAGGTTTTTCAGGTGTGAAAAGAGAGCCCCGCTCCGTGCGAGCCAGCCTCTCCCGCTCCGTTTTCTGCAGGACGCTGGCAGCCAGCAGATTGGGTTTCTGCTGGGCAGCTGTGGCGTCGCCCTGGCCCTGACCACGGACGCTTGTCAGAAAGGCCTACCCAAGGCCCAGACCGGGGAAGTGGCGACCTTCAAAGGTGGGCCGAGTTCCCTGCCGAGCTGGGCCCTCAGGTGTCCCTCCCGGCTGGTGACCATGACAGAGGTGGAAGGCCCTTTAGCAACCTTGTTTTAAGGCCTGGGTGAAACTCTCTCCTCACCTGGTTCAGAGTCTAGACCCGTGCCGTCTGGCCTGGCAGCCGCCGGCCATCACACGGCAGTCGCGAAGGTGAAGTGAGACAGGGACGGCTCAGCTGTCAGCAGCTTGTGCCGCATGGAGGCCAGAGGTGCTGGCACGGGGAGTAGGGCCCTCTGACCCTCGCCGTGCCGTGTCCCGTCTGTGCCCTACAGGTTGGCCCCCCCTCACTTGGCTGGTGATCGACGGGAAGCACCTGACTAAGCCCCCCAAAGACTGGCACCCATCAGCGCAGGACGTGGGGGCCGGGACCGCCTACATCGAGGTAGGACTCCTCCTGACGAGGCTGCGACGGGCCTTGTGCTCAGGGCTTGTTTCCCCGAGAGCATAGCTGCTGCCGTTGAGACCGCAGGCGACGGCTGCTCCTGTGCTCTCTGTCCACCCCAGAACGATAAGGTTGCACTGAGATCCTTCCAGGTCCCATGTGTGCCGGCTCTCACCTCGCTGCCTCCGGGGGCTGTGCACTCTTGCCCTCAGCACCACCCAGCTCTTCCTGGAGGGAGTCCCTGCCAGGTCTGGGCATGAGAGAGAGACAGCCCCCAGGAACATCACCTAATGAGCCTGTGCTTTTGAACTCTTTCAGTATAAAACCAGCAAAGAGGGCAGCACGGTGGGGGTTGCTGTGTCCCACGCATCCCTGCTGGCTCAGTGCCAGGCTCTGACCCAGGCGTGCGGCTACACAGAAGGTAAGGGCATGTGGGTGGCTCTCCAGCTGTGCCGAGGCACCTGGATGCTGTCCTGCGTGGGGGGCCAGCCCCGAGTGGCATCTGCTTATTCCCGGTTGTCGGCTCGCATGCTCGGGGCCTCTACCTCCTGGTCGGTGGGGTTTTCACGATAAACGCATGTGCATTTGACTTGGTGGTGCATGAGACCCATTGGCCACCAGTTCACCTGCGCCCTGCGGGCAGTTGAAGCTGTGAGGCAGTTGCATTTTCTTATCGGGTCACACCGTCCAGTGTTCTCTGTGGCTGGCTTTGGCTTACACTGTCACACACACGGACGTGCCCATGGGGTCTTTGTGGTCATAGCTTATCTCTCGGTCACGCACAGGCAGCTCCCCGCTTACCGTGCGAAATCAGATGTGTAACGTAGGGAACTTTGCTTCTTTCCATTAAAATACTGGAGTAGAACCAAAGCAGAAGGCCAGTAGAATGGTGTGTGCAAAGTCTAGAACACGTGTTTAAAAGCAAGGAGTAGCTGAAGGCCAAAGACGTCAGTGGACCTTAGCAAAAGGATTGCAGCTGTGTTCAAGGGCTTACGTACGTTTTTAAAAGGTCTACCAACTCAGGTCCCATGGTTTCCTTTTCTTCGGAGCCCGTGCTAACCGTGCATATGCCACCTATAGTTTGGGCTCCTTGGCCAGCAGGGCAGCCCGTGCAGCATTCTTGTTCAGCGTGTGGCAGCTCTTCCTGGCGCTCAGGTCAGACCCTTCCTCACGTGGGGTTCCCTCTTTGGTGCTCCCGGCAGCCCTGGGCGCTGTCCTCTGCCTAGAGGGATGCCTGAGCGAGGCCCCGCCAGAGCATGGCTGCAGCTCCGGTGCAGGGCTGTGCTGAGAAAGCGGCCGTGGGGCCGCGTCCACTCCCGCTCCCTGAAACGCCCCTCACACCCTCTGGAAGACACAGTGGGCAGGAGGGAAGGAGCGGCCTCCGGAGGGAGGTGCCACAGGGAGCACGGCCTCCGCTCTGGGAAGTCAGGGATGTGGGGGGGTGATGAGCGAGCGGCCCGGGCGGGACGCGGGCTCGCCCGGTGCGGCCCTGGGGTGCTCGCAGCTCCCGTCTTCACGTGAGTGACCGGCACGCTTCTCTCATTTCACGTGCAGTTGTCTGCCCCGTCCTCTGGTGGGTTTCCAGCGATCGGAGTCGGTAACCGGGTGGCCGGGTAATCGCTGCCTGGTATTTGGAGACGCTGTGTGTGTTTCCTAAAACTCTTCTGTCAGGGATGTGACCGTCTCAGGCTTTCTCTGAACACGCACCTGAGTGTGGAGAGGGTCAGCCGTGTAACCGTCTTTGTCCACTTTCAGCTGAAACATTAACGAATGTGCTGGATTTCAAAAGGGACGCTGGCCTGTGGCACGGAGTGTTGACAGTGAGTGTCGTGCGCCTGATTGTTGGAAGGAGGCTCTGCCGTGTTCGTGTCCGGGGGCAACGCCAGCCCCTGTTTTTAGGCGATGGGGTTATGCTTTGCTGGTGGGGCTGGTGGGAGGGGTGTCCTGTGAGCAGCACCCCACGCTCTGCCTTTCCCGGCGGGGCCGCCCCACTGCCGGTCTCTCTGCAGAGCGTCATGAACAGGATGCACGTGGTCAGCGTCCCGTACGCGCTGATGAAGGTGAACCCGCTGTCCTGGATTCAGAAAGTGTGCGCCTACAAAGGTGAGGGGGGCATCCTGCTCAGTCGCCTCGCCGGGCAGTCTGAGGCCATCCTGGGGGATTAGGAAATCAAAGCCAGAGGCCGGAGGGCAGCCTGAGGTCGACACACCGGGCCGGGCCTGACTGCCAGCGCTGGAGGGGCCTCAGGAGGACAGCTCTTCTCCGCAAGGGCAGAAGGCGCCTGCTTTTATTCTCTCACATAAATACTCTGTGCTCATGCCTAGAAAGTTCAGCTGGTTTTGTTCGAAGTTACAGCTCTTCAGGCCACCAGTAACAAAACTCTGTATTCACGCACAGCAGCTCAGGGCACAGGGCGACGGGGCTGCCCGTGGGGCCCTGCCCACCCACGGTCCCCCTGTGGTCCGCCTCGGTGCTTCCTGAGCGTGGCCACCCCTCAGGTCCAGTCGCTGTTCTGGCTCCCCTGTGACGGGGCCCGAGGCACCCTTACCAACCCCTGCCTGCGGCTGGCCCGGGCCTTTATTCGCACTAGCTTCTCCTGGGTGCCACGTGGGCCTGTTCACCTGCTGACAACAGTGCCCATTCCCAAGTGTGGACAGGGGTCCCCTCCTGTGGCTGTGTTGGGAGCTGTCTCTGTTTATCCAGTTTAATGGAGGAAAAGCGAGGCCTGGGGGCAGCGGGGCTGGGGGCATTTGGTGAGTGCTGCCGGCTAGCGAGGGCGCGGTCAAGATTGAGGCCCAGCCTGTCTGTTCACATCCTGGGCTCCTCCCCGCACCCCTGCATCCCCGAGGCTCCCCCGTGCGACTGTGGGGGCAGCAGCTCAGGGTGGGGCAGCAGAGACACAGGAAGCAGCTGTGGAGGGATCAGGAGAGGGTTCCCAGGAAGGCAGCTGAGTTGACGGCGTCCCCATCAGGCCCCCAGGTTGACTTTGGGCGGAACAGGCTGGCGGGGAAGACGCTGGGGCGCCGCGCCCCTGACTCCCGGCCACCACCCGCTTCCCTGCAGCCCGGGCCGCGCTGGTGAAGTCCCGCGACATGCACTGGTCTCTCCTGGCCCAGCGAGGACAGCGGGATGTCAGCCTCAGCTCCCTGCGCATGCTGATCGTGGCTGACGGAGCCAACCCCTGTGAGTGCCCACAGTCACGGGCTGGGAGAGCAGCACCTGCCTCTGCAGGCCCAGCTGCCAGGGGCCTGGTGGAGCTGGGACGCTGACCCGGATGCGCTTCCTGCCCTGGGACGCGGGGTCTCTCGTGGTGACGCGCGGATGCGTCTCGGCGCGTTAGGACTCTGCATTTAAAGCAGCTCTGACACAGTCCACACAAGGGACAGGCCTGAATGAGCCATCTTTCTTAGGCACTGACCAGAATGCAGGTACAGACTAGAGCCTGTCCGGGCTCCCGCCCTGCGGCCTTGAGCCCAACTGGGCCTTTTGGCCACTCCGTGTTCCTGCTACCCCATGTCCTCTGGCCTCGGCGCCCGGGCTCCCCTGGGGTCTGAGTGGAGCTGCTGGTTGTCCAGGGCCTGCCTGCTCAGGGTGTCTGTGGGACCCCCTCAGTTGACCTTGGTGGGCTTTCTGTGCAGCACAGAACCCTTGAGGCAGGGGCGGGCGTTATCTCCCTGCTTAACACCGTGAGTCACTGTTCACGCCATGCATCTGCCCTGGACCAGAGGCTGGCCTTCATCCAGACCCTGTCCAGTGTGGCCCTGACACCCCCAGCCCTCTGGTGCCCTGAGCCTTCCAGCACCCACGGCCTCTCGTTCCTCCACCCACACTCGGCCCCTCGGAGCCCCTGCGTCCTGCTTCAGAGCACCCCAGAGCTGCTGGCTTTTCTGCGTCTGCACCTGCGCCCCCAGCACAGCCTCCAAGCCACCAGGGAGCCCCTCTCCAGGCTACCCACCCCCGCCCCCACCGACCTCAGATTCCTGCCACTCCGTGTGCCCATCACTTCCCTGTGGCACTGAACCACCTGTTTGTCTTGTTTGCCCCTTGGTTCCCCCAGGGCCCAGCAGAGGCTGGGTGCAGGGACCCGTGACCTGGCCCCCTTCTTTCCTGGGGCCTCGCTGCGGCAGAGGGCTACGGGTTGAGGTGCAGCCCCAGGGTTCTGGCAGATGTAGGCAGCAGCGCCCAGCCTCCTAGGAGCTGAATTTTCGTACCCTGGTGCCTCAGATGGGCCGGGTGACACTGGCAGAGAGGCAGGACAAGAGCTAGGCTGCCCCTGCGGGAGAGGCACAGCTCTGAGGCGCGTCTGCGAGAGGTGCTCACGTGCGCCAGCCCCCGCCCCCCCCCGCCCCACGGCAGACCTGTGCGGAGACGCGGCGGGGCTCGTGTCAGGCGGGCAGGGCTGGTAGGGAGATAGGTCTCAGTTACAGCACTGGCGGGTGGGGGACCGTAAATTGGCTGCTGCTTTGCAAATTGGCTGCTGCTTTGCTGGTGACGTGAAAATGCATCCTGTTTTCTGTGGAAAGCGCTGCCCCCTCCCCAAGGAGACCTGGCCGGGCTCACTGTGAGGGGCGGGTGCAGCCTCCAGCTTGGCACCTGGCGTCCTCCGGAGCTGTGCGTCCGTCCCCTTCCCTCCCGTGTCCACCGTCTCCTGCAGGGTCCATCTCCTCCTGCGACGCGTTCCTCAATGTCTTCCAGTCCCGAGGGCTCAGGCCGGAGGTCGTCTGTCCTTGTGCCACGTCCCCGGAGGCACTCACCGTGGCCATCCGCAGGTAGCTGATCACGCGCTGTCGTGTAGACTGGAATTCTTCCTGGAGCCGCTGAATTGCCGGTGGCAGCAGGTCGATTGGCTCCTGAGCGGCAGAGATCACGAGCAGGCAGGTGCCCAGGGCTGCCCTGGGCGCCCCGCTCGCTCGCCGCTTGGACAGCACGTCCCACACGGGCTGGCTTTTCAGGAGGAGGGCAGTAATGGCTCTGGGTTCTTGCAACTTGGGGGCTGGTTTTTCTGAGTGCTGCTTAAATCAGGAAGGCCTCGTGTCCTAGAGTAAACGTTGCCACCCGGGCTGGCCCTGCTCCGAGGGGCGGGCAGGCACGCTGTGCCCATCCACCGTGGACGGGGTCCGTGCCTGCGGGACGCTGACCTTCCCAGAGGCGCCCCAGCCGCCTTCTCTGCTCATCTGCTTGAAGGTGGACAGCGAGGTTGGGAGGCTTCACAGACCACCTCGTGCTCTTTCCGCACCCCACGCTGTGCCCCGGGCCCCGCAGGTGTGCCCTCGGCTCACTTTCCTGCCCAGATCAACCCTCTGCTCACCCGGGCCACTGTCCACAGCCCCCCAGGCACATCCTGGGAAAGAGGGCAGTGTGCTTGTAGCTGAGGGTGGTTTTGCGTTAATGGTCCACCCTCAGCTGTTGCTGGAAGGGGAGTCGCAGTCGCAGTCTTGTGCTATGTTCATGAATTTATAAGTAGTAAAAAGTAACCCTGTAGTTTTAATAGTACTTAGCATTAAAAACGGCATCTTGGAGTTCTCTTGTGGCACAGTGGGTTAGGGGTCCGACCTCCTCCCGGCCGTGGCCTGGGTCACTGCTGCGGATTGGGCTCCGTGCCTGGCCCAGGACCTTCCACACGCCATGGCCAAAACAAGAAGAACCAACCAACCAACAAGTGGCGTTTCTATCCTTCACAGACCACGAGGTGCTCTTCATTCCCTGTCCCATGGCGGTTGCTTGTGCTCAGCAGAGGAGCTTTGCTCCCTGGAGAAGACACGCATTTGTCTCTCAGCATCTCGGTGCTGCTGCTGCTGCGAGACACAGTGCTCCCACTCGTGGCTGCAAAGAGCAGCAGTCCCCTGGTTGCCTCTCCCACTGCTTTCCCGTGGTCTCTGGGCTGGCACAGGGCTGGCCGCTGCCAGCCGTTCTTCCTGCGTGCAGCCCGGGCCTCTCGCTCTGGTCTCAGGGTGCCTGGCTGGGTGCCCAGCACCTTGTCGCTCTGCTCCCTTGCTGCCTGGGGCTCAGCAGGCGTCCCAGGACAGCCTGGTGGAAGTGGTTGTCACGGGCCCCCAGGCCCCCCATAGAGGCATGGGTGGGGTGGGGTGGGGTGCAGACCTGTGGGGACGCCACTGCCCCGCCTCGGTCCCGTGGCCAGCGCCCCCGCAGCCTGGCGCAGAGCGGCACTTCGCTGCCTCGTCCTGCTGGCGAGGGGCTCTGGTCCCCCCCTCCCCTGTGGGCTCTGTCTCTGTCGGCTTATCCAGTTTTGTTCCCAGGCCGCCTGACCTGGGAGGCCCCCCTCCAAGAAGAGCTGTGCTGTCGATGGGCGGCCTCAGCCACGGGGTGATCAGAGTGGACGCGGAAGAGAAGCTCTCGGTCCTCACGGTTCAGGACGTCGGCCAGGTGATGCCGGGAGGTAAGGTCCCGGCTGGGAGAGTCTTGTCCTGTGACCGAGTGACAGCAAAGGCTCTGGGAGCACACGAGTAGCAGGCGTCTTATAGTGATTCCCTGTGTACATTAGAATTTTAATTGGTAACATTTTTTCAGTTTTTTGCCTTCCTTTGTATCAAGTTTCAAGTTGCTCTAAAATCTGGGGTGTGTACTTGGCTTGTGACCCTGTCTGGCTCTGCGCTGCTGGGGAGGGGGTGGCAGAGCCCACATTCTGGAAGCCCGCTGCACGCCAGGCAGCCTTCATGCCTCTCCTGCTTCGAGGCGGGCAACCCTCCGTGCCCCTCGATGGTTGCGAGTGACCGGTGCTCGGCTTAGCTCGGCGAGACTTGAATGACCACCAGGTGGGCAGCATGGCCTGAGGTTCCTAGGGTCCCTGGGCTCCAGAGAGGCCCCGGGCTGGGAGGCGAATGAGCTGTGAGCGGGTGGCAGCGCCGTTTCGCAGCAGCTCTCCCGCAGGCGTGTGCACACATGCGACGCCTGTGCAGTGTCTCCTGGGGGTTATGAGCAAAGCCTGGCCCGGGAGGCCCTGAGGCAGCGAGTGGGGGAGCGCCCTGGCCGTGTTCTGCCCTGGCCGTGGTGATGCCGCCACTGCTCTGATTCCCTCCTTCTCACGCCAGCTCTTCTGGGTCCCCGTCAAGTGTCTAACCTGCCTGGTGACCTCTGGAGACCGTCCCCCACTTCTGCCTTAGTCACCAAGTCCCAGAGCTGCCGGGTCTGTGGGCTCCCAGGGCCCAGGCCCTGTGTCTGCAGCTCTGCTTCCCACAGGCACACGTACGTGCCCAGAGATGAGCCACCCTCGCTGGCAAAGTGGGAACCAGGGGAGGGCCACGGCCAGCTGGAGGCCAGCTTAGAACAAGGCTGGGCCTTCGCAGCTATTTCTAGTTTCGAGTTTTCAGCGTAATCTCTCTCCTTCACCCGAGTCTGCCAAAACCAAGGCGTCCTCATCCTGTGGAGTGCAGGAACACCAAATGGGATCTCACTGGTTCGTAGTCACCACGAGGCAAGCCCAGTGGTTCGTCAAAAGATTTGGTGAAGGGAGTTCCCATCGTGGCTCAGCAGTTAACGAACCTGATTAGTACCCAGGAGGACACAGGTTCCATCCCTGGCCTCCCTCAGTGGGTTAAGGATCCCGCATGGCTGTGGCTGTGGTGCAGGCCAGCAGCAGTAGCTCCAATTTGACCCCTAGCCCGGGAGCTTCCATATGCCACAGGTGAGGCCCTAAAAAGACCAAAAAAAAAGACGATGAAAATATTGTAACAGGTGATTGTTTTGATCGAGAGTGTAAGGACTTTCACAGCGGTGCTCGTTTTGCTTTTAATGGAAACTCCAGGGTTACTGTGTCCATGCTCCCGGGCGGGGGGGGATGTACCTGCTCCCCTGTGTGTATGTGCGCGTGGGTGTGTACCTGCTCTCCCTGGAGGGGGGTGTGCCTGCTCCCCCGGGTGTGTGTGTGTGTGTGTGTGTACCTGCTCCCCTGGGTGTGTGTGTGTGTGTGTGTACCTGCTCTCCCTGTGTGTGTGTGCGCGTGGGGGTGTGTGTGTGTGTGTGTGTACCTGCTCCCCTGTGTGTGTGTGTGTGTGTGTGTGTGTGTACCTGCTCCCCTGAGTGTGTGTGTGTGTACCTACTCCCCTGGGTGTGTGTGTGTGTGTGTACCTGCTCCCCTGTGTGTGTGTGCGCGTGGGTGTGTACCTGCTCTCCCTGGAGGGGGGTGTGCCTGCTCCCCCGGGTGTGTGTGTGTGTGTGTGTACCTGCTCCCCTGTGTGTGTGTGCGCGTGGGTGTGTACCTGCTCTCCCTGGAGGGGGGTGTGCCTGCTCCCCCGGGTGTGTGTGTGTGTGTGTGTGTGTGTACCTGCTCCCCTGGGTGTGTGTGTGTGTGTACCTGCTCCCCTGAGTGTGTGCGCGTGGGTGTGTACCTGCTCTCCCTGGGGGGGAGGTGTACCTGCTCCCCTGAGTGTGTGCGCGTGTGTGTACCTACTCCCCGGGAGATGTGAACCAATAGAAATAACTGACCAATTGCCCCTCCCTCATCCTTGTTGCTCTGTCTTTTGGGGAAAGAGTCACGTAGGAAATCCTCCAGAAGAAGCAAAAGAAGGAGAGTGCGCAGGCCTGCAGGGTTGTTCAGTTCGTGCCTGGATGGCTGAGTTCCATTTAGGGACATGGCACGTTGTGGGTGTGTTGCTCTAGCAGAAGCCTTTCTGGACACCTGCTCTGTGGCACGCGGGCAGTTAGGGCTGTAGTGACCAGACAGGCAAGGTCCCCAGAGCGAGGGGTGGGGCGCAGGCAGCCGTGTCAGTAAGGATGCTGCGTGGCAAGGCCAGAAGAGGGTCTGGGGGCCTTGGGAGGGGCCACGGGAAGGACCCGTGCTGGGTGGGGTCTGTCAGGCCCCCGAGTGGAGGGCAGCGTCCCAGGCAAAGGTGTGAGGTGGCGGCACCGCCCGTGGGCTCCAGAGGAGGAGGCCCGAGTCTGCGTCACTGGAGGCGCTTTGTGTCACCTCCATGTACCGAGCTGGACGCACAGGCCTGTGGCTGGAGGGACGCGCCCTCCTAGAAGAAGACACGTCCGCCCTGCAGACGGCGACACGGCCTCTTCTCTGGCAGCGGGCGAGGTGTCGTCTCTTTTCAGCTAGCGTGTGTGTTGTGAAGGTGGAAGGGACCCCATATCTCTGTAAAACGGACGAGGTGGGAGAGATCTGCGTCAACTCCAGCACAGCCGCCGCGGCCTACTACGGCCTGCTCGGCATCACCAAGAGCGTCTTTGAGGTGCGTGCCGCGCCCCGACCTCTCTGTCGGGGCCACGTTCCACAGCACCGGTGGGCCAGTGGCAGGGTCGGGGGGAGAGGGCAGTCCAGGGGGCCCAGCGAGCACCCACTGTGCCCAGCCAGGCGCAGGGCTGGGAGGGGAGCTCAGGCCGCAGAGCCCACGGGGGTGGGGAGCCCCTCGGGGGGTCTCAGCAGGCAGGCACTCTGGCCTGGGGAGCCTCTTCCCTCCAGGGAGGCAGGGACAGCCCATCCGAGCAGGCGCACCCCGCCGCCGCCCGCCTGCCGGCCCGACGGGACCCCAGGACCCGACCTGACCATCGTCCTCCCACCTGCAGACGGTCCCGGTCACTGTGGCGGGAGCGCCCGTCTCCGACAGGCCTTTCACCAGGACGGGGCTGCTGGGCTTCATCGGGCCGGTGAGTATGTCCCGCTGCCAGGACCAGGCCTGCAGATGGGCCCGCAGCTCAGGGGAGGGGCTGCCGGCCGGGCACAGGGCAGCGCCCCCACAGTGTCCTCCTCCCCGAGCGCCCGTGGCGCCGAGTCCGGGAGCTGTGTCTGCGGCCCCCAAGCGTCCGGTCCCGTGCAGGTGTCACCCACATCTGGCCTTTCTGTGCTGACCCCTTCCCTGGATGTCCCCTCACCCCTGCTCCAGCCCAGGCTCAGGACCCCTTGCCCCCCCTTGTTCTCCCCGGTCACCGTGGCCTCGGGCCCCCGACCTGCCTGTGAGTGACCTGGTCTCCATGGACCGTCCGCTTCCTGTGGCAGGGCCTGACCCCAGGGCCTGACCCTGTGACCTGGGCCCTGACCCGCATCCGTGTCTGCAGGACGACCTGGTGTTCGTCGTGGGCAAGCTGGACGGGCTGATGGTGGTGGGAGCCCGCAGACACAATGCAGACGACATTGTGGCCACCGCGCTGGCCGTGGAGCCCATGAAGTTTGTCTACAGAGGCAGGTGATGCCCTGCGGGTCCCCTGGCTGTGCCCCTAGATCCCTCCTCCGCCTGACTTTCAAGTCTCCTGCTGCGGAGGGAGCGCCCGGGGACGGGCGTGCACAGCACCTCGAAGTTCCTCTCGGCAGAGGAGCGGCACAAGGAAGAGGACGACCTCGGCAGTGTCCTCCCGTCCGCAGAGCACGCGTGGCCCTTTGGAGGGCGGGGCCCAGCCTGGACCGGGCACGGGGACTGGGCCCCAGCACCGCCGAGGGAACGGTGTGCCCGAGGGCGTGGGGTGCCCGGGCAGTGCCCCGTGCCCTCAGGATGCAGGCCGGGCAGCGCGCGGCAAGTGCCCCTTTCTCTGACATCACCAGTCCTTGTTCTGCTAAGAGACCTTGCCTCTGGGCTGGAATCGTTGCCTTTTCTGAATGTCCGGCAAGCCCTTGCTTCCCATTTCCATTGAGCAAAGAGAGGGGCCCCAGCCGAGGCCCCAGGCACTGGTCTGGGAGAACAAGGCCCCTTCCAGCGGGTCCCTTCAGCCCACCGCATTCCTTAATTTTACTCTTCTCTAGGGAATTGTTGCTCAATCTAGGATACCTGTGAGCCTGCGACCCTTTCTCTGAATAGACCATAAAGAGTCATCAGGAAATTCTGGGGTCGGGGCGTCAGGGTGGGCTGCCGACCCTTCCTCCAGTCAGGATGACTGTGGGGCCTGGGTAGCCCCCAGGAGAAACCAAGGGGCAGGCCTGGTGGGGCGTGCAGCCTGCACGGGGGAGGGGCCGTCCGCCCCCGCGTACCTGGGGGGGAAGGCCCCGCCCCCATGAGGTGCTCGGGCAGACCCCCTGCCCACTCCCACAGGGCCGAGCCCTGCTGGAAGCGAACCTCGCGAGAGCACTAGCAACAGCAAAACACCGTAACAGAGCGTGTCGTGGGTGGGTCGGGAGAAGCGGAGCGAGAAGGGCTGGCACCCCGAATGCAGGCTGCGGGGGTCTGGAAGCCAAGGCTGGAGTTCTGTCACTTGAGGAGGGTCCCCAGGGCGGGGTCTCTGGCCAGAAGGCCTCAGCCTCCCCAGCAGAACAGCTGGTGCGAGAGGGGGCTGGCGTAGGAACGCTTGTCAATTTTTCAGAGAAACTCTTACCCTAGACTTTTTATTCTCCCAAATTGTCACTTCATTGTGCAGTTGCAGTAAAAAAAAATATTCTTGTGCATATTCAAGTTCAGAAGTTTTGTCACAAAGACCGTTTTTGTGAAAACACTTTCAGATGAGCTACTCCGAGAAACAAGATGTGTGAAAGTGAGGAAATGATTGAATACTGCGTAAAATTTGTTGCATAAAAGAGAGTGTGTGTGCGTGTGCGCGTGTGCTTGCATGTACGTGCTGTGCGCACATCAGCAAAAGGAACAAACGAGAGAAGGTGTGTCCATAACGGCCCGAAACTAGGGCAGCAGATGGGCCTGCGGGACAGGCCTGATGGAGAGACAGCGTCTTGTCTTAGAAGGAGAAAGAAAAGCAACACAGAGAAAATGAGACCACGTTGAAATTCTTCACGTAAGAGAGAAAGCCCATGACCAGTCACCGGTGTGATCGGAGTCAAGCTTTTTGCACAAAGAGAGGCCCCTCGTGGGTTAACGTGGCGGAGGGGAAGATGCTCGCGTGCAGCGCGTGCCTGGTTGCTGGCTCCGCGCGGAAGTCCTCTGTGTTGGGAATGGGAGTCTTGGTCCCTGTTGCGGAGGCTCCTGGCTGTGCCTTTTAAATTCTCCACAGGCGGCACAGGGTCGACGCCTCGCTCCAGCCCCTCTGCAGCTCCCCCCCGCCTCCCCTTCCGGGTGGTCATCTTGTCCCTTGCGTCCCCAGGATCGCAGTCTTCTCGGTGACGGTGCTGCATGATGACCGGATCGTGCTGGTGGCCGAGCAGCGGCCCGACGCCTCGGAGGAGGACAGCTTCCAGTGGATGAGCCGCGTGCTGCAGGTGGGCAGGCGCCGATCAGCGTGGTGGGGGTGACGACGCACCAGGGTGCCTGGGCTGCAGCCCCCGGCGGGAGTGACGTGGAGTGAAAATCCCACTCAGATCCCGTGGGCCGGCTCCCAGGGCGAGCAGTGGGACCTGGACGCCTCTGTACCAGTGTTTCCACCATTGTGCTTTGAAAATTCCAAATGTGGAGTTCCCATTGTGGCTCAGAGGAAACAAACCCGACTAGCATCTGTGAGGACACAGGTTCGATCCCTGGCCTCGCTCAGGGGGTTAAGGATCTGGCGTTGCCATGAACTGTGGTGTCGGTCGAAGACATGGCTCAGATCCCGCGTTGCTGTGAGCTGTAGTGTAGGCCAGCAGCCAAGCTCCGAATCGACCCCTAGCCTGGGCACCTCCAAATGCCGCAGGTGTGGCCCTAAAAGGCAAAAAAAAAAAAAAAAGAAAAGAAAAAGGAAAAGAAAATTCCAAAATGTGCAGCGAGGCTGGAGGCGTTGCTCCCGTCCCCCAGCTCCCGCTGTGAGGCCGACCCGCAGCCGTCTCACCTCCGCTGTCTCACTGCCCGCGTGCGCCTCGGCCTCCTCACGCTAGAATTCAGCTGCTCCTTCCCCGGGACGTCTTGCTCTTCTGGTAACTGAGGGTCTCTACCCTTTGACCACCTTCATCCATTCCTCCCACCCCCGCCCATCGCCGTGGCGACCACCAGTCTGTTCTCTGCGTGGGTTTTGGCTGGTTTGTAGATTCCGCGTGTAAGAAATCGCATGGTGCTTGTCTTCTCCGTCTGACTTGCCTCGCTTAGCGCAGTGCCCAGGGGCCGTCCGCGTTGTTGCAGGTGGCGAGATTTCCTGTCCTTTATGGCTGATGATCCGGTATGTGTGTGCGCATGTGTGTGTGTGTGTGTGTGTGCGCGCGCGCGCGCCAGTTTCGTCATCCAGTCATCCATCAACGGACACTTCGGGATCTTGGTTCCTGTAAATAACACAGGTGCACATAGTTTTTCAGGTTAGTGTTTTGTTTTCTTCCAGTAAATACCTAGAAGTGGAATTGCTAGAGCACATGGTGGTTTTGTTTTTAACCTTTTGGAGGAAGCTCTGTGCCGTTTTCCACGGCGGCTGTACCAACTCACTCTGCCGCCGACAGTGCACAAGAGTCCCCGCCCTCCACATCCTCGCCAGTACCTACCGTTTGACGATGGCCGTTCCGACAGGTGTGCGACGAGAGCGCTCTGTGGTTGTGATTTGCGTGGTACTGATGATTAGAGATGCGGAGGCTCTTTTCACGTGCCCGTTAGCTCTTTGTCTGCTTTGGAAAAGTGTCTGTTCCGGTCCTCTGTCCACTTTTCAGTTGTGTTGTCTGGGGTTTTTTGCTGTTGCGTTTAGGAGTTCTTTATACATTTTGGATCTCAGCCCCTTGGACACATTAATTGCAGCTATTTTCTCCCATTCAGTAGGCTCCCTTTTGTTTGCTGATGGTTTTCATTGCTGTGCGGAAGCTCTGAGTGTGATGTAATCTCACTTGCTTATTTTTGCTTTTGGGGTCGAATCCAAAAAATCATCATGAAGACGGATGTCAGGGTGTTTAGCGTAGCCTTTGTTTTATTCCAGGAATTTCATGGTCTCGGTCTCACATTCAGGTCTTTGGTCTACTTTGAGCGGGTTTCGGGTGTGGTGTCAGGCGGCGTCCGTGACATTCTTCGATCTGGGGCTTTCTGGTCTCCCAGCACCGTCTATCGAGACCTCTCATTGCCCATCGTCTGTGCTTGGCTCCTTTGCTGTAGTTTACGGACTGCGTATGTGTGGGTGTGTTCCCGGGCTCTCTGTTCTGTTCCCTTGACCTACGTCTGTTTTTGTGCCGATACCACACAGTTTTGATATCTGTAGCTTTATGATGCTGGAAATCAGGGAGCATGGTGCCTCCGGCTTTGCGCTTCTTTCTCAACATTGCTCCGACAGGTCAAGGTCTTTGGGGTTCCCTGCAAAGATTAGGACTGTTCGTTCTATTTCTGTGAAAAATGTCAAGGGTGTCTTGATAGGACTTGCGTTAGACCTGGAGATGGCTTTGAGTGGTGTGGACATTTTAACAATGTTAATTCTTCCAGCCACGAACTCAGAGTATCTTTCCATTCATTTGTGTCTCTTCTGATTGCTCTCATCAGTGTCTTATAGTTTCAAGTGCACACACGTTCTTCATCTCCTTGGTTAAATTTATTCCTAGGTATTTTGTTCTTTTCGATGTAATTGTGTACGCAGTTGAATGTTTAGTTACCATTCAGGTTTCCCTGATTGATGTTTAGTGTTCTTAAACTTAGGGTCGAAATAAGGTAAAAATTGCAGTGGGTGGGGCCAGGTGTTAGGTCTTTTTGATCTATGGACTCCTCCTCTGTCATATTTCTCTTGAAATTGGTTTATTGACAAAAACAGGTCTTTTGTCCAGTGCGTCCCTGGCCTGGGCTCTGATGGCACTGCCTCTGCAGTCTTGGTCAGGGCACCCCTCTGTCTCCTGGAGCTGCTGCACGGCAGCGGCTGGGTTGCGAGGCAGGCTCAGACTCGGGTTCAATCTTCTGGCAAACAGTCTCGTGGGAGGTGTTTGTTAGGGCCTCGTGGGGGTACGGCTGCAATTCTGTCGTTCCTTCCCCGGCGTTAACACAGCAGCTTTGGGGGAAATGTTTTCCACAAAGACCGCTGTGTCCTCTGAGGTCACCTGGGGACCTGACCTGAGGAAGGCTGTGCAGGAAGAGGAGATCCAGGATTGATTGCAGGGGGCCGAGCTAGCGTCCAGGAATCCTCTGGAAGTGACCACTGAGTTGTCCTGTTGTTGTTTCACCGGGAACTGGTGGGTTACGGTAATCCTGTGTTTCGGTAGTGGTGGGAGCACCTCTTTGGTTTGGCCCTTGAGTCTTTTTGACACACCCCTGGGTTCTTTGAGGCCACACCAGCGAACAGGCAGCGCAGTGCCTGGGGAGGCAGTGTGTTTCATGTCCTCGACCTGTCACGGCTGGGCCCCACGGTGCCTCGCTGCCTCCCGGGTGAGGTGGAGCCTGGGACCACTGTCCGGGCCCTTGAGGTGTCTGCCTGTGGTGGACAGGGGAGGAAGTGGTGTCCCCGCTGGTACGACGACCTCCGTCGTGCGTTTAGGCTGCTGGTTCCAGCTCAAGTTCAAGACCCCGGGGTTTCTCCCGAGCCCCCTGGTCTCTCTCCAGCCTGAACAAGGGCAGTGCCGGCGCCGCCTGCGGATCCTCAGCTGCCTGAGGCCGCTCCGCGCCCAGGCGTCTCGAATGAGGGCCTCCACTCCGCCGCTGAGCAAGAGATTTCCAAGAGCAGCTCCAGGTGGCTTTTGAATTATTTTTGCCCACGAAGCATCTCCCACTAGGACTGGACCAACCCAATGACTGGGCTAAAGCCCCGTGAAGTAGATTCTCTCTGCGGGGCTGTGCTGCCGGCCGGATTCCAGGGCCACGGGGTTTGTTTTCTTTACTCGGAGTTGTGGGGGGTCGCTTTTTAAAGTTCTAGGTTTTTCGTGTGTAAACGGTTTACAATGTTCCAAAGTCAAATTTGAAAGCAGGGTGTGTTCAGGGGAGCCTGGCTTCCCCTGTTTGTTGGTGCTTCTCCCACAGGAAGCCACTTCGGCCCTTTCACGGCTTTCTGGGGCGGGCAGTGACTGAGCCGTGGCCACGCGCGCAGCCCCAGAGTGTGCGTTAAAGGCAGGAAGTGCACCTTCACCTCTCCATGCTTCTCACTTAGCAAATGTCCCAGGGGCCACTGTCTCTTGGCCTTTGCACCTGAGTGTTCTCGACAGGCGCGGCCTCCAGCCTCCAGCCTCTTCCCTCGTGCAGGCGGCTGCGCGTCCTCACTCGCGGCCCCTCCTGTCTCGTGTCCTCCTCTCCAGGCCATCGACAGCATCCACCAGGTGGGCGTGTACTGTCTGGCCCTGGTTCCCGCCAACACCTTGCCCAAGGCTCCTCTTGGAGGGATTCACATTTCTGAAACCAAGCAGCGCTTTCTGGAGGGAGTGCTGCACCCGTGTAACGTGCTGATGTGCCCTCACACGTGTGTCACCAACCTTCCCAAACCTCGCCAGAAGCAACCGGGTTAGTCGTTCATTCGGCCTTAAAATTGGTGCAGCCATGCTTGTGTTTAAGTGGTGCAGCCCTGTTGGACTCGGTGTCTCTCGGGCCGGGGTTGGGAGGCAGAGCGACAGACACCAGGTCAGTGGCCACCTCCCGCCTCCCTCCCCAGCACGGTGACTCCCCACCTCAGATAGGACCGTCCCAGGACTGAATTCCAGCCTGGTGTCTTCGCTTTGGAGCCTGGGCCACGGCTGCAGACTAGGAGCTCAGGATCTCAAGAGCCGCTGTTGGCCGCTGTGGTGCCCTGGGGTGGCCAGCCACGCTGAGGCCGTGGGGTCTCCTGGGGCCATGGGGGCTGCTCCCCGGCGCTGTGATCAGCCGTGGCCGCCAGGTCGCTGGCACCTAGGAAGTCTCGACAGATGGTGGACTTCCCTTCCCTGGTCCAACTGTCAGGCACAGTTTCACTCCTTTGATTGTATGAATTTTTAGTACATCCTAACTTTTGTTGATATTGAACACATAAAATACCATTAAATGAGAGACATTTAATCAAGGAGATTTAATTTCAGTAAAGCAGTGCCATGTGGTGACTTTCTCAGTCTGGCATTGCTTGTGTTTGAGAGCGACTCTCCCTTGGCACAGGCCTTGGGCTGGTTTCCTGAGCCTGTGTCCCAGTGAAGCGTTAGGTCTCTGCCTGTTCAGATGAAGAGTCACGTGGCTGGCATCCGCAGGTCCTCCACCTCTCACTCAGAACCCCTCCTTTTCCAGAGGTTGGACCAGCCTCCATGATTGTGGGGAATCTGGTTGCTGGGAAGAGAATCGCTCAGGCCTCGGGGAGGGAGCTGACTCACCTGGAGGACAGCGACCAGGCGAGGAAGGTAAGGTGGGCGCCGGAGCTGGCGGGGCGCCTCGGGGGCAGGGGGGTACTGAGCCTCCTGCCTCCGCAGTTCCTGTTCCTGCCTGATGTGCTGCAGTGGCGGGCCCACACCACCCCCGAGCATCCGCTGTTCCTGCTGCTCAACGCCAAGGTGAGGGCCCCTGCGCGTCCCCGCCGTGCGGGTGAGGGGCGGGGCCGGGTGCCAGGGCCCGAAGAGCCAGCCGTGCTGCCCCGACCCCTGGGGGGCAGCGTTCTCTCTGTAGAAGCCTCGGCTCCCACAGAAGACACACAGTTATGTTTCTGCGGATCTTGTATTTAACAGGAAGCTCCTCTTTAGCTCGTCTTTCAGTTACGAACAGTGTGCATGTGAGTGCTCCTAAGTGAGCTGAAAGGCAATGTTTATTTTGTGAAAATTCGGCGTTTAGACTGTCGGCATGTGTTTATAGCTTTAGCATGACCACTGGTGCTTATTGCCCTGATCCTGGGTCCCTTTCGGTGGGATTACCCTGTGTAAAGGAGGAGCTGTACCGTTGTGGGCCAGTCGGCAAACTACACAAACGTGACAAATTAAATAGCTCTAAACATCCCGGTGACTGGCTGTCAGACACACAAGGACTTCTGTGCTCACCGTGGAGGTACTGCCGTGGCCTTAGAAACACCAGCCCGGCTCTCCGTCCTGGCCAGTGCTGCTTCATTCAAAAAATAATGATCAATCAATACAGGGTACCCGGCGTTAAATGAGATTTAAAAAAAAAGCCTGCTGTTGCTGAGAGGCCTGCTGGAAAGAGCGGTTCCGAGTTCCCTGTTCAGGGCGCATCTGCAGACCTGGAACTTTCAGGAAACATTCGTATATGGTTCATTGAATTCTAAAGCATGGAGACAGCCCGTGAGCAACAGCGGCCGAGGCCCGGTCAGCTCCTGGTCAGAGCCTGCAGATGGACATAGCTGGTGCTCCGAGGCAGGCGGGGCACTGGGTGTACTCCAGATGTGTCCTGGGGGGCCCTGCACCGAGCCCTGAGGGCATGGTGGGGTTCATGGCTTCAGGCGCTTCCTCTGGGTTGCAGGAGGCTGCGTGGGGGAGCAGGGGACCTGGAGGCTGTGGTCCAGGCACAAGATGGCCTTCAGAGGGGAGGAGGGCCGTAGGGAGTGGCTGCGTGGGAGGCGTGACCAGAGCAGGTGCAGGACCCGTGGGTGGCCAGGGTCTTCTCGAGGGAGGACTTGGGAGGCGTCCAGAGACACCTCCCAGGCTGCAGTCAGGCCAGAAGCCCCCAAGAGCGTCTTTGAAGTGGAGAGCGTGCAGGAGGAGCCAGCGGAGGACCGCCTGCCTTGTCCAGCTCCATTCCACACGCTTCCCGGTGGCCTAGGGGCTGGGATTCGGTGTTCTCGCCAAATCCATTCCAGACTTTTCTCAAAGTCACTCCAAAGTTTTTCTACTTTTGACTCGTCAGCCTTCTCAGGTTTGAGTTGTCCTCAGGTCCCTGAGCAAGTGCTGGCCTTAGCCGGGAGGAGGCCTGTGTCCATGCAGGTGGTGTCCTGGCATGAGGTGGCCCCTGGCTTTGGAGATCCGAGTCATTCAAAAGGACTGGCAGGGCTCCGGGCCTTTGGGTTCCCAGCGTGTGCCTGGCATGAGCTCAGCCGGGTGTGAAGACTGAGTCTGATGCTGGGCAGAGCCCCAGGACCTGCCTGGTGGGGCCTCAGCTGAGGAGAAGTGAAGGGTCTGGACGCTCTGCTGGGCTTTCCTGGAGGAGGAGGATGGTCAGGCCAAGTGTCACTGTAATTTTCCTAAGAAGGATGGAGCTGTGAGCCTGACGCGGGTCAGCAGAGAGAGGGAGGAGGTGCCAGCTTGGAGCTGGTCCCCGGCCAGGGTCCTCGGCTGTGACCCAGGTAAGCTGAGCCCCGCAGGTGCATGGCAGCCCCAGCAGCCACCTGTCCACCCAGGTGCTCTAAAGAGCGGACTGCGGATGGCACAGGCCCTCGGACCTGGTGGATGTGATGCCTAAACGTGCGTCAGAGTATAGCCTCGTGATTGTTTGTTTATTGTTTATTATTTACTCTCGTGTATTTACATTCAGATAATGGTTGCTTCTAGGAAGGGAGAGGATGGGATTGGGGGTGTGTAGAGGGGAATGATTTATTTTATAAAGGATAAATTGAAACTTGTGACAAAATATTAGGTAATGAGGCTCAGCAGGAACAAATCCGACTAGGAACCATGAGATTGCAGGTTCGAGCCCTGGCCTTGCTCAGTGGGTTAAGGATCCGGCGTTGCCGTGAGCTGTGGTGTGGGTCGCAGACGCGGCTCGGATCTGGTGTTGGCTGTGGCTCTGGCGTAAGCCAGCAGCTATAGCTCCAATTAGACCCCTAGCCTGGGAACCTCCATGTGCCAAGGGTGTGGCCCTAAAAGGACAAAAGACAAAAATAAAATAAAAATTAGGTAATGAGAGACTGGCTATTTATTGCATTGTTCAGTGGCCAAAAGGGGACTCTTTGACCACTGAGACTTTGACTGTGGTGGACGGGCAGGCACTGAGAACATGTTCAGCGCCCTTGCATGGCTGGCAAAAGAGCCACGGCTGGAAGTGACATCTGAGACACGGAGGCTAAGAAGACAGCAGGCGTGTCCTGTTCCCACCCCAGGGCTGCAGACGCGGTGCGCACAGTAGCCCCGGGCCCCGGGAGCCCGCACCTCGGCCCCTGGCTCAGTGGTGCCCACCATTCTCTCCCAGGGCACAGTCACAAGCACTGCAACCTGCGTCCAGCTGCACAAAAGGGCAGAGAGAGTGGCTGCAGCTCTGACGGAGAAGGCGAGGCTGAGCGCTGGGGCCCACGTGGCGCTGGTCTACCCCCCAGGTGAGCGTGCCCACCCCACCTGCTGGGTCCCGCCACCCGTGAGCACCGAGAACCTGCTGCGGGTGCAGCCGGCCTGCCTCAGTGCGACGCGTTGGCTTTGCTCCCCGACACCTCCGTTTTATTACCGTGGCGCATACGCTCTTGTGACCACCAACCGGTGGAAGTGGATCTTTGCCTTCCCAGGCGGCGCCTCCCCCGTCCTCCCCTGTAGACAGTGTTTCTCCCATTTCTTTAGAGTTGGGTCACCCAGACGAGGCTTCCTAGACATCACAGTTCGTCTGCCAGTTTTCTTTAAATCGGACAGATTCGAAAGTGCCTTTTACCCTGCAGGTGGCCCTCTCCCACTCCTCACCCCTAACGTCACTGCATCCGGAGCTGCTCAGGGCGGCAGGCAGGGCTCCCGGGCTCCTGCGTTTCCTGCGGGGAACTTGAATCGAACTTTCTGGCTCCCACTCAGGTCGCCAGGACCCCAAGTGATGTGTTGGGTTATCTCCTTAGAAACCACATGTCAGGGTCAGTGGCCAGTGACACTCACCGTCCCACAGGGTCACTCAACGTGGTGTTCCTGTCATTTCTCTTTAACTCATGAGCCGGGAAACGACAGACAGACGCTCCCGCCTTTAGTGTTTAGTTGCCCAGAGGTGGAATTCCTCTCCGCAAGGCACAGTGAGCCCGATTCTTTGCTTCTGTCCATGGGGTGAACCCTGACCTCTGGTGGAACAGCTTCTCGGTCCTGGGGTCTGACCTCCGGTCCCGCTGCCTCCTTGCTGTCTGGTGGGACCGGTGCTCCGGCAGCTCTCCACGGGCCTGGTGCGCCTGGGCTCCGGGGCCGACCCTCCCGGCCCTTTCAGCGAGCAGAGCTCAGACTGAAGAAGAGGCGTAGTTACCTCTCTTAGAGAGGCAGCACCTCGTGGGCTCGTACGGTGACATCCAGTCCAAATTCAGGATTGTAGGGTTTCCGCTAAGCCTCTTCTGCACTTTGCCTGCATCTCCTTTTTCCTCCCTGAGAGTCCTGATTCTCAGGCCGGGAGTCGGGGGTAGAATCCAGATTTCCCAGGATTACTCACTTGCTTTATCCTGTGTCACCTGAAGCACCCCAAGAAAAACTGTAGTAATACCTGACCTACTGGGTGTTTTTTTTTTTTAATTTTTGTTTCTATTTATTTATTTTTAAATGATTTTGTTTTCCGTTATTGCTGGTTTAGTGTTGTGTCAATTTTTTGAAAGCTGCTGCGAAGTTTTCCCATGTGCTCTCTGCACCCTGTCCCTAGAGCGGTGCCGTCTGGTCACAGGGCAGCGGCCGCTGCCCAGCAGCTCTCCCACTGCACCTGGCCCGGCTCCGCCGTAACTGCTGACGGCCCAGCACCGGCGGGCACGTCTGCTCTTCCCGTGGGGCTGGCATTCCGACGTCCTCCTCTGTTTGACCTCTCAGGAGAGGGTCCGGGAGCAGCTTGCGTGTTGGTAACAGCCTCTCCGCTTTGTAACGGAGTCATTTTTCCAGGGAAAATCCTGGACTCGGGTTTTCGTTTCTCGAGCAGCTCCAACGTGTGTCCATTTTCTCCGGGCCTGAGCAGCGAGTCTGGTTGTGACCCTCTCTTCTTCCTCTCATGAGTCGCTTGTGGCAGGTGCCAAAAGCATGTTTTCTCTCCTGAGAGCCTACTGTGTGGTCGTAGGGTGGCGCTCAGGGTCGGCAAGGTAGCTAAAGACACAGCTGCACGTCCTTTTCTGTAATTTCAAGGAGCTTTTCCAGAGGCATCGTGTTTCCACCCCTTCCCTTGCTTTGGCTTCCTTCCCGTCGTCCTTCCCGCTCGCGTCACCCACGTGCCGGGGCTTCGTCACCTTCTCTGGGAGCGTCTCCGGTTCAGCTTCCAGTCTCCTCCCGCGTCTGTCTTCTCCAGGCTCCGTCCGTTCTTTGTTGGTTTGGGGGATGCTTCTCATTCCGTCTTCATTCCTGAAAGGATTTTCCATAATTTCTAGTTCCTTCTTCATTTCTGACTTTTTTCTATTCTGATTTCTGTCGCTCTTTTGTGGCATTTTCTTAAGGGATTTTAGCACGTTTTGAAATATACTGCCGTTTTTATCTGCTGCCTTGTCTGTCTGGACAAATGATGATCTGCTTCTGATTCTCTTTCTTGCCCCTCGTGTGGGATTCGGCCCTGAGTGGTGGTCCCTGGGCCAGGCTCACGGAGCCTCCCTCCCGCCTCCTCCTCCGCCCGGCGCCCGCAGCCCGTGCCCCGCGCCCTGCTCTGATTGGCATGGCTGCCCACTGTCACCAGCGAGTGGCTGAATGGCTTCTTTTCCTCGCCCTGCTCTCTGATCAGACCCGCAGTTTCAGGAACAGGTGCCGTGACCTCCCCAGTGGGGAATGACCTACCTCCTGGGGGCGCCCAGTCCTCCTGCTCCCCGACCCTGGTCCTGTGGCGCCCCCCACTCTTTCCCCCGCAGGACCTGTCCTCACTGTTGACTCCGTCGCACAGCCCAGCCCCTTCCTCTCCTGCCCGCTCCCCACTCTGCTCTCTCATCCTGGGCTCTCAGTTTGGGGAGTTTGCCACTCGGACGTCGGGGTTGTTCCTCTCACAGCTGGGACACGAGTGGCGCCCACTCAGAGGACCTGCCCTGCCGTTGGCGGCTTGCGTCTTGGCTGGAGCAGGAATCCCCGGTTTCTGTGGGTTTCTTGGGTTGTGTAGGTGCCCACCCAGGGTTGTAGGTGACAATGTCTCTTTCCCCCTTCGTAAGTTTGTTGTTTTGTCTGGGAGCATGTTGGTTCCGGTTCGGGGGTTTTGCTGGCACGGGCCCGGCTCTCGTTGCTTCCTCCTTCTCGTGCCCGTTTAATCTTCTCCTCGGGGAAAGCTCCTCTCATCGCTGCCTTCTCCCTCCTTTTCTGCCTCTGGATCTCCTGAGTCCTGTTTTGGGTCTGTTCTCTGCACCTCGGGCCTCCTGCCTCGTGGCCTTCCATGTGTCTACTGTGCCACCCCTGGTGCCCAGGTGCCAGCAGAACCATCTCTTCTCAGTGTGTCTGGCAGGACACCGGCTCATGCTCAGCACTCCGCTTGCTCCTCTGTGCTGGCGGGATCTGGAGGGCCTGTTCCCAAGGGGGTCCCGTGGAGCACAGACGTCAGCGACCCCACGTGCTCCCTGCCCAGGAGCCAGGCGGGCTGGTAGCCTGGTCTGGGTCCTGACACAGAGGTGTGGCGACTTGGACACTCTGGAACTCCCACCAGCACTGCAGTGCCCTCTGCTCTGTCCAGTCCCTGGAACGTGTGGTCATTTTTCTCCAGGACGGATGGCAGTTTTCTTCTCATACCCCTGGGTCTAGTGGGAGTCCAGCAACACCCTGCCTGAGGAAAGGCGCGGATGCAGCTGCGAGGGAGCCCCTGGCCGGACCAGAGCTTTTCTGGGGCTCAGGGCTGGGGCTGCAGACCTGCAACATGTGGGAACACACTCGGGGCAGCACCAGGGACCAGAAGGGGGAGAAGAGGTAGACGGGGTCCTGATGCCTCTCTCTTTGGGGCATGTTTGATACCTTCATAAAACTTTCCACTGACTAAAGGAGAACGCACGGTGACGTGATTGACACTTGAAAAACGTACCCGCAGATGGAGAGTATAGTTAATAGCTGGAAGGCAGAACCCGACGCCCTTGAAGCCCAGGATGCGTGTGGATGGTTTGCACATGCGTGCAGGTGTTTGCTGTGCGTTTCAAAGGGGTGTGTGACCCAAAGGCGAAGAACAGATGCCTCTGGAAGCTGCAGAAAGGTGGCATGCAGGCAGGGCTGGGGCTCCCCCACAGGCTCGCCAGGTGGTGCCAGGACAGGAGGAAGATACACATGCAGGCACAGCATGAGCTCAAGGCACTGTGTTCCCGGCGATGCTTCTCCTGTTCACTTTGTGACGTGTTTATAGCACTCTGGGCGTAGTGGCCGGGCACCAGTATCGGCCTTCGCGCCAGCTCTGTCCACCCCCTGAGCTGCCTGTAGGCACCGTGCAGATGGGTGGTCGCTGGTGGGTGGGCTCAGGCCCAGAACAGTGACACGTTGAGCCTCCTGGCCCTCACGGAGCATCGGGACCTTGTCATCTGGTGGAACCCACGAGCTGGGCTGAACGTGGCATATTTGTTGTGATGCTGGAATCAGAGCAGCCTTAGATCAGTGTCTTGTGGCCTGCGGGTGCCAGGCAGGGCCTTGTCTGCCTTGGGGGCCGCACCTGGAGGGTGCCGTGGGAGCTCGTGTGTCCCCAGGTCAGACCGAGAGGAGGAAGGAGGTTTTCCGTGAGCTACGGTTGCCCCAGGCGTTCATCGCGGAGACTCCTGAACATGCAGGAGAGCTGAAGGAACAGCGAGTGGCCTCGGCCGCTCCCTGTGGTTGAGAGCAAGGCAGGGACGGGGGCGCAGGTGCATGCAGGAGGCCTTGCCCCCCGCCCTGCTCCCCGCCACGACGCATGGACATGGGCAGGCACAGCGGGCCCAGTCGCCTTGTGACCCGGGGACTGGACGCGGTGAGGCGCCCTGGGCCGCTGACGGACGCCCTCTGCCCGCCCGTCTCCCCAGGGCTGGAGCTCATCGCCGCCTTCTACGGCTGCCTGTACTGCGGCTGCGTGCCCGTCACCGTGCGGCCCCCCCACCCCCAGAACCTCGCCACCACACTCCCTACCGTCAAGATGATTGTGGAGGTAGGTGGGCAGCGCGGCCCTCGGGGCGGCCCCGATCGTGGGCCCGCGTGCGGTTTGCTCCCAGGCGCCGCGTCTCGCGCGTGCCTCCAGCCCCTCTGCTCTGCAGGTCAGCACGTCCGCGTGCGTCCTCACCACGCAGGCCATCATGCGGCTGCTCAAGTCCAAGGAAGCGGCGGCCACTGTGGACGTCAGGACCTGGCCGACCATTCTAGACACCGGTGCGTGTCCTCGGGTTGGTGTGCGTGCTGCCCGCCCGCACGAGCCCCTTGCCCGCCCTCGTCGTGGGGTTGTGTTCCTGGCACCCAAAACTAACAGCTGGGCTCGAGCAGCCTAAGTAAATGGCGAGGAGCAGCTAAAGGGAGCCCCTGGCTGGGGTCCCGGCAGCCTGTGTCCAGCAGCCGGAGCCCAGCACGGGCGCCCCGCCGGTGGGCGGCCGGTGGGGCCCCAGCTCCCCGTGCTGCCTCTCACGCCCACACGGCAGAGGCAGTTGTGGGACGTGGTGCTCATGGTGCAGACCACGCTCCCCCTCCCTGCCCCCCCCAAGGGGGCGTGCTGCCACACCCGGAAAGGCCTGGGGGCCACTGGGCGGGGCTGGAAGCCCCCAGCCCCCTTGGCCCAGGCCTGTCGGGTCAGCCTGGGGCTGAGTGTCTCGACCCCTCCCGCCAGCAAGACACCCCAAACCAGCAGCACCTTGCAGGCTCTGTCAGTGACTCAGGGTGCCAGCCAGTGAGCAGACAGGAGTCCCTTCTTCCCCACTGCACCTGGTGGGTGTGGGTGCCTGTCCTTGTCCCCCAGGCTCTGCCCATGAGAGGAGGTCAGGGACTTGGTTGTCCGCGGGCCCTGCCTGATACCAGCCACAGGCCCGGGAGCTGGCCCAGGGCAGCCAGCCTGGACCCAGGGGAGGGCTCAAGGGAGCCCCCTGACCTCGCTGGCTCCCCGCCCTCACCTCCCCTGCACTCACCTGGGTGCACCCAGAGAAACGTGATGAGGCACCAGCGCCCTGGGGGCTCGTCCTCAGCGCTGGCTGTGCTCGGAGGTGTCATTCATCCTGGCTCCGTCACGGGCTCTGGGACCTGGGCCAGGGCCCTGCTGCCCTGAGCTTTCCCGCGGGGCCCTCATGGCCCCTCTGCTGCCCTCCGTGTCTGCCTGGGCAGCACAGGCTCAGTGCAGCAGGTGAGGGGCCGCTCCGTGTGCCATCCTTGACCGATAAGCTTCCCACGTGCACACAGCCCGCTCTCCTGTAGCCTGACCTGCGTTCTGAGCGCCTGGCTCCCAGGACCACGCCTGTCTCGTTTCTTCCCACGAGAGCCTGAGGTAACGTCCACACCACCCCGTCTCCTGTCCGACAGATGACATACCCAAGAAGAAGCTGGGCAGCATTTTCAGGCCCCCGTCCCCCGACGTGCTCGCGTACCTGGACTTCAGCGTGTCAACGACGGGGATACTGGCGGGTGTGAAGGTGGGTCCTTGGGTGGGCGCTCCTACCTGCTTCGGCCGCTGACATGCGGGTGGCGGGAGGGGCTGCGTGTGGTCTGTGCGGGCCCTTCCTCCTGCCAGAGCGTGAAGCAGCAATAGTGCCCCTTCAAGTCTGTGTTAAATACCAGTAAACCCCCCAATTTGACCAGGCGGCTTCGAAGAGTCCATCTCCTCACCAGGAACCCAAAGCTCTGTTAAAACACTTTATTCAGGCCTCACGTAGCAGCCTCGCAGGGTGCCGTTTCCTGGGTGTTCCTTTGTTCCCGTGGGAGTGAGCCAGCCTTCCCTCAGGGAAGGGACTGGGTCGGGCTGCCGGGGACAGCGGGCACTGTCGCCTCTTCCTTCCTGTCAACTGATGGAGTTTGACTTCCCTCCTGAAGATGTCACACGCGGCCACGAGTGCCTTGTGCCGCTCCATAAAGCTGCAGTGTGAACTCTACCCCTCGAGGCAGATCGCCATCTGCCTCGACCCCTACTGTGGCCTCGGCTTCGCCCTGTGGTGTCTGTGCAGGTGAGTGTGCAGGTGGGCGAGGGCCGAGTGTGCTGGTGAGTGGAGCAGAGTGTGCAGGCAAGTGTGCAGGTGGGCGAGGGCCGAATGTGCTGGTGAGTGGGGCAGAGTATGCAGGCAAGTGTGCAGGTGGGTGAGGCCGAGTGTGGAGGTGAGTGGAGCAGAGTGTGCAGGCAAGTGTGCAGGTGGGTGAGGCAGAGAGTGGAGGTGAGTGGAGCAGAGTGTGCAGGCGAGTGTGCAGGTGGGTGAGGCCGAGTGTGCAGGTGGGCGACGGCCGAGTGTGCTGGTGAGTGGAGCAGAGTATGCAGGCGAGTATGCAGGTGGGTGAGGCCGAGTGTGGAGGTGAGTGGAGCAGAGTGTGCAGGTGGGTGAGGCCGAGTGTGCAGGTGGGCGAGGGCCGAGTGTGCTGGTGAGTGGAGCAGAGTGTGCAGGCGAGTATGCAGGTGGGTGAGGCCGAGTGTGGAGGTGAGTGGAGCAGAGTGTGCAGGTGGGTGAGGCCGAGTGTGCAGGTGGGCGAGGGCCGAGTGTGCTGGTGAGTGGAGCAGAGTATGCAGGCGAGTATGCAGGTGGGTGAGGCCGAGTGTGGAGGTGAGTGGAGCAGAGTGTGCAGGTGGGTGAGGCCGAGTGTGCAGGTGGGCGAGGGCCGAGTGTGCTGGTGAGTGGAGCAGAGTGTGCAGGCGAGTATGCAGGTGGGTGAGGCCGAGTGTGGAGGTGAGTGGAGCAGAGTGTGCAGGTGGGTGAGGCCGAGTGTGCAGGTGGGCGAGGGCCAAGTGTGCTGGTGAGTGGAGCAGAGTGTGCAGGTGAGTGTGCAGGTGGGTGAGGCAGAGAGTAGAGGCACCACCCCTTAACCCCTCTCCACTGCTGCACCCACCTGCTGGGTTGAATTGCTTCCTTAAATGCCCACCTTTCTCAGATAGCTTTTTTTTTTTTTTTTGCTTTTTGCTTTTTCTAGGGCTGCTCCTGCAGCATATGGAGGTTCCCAGGCTAGGGGTCAAATCGGAGCTGCAGCCACCGGCCTGCATCACAGCCACAGCAACGCGGGAGCCGAGCCGCGTCTGTGACCCACACCACAGCTCATGGCAACGCCGGATCCTTCACCCACTGAGCAAGGCCAGGGATCGAACCCGCCACCTCATGGTTCCTAGTTAGATTCGTTAACCACTGCGCCATGACGGGAACTCCTCAGATAGCTTTTTGATGCCCACGAAGCAGAGGCTGCCCCTGTGAGTGGGCAGGTTTGTGTGGGGTGGGCTGCACTGGAGTCTGGGCCTGAGGTTGAGTAAAAGCACATTTTCGTGAAGTGCACACACTCTCCGTTTCTAAGGCCTGGGGACACACCTTCGTCCATCGAGTACAGGGAGGAAGGGGCAGACCTTCCCATGTGGGCCAGTCCCCACAGCGCGCCCGTCCCTAACGGCGACCTGGATCCTGAGGCTGGGGGCGGGGTGACCTGCGTCCCGCATTTTCTGCTGAAACCCCTACATGGTCAGAAGGGTGTGGGCTCTGCCAGGAAGGCACGGGCCCCTGAGGGGAGAGGCACGCGCCCACGTGCTAACCCGCCCCTGTCGCTGGCACAGCGTCTACTCGGGGCATCAGTCGGTGCTGGTGCCCCCGCCCGAGCTGGAGAGCAACGTGTCCCTGTGGCTGTGGGCCGTCAGCCAGTACAAGGCCCGCGTCACCTTCTGCTCCTATTCCGTGATGGAGATGTGTGCCAGGGGCCTGGGTGCGCAGACGGCCGTGCTCAGGGTGAGTGTGGCCCTGGCCTTAGGGACCCCAGGGCCTCGCCGAGCAGTGGGTGGAACAGGAACCCTCTCCAGGCGCCCAGGGCCGCCCTGGTGTGAGCTCCCCTCCGCTGCCCCCTCCTTGTGGCACAGCCTCGTTCATCTGGCAGGAGAGGAGGGCTGGGCGCAGGTCGGGTGGGTCTGACCCGGGTTCTGAGCTCACTGCGGGGTCTTTGAGGGCAGAGGGCAGAGGGCAGGCGTGGGCGTGGAGCAGGCGGAGGGAACGGGGAGGCGGGGTTCTCTCGCTCTGACCTGAGCGGGCGCACCGCCCAGTGGCCTGATCCCAGGGCTGCTCCTCCCGCAGACAAAGGGCGTGAACCTGTCGTGCGTGCGCACCTGCATGGTGGTGGCGGAGGAGCGACCCCGGATCGCGCTCACGCAGTCTTTCTCCAAGCTGTTCAGGGACCTGGGCCTGCCCGCGCGGGCCGTGAGCACCACGTTCGGCTGCAGGGTCAACGTGGCCATCTGCCTCCAGGTAGGCGGCTGGGCTTCCGCCGACGGCCCTGCGCACACTCGGCTTCCCGCCCCGTGGTCCTTCCCCTCCTCCGAGCCTCTGCTGTTGCAGTTTCCAAATAGCAGATCAGCTTCCAGAGCCGAGTGTTTTACTTTAAAGGAGGTTCTGTTCTTGAGGAAGAGAATTTGGGAAAAACACAAGATTTTTTGAACAGTGACTGTTACCTTACCTGGAAGAATTTCTAGGTTGAAATAGTATGCAACTAGCATTCTACAGCAAGAATAAACTTCGTGTTTAAGGACATCTACTAATTTTAAAAAGAAAAGTAATTAGTGTGATGGTTTGTATTATCCCAGATTTGTTTGTGAAACATTAAGGAATTTAATTATTAAGAGGAAACAGAGCAGAACTTTCAGGACAGCTGCCTCTAGTGCAGGGCTGTTGGCCGCTGCTTCCGGGGACGGCTTCCCACACTCCCCGCTGGTACCTCGGCCCCACCTCTTTCTAGAGCACGCTGGATGCCTCGAGCTCCCGCGTTCGGGAGTCGGGAAGAGAGGCGCTGTGGGAACCAGCGCCTGGGGGGGTTGTGCTGGGCCCCAGCCCTCGGCCCAGGCTGCTGGACGCGGGTGGGTCTTGACGGCAGAGACCATCGTCCTGCTTTCTGGGCGCGCCCGCCTTGTCCCCTCCACAGTGGAGGCGGCTGAGGTCTGGGCCTCGTGTGGGCCCTTGCCGAGTGGCAGGACGAGGCGGGCTGGCAGTGCGACTGAGCCCTGTCACAGACTGGGGGCACAGACCTCTGTCTGTTCAGCATCTGGAAGCCCCTGCGCTCCTTCCTGGAAACGCGAGGCGACCGTGCCCGCCCACGGGAGTTGGCACACCACGGCGGGAGTCCTAGTGGACGTTCCGTTTGCCGTCTGAGATGCTGCACTGCACTTTGCTCTCTCTTAGCGGAGTTTCTCACGAGCCTGTTGCTCTCTGTTTGTGTTCCCTGTGGCTGTCTCCTCCCTGTCTCGCTCTGCTGGTCTCCTTGTCTCTGTCAGCCCAACAGGCTGGGAAAGCTGGCCGAGCAGGTATGACCTTGACCTCGACCTCGACCTCCCCCTCGAGGTGCCTCTGTGCTTCCCCCTGAGCTCATGTGTCCTCTCGTGACCTCCAGACAGATATGTGTTTCCTTTGCTGTCTGACTTTGCTCACATAGACATTCTTCGACGTATTACGGGAGCTCCTTTGTAACCAGATTTAAGAGCAAAAGTATTTTCAGAAGCATTGAGCCTGCCCGGCATTGCCTCTGGAGGAAGGGCAGTGCTTGGCCTCGGTGAAGACATCTCTGTTTTAATTCCAGGGCAGGTCTAGGTTATACTATTGTCCGGGGTCTTCAGAGAATGATGTTGGGCCGTGTGTCCATGTGATGTGAGGTCCCTTCTCTAATAAAAAGGCGTCCTGTCCTTTCATCAGGTCAGATGAGAGGGGAGAGAAGAGAGGGCGCCGTGGCCGCGCGTCCCCGACGGGCCGCAGCCCTCGGTAGAGTTGTTGGAGAGGACGGCTGCGTGGAAATGCCCCCAGCCCCCTGGTGGTGTTTCCTGGAGGGGGAGCTGTTAGGGCCGGGGTGTTAAGCTGTGTGGCTTTGCCGCCCTCATTCTGTGGGTTCCCTTGGGTCCCCAAGCCGTGTAGATGTTTGGAGGGAGCACAGCTGCTGCCTTCTTGGGCGCCCCTGGAGTCAATGGGCACGAGGCCCTGAGTGGAGGTCCCTCTGCTGCTCCCCTTGCAGGGCACGGCCGGCCCGGACCCCACGACCGTCTACGTGGACACGAGGGCACTGCGCCATGACAGGTAACGCCCGGGGCACGGGCTCAGCCTCCCCCGCTCCCTGTGCCCTCTCTCTCTCCTTCCCACAGCCAGGAAGGGCCCTAGGAGCTCTTATGGGGTAGGAGACAAATAAACCCACGTAAGGCAGGACTTGGCTTTGCTCAGTGGATGTGTCCTGGGGCCACGTGGGCCTGCAGGTCTGGGCCCTCTCAGCTCCAGGGCTCGGGTCCCGGGTCTGGGCCCACAGATGCGGCTGCGCTGCAGCTTGAGGCAGAGGTGGTGGAGCTTCCTGGGGACGAGGCCAGATGGCCCTGGAGCCCTGGAGCAACGTAGAGCTGGCTCCTGCCCTGAGTGGTGCCCAGTGAGCCAGGCACCTGAAGTCACTTCTCCAAGGTCACAGCAAGGTCATGATCAAAAGGGTAGAGGCTTGGCTGCTGTCACAGTATTAATCAGTTTCTCATTACCTTGTTAGTTGCCTTTCTAGAGATTGTTGTCTGTGTATTAAGTTTTATCCTGAAATTTTCCCTCGTTAATTTTTAGGGTACGTTTGGTGGAACGGGGCTCTCCGCACAGTCTGCCGCTGACAGAGTCTGGAAAGGTAGAGGCGTGGACGGAGGCCCCCGTCTTGTGTCCCAGTCCTTTCTGTCTCACGTCCCCCCCGGGAGGCGCATGGCCATGAACTCAGACCCCCGAGTGTGGGCTGGGCCGGGCTGACACAGAGGCCTCCTTCCTGTGGCAAACGCACACGCACTCAGCCTCAGGCCCAGGCACTCACTGAGCCCTCACGTTGTCAGCTGAGCCCCAGTCCCAGGAAGGGAGGCCTTGAGGTGCAGAGACCAGAGGCGCTGGCGCTGCTGGTCCTGAGACCTCGGGGCCACGGTGCCTTCATGGTGGCCTGGAGCTACGCACTGGGGCCTGGAGAGACTCCGCCCCGGCTCAAGGGATGGCCAGGAAGTGGTCCCCTCCACGCTGGCAGTTAGAAAGTGCTCCAGGCCTGGCGAGGCCCATGGAGCCCTGGTCAGGGTCTCGGGTGGTGGGGCTGAGATCTCCTGAGACACCCAGGGAAAAACTGGCACCGTGAGGGGGTCGCCAGGCGTAGGCCCAGGAGAACAGGCATCTTCATGACCAGGAGAGGCTCAGAGGCAGGAAGGAAACCTCCAGGAACCATCAGGCAGCCTGATGAAGGGGAAGGACTTGGGGGTGTGCACAGCGGGACCCCAGGAGGCAGCAGGACAGAGGGAGGACTGTGTGCCCAGCATGCCAGCAACACGTAGCCTCCAGCCTCAAGGCTTCCCACAGCTCCCGCTGGGCATCCCTGGCCGCTGAGGGCACAGGCAAGGCTGTCTCTGCACTGCCCCGAGACCTGGGGCAGGGGCCACCCCAAGTCTGCTCTCACACTCCACTGGCCACAGCTGCCTCTCAGGAGGCAGGGAGGTGCCCAGAGAGGGACAGGGCCGCAGGGGCAGCACAGCATGAGCCTGTGGAAAGTGCTGGGGAGGAGTGAGTGGGGGAAGTGCACCAGGGCGGCCCCAGAGGAGGAGCAGAGACCTGGGGAGAAAGTTCAGCTGGTGCGAAGGTCCTGGGGCCGTGGGGAGGACAGTGCGGCTGGAGCTGCACTGGGGTCGGAGCGGGGAGAGGAGGAGCAAAGGACACGTGTGCAGAGGCCTGTGAGGCACGGACGCTGGCGTGCAGTCTGTGTCGTCCTCTCTGCAAACACGCGTGTTTTCCCAGACCTCTAGCCTCAAGGCAGTTCTTTTTGGTGTCTTTTTGTTTCCCATCACTTACGGCTCTGCACCCCTTTTTAATGGACTCCTCCCACCCCCCCGCCCCCCGCATTTCTCTGTTACACGAACTTGGGCCTGACAGGCATGGATTCTGGAAAGAGCTCCGGCCTCAGGGTTCGGGTGGGCCACATGGGAGAAGTCAGAGGCCCAGCAGCATCGGCAACAGGATGGTTCCACCAGGGCCGCCCGTGGGGAGGGCCCGGCGCCGGCCACGGCTGACAGCCTGCACTAGGCATCCTGCGGCCCCCCCGTCCCTTCCGCCACCTGCTGAAGGCCTCTACTGTCACCTGACTGTTTACACGTGGGGCAGCCAAAGACACAGAACAGGTTTCCCGGAGCAGCCAGCAGGTCCCCCCAGGCCCGGGTAGGGGTCCTGGACCCAAGGCAGCCTTCTCCACAGCCACTGGTGAGCACGAGGCCCAAGCTCAGCGGCTGCCCAGAAGCTGCCCAGCTTACAGGCTGGGGCAGGAAGGACTCTCGGTGGCCAGCTTTCCATCCAGAACTAGGGGCTTGGCGGGGGCGGGGGGCATTGTGTGGACCCCCCACTGCACTCGTGAGCCCCATGAGGGGCCTCAGCCAAAGGCCCAGGAGGAGCAGACCCCTCCACCCCTCTCGGCATCCAGCATAAGGTCCATTCTCAGGAATGGGTCATTTCGCTAAGATTCGCAGCTTATTTTTCTCTACTAAAATCTCTTATTTCTGGAGTTCCCGACGTGGCGCAGTGGATAACGAATCCGACTAGGAACCATGAGGTTGCGGGCTCAATCCCTGCCCTTGCTCAGTGGTTTAAGGATCCGGCATTGCCGCGAGCTGTGGTGTAGGTTGCAGACGCGGCTCGGATCTCGCGTTGCTGTGGCTCTGGCGCAGGCCGGCAGCTACAGCTCCAGTTAGACCCCTGGCCTGGAAACCTCCATATGCCACAGGAGCAGCCCAAGAAATGGCCAAAAAAATAAATAAATAAAATAAATAAAAGGCTTTACAATTTAAATAAATAAATAAATAAATAAACTCTCTTATTTCTGTTAAAACTTAGAGTCAGATTTAGGCTGATCACTCTCCTGCACACGTCGTGTCCTTTGATCGGCTTCGAAGGACGTTATTTTTAACAGAGTTGGACCCGGAGGGTTGTGCTGCCTCTGACATGGTGCCTTGTTCTCCTTCCAGATCCTCCCCGGGGTAAAGGTCATCATCGCCCACACGGAGACCAAAGGGCCCCTGGGAGACTCACACCTGGGAGAGGTGAGGCTCACACCTGGGAGAGGGGAGGCTCTCACCTGGGAGAGGTGTCACACCTGGGACAGGTATCACATCTGGGACAGGTGAGGGGCATACCACCCACCCCAGGAGCTACTCGCCCTCCTCCCCTTCTGCCCCCGATTCGGGAGTTCTGACCCTTTAGGTCACACATGCTTTCGGGAATCTGTCAGCAGCTGCTCGCTAACCCCCAGTGTCTGTGCTCCTGGACCACCCCCTGGGTGAGGTTTCAGGGTCCTGCCTGTGGGACGAGGCCCACACCCTGCTGCCTGCTGGCAGAGAGAAACCTTGAGTTGCAGGCTGGGCAGCCCGAGGGGCCAGCAGCAGTGGTGGAAGCAGCTGTCCCTAAAAAGCAGCTCCTGCGTGGACCCAGGAGCCATATCCCCAGTGGAGGGGCACCCGGGCCGAGAGGGAAGGTCTCTGTCCTGAGGGCACAGGGCAGGCTGTGCTGGGATCTGTCCACCTACCTGTGTTTAGCACTTGTGTCTAACACAACTTGGGATGGGTTGGACCCAGTACCTGGAGGCCAGGATGGCAGGTGGAGTGCGGGTTAAGGCCTGATGCCCTGGCGGGTCTGCTGCGGTGCTCCCAGTTCCAGCAGGACACAGGGACCCTTGTGGGCTTGGCTGTGGGCAGCACCACACAGATACTGGCCAGTCTCCAACCAGCTAGGGCGAGGGAGTTGGGGAGCCTGGGGGCCTCCAGGGGTCATGCAGCATCCGCGTGGAAAGGCAGCCTGTTCCCGGGTGGATGTGTCAGCCTGCGGCCTCCCCCCCAACCCCACTTCCCGACCAGCTGGGGCCAGGCCTGTTAGGGCAAAGCGTGTCCCCAAGGTGGCCAGGGTGGGTCTACACCAGGCTGGGACCCACTCATGGTGAAGGCCCTGTTGGCCTCCTGTCTCCTCTTTCGGAGGCTGCTTTGGGAGGGTGTCCAGAGCCTGGCACCCAGGCTGGGGAACCGCCTGTGGGTCGAGGCTGGGCCCTGAGTTCAGGAGGACCCCTCAGGGGCCCGCAGCACCCTGGGCACCGTTGGCACCTGTGGGGGTGAGGCTGAGCCCTCGCTCCCGCTGGCGCTGTGTGCGTGCGGGCTGTCGCCAGTTCTTTCTCACTGAACCCTGTACATGGTGGCCCTGCACGCGTCACTCCTGGGCCGAGGGGGGGAACACGCCACGCGAAGGCGAAGAAACTGCTTGTCTGCCTTCCCTGCCCCTACCTACGACCCGGTCCGAGACCCTCCCCCGCAGAGGACCGTCCTGTCGCTCCCGGCGGCAGGACAGACTGCCCCGCACCTGGGCCCACCGGCACTCTTGTCCTCTGGGCCCTAGATCTGGGTGAGCAGCCCCCACAACGCCACCGGGTACTACACGGTCTACGGGGAGGAGGGGCTCCAAGCCGACCACTTCAGCGCCCGGCTGAGCTTCGGAGACACCCAGACCGTCTGGGCACGGACGGGCTTCCTGGGCTTCCTTCGGAGGACGGAGCTCACCGATGCCAGTGGAGGTGAGGGGGTCCCGGGTGGCCCAGCGCGGTGCGGTGGGGGCTTCCTGCAGACCCACCTCGCCCCTGGCTAGACGCTTGGGTCTCTGAAGATGACTCTTCCCTCGCCCTCTGGACGTGGCCTCAGCTCCCCCAAAGTCGCGAGGTCCCTCGGCCAAGTCAGGACTTTGGGAGCCCCATAGATGCCGTTTTGTCTCCGAGGAGTAAAGGTGGTTGGATGCGTATCCGCCGTGGGCACAGCTCCTCTGAATCTGGGGCGTGGGCGGCACATCGGGGCCGCGGCCGGCACGTCGGGGCCGCGGCCGGGCAGGAGGCTGATACCAGGCCGCGCTGAAGAGCCGGCTCCCGTCGGCCCCGTGCCGGGCTGAGGTGGGCGCCCCGTGCCGTCCGCAGAGCGACACGACGCGCTGTACGTGGTGGGGTCTCTGGACGAGACGCTGGAGCTGCGGGGCATGCGCTACCACCCCATCGACATCGAGGCGTCGGTGATCCGCGCTCACAGGAGCGTCGCTGAGTGGTGAGGCCGGGCGGGCGGGGGCGGCGGCCACCTGCCTCCGCGGCTGCCGCCCCACACGGGCTCTGCGAGTCTCTCGTTTGGGTTTGCCTGCCTTTCCCGCTTTTTCTGTCGGTCTGAAACCAAGAGTCTGTCCCCACGTGCACGCGCGAAACCACCCTGAAGTGCCTCTGCTTTTAACAGGAGGTTCCCGATCTAAACGGTCCCGACTCGCGATTTCTTCACTTGGTAGGGAGCTGGCGCTGGGAAGGGCACAGCTCCCAACTTCAAAGCCTAGTCTTCATTCTTAGTGAGAACTTTGATCAGATCCTCTTGCGAAACGCAGCCTAACCTCTGACCTTGGGAGGGCGCGGAGCACGAGGGTGACGTGTCCGTGAACAGGCTTTGGTGTTCTCACCAGTCTGTCTGACGCTGTGTCCTGCATGTCCTTGGCCCCCGAAGCTGTGCCGTCCCGCGTGACCCCGTGTGCCTTCCCCCACAGCGCCGTGTTCACCTGGACCAACCTGCTGGTGGTGGTGGTGGAGCTGGACGGGCTGGAGCAGGACGCCCTGGACCTGGTGGCCCTGGTGACCAACGTGGTGCTGGAGGAGCACCACCTGGTGGTGGGCGTGGTGGTCATCGTGGACCCGGGCGTCATCCCCATCAACTCCCGGGGCGAGAAGCAGCGCATGCACCTGCGCGACGGCTTCCTGGCCGACCAGCTAGACCCCATCTATGTGGCCTACAACATGTGAGCGCAGGGCCAGCCGCGGAAGGCGCAGTGGCGTCCGCAGCCGCTGGGGCCGGCTGTCCTCCGCCGACAGGTCCGTCTCATCTCAGAAACCCCTCCCTCAAGCATTTGAAGAACTCTTTCAATCCGCAGGCACATTGACGAAGACATGACTGTCAGGGTTTTCGCCACTGGGGTGATGGGGAGGGAAGCTGGGCGTGGGCGCTGTAGGCGCTGCAGGCTTGGTTCTCTGCTGTGTTGTGAGTTTGCACTTTTTTAGCTAAAAACATAAAAATTGATTTTAAAATTCAGTTATTTATTCCCACTTCAAATGACAAGTTCATAGATAGAATTGATGCTAGAAAGAACTTGAGGCCCAAGTACAGCTGCTTCAGTTCCATTTCAGAAGGAGGGGCAGCGCCCAGAGCCTGGTGGACGGGGAGCGAGTCCTTGGGCCCCAGACTGGGCTGGACACACACACGTGGCCTCTCTTGAAACAGGTGTGCCCAGTTTTCCGCACATGTTGCCACTAACACGCAACAGAGGCCGTGTGGGCTGTCAGGTGAGGGGCTCGGTTTCACAAGGACGAACCAGCACTGAGTTTTAAACTACTTTCTGGGTTTCTGCCTTCTTGCTGTTCCGCTGAAGTGCTTGTTTTCATAACCACTGTAGAAGCTCTTGTGCGTGGAAGTGTATTGAATTGTTATTTTTACTGTAAGTCAACAATGAGGAACCACCGCTGGGCTGAGGTTCCTGCCCTCTGCGCTGTCTGCTGAGCCCCCGGCAGTGCGCCGAGGGGCCGGAGAGCCTGCCCACAGCCTGCCCTGCGGCTGCATCTTGAGTTCTGTGCCGATGAAACTTGGCCAAATCATATTCAGTTATTTTATTCAAACGTGACTAAACTGAGTCGTCTGATCGAGTAAACCTAAATCAAAGACGCAAACACAAAGTATTCTAAGAATTTGAAGGGATGCTCGCGTCTAAGCGAGAGTGCTTTTATTTTGCTGGGAAACAGGATGTTATGTTGGGGACGGAGGATGGGAGGGTTTGTGAGTCGAGGATGCTTCCTAGAAACAGCCAGGGTGCCGTGGAAGGAGCCTGGCAGTGGCCTGGCTCCGTGCCTGGCGGAGCTGTTATCAGGGCTCCGCCGTTTGAAATGCTCCACCAAAGGCCTGGCTAGCTGGGCTCAGGCCCAGGGGACTCTCCTTCGGCTGCACGTTGCTTGTGCTCAGCAGCTGTTGCCTGTGGGGCCGGCCTGCGGTGTGGCTTGCGGCAACATCCTGGAATTCGATGATCCTTTTGTAACTGTGTATATAACCTGTGTAACTTATTGTCCGACACACAGAGGTTCTCGCAGTGGCCCAGTGGCCGCTCCACGGAACAGAGTGGCTGCCGGGGCGAAGAACTACCCGACCCTGACCCTGACCTTAATGTTGGAGTTTTATAGCAAACAAATATTGTAAAATTTTTGTATCGAAAGGTCAGTGACAGTAAGACAAGTATCTTGTAAATTAAGATTTTAAGAAGCATTAAAGTTTTAAAGCTACTCTCTAGGAATTCTGTTTATCACTAAAATTTTTTATATCATGTTAATAAAAGTTATTGACTTTGTAATTCTGCATTTTGAAATGTGTGAAAAGGTTTTTTAAATTACCCCAAATAGGATGTATTTGATTATGGATTCTTCTTTTCTGAATATAAAAGCATTTATGCTTACAGCATAAAATCTACAAAGCACATAAAATATAAAGCAGAAAATGAAAATCTCCCATAATCCTCTCCATAGTAATGGCATTAGTATTTGGGATTTATTTTCTCATTTAAAACATTTTTACAAAATTAGGATTACCATATACTTTTATAATCAGCTTTTGTACTTAATAATTACATATATTCTTCCATCTATGTTTTAACAGCTGTCACACGGGGCCGGGGCCATGACTCAAGGCACCTTCCCCCACGAGCTGTGTCAGGGTCATTTCAGCTGTGCTGCCGCAGGTTCACACGCAAGGGCGACCCTGGGCGCAGTTCCTGCAGGTGGAGCTCCTGCCTGGTGTGAAGCTTCGTGGCCCTGCCCTCAGAGGGGAGGCGGCGTGGGAGAAGCCTTTATCTGGTAGCTGGAGGGCGCTGGCCATAAAGCAGCAAGTCCTTGCGAGTCTGATTGTCAAATAAGTAGCACCTTGGTGATGCTGTATGTTCATGTGTTTGTGGTCATTGAAATTTCTCATTTTATGTGTTCTATTCGGCAGTTCTATTTGCGCTCAAGGTTTTTTTTAAAAAAATTGGTTTATAGGAGCCAATTTATATCAAGAATCATAACCTCCATATAGTCTATACTTTTTCTAGTGAGTCCTTTGTATCTCAATTCTCTTGTTTTAAATATTCTCTTTTATGCAAAGTATAGTTACTGGTGCTTAGTTTCAGATTCTGAATGTAGCTGATTTGTTTCAAAGTAATTCTGCTGGGATGGCCACCCTGACCCTATGGGGGAAGACGTGACTCACCGCCTGTGTTTGCCCAGTTCCTGCCGAGTCTGCCTTCAGACCTTCCCGCAAAGACCTGCCCGTGCCTCTGTCTCGCTGATAGCGTGTAGTCTGCAAATTGTGTGCACACTGCTTGCTGTGTACAGAAAGGAGAGAGCAGCATTCTTTTTCTGAGATTATTGTGTGTAAGTTTGGGTCTTAACTGGTTAAGGACAAAACACTTTCTCCTTAAACCGGACGCAGTAACGGTGTTAGAACACCCTGAATAAGCATCCATGCTCTTTCGTATCATGTTCAGTTTCAGTGATGAAGAATTCTTTTAAGAGGTAACCACGCAAAATTTCAAAATCTCTTGTATTCAAGAGTGATGGTCTTTAAATTGTCCCCCTGCGCTCCCTGCATCTGGCTCTGCCTTTCAGGCTCAATGAGGAAGCCTTTTTACGTGAGATGTTTTGGAAGTGACGTTTCCAAGGGCAGTGCAAGGTGAAAAATTGAGAAGTTACTGTTAGTTTTAGGTGCCAGCTGAGTATGGGGCACCTGATTCTCCAGGCTCTCAAATTGACTGAAAAGGCCAGATATCGTGAGCGCTCACTACAGATGCCAGTTAAAAGCCAAAAGTTGAAAAAAGGCCACAGGGACCAGATGAAGCTTTGCGGGGAAGAGGGCGCATAGATGCATTGCCCCGTCACTGCTCTCAGCAGCCGCGAGCTGGACCCAGGTGCTGCAGGAGGCTCCAGATGGAAGCAGCAGGATGCAGGCCACCTGAGGCCATTGTGCTCTGATGGAGTGGAAGGCAGGTTCAGAGACAAGCTGTGCTTAGCATTTACATTACATTAGAAGATACAGAAAGACCAACTCTGACATGACAGCCTGAGAAGCTCCATGGACATGCCAGCCAGTAAAACTGTTGAAAATTATTTAAAAAAAATTTTTAAGCCTTGGAGTTCCCGTCGTGGCGCAGTGGTTAACGAATCTGACTAGGAACCATGAGGTGGCGGGTTCGATCCCTGGCCTTGCTCAGTGGGTTAAGGATCCCATGTTGCCGTGAGCTGTGGCGTAGGTTGCAGATACAGCATGGATTCCTCGTTGCTGTGGCCCTGGCGCAGGCGGGTGGCTACAGCTCCGATTGGACCCCTAGCCTGGGAACCTCCATAAGCCACGGTTGCAGCCCCAGACAAGGCAAAAAGACCAAAAAAAAAAAAAAATTTTTTTTTAAGCCTTTGGAAATGGCCCTAAGGGCATACAGCACAGGAAGAAACATGAAAATTCAGTGAGAAAAGTTCAGTGAGAAAAGCAAGAGTCTCATTTGAACCAAGACTGCGCCTTCCCTCCCACCTCCCAGCTGAGCCAAGCAGAAACCATTCCAAACAGGTGCAACCAAGAACACAGGGTCTTGCCCCCCAGTTGTCTGCTGATGCAGGTAAGTTCTCGGTGAGCACATGTGAGAGGTGAGATCTCTTCTATCCAGCCTCTCCTCATGGAATGGAGCCTCTATCTTGGGTAAAGTGCCACCAGGAAGACTTCAGGCTACTGCCCCCAACTCCACTGTGCACTCAGCTCCTAAAGCAGGGGTGTCACTCAGAGATTTGTGCTATTACTCTCCTGGGCCCAGAACCCTGGCTCAGGGATTCTGCCTCCTGGGAGAACAAGCTATGGAACAGGTAGCTCTTCGTCTCTTCCTAAAGTCTAACTTCACTTACGGCAGAGCCTGGAGAAGTTTAATCATAAGGAGACTCTCAAAAACAGCACAAGTGTGGTGAAAGGCAATTGGGAGGAGGTTCATAGATTCATTGAAGATACAGTAAATTGTAGGCCAGCTAGTTTGCAGGAGAACCAGGGAAAGAAACAGCTAAGAAGAGCCCTCCTGGGGTTAGAAGAAATTGCAAACACTGAACTATTGCTTCAATAAATCCTGAATTGGACCACATCAGGTTATAGGGCAATTTATGGCCCCAGAGCATTGCTGAAAACAGTAATCAGCTAGCAATTGAGTGCGGTCACAGCTACCCAGTCTCAGGGACAGAGACTGAAGGGCCCTGCCAAAACCACTGTCACCCCAGGGCGACTTCACGCTTTCCCGGGGCGGCACCTCTTGGAGGAACAACCCTGGAAGTTTCACACTGGGGAGAGTGAGGGAGAGACTTCGCTGAGGTTAGGGTTGGGGTTAGGGTTAGGGTTACCTCATCAAACAAAAAGCCCAGAGGGAGGGGGGAGTGGCAAGAACCCTAAGTTGCTACCAAAATGTATTATCTAAAATGCCTAGTTTTCCCCAAAAATCACACAACAGAGAAACAGACAAGTGTTACCGATACACTAGGGGGAAAGAACGACATAATACCTGTGAGCTCAACCAGGTGTCAGATTTAACAAGGACGTGAGCACAGCCAAACAGGTCACAGAACTGAAGAAACTGATTAAAGAAGGAAAGGCATGGGAGTTCCTGCTGGGCTGCAGTGCATTAAGAACCTTGAGTGCAGTGGCTCAGGTTGCTGTGGAGGTGTGAATTCAATCCCTGGCCTGGTGCAGTGGGTTAAAGAATTCAGCATTGCCGCAGCTGCAGCTCAAATTCAATCCCTGGCCCAGGAACTTCCATATGCCATAGGTGTGGCCATAAAAAAAAACGTATGATGACAATGTCACATCAAATAACAAATATCCATAAAGAGCTCAAAATACTGCGTAAAATATTTTACATAACGTACGTATATGTGTCATTTATACAAATATCACATATATATCAAATAGAAATTTCTGGAGTTAGGAAAGTATAATCACTGAAATGAAAAATTCACTAGAGGGGCTCAACTGTAGTTTTGAATTGGCAGAGGAAAGAATTAGCAAACTTGGAAATGAAACTGATAAAAATTATGCAATCCAGGAGTTCCCATCGTGGTGCAGTGATTGATGAATCCACCTAGGAACCACAAGGTTGCAGGTTCGGTCCCTGGCCTTGCTCAGTGGGTTAAGGATCCGGCATTGCTGTGAGCTGTGGTGTAGGTTGCAGACGCGGCTCGGATCCCGCATTGCTGTGGCTCTGGCATAGGCTGGTGGCTACGGCTCCGATTAGACCCCTAGCCTGGGAATCTCCATATGCTTCGGGAGTGGCCCAAGAAATGGCAAAAAGACAAAAAAAAAAAAAAAAATGCAATCCAAAGAACAGAGGAGGATAAAAGAAAGAAGAAAAAGAACAGCCTCAGAGAAATGTGGGACACCACTAAACTCACCAGCATATGTGTAACGGGAGTGCCAGAAGTGGCGGGGGGTGGGGGGGAGAAAGAGTGGGAAGAAAATCAAGGAAATAATGGCTGAAAACTCCCCACATATACTGAGAAACTATACATTAAGGAGATCAAGAAACTCCAAGGAGGATAAACAAAAAAGGTATCCACAGGCATATGTGGCAAAGATGCTGAAAGACAAAAGGAGAAAGAAATCTTGAAATCAGCAAGAGAGGGACCGTTTTTCATTTACTAGGGAACCCCAATAAGATTGACAGCTGAATTCTCAGTAGCAGTAATGGAAGCCAGAAGACAGTGGAAAACATTCAATGCGCTCCAAGGAAAAAAGCTATCAGCCAAGAACTCTGTCTTTCAAAAGTGGAGGCAAAATAAAGACATTCCCAGATAAAGAAAAACTGATTGAATTTTTTGCTAGCCAACCTCCATGACCAGAAATACTCAAGAAAGTCCTTCAGGTTAAAAGCAAGTGACCCCAGATGGTAATCTGAATTCACATGAAAAAACAACACTGGTGAAGTTAAAAGTAATTATAAGACTATATAATGCGTATTTTTCTCCTTAATTGATTTTAAAAGCATGTATAAAAACAATACGCATATGTTGGTCTCATGTATATAGAAATATGATGAATATGTAATATTTTTGCCAATAACAGCACAAAAGAAGTGGGTGGGAGCAAAGCTGTACCGGGCTACTTTACAGATGGTGAAGTCACAATTATAACACTGTATCGTTGGTTTGTAACATTAATAAATGTAATGGAATAGAGAGATGTAGGAGTGATGCTTCTGTATCTCACTGGAAGCACGCTAGTATAAATCTGAAGCTCCTTCTGATAAGTTAGGGTGCATACCACTAAAAGATAGTGAAAATGTCCCATTCAAGAAATTCAAGTAGGAGTTCCCGTCGTGGCTTGGTGGTTAACGAATCCGACTAGGAACCATGAGGTTGCGGGTTTGGTCCCTGGCCTTGCTCAGTGGGTTAACGATCCGGCGTTGCCGTGAGCTGTGGTGTAGGTTGCAGACGCAGCTCGTATCTGGTGTGGCTGTGGCTGTGGCTGTGGCTGGCGGCTACAGGTCCGATTCGACCCCTAGCCTGGGAACCTTCATATGCTGCGGGTGTGGCCCTAGAAAAAACAAACAAAACAAAAAAAAAAGAAAGAAAGAAAGAAAGAAATTCAAGGGCTTCATTGGAAAATAATTTACTTAGTGCCAAAGGAAGTGCTATAGGAGGATTAGAGGGAAAAAACACACGAGACACACAGAAATGAAAAGTAAAGTGGCAAAGATAAATCCAGCTCTATCAATAGTAACAGTAAATGTGAATGGCTTAAACAATTCATTCAAAAGACAGTTTTTCAGACTCTGTGTTTGTTTTACCCAACTATATGCTATTACTAAGAGACATGTTTTAGATTCAAAGACACAAATAGACCGAAGGTAAAGAAAGGAAAGTGATATTTTATGCAAATAGCACCACAAGAAAGCTGTAGTGGTTATACTAATATTAGATAAGATATATTTTAAAACAAAAAGTTACTAGAAGAGATAAAAAGGGACATTTTCTCATGATAAAAGGATCAATCCAAGAGTTTTCCTTGTGGTTCAGTGGGTTAAGGATCTGGTGGTGTCACCGCTGTGGCTCTGGTTACGGCTGTGGTGCAGGTTTGATCCCTGGCCTGGGAAGGTCCACATGCCAATACAGCACCCCTGCCAAAGGATCAATCCATCAGAAAGACCTAATAATTATAAATACACACACACCTAACAATACATCACTGAAATACACGGAGCAAAAACCTGATGGAGAAGAAAGGATATGGGGGGATGACAATAGCTCACTTTCTGTAAGGGACGGAATAACCAGGCAGACCACTATCGAGGAGGAGGAGCTGAGCCACACTGCCACCAACCAGACCCAACAGACACCTGCCAAACACTCGACCTAGAGCAGCAGAATGACACTCGCCCCAAGGGCACATGGGCTGGTCTCTAGGCCAGACTGCACGCGAGGTCATAAGACAGCCTCAGTAAACTCTAAAAAGATCGAAATACTACAAAGTATGTTTTTCAACTACAATGAAATTAGGAATCAACAAAAAATTTGGAGAAGTTGACAAACGTGGAAATCGCGCAGCCCATTCCTAAATAAGCAATGGATCAAAGAAATCACAACAGAAATCAGAAAACATTTTGAAATGAATGAAAATGAATAATGACATGTAGCTAAAGCAGTGCTTAGAGGAAAAATTTCTAGCTGTAAATGCCTATATTAAGAAAGAAGAAAGATCATAAATCAATAACATAACTTTCCACCTAAAGACACTGGAAAAAGAAGAGCAAATAAACCTAAAATAAGCAGAAAAAAAAAAAGAGTAGAAATTAATGAACTAAATAATAGAAAAATAATAGAGAAAATCAATGAAACAAAAAACTGGTTCTTTGGAAAAATCAACAAATTGACAAATCTTTAGCTAGGTTGACCAAGAAAAAAACAGAAGACTTGGAGTTCCCGTCGTGGCGCAGTGGTTAACGAATCCGACGAGGAACCATAAGGTTGCGGGTTCGGTCCCTGCCCTTGCTCAGTGGGTTAACGATCCGGCGTTGCCGTGAGCTGTGGTGTAGGTTGTAGACACGGCTCGGATCCTGTGTTGCTGTGGCCCTGGCGTAGGCTGGTGGCTACAGCTCCGATTGGACCTCTAGCCTGGGAACCTCCATATGCCGCAGGAGTGGCCCAAGAAATAGCAAAAAGACAAAAAAAAAAAAAAAAAAAAAAAAAAGAAAAAACAGAAGTCTAAACTTACTAGACTCAGAATGAAAGAAAATATTACTTTTGACCTTACAGAAATAAATATTATGGAGGAATACTATGAATAACTTTATGCCAATAATCTGAGATAAAAAGGATAAATTTCAAGATGAAATGAATGACATTCAAGAAGTCTTGAATAGACCTATAGCAACTAAAGATGTTGAATACTTAAAAAAAAACAAAATACCCACCCAGGTGGCCTCACCACTGAACTCTACCAAACATTAAAGGACAAATTAATACCAATTCTTCACAAGCCCTTCTAAAAATAGAAGAGAGAACATTCATTTAATGAGGTCACTATTTCCTGACACCAAAACCAGGCAAAGAGATTACAAGAACAGAAAACTACAGACCGGGGTCTCTCACAAACACAGAAATCCTCAAAATACTAGGGTACCAAATCCGTCAACATACAAAAAGAATTATTCACCATGACCAAGTGGGATTTATCCCAGGAATGCAGGGATGATTTAAATCTGAGAACCATCAAGGCGATATATCAGCAGAAGAAAAACAAAACACAAGTGACCATCCTCAATACATGCAGAAGAAAAAAAAGCATTTGACAAAACTCACCATCCTGGGAAGAGAAAGGAAGTTATTTAACCTGATAAAAGACATCTCCAAAAACCTCACCGCTGACAGGGCTGTTAATATGGGGACTGAACGCTTTCCCTGTAAGATCAGGAACCCCCGGGGAGGATCCCACAAAGTGTAACCCCCTGGAGAAGTGGATAGGGGTGCCTTAGGTGCATCCACACCTGCTCCTGAAGACCCTGCCGCCCAGAGAGGCCGACGGCAGCCAGCCTGGCCAGGACTGCAGTGTCCTGCTCCCTCTGACCCTCTGCCTTGCACACAGTCTGACCTTGAGAGGCTGCTGTACAGGGAGGTGGGCACAATTCCTTGGACCACCGGGGCACAAAGTGCTGCCTTGCTAACCCAGTGTTTCCCAACCTTCCAGATCTGGGAGGCCTGGTGCCTGGGATATCTAACAAGCTCCCAGGGCTGAGGGGAGTTGTGTGCAGGAGCCAGGGTGGGGCCTACACAACCCAGCATCCACACCCAACCTGTCACGGGGGGGAGCACTTCAGGAGGGACCTGCATGATAAGTGCACAGTGCTGGGGGCGGGGGGCTTCAGAAAAGCCTGGAGCTTTCTCCTTGAAGAGGCTGCCAGTCTCAGCCTTGGCTCTGCTCCATCTCTAGCCCTGAGCCCGAACTTCCCGGCTCAGCCTCCTGCCAAGATGCTTGAATGGCGTCTTTTTCACAAGCCCTCCTTGGAGAGGCCAGGCTTTCCCCCCAAAGGCAGCAGGAGGAGGCTACATAAGGATCCTGCTGTGTCGACAGCTAGCGGACTTGCCGTGAGGGCTGTAGTTGAAGGGTTCGGGACCCTTCTCTGCTTCTGGACAAGGGACCGGGCAGCCCTGTCCATGCCTGCCTGGCCCCAAGGCTGCCCAGCTGCCAGCACATGCTGCCCAGGCCGCATCCGGGCACCTGCCAGCTGAAGGGAAGGGCGAGTACAGCCACGCTGATGTGTCTCCTGGTGCCCGGGTGTCTCTGTCCATCTGCAGTGACAAGAACCCAGGTTTTCTGGGGCTGAGATGGATTGACCCTAAAGTCAAACGTCCTCAGGAATCTTGAGACCGAACCAAAAGTAAGTTGGCTGCCGAGGCTCCTGCAAGACACTTGTTACATAAGCCCGGGTTTAATTTTGATTATAATCTTTGGTGTTCGTCAAAACAGTCTTGTTTTCATTTAATTTGAATAAATGTAATAAATTTAAGCTAAACGTAAATAAAAACAAAAACCCTGAAGCAACAGCAGTCAAGTAACCTAACCCAGGGCCGTCCAGGCCGGGACAGAGAACTTCCCGCTGCCAAGCTCTCCTCCCCAGGGCTCTGCTCAGCTGGGGGCCGATGGGTGGGGCTGCAGGGCCCCTTGCTTTGGAGACCAGGTGGGTCCTGCAGGTGGAGCTCCGGCTCCTGCAGGGTCCTCCCCTGCGTGCTGGGCTCCCCCTTCCACGTGAGGCTGTCAGGAGGAGGAGGGTGGTCGAGAGGGTTCGTAACAAGGAAACAACCCCTGCCTCCTCCCCTTAACGGTCTGGCTGGCCAGGGCCATGGGGGCACAGACCCCATCACTTAATGTTGATGACTCTGAAAACATGTCTATGTTAATTAAACCATCACTTTAAACTTGTTTTTATGCATTAAAGATTAATCCTAGCTCACATGACCCTTTGAAAATTTGGCTAGTTTAAATTTCTGTGGCGTACGGAAGCTCCTGGGCCAGGAGTCCAGTGGTCGCCATGGTACCGATGCAAGCCACTGCAGTGACAGTGTCAGGTGCTTAACCTCCAGGCCCCCAGGGAACTCCCTTCAAATTAGTTTTGATAACACCATCTGGAGGCAGTGTTACTATCCAGGGCTCTTGGCGTTCTTAATCAATGGAAATTGATAAGAGGCCGAACAGGAAAATTCAGCCAAGGCTTTACTGGGGCCCCTGCTGCAGCAGGACAGAATGACAACAAAGGACACTTTGCTTACTCCCTCCCTGGGGTGGGAGAGCACAGCTGGTTCCTTTTATGTGGCCAGGGTAAAGGGGGGGGCCAGGGGACAGGCCAGAGGGGTGGCTTAGGTGCCGAGTGCATGGAGACGGGCATAGTATCCGGCTTTTGCTCTCCGCTTTTTTTTTTTTTTTTTTGTCTTTTTGCCTTTTCTAGGACCGCTCCTGCGGCATATGGAGGTTCCCAGGCTAGGGGTCTAATCGGAGCTGTAGCCACCGGCCTACGCCACAGCCACAGCAATGTGAGATACGAGCCGAGTCTGCGACCTACAGCACAGCTCACAGCAATGCCGGATCCTTAACCCACTGAGCAAGGCCAGGGATCGAACCCACAACCTCATGATTCCTAGTCGGATTCGTTAACCACTGCGCCACGACGGGAACTCCATCTCCGCTTTTCAGAAGTGGCAACTAGGTTTTTAGTTTTGTATCTTTCCGCCCATAGTTGGCCCCAACTGTGCATGTACACGTTTACTTTTAGTCCCTTACAGTTTCTTTGTATTTCGTTGCTGGAGGAGATGGTCCCCCAGGTGCAAGCCTGAAGCCACTGCAGCAAAGGGTCCCAGCATGCCTCACAAACAAGAAATAGGGGGCACGGAGGGGCTTCTGTACCCTCAGAGCCACGCAGGGTCCGAGTTGGGTTCATCCATACCATTGCCCAGTGCCCAGCTGCATAATCTAAAGGCTCCTCGCCCCAAAGTTACCAAGAATTTCAAGACAGCAGCAGAGGGCAGACGGGAGCAGACTCCCCGGGTGACCCGTGGGAAGCGGCACGCCTGCCCCGCCCCCACCTCCTCTGCAGCTCCGCACTCACGCACCGCTCTCTCAACCCCTGCAGCCCTAGCTTGCCAAGAACCCGGGCTGCTCCCACCTCTGCTCCAGCCCCCGGGCCTTGCACAGGGGTCTCCAGAAGCCCCCGGGGTTTGGCGCTCAGGCCTGGGGTCCACTTGTGCCCGGGGCTCCACATCTCCCTCCTTCCACTGACCCGCCTCCAGCGGCTGCGCCTCCAGGGTCCCTCCCTGGGTGCCAGGCTCCTCCTTTCGCCTGAGGCTGTCGGGAGGCCTGCGGGCCTCCCGAGGATGGTGCAACGCGAAGGGTCCTGACAAGGAAGCAACCCGGCCTCCTCTCCCTAACCGTCTGGCTGGCCAGAGCCATGGGGGTACAAACCCGCCAGAGCGGAAAAGGCCCTCCCAGACGTCCACCCCCTGGGGCTGAGGCCGTGCCCAGGAGCGAAGTGAGCCACAGGAGGGCCCAGCAGGCCCCTGAGCGTGGGCTTCCAGCGGTGCCCACTCGGGCCACTTCCAGTCTCTGACCTTCCTGCCCAACCAATTGTTGCAGCTCTGCTTCCAGGGAATAGTCCAGAGAAGGTCACGCACCTGATGAGGCCAGACGTTCCTGCCAAGGGGTGGGCGCCCGGCTGCAGAGCCCGCCCCGCCCCGCCTCGGCCACACACCTTTGCAAACGCCCCGCCCCCTTTACGACCCTCCCCTTGGGGCCCGGATCCTCCACCCCAGCGTCCAGCCTGCTGTATCCCCTGTCCCCGGGGTGGAAGCATTTGCTGCCCTGAACTTTACTCCTTTTCCTGGTTTTGCAGGCATTTAGCTTTTATTTCATGTTTAACAGCTTCGGAGACTTGTTACAATGCTTTTTATTTAATGCAAATACAAGCGATCAATTGGTTCGTGAATCTCCCAAGTCTGTCCTTAAAAACAGCAAATCAGAAAAAGGGTGGAAAGCGTAATTTGAATTTTCTTGGAAGTGATTTCTAGTATTTGCAACTTGACTATTTGATTTGAAACTTGATGTATTTGAATTTGTGGACACAGAAGCATAAAGGCCATAAATAGGCTCCCTGGCTTCACATTCCACAGGTCAGGAACGACCTTCTCCAGCGGACCAGACACATCTTCCGGAAGCCCTCCTTCTACAGACTGGGCAGGAGGTGGGCACAGCTGTCTCCAAGGCAGCGTGAGACCCACCTGAGCTCCCCTGCTCCCGCTCGTGCCACCTGAGCCACGTGGCCCCCCCAGATCTGGCAGCGAGTGTTCCTCTGAGGAGAACCCCACCGAGGGTAGAATTTCCATTCTCAGTTCCAATCACAGTGATAATGTCAGCACTTGCTTTCTGAGGCAGATGTTCCACCCAGAACTGGCAGCATCACATGCGCGACAATCACAGCACACCGCAGGGAAGGGATCTAGATGTGGCCGCGCTCTTTGGGTGGGTGGCACAGATGGTCAGGCCACCCTCCCATGATAGGTCTCATTTGCCCCAGTGAGGAACAGATTTAACGAAGGGCAGCCTTTGCGAAGGATAGTGGACAAGGCTTCGTATTTTTAAATGTAGTGGAAGCTTAAGAAAACCCCAATGCTCCTGGTCAGTTTGTTTTTTCTGGGCTAAGGGTCTACACAGCTAGGAGAGCACACGCTTCGTGACCGAGAACTGACTTTCCTAAATGAAGATTACCAGCAGTCCTGGGACCAGTCAGCTAACTGTATGCTTACTATTGCAGGAGCAATGACGGGGGCCACTAAAAACTGCCCCTGGAAAGAGGTTTAAATTTTCCATTCACAAAGCAAATCAAGCTTCCTAATTAGCTACAACACAGCCGGAAAGCTCAGCGCCTACTGTCCTGCCAAAGCCCTGCCTCCACTGCCCTGCACGATGCGCACGTCTCCGCTGCAGGAACTGCGTGTCGGTTTTCTCCAGTTCACTCGTGTTCAAAGAACTCGTGGCAGGCAGTGGTAACCATGGCGACAAAAGCCATGAATTCCTGGAAGTCACACTCGCCATCTCCATCGCTGTCCAGTGTCTCCATGACTTTGTCCACGACCTCCTGCTCTTTGATTTCCTGAGAGATAAGAGAAGCTGTTGAGCTTGTTTCTAAATGAAATTTGGGGCCATCGAATGTGATGAGAAGGTGTCTGGCCTTAATAATGTGTCTCAGAAACAACCTAAGAATGCTATGGAAAGACCAAAGACCAGAAAAGACTCTTGTGATCAGGAGGCTGTTGGCTGGGAGACGTGTCTAGGGGTCTGAGCCTTCTCTTCCACTTTCCTGTAGGCCTGGAGGGACCTGGGCTACTTCCAAAAACTGAGTGGACTAGACAGGATCTGAAAAACGGCAGGTCGTTTGTGTTAAAACGCCCAAAACAGTCTAGATCAGCCTGAGCACATTATATGCAAATGTTTTGAAAACAATAATGAACTGTTGGCCCCTGTACGTTCTCATTGTTTGTGGACAGGGCAACTAAGCCTACTCGGGACTGACCGCGTCGTGAAGGCTTCCCGTGGACTTCCGAGTTTTGAAAGTGGTTTTCGGCTGAAATGACTCGGGAACACGCCCTAACGGTATTAACCTCGCAAGGGGTTTTGCCACTTGAGTTGCTTTCAGGTGTTTGGGGACATTTCCCAACCTTCTGCCCCACGCGGAGCCGGGTGGTGAAACAGCCTCGGAGGGACGGACACGGGGCAGGAAGGCTGTACCCTGCACACTGAGGAGGAGCATAAAGGCCTGCTGGTTCTGAATCACCAGCCCAGGCAGCAGAGCCTGTGACGCAGAATGTACAGCGGCTGCCTCGGGGCAAAACAATGAGAGACCGAGGTTCCCGTGGGGGTTGGGGTGGGACATCTGCTCAAAGAGGAACTTTAAATACTTGATAGATTTGCCTTCAAACCAGCAGTGCTCATGACACCTTGATACACTCACCAGGAATTACTCATCTTTTTTTTTTTTTTTTTTCTTTTCAGGGCCACACCCTCAGCACATGGAGGTCCCCAGGCTAGGGGTCTAATTGGAGCTGTAGCTGCCTGCCTACGCCACAGCCACAGCAACGCAGGATCTGAGCCGTGTCTGCGACCTACACCACAGCTCATGGCAACGCCAGATCCTTAACCCACAGAGCGAGGCCAGGGATCGAACCTTCATCCTCATGGATGCCAGTCAGACTGTTAACCGCTGAGCCACGAGGGGAACTCCCTACTTACCTTTTTAAATTACTTATTGACTTGTATTACATTTATAGGTGTACAACAATCATCACAACCAAATTTCACAGCATTTCCATCCCAAACCCTCAGGGCAACCCCCCACCCCACCTACTTATCTTTTATGAATTGTGGTTACCACGTGCTAAGCTTTTTCTGTTTTAAATCAGTCATGAATGAGAGTAGCCCCACTGGCTGAGTTGTCACTCTGTGCGAGCACTGTCTCATTTCATCCTCTCAACAATTCTTTTTTCAGAAGAGTCTGGATGTGCTGGCTGTCGGGTTAGGAGGCTGGCTTGGCAGGACAAGGCAAGTGAGTGTGGGTGGGGCAGCTGCCACTTCGAGAACCCAAGTGCCTGAAAAGACCAGCTCCAGAATCAGACTGGGGACCCCCACTCCCGCCGCCACCTGCAGGCCAGTCCCTCTCCTGGTGCAGCCAGTGCACCAGTAGAGGGCTTGGGTGGGGCAGGAACAGCCTGGCTGCCAGGACCCAGGGCTGGCTTCACAATGAGGCCCCACTGGCCCGGGAGGGTGGCTCCCCAGCTCTGTGCCACAGGACCCTGGCCTGGTGCTCTGGTGGTTTCCCAGACAAGCTCTCCGTCAGACTCAAGTGCATGGGTGCACTGTCTGGCCATTTGCCCCAGGTGTGACTGGTCACTTCAGCGACCCTGCTTCTGGGCCCCAAGGACAGGTCAGGTGCCTCCAGCACATGAGATTGATCAGGACCCCTGACATGTGGCTGCTCCAAGGGCAGGGGCGATGGTGGGTGCGGAAGAGGGTATCTGCCGGGGGCAGGACAGGGCCCGGCCGAGCAGCCCTGCCGCTTCCTAAGTTCCCCTCCGAGGTCCGCGCTCCACGGGGTCCCCCAAGGCCTGGGGGCCTCTCTGGCGGGCAGCTTGGGGCCGTTCTCGGGAGCGGACTGGCTGCCTCCCAGGTGGAGGCTGTGTCTCTGGCCGCGGTTATAGCGCTGGCGATGCTGGCTGAGTGAGTGCTGCCCGTCACCATGGCGATACAGGCCGCACGGAAGCCCAAACAGTCCTTTCCCCAAGAACAAAAGCTTATTTTTAATGCCCTTTTTACACGCTGGCTGTGGCCCACGATAGGTCACCAGTAAACGTTCCGTCCCCTTTTGTCATCAAGGCTGCACATCCTTAGATTTTTCAGGGAAAAGACGGTATTATTTGCACCCTGTACTTTTGCGTTTGAGTCAGCAGTTTTTCCTTGATGACAGGGGAGACTGAAAACCGAGAGGCCTCCCTAAGCCAGCTCCGCCCTGAGGGTTCAGCTGTGCAGAAGCACATTTTCAGCGACAATACCCAGCATCACCTTCAGGTGAAAGTGTGGCCGGGGGTTTGCAAGCTGCTCTGGAGAGAGAGGCTACACTGCAATTTAAAAGCAAGACTCGGAGTTCCTGTTGTGGCTCAGTGGTTAACAAATCCGACTAGGAACCATGAGGCTGCGGGTTCGGTCCCTGCCCTTGCTCAGTGGGTTAAGGATCCAGCGTTGCCGTGAGCTGTGGTGTAGGTTGCAGACGCGGCTCGGATCCCGCGTTGCTGTGGCTCTGGCGTAGGCCGGTGGCTACAGCTCCAATTCGACCCCTAGCCTGGGAACCTCCATATGCGGCGGGAGTGGCCCAAGAAATAGCAAAAAAGACAAAAAATAAATAAATAAATAATAAAAATAAAAGCAAACTCACCTCCAGGAAGTGGGAAAGCTCGCTGTTGATGAGCTCCTTGAGTTCGGATTTCTTCAGCTTGTGCTTGTCCCCCTCCCTCCCAGAATACTGATGGAAGACGTCAATCAGGGCCACCACGGCCTTCTCCAGCTCCGACATCCCGGGTCCTCCTAGGGCAGAGAGGTCCAGGTGTCGCCCGTGCCGCCCTCAGCCCTGGCTCCCTTCCTTTCAGGCTTGGAGTTGTTTGAGTCTCCCGCCCCCTGGGCCCCCTCCCTCTCCCTTCTCCGTCCTCTGTTCTCCTGCCATTGGGCTGCTGGCTGAATTCGGCCAATAGACATTTCAGGCAAAATACAGAGGCCGAGCAGTGAAGGGGAGACGCTGTTGGAATTGGTCTGGAAGAGGTCGTTGATCTGAACTATGGAGTCCACAGCGTCCTAATTCTCACAATAAAGATGAGAAAACAGTGGAAAAGTCCTATTTCCACAGCAACATACACATATTTCCAAGGATGAGTTTGGCAAGAAAAGTGCAGGACCTTCCAAAAGATACTAAGATCACAAAATGGAGGAACTTACTTTCCTTTGGATGAATATATAAATGTGACTCATTTTTAAAAAAACTTTTTTAATACAAATATTGATGGCAATTTTTTTGATAGGCAAGAAATCGATTTATTAAGACAGGACACTCGGGCGAGATGCAAGCGGGCCCGCAAGCAGTCTCTGCCGATGGCATTTTTTTGATGGGTGAAGAACACGACCAAAAAACAGCTGTAAAATTCAACTGGAAAAGTAAATATGGTGGCATTGCCACAGAATTTTCTGAAAAGGATCAAGGAAAGTTACTTGACCTTCCAAAAACAAACCTGTATTGCCGGCTGTCTGATGAAAACAGGGCTGTGCAGTGAAGCTTGCCTCCCCAAAATGTCTCTTTGGTACAGGATTATTTTGAGCCGAAAACAAACAAGCCCAGAAGACTCAGGAAGAAGCTCTGGCATCCGCCGTAGCTGCCTGAATCAGAATCTAGATGGAGGGCCAGTTTCGGGACGTGCTCACAAGAGATGCAGCCGAGCAGGCCGCCGGGTGAGGACTCGCAGGCACCTGGCCCCCTCTGGCCCTCCTCTGCGCGGCAGCGCGAACAGTCGCTTTACCAAAACTTTGCTTCTCCATCGCGGTCAGAACGGCCTTCCTCCCCCGCCTCGTCCAAAGCCATGCTCCCCGGACGCCCTCCTTTGTCCTTAGCTGTTGATGGTACTTGGGGCGAGGGTTTGGGCCGTTTTGATGAGTTGCTGGGTTTTCCTGGGTCTTTCCCAGGTATGCATGTTACTAAACTTGGTTTGGGTTTTTCCTGCTAACCTGCCTCATGTCTCTTTGATTCTTGGGCCCTGGAGGAGGAAAATGGCCTCCTCCGACCGCTCTGAGGCCAGCAAGTGGGGCCGGAGGCTGGGCCGCAGCCAGGTGCTTTGTATTCACGGAGGCGCTGCCTCCAGCGACCAGGATCGCTGCCGCTCTCTGCGCTCATCCAGTAGGAAGCTTCTGTCGCCCCTCATGTCCCTTGCACCATGGCCTGCGACCTAAGGAAACAGCTGGTACCCTGGGAATGAGGCAGTGTACAAAGGACCGCTTGTCAACTGTTTCACAAAGCTGAGCCACACAGCCAGAGAAGTTTACCGACGTTTGGCCTTGAGTTCTAATTATTAAACAATCTTTGCATTGTCGTAGTTAAAAATAAATAAAAGAATTGTCTAATTCTGAGAAACCACTCCTGTGTTGAATGTTGTTTACGTCTTAAAAATAAATTGGGATTTGATATTTAAATTTTTATTTATATCTGATTTCCAAAGAAAAGGGGACTGAGGGTTTTGCCTTTCTTGGTCTTTGCTGAATTCACTCTATTTATAATCAGTATAATTTGTTTGCTGAAAAGTCCCAAAAAATCAGGTATATCACATCACATGCGAATAGAAGAGGAGTTCAGATGTATTAAAATCTTTAGCATTTTGGAGGTCCTGTTGTGGCTCAGTGGTAATGAACCTGACTGGTATCCATGAGGACCTGGGTTTGATCCCTGGCCTCATGCAGTGGGTTAAGGATCTGGCGTTGCTGTGAGCCGTGGTGTAGGTCCCAGACTCACCTCCCATCCTGCGTTGCTGTGGCTGTAGCCTAGACAGGAGGCTACAGCTCTAATTCGACCCCTAGCCTGGGGACCTCCATATGCTGAGGGTGCGGCCCTAAAAAGCAAAAAAAACAAACAAAAAACCCAAACCCACCAAAACTTTGGCATTTTAAAAATGATCTATGGGTGACATGATCAGAAAAGTCTTTATACTTAATTAAAGATTACTGCATAAAAAAACTTTAGCATTTCATACTTTCTTATCCTTTGCACTCAAGTTTTCAATTATTAATTTTTTTCAAAGAAACAAAACAAGAAGCTCAAACTTTTGCATGATCCTTATGCTTCTCAAACTTCATGATGATTTGGGGGAGGGGAGGCTAAATGATTTTTTGTGAGAAATGACTAGTGGGATTTTTTAAATGAAATATATAAAATATATATTCCATATGTGTGAAAACTCTATAAGATGTGGTTTGCTTTATAGCCCCACTACAAATTAATTTTTTAAAGTTTTTCCTGTTAAATTCTTCCCAAGCAATGGTTTAAAGATTGTCTTTTAAGAGAAATGGAAATCAGATATCCATATCTCCATTCGCTTCATTCCGTGAATGTGCTACATTAATCTTTTTATTTCAAAAGCAAGAGAAGGTCTGGGCGTTAACTCCTCGGGAGCGCGAATCACACATGAGGAGACAGTCCCAGTAGGCGATCGGCCCTCCCGCCAGAGAAACTGTGAGACCCGAGGAAGTTAAGCCCACCGTGAACCCTGATGTCTTTGGCTCAATTTGTAATTTACTTGTGGGGACCCGCCCCCCAGCCCCCCACTGGCCCTATAATTTCTGAGAGGCCTCGAGTGGAGCAGCGGATGGGCTGAATCAGCATCAGGCTGTCCTCCGGAGGGAAGCAAAGACTTAAGTTAGAGGCCCTCTGCAGCGGTCACCGAGCCACCAGGCGTGTCCTGACTTGGGTGATAAAAACACAGGCAAACGAACCTGTAGCTGCCTGGCGCTGCAGTGGCCCTGCCCACCCTGCCGTGGTAAGTTCACCCTTTGGAACTGCTGCCAGGTATCCTAAAGGGCTTTTTAAACCTATCGCCCAGCTGCCAAGCCCACCCTCCGGGCCCTGCCCCCCAAAGACCAGAGCAGGTCCCCCCGCCCCCCCAAGTGTCCTCACGTCAGCGGCTCTGGATGCGGCTCGCGACACCTCCGGCTGCAGCTTCTCCGCGGCTGGAAGGGCGGAGGCCTCCTTATCCCCGCGGGCGGGGGCGGGGCGGGGCGGGGCGTCCCGATCCCGCGGGCGGGGCGGGGCTGCACACAGGGCCGCATTGATGGCGCAGCGGGAGCTGGGCCCGCGCGCCCAGAAGAAAGGGCCTGTGGGCAGGAAGTGGGGCGTCAGCGTTCTGCGCTTGAGTGTTGATGTTCCTCCAGCGGCAAGCATGGGCGTGGGGGTGGGGAGCGGAGCGGGGGCACTGACTGATACCCACAAAGCACCCGTGCCCCCCGAGCTGGGCCCCTGCAAGCCCCCCTGCAGGCGGGGCGCCTCTGGACATCAGAGCCCTGGGCTGAGCCTGGGCCCGGCGTCTGCAGGGGCTGAAACGCGGGGAAAATGGACACTTGCTGCTTTGGGGGAAAACCCTTGTTCGATGTGACATGACCGCAGGCAAGGGCCAGCTGCACCCTGGGCGCCCCCGCCCCGAGGTGAGGATGTCAGAGCTGCACGGTGCCCGGCAGGCCAGCCCAAACGCTCTGTGTAAGGAGAGCTGCGGGGCGCGGCCCCCCACCCCGCCCCGCCCGGCACTGAGGCCCCACAAGCAGCCAGAGAGAGCCGAGCACAGGTTCCCCACTGCCGTCTTCAGCGGCACCGCACAGGCCTCGCTTCAGACAAATGACACAGAGCCCTGGGCCCAGATGCATCAAAAGGCATCTGAACCAGAATCAGGCCTCTGCTGCCTCGGGTCCCTGGTGGCCACAGAGAGAGCACACACGAAGATGGCTGTGGACACAGCTGTCTTGCTCTGGGCACTGTCGCTGGCTCTCCTGTCATCAGGGTCCTCATGCGGTCTGCAGTGGCCGGTGGGAGAATTCTGCAGTGGCCGGGTGTGTGCACGCAAGGGACCGGGCCGTCCTTCTGGGACCCTGTTCCCGGAGATTAATGCCCCATCAAAGGGTTGGCATGAAGGGGGAGCGATACTGGTCACAAACGCATGTACCTTGCCACCTTGGCCTGTGCAGGAGCTGCTGGACGTGGGAGGGTGGCAGTGGACTCGAAAACGGAAGTACCCGGGATGGCACTTCTGCTGCGGACAGCATGCTGCTAGGTCTGCTCAGAAGGACATGGCAAGTACCGCAGGTACTGCCCACAAGCCCTGCAGAACTAGAGAGGGGGAGATAAGAAACAGGGCCCTCCACCTCAGAGAAGCTCCTGGGACCCAGTGGTTGGGAACACGCGGACACGCGTCCTCCAGGAGAGAGATGATGGCTGCATCTGGCTCCACCTGCCAGGAGAGGAAGCACAGGCTGAAGCAGGATGTGGGGGGTGTGTGCAGGTGCTCCGTCCCCCCTGTGAGGCTGGTCGGGGGACCCGTGTGGGTTCGGCTGCCGTACAACCTGCTGCGCCATCAGTTCTCAGGACCCAGCAGATCCGGTGTGTTCCAGTGACTCTGACAAGCCCGACAGGAGAATCCCAGCACAGGGCTTGGCAAGTCTGTGGCCTCTTGGCAGGTAAAGATCTTCCCTCCAGCACAGCTGCTTCCGGCGTGCAGCCGGGCCTCAGTGGGGACCGAACTCCTAACGCAGGGACGTCAGGAGACCGGGCAGCCAGAGTGTCTCTGACCCACGCACCACAGGGTGGTTGTGTGTGCCATCCAACAGAAGGCACAGGGGACACACGAAGGCACTCAGGCTCCTCGGACGCCAGCTCCTGCAGTGGGGCCTCCCTCTTGTTCCACGTCCAGGGTCTCCTGGGCTGTTGCTCATACCAACCGGCTGTGGGAGAAAATGCTTGAGCTGCAGGACTTGCCGGGACCACCCTGAGGTGGACGGAAGCAGCATGAAGCCCCTCTCAGGGTCTCCCTGAGGACCTGTAAAGGAAGTCCTCTCCCGGGCAGCTCGTGGGCCGCTGGGTCCAGGTGAGATGTGGCCGTGATCTGGGAGAGACAGCAGTGACTGATGGCTTGAAGGAGATCTTAATTCTCCGCTCCGGAATTGAACCTGGGCAGCCTGGGTGAAAACCAGGAGTCCTGGTCACTAGAGCAGCTGGAGGCTGAAAGCAGAGTGGCCCTGATTGCTGCCCCTGCTGAGAGCAAGAACGTTTCCCGGAGGCAGACTGTAAAAGCAGGTACAAAGCGTCCTGGTAGGGTAGAAGCACCGTGAGCTGGAGAGCACACAGAGACACGGTCTGTTTATCTAAGGCAGAAGCAAGACAGCAACACCCACCCAAAGGAGGGGTGTGGGTGTGGGCGTCCCCCTGGATGAGGAGCACGTGAGGGAGGTGATTTAAATCACTTATACGGGGAGTTCCTGTCGCAGCTCAGCAGTCAACAAATCTGACTAGTATCCACGAGGACACAGGTTCGATCCCTGGCCTTGTTCGGCAGTTTAAAGATCTGGCATTGCCATGAGCTGTGGTGTGGGTCGTAGATGAGGCTTGGATCTGGTGTGGCTCTGGCTGTGGTCTAGGCCAGCAGCTACAGCTCTGATTTGACCCTTAGCCTGGGAACTTCCGTATGCCATGGGTGCAGCCCTAAAAAGACAAAAATAAATAAATAAATAAATAAATAATCACTTATATGGAACGATTCTTCCCAGCCTTTGTTTTCCTTTGGCCAATTGCCTTGTTTTATTTCTCACACCTGGTTGGACACAGGGCCCTCCCTGGATTCACGTGCATCTTTTAGTCAAGGTGGATTCTATTAGTTCCCGTTATGACTCAGCAGAACAAACCTGGCTAGTATCCGTGAGGACGCAGGTTCGATCCCTGACCCTGCTCAGTGGGTTAAGATCTGGCATTGCTGTGAACGGTAGTGTAGGTTGCAGATGTGGCTCAGATCTGGCGCTGCTGTGGCTGTGGCGTAGACCAGCACCTGTAGCTCTGATTAGACCCCCTAGCCTGCTGGGAATTTCCATATGCTGCAGGTGCAGCCCTAAAAAGACACCACAAAAAAGGGGGGATTCAGAGCAAAGGGTTCTGGGATGATGGCATCAGGACTTACTATGGCCGCCCCCCCCTTCTGACGGCTGGGAGTCTTACTGCGCATGTGTAACTGGGGAGCTCTCCTTGGCCCTGGGAGGGATGGGCCTGGTCATCTTGCCTTTTCCTCCAGCAGAGCGCAGCTCCTGCCATTGACTTTGTCCTTGACGTGTCAGAGGAGCAAGACCCAGTTGACTTGCCTGACACGTCCCAGCTGTTCTCAGCCCTGGGACCCATCTATTTCCTACCTCAGCCTGAGTAGGGATCTGCATTAATTAATGGGTGGCTGCTAATGATTTGGTTGACCAGCGACTTGGAAGGAACAGGAATGGAAAGTTGGTGATAAGGAAGGTTCTGGAAGAAGCCTACAGGCGGACCTGGTCTCTGAAGCGGTCTGTGAACACATTTGCACTCTGGGTGAACAGAAATTGGTGGAAATGGCCTCGCCGTGGGGGTGAGTCAGCGTTCACGCAGCCAGCCCCCAGCTCGCTCGACGTTTCCAAGAACAGAGTGGCTGTGTGGCTGGGCCGGAGGCCTGCGGGGCTTCGCAACATGCAGTCCCCCGGCCAAAGCCAAGACCAACGCTGGGTCCTGAGGTGACCAGCCAGATGCCCAGGGGCAGGCGGATGGCCCTGGAATCCATCCATCACAGAAAGGCAGAGATCTGTCCTCAGTGGAGCAAACACACACTCCAGGTACGGATTTGAGTCCTCTGCTGGCACCAGCAGCCGTGACCTCTCGGGGCCTCATCCACGGCAACAGCGCTCGCCTGGTCCAGGACTCCGGTCATGGCAAAGGAAGTGCGTGTCACCACACGCCCCGTACCTCGCTAGTGCTGGCCCAGGTGACAGCTGGAACAGCCCCTTGAAGGGCTGGTTATGATGCCAGAGGGGAGGCAGCAGCCTGAAAGGACAGGGTCTTAGGGTCTGTGATGCGATGCTGGGCCCCCAGAGCTAGAACCTGCGGGGAGCCGAGAGGATACAAGGAGCCGAGGATGGCAGTTTGCCTGAACGGTGCAATACCGAAGGCAGGCTCCTAATCAGAAAAAGGGGCCTGCCTGAACCGTGCTGTTCCGAGGACAGGCCCCGGAAGACAAGAAGGCCCACCCGCTGACATAGGTGGGGGATTAAATTTTCCAGGAAGCAATTTCCATTCTGCACTGCTGAGTGGGGATTGTTCCATGGATGACTTAGTCTTTTCTGTTATTCACTTGCTATTCAATTTCCCTCAGTCCTTCCTGATTATTTACTTATTATTCTTATTTCCCATTCTTATTTCCCTGTGGTGATTTGTGATTTAACAAAATTACAACAATAATAAGAATTTCATCCTGAAGGACTTGCCCTATTCAAATCCAACTTAGTTGAAACATAGTGTTTATCTACTAACTATTTATATAGAAAACTTTAGAGTTAGGATTTTTTTTTTTTTTTTTTTTTTTTTTTTGTCTTTTTGCCATTTCTTGGGCCGCTCCCGTGGCATATGGAGGTTCCCAGGCTAGGAGTCTAATTGGAGCTGCAGCTGCCAGCCTACGCCAGAGCCACAGCAACGCGGGATTCGAGCCTCGTCTGCGACCTACACCACAGCTCATGGCAACGCCGGATCGTTAACCCACTGAGCAAGGGCAGGGATCGAACCCGCAACCTCATGGTTCCTGGTCGGATTTGTTAACCACTGTGCCACGACGGAAACTCCTAGAGTTAGGATTTTAATGAGGTTCATAGAAGTTAGACATATATTATCCAAGAAACCTAGCTGTGAGTTTTGTCCTTGATTTTAAAAGCTTTTAAGTGATAGCTAGTTTAGTTAAGTTGGTTTATATTTTCTTCCACTGTCTCCCTGCCATAACGCTTTGAAGATAAGCACCAGCCTAAAAACAAGATTTGTGAATGCCCAATTCTTGTGTCTGTGACCTCTTCAAATTGTAAAGACTGGCTGGCCATGGGATGCTTTGTGCTGAGTCTCCTCCTTTCCACACGATGTAGTGTACCTAACTGCCCTTCAATTGTACCCACTAAATTTAGTTAAGATAAAGACCTTAGAGCGTGATGCATAGCTGCTGTTCCATGTAATCGTTAACCAACTTACTTTTAACACTGTGATGTGATCTGTAGTGAAAAACTGTCTATATAATCAACCACTTATGCCAATAAAATGTGAGCAGTCCAGCGCCCTGAGAGAAGGGACAGAGAGGCTGTCTCCGTATCTGTACCTTTGCCAATGCGTGTCCCTCTCCCATCGGGAAAAAGTGTACACTCCCTGGCCGCCAGAGCTGGCCTCCGGCAAGAACCCATTCGTCTGGGGCGGAGAGCTAGAAGGGTGAGTGGTCCTCTCACGGCTACGCTTCCTAAACTTCTTTAGGCAGAACTTTTGTTTCTTGTCCTGGCAACTCTGAGATGGTTTGGGGACTAGCAAGTGTCCTGGCAACGGCCCCCCGATCTGGAAGCTGACATTGCCATCGGCACTTTGGGCTCCTTATGCCCCTGAACCCACAAGCCAGTAAAGGGTTCATCTATTGGCTTGAGTGATGGATCCCAGCTGCCGAGGGGAGTCGTGTCACTGCTGCACGGAGGACTTTGGAGCCCCGGGGGTGCTCAGGGTGCCTCTTAACCCTTCCATGGCCAGGAGTTAACAGTTAATGAGAAGCCTGAGCAACCAAAGGACACATGGACCCAACAAAGCAGGACCAGGGCTCCGGCCCTCCAGGGATGGGGGTTGGGCACTGCAGCTGATGAGGCACCGGAGCAGGTCCCCGCGGAGGGCAGGCGGTGAGGAGTGCAGAGCTGGGGAAGGCAGCCTGGGCCGGCGGTGGCCTCAGGACCCTCACGTCAACAGTGACTGGGGCAGCCGTGCGTATGTTTCTGCTGGCTCTATGTTGTGTTTATTTGCCGTTTCTTTTCTCTACGCTCACAGTTTTATGTTTTAAACAAGCTGTTGGAGGTTGGCACTTCAGTTTAACCTTGGGCACCTGTTGGGCCTGTGCAGCTTTGGTCCCGGAAGAGCTAGTGCGCTTGTGACAAAGAGCTGTCTCCTGGCGTCCCTTCGTGGCTGGAAGGGCGTCCGGGTGTGTGGAGTGTTGCTGGTAGACGCCGAGCCCCAGTCAGGGGCCGTGCCTGTTGTGGACTCGTGGCCTCGCAGGCCCGACTGTCCAACACTCTCCAGTCAGGCGTCCTGGCCCTGAGCGTGCGGCTGGGCTCTGGAGGCCCCTCGAGCCCCGCAGAGGGAGGGGCTCTTCTCCAGCTCTCTGCCTGGTCCTGTGCTGCTTCCCTCCTTCTCGGCATCTGCTGGTGCTCGGCTCCGGGGCAGGTCCGGCACGGCTGCGCGTGCGGCCGGGCCTGGCCTTGGAGGCAGCTGGGCCCTGGGCCCCGGCGCCCACACTGCAGACCTGCGCTGGCACGGGCGGCCTCCGCCGCAGCCCTCGAGGTTTCTCTGCCAGTCGCTGTCCTGCCGAGGGTTCATCGTTCTTCATGTGAAACTTGCCCTGTTCAAATTACCGTGTGGTTTGTCTCTCGATTAGAACCAGTTGATACACTAGGTAACAAGAAAAATGAAAGGGTTGATTAATTTTTTACTATGCTTTTGTTAAAGTGATTTTAAAATAAAACATTTAGAAAGATGGCATAAGAGAAACTTGGCAGAAGGACAAAACAGAGGGGAAAACAGCATTGATGCTGGAAATCAAATTGTGTTTTGATTCCATAATAATCAAATTCCCCGAAATACTGTGCCGTGGTCTGCTTTTTACCCACAGAACGCCTCCGACACCGGATGTACGGCCTTTGCCCACATCAACCAGCTCTCCTCTACCACCTGGGTACGCTGCAGTTTAACCAATTCTGACGCCATCTGCCGCAAGTTAGGGGTTCAGCCCCACATGCCCCCCACAGCTGTCACTAAAAGTCCCTGGCCACCGACTGCTTATACATTCAGGTCCCACGACCCCCACCTCTTGTTTGGTGATTTGCTGGCGCAGCTCACAGAACTGGAAGCGTATTCCTTCCTCCATCTCCAGTTTATTATGAAGGGAACAGCCAGGCGGACGCGTGCGGGGCAGATGTGGGAGGCTGGAGCTTCCCTGCTCTGTGGGGGCGCCACCCTCCTAGCCCCTCCACGTGCTCACCAAGCGCTCGGTTAGGGTCTTAGGGTGAGTCTATTATGCAGGCATCAACTGATTATTAAATCATTGGCCACTGGTGATTAACTTGATCCCCTCCGAGGCTGGGGGTGGGGCTGAAATTCCACCCTCTCAAAGCGGTTGCTCCCACCAGCCCCATCCCCGGAGCCCGCAGCGCCCACAGAGTCAGGTCATCAGCATACCCACAGTGGCGGCGGAAAGATCCACCTGGCCTCCTTCACTCCAAGGGTTTTAGGCACTCGAACAAGGGACTGAGACAAAATGTTTATGTCTTGTTCTACCACAGTATCACACAATGTAATGAGCCATAGCCCGTCTATAAAAGGAATATGGATTATTGCCCAAATAATAAAAAAAACCTTGGGGAGGCGGAGCACTGACGGGCTGGTAGTTGGGTAGCGATCACTGCAGGTGTTTCCCAGGAGGCTGAGACCAAGGGGTGCAGGTGTTGGCCCTGAAGGAAGGTGTCTACTGTGAAAAACCTCAAACAACCCCTCCAGCTTTGCTGTCTCTACAGCCACGAGCCATCACTTGATCAGCAGTCATGGCATTGCTGAGAAATGCCCACCCTTTCAGTCTGCAGAATTTGGGGGGTTATCAGGAAAGGGCAGAGGAGGCTCAGACCCGGCAGCATGTCCCTGTGCAGTCTATGATGGGGGCCGGCTGGCCGAGGGAAGGGGGCTCCGAGCGGGGCCTCCAGCATCAGTCGTGGTAGGAAGGGGTCCTTTTCCCTGGCAAGAGTGTGCCTTCACCCAGGGGACAGAGAGATGCTGGTGGGTCAACAGGCCGTTCCAAGATGCACTAAGCTCCACCCAGGGTCTTCCTCCTTCTGCCCAGCTTTCTTCCAGCCAGCAAGCCCTTAGCACCGATGAATTCATAACCAGACCCAAGCCCAGCTGAGTCTGCTCAGGGGAGGAAGCGTCCAGGAGGAAAGGCCTCGGCCAGTAACACTGCTCTTTTGCACAAAGGACTGTGCCACCCGCCACCAAGCTGCTCACGAGGTGGGTCACAGTGACCCATGTCCATAGGGAGAAAAGAGCGCCTGTGTTCCAGAGGGACGTGGGAGAAGGGACAAAAGGCTTCTGTTCAGTAAAGGCAAGTGTCAAGGACACGAGAATGCATTGCCTTTCCTGCTCTAGAGAGCGCTGCTCCAGCAAGCGGACCAGGGCCGGGTTCAAATCCTGTCTCTGTGGACAGAACTTTGGCCGACGACTCAACCTTCTTCAGCCTCAGTAAAGGGGGGGTACCCCACCCAAGTGAAAATGCCCCCAATTAACAGTCATGATCATCATAGACGTTACTAGTCTCATTTATCAAAAGAGCTTGCAACTGTCCGGTGAACTGACTCTGCGCGGGCAGAGCCAGCGAAGCAGAGGACATGAGAAGAGGAGGCAGGGGTTTCTTTCTGCATCAGAAGCTGAGGGTCCGAAAGCACAGGGGGAGCTCACCAGGCGCTTCAGAAAACATCGGTCCAAGAGGCCCCAGTCCGGCCCCAAGCTGGCCAAGCATCTGAATTTCATGAATACGCATTTTATTATTTTTATGCCACCTCCAACTCCATGGGTCTGTTTTGTTTCCAAGCGGCCCTTCCAGAGCCCCTCCCAGAAGGGCAAGCCTAGCGCGCAGAGCTGGCAGCTGCCGCGATGCTGGGTTTGCTTTGGATCCATGGCGACGTCAGGGTCTAGCTCAGGACAAGAGAGCTTTTGTTTTTGTTTTTGTTTTTGAGCTTTTTTCTAAATTTTGAAAAGGAGCTGGAGGTCAGAGCACAGCAGCATGCCCCACGTGAAGCCGCTCCCTCAGCCTCGCCTGGTATGTGTGCTTCGTTGCCCTGGAACCGTGTGGGGGTGTGAGACAAAGTGACTGAGGCTGGGGAGGCACCCAGAGGGGACAAGCCTCCCTGGTACAGCCTGGCACAGTTATCTGATTTTACTTTTCATAATTTTCAAGGACTCAAAAATTTGCCATAAAAATGGAGTTCCCGTTGTGGCACAGCAGAAACGAATCTGACTAGGAACCATGAGGATACAGGTTCAATCCCTGGCCTTGCTCAGTGGGTTAAGGATCTGGCATTGCCGTGAGCTGTGGTGTAGTTTGCAGAAGCGGCTCGGATCCTGCGTTGCTGTGGCTGTGGGGTAGGCCAGTGGCTACAGCTCCGACAGGACCATAGCCTGGGAACCTCTATATGCCGCAGGTGTGGCCCTCAAAAGACAAAAGACAAAAAAAAAAAAAAAAAAAAGCCATAAAAACAAGTTGGGTTTTAAGTTTAAAAAAATCACTAATGAGCTTACTTGGTTTTTCACTCAATGGGAATGTTTTTAAATCATTCTATAAGAGCCAACATTCTGATGGCCTCGTCCGGGTGGGCCTCACACAGCAGAGTCTCAAGCACAGTGAGCTTGATGAACACTAACCAAACCTATGACTGCCAAAAAGATTTAGTAATGAAGATTCCCATATCTTGATTTAAGAATAACTCCATGGAGTTGACCCATCTCCAACAAGAATGATCCAGGAGGTGGGAATGAGTCAACATATTTAGAGATTTAAATAAACAATTTACCAAACAAAATAGAAATTATTAAAGATATGAATATGTAAATCCAGCAGACTAATTCCTAGACATTTTCCTACTGCAAGAGAATGTTTTTTGCTTTTTACAAAGTTAAACCCAGGTTCACAAGGATGGTTCAACATATGCAAATCAATCAACATCATATACCACATTAACAAAACAAAAGTCAAAAACCACATGATCATCTCAATAGAGGCAGAAAAAGCATTTGGCAAAGTCCAACATCCATTCATGGTCAAAAGTCTTACCAAAGTGGGTATAGAGCACTTTAACATAAAGCCATTTATGACAAACCCACAGCAAAAATAACACTCAATGGAGAAAAGCTGAAAGCCTTCCCACTAAAATCTGGAACAAGACAGGGATGCCCACTCTCACCACTGCTATCCAACATAGTGCTGGAAGTCCTAGCCACAGTAATCAGACAAACAAAAGAAATAAAAGGCATCCAAATAGGAAGAGAAGAGATAAAACTGTCACTGTATGCAGATGACATGATACTATACATAGAAAACCCTAAGGACTCAACCCCAAAACTAATTGAACTGATCAACAAATTCAGCAAAGTAGCGGGATATAAGATTAACAATCAGAAATCAGTCTCACTTCTGTATACTAACAATGAAACTCTAGAAAAACACAGTACCTTTTAACACTGCACCCCGAAAAATGAAATACCTGGGAATACACCTGATCAAGGAGGCAAAGGACCTATATGTCGAGAACTATAAAACATTAATCAAGGAAATTAAAGAAGATGTAAAGAAATGGAAAGATACTCCATGCTCCTGGGTTGGAAAAACTAATCTTGTAAAAATGGCCATACCACCCAAAGCAATCTACAGAGTCAACGCAATCCCTATCAAATTACCCAAGACATTTCTCGCAGAACTAGAAGAAACAATCCAAAAATTTATATGGAACCACAAAAGACCCAGAATTGCTAAAGCAATCCTCAGAAACAAAAACCAAGCAGGAGGCATCACTCTCCCAGACCTCAAGCAATATTACAAAGTCACGGTCATCAAGACAGTGTGGTACTGGTGCCACAACTAACATACAGACCAATGGAACAGAATAGAGAACCCAGAAATAAACCCTGACATCTATGGTCAATTAATCTTTGACAAGGGAGGCAAGAGCATAAACTGGGGAAAAGACGGTCTATTCAGCAAGCATTGCTGGGAAACCTGGACAGCTGCATGCAAAGCAATGAAACTAGAACACACCCTCACACCATGCACAAACATAAACTTAAAATGGCTGAAAGACTTAAATATAAGACAAGACACCATCAACCTCCTGGAAGAGAACATAGACAAAACATTCTCTGACATCAACCTCATGAATATATTCTCAGGTCAGTCTCCCAAGGCAATAGAAATAAGAGCAAAAATAAACCAATGGGACCTAATCAAACTGACAAGCTTTTGCACAGCAAAGGAAACAAACAAACAAACAAACAAACAAAAAACAACAAAAAGACAACTTACAGAATGGGAGAAAATAGTTTCAAACAATGCAATGGACAAGGGCCTAATCTCTAGAATATACAAGCAACTTACACAACATGACAGCAAAAAAGCCAACAATCCAATGGAAAAATGGGCAAAAGACCTGAACAGACATTTTCCCAAGGAGGATATACAGATGGAGAACAAGCACATGAAAAAATGCTCAACATCCCTGATTATTAGGGAAATGCAGATACCACCTCACACCAGTCAGAATGGCCATCATTAATAAGTCCACAAATAACAAGTGCTGGAGGGGATGTGGCAAAAAGGGAACCCTCCTACACTGCTGGTGGGACTGTAAGCTGGTACAACCACTATGGAGAACAGTATGGAGGTACCTTAGAAATCTACACATAGAACTACCATATGACCCAGCAATCCCACTCTTGGACATATACCCAGACAAAACTTTCCTTTAAAAAGACACATGCACTCGCATGTTCATTGCAGCTCTATTCACAATAGCCAAGACTTGGAATCAACCCAAATGTCCATTGACAGATGATTGGATTAGGAAGAAGTGGTATATATACACAATGGAATACTACTCAGCCTTAAAAAAGGATGACATAATGCCATTTGAAGCAACATGGATGGAACTAGAGACTCTCATCCTGAGTAAAATAAGTCAGAGAGAGAAAGACAAATACCATATGATATCACTTATAACTGGAATCTAATATCCAGCACAAATGAACCTTTCCACAGAAAAGAAAGTCATGGACTTGGAGAATAGACTTGTGGTTGCCCAGGGGGAGGAGGAGGGAGTGGGAGGGAGTGGGAGGGATTGGAGCTTGGGGATGCAAACTATTGTCTTTGGAATGGACTAACAATGAGATCCTGCTGTGTAGCACTGAGAACTACCTCTAGATACTTACAATGTGGCACGACAATAGGAGAAAAAATTATGTATACATGTATGTGTAACTTGGGTCCCCATGCTGTAAAAAAAAAGAAAGAAAGAAAGAAATTTTAATAAAAAAATAAATAAAAACAAAATTAAAGACACAGTAGAGAATTGGTACTATATTTAAAAATTTAGTATAACTGAAATATCCACAGGTATGTTTATTATCTAATAGTACAACTGAGTGCTAATGCAAATAAAAAAATGTAAAGAATACTTAGCTAAAATCATAGGAAGGACAAACATTTTTGGAAATTAAAGCAACTTGGCCTCCATAATAAAACTGAATAAATGGACACCGTTCTCATGGTGTGTGTCTCACCACCAGCAAGGTGGTGTCTGGAAGGTCAGCTTCCGGTCAGGCAGCTTCACGCTGCAGGAGGGAGGGAGTGTCCGCCGGAACAGATGGAAACTGCAGCCCCGGTTTGACCTAGTGCAGTGTCAGGCAGGTCGCTTTTGCATGTTCCTTTGGTTGCAGGCGGTGGAAGTCCATCCCGGAGTCACAGGGAGGGGAGGGTGGCGAGGTGGCAAGGCCACGTTGGAGAAGAGCAGGTGGGCAGCGAGGCATTGTTGGGGCCGCTTTGGAGGAACCACTGACCCCTGGCCAAGCTGCGGGCACCGGCGGCGCAGTCAACCCCCAAGGCTGCCAGGCTCATCCTTCCCCGCCCCCTGGCGGGCAGCGCCCCAGCGTCTGGTTCAAGTGCTGGGGCGCCTCTTGGGCGAATGCCTCAGAAACGCTTCCTTCTTAGATCAAGACGCAGCTCCATCCACTCGCCACACAACCCCCGACCTCGGCCCGGGGGCTGAGAACAGAGTGAGAGCGTCCGCTCTGCAGGGGACAGGGGGGGCGAGGAGCGGCGGGTGAATCTACTCGGCGGCTCTGACACCCCCACGCGCATCCCACCTTCCATTCCGTGTCGCAGCCTGTCTGCCTGGAGAGGGTCAGGGCTTCAGCGCCTCTTTCTGCTGCGCCCGCTCTGGTTCCTTAGTGCAGGCTGTGTGGGTCCCGCTGGCACAGTTCCCTTAGTAACTGCGTTGCCTGCGAAGTTCATGGATGTTGGCTCCATTTGAAAAACCCTCCACCCAAATCGAGTTGCAAAGGGCCCTTTTCCAATTGGCCCCATGGGACTTCTGCGGACCCGGGCCCTGGGGTTTCGGAGGCTGATGGACAGGAGAGCGTTCTAGGGCCGTGGAAAGGTTCTCGGAAGGCCTGTGCCCACCTGGACGGGCTTGTGGGGACAATGACACTCTTTGGGAGTCCTGGAGGGTTTTACGGCAGCACCTTCTCTTACTTTTACCCTGAGACACGCCTCGGACAGTGCAGGCCTTTGCCCCGAGCTCGGCTTTCTTCCAAAATCTCCAGTTGAGAGAGACTGGGGCTGAACACTGGTTTCATTTTTGAGCCCAGCCAATCGTGGATCTTTTAGGTTCTGTTTGAAAAATCGGGTAATTCCTCTCCAGCTGCTCCCTCTGACGGGTGTGACTGGTCCTGCAGCTGCAAGACACCCACTGGCCCTTCTGTGTTGCCTGGGAGTCGGCCTAACCCCACTTCCACGCCGGGAGCCCTGGGTGCCCCACTCCCTGCCCTGGAAAAGTGGGCTCCTTCCTTCCGCTTCCAGGGCACTGCCCTGCTTTCTTTGCCTTCGCCGACAGCCCCACTCCCAGGCCCGCAGGCCCTCCTGGCTTCTACCTTATTTTGAGCTAATCCTGCAGGCTTTCGGCTTTGGTTTTGGCAGCACCCATTTCAAAGCACCAAACTCTGTCCCAGTTACCACTGCTGCACAAGAAGTCACCAGCAAACAGCCTCAACCCGTGCTGTCTTGCCGGCAGGGCAGTCAGGGCACAGGGGGCTGCTCCACAGTGTGTGGGCTGCAGCCAGAATGGTGTGCAAATGATGGGGGTGGGCTCCCCAGTCGCAGGTCTGGCACCTGGTGAGAGGTGGCTTGAAGGCTGGTCTCCGCTGGGCCTGACGTCTGGAGCACAGTGTATGGGTCCCCAAGCGGCTCGGGCTTTTACAGTCACTGGGCTCCGAGAAGGCGGGTCCCAAGGCCCGCATTCCAGCAGAAGCAGAGGGTGCGCCCCATAGACGGCACTGCTGGTCTCCTGTTCTACGGCCTAGAGCCGCCCAGGTCCAGGGGGAGGGGACGAGATCCAGGGGGAAGGGACGTGATGGGAAAGGTGTCAAAGAATCTACAGCCACTTAAAAACCATCACAGTGCACCTTCTAGCTACAAGTTCTTTACCAACAGGACTGGCACATATAAATATATAAAAAAATATATAAGTAAAGACATTGAAAAATTAACGTCAGCCGAGGTGCTCTTTACATTGCGTGACTCACTTGGCACACCACACACGTTTTTATCCTTTTAAAGGCATAGAACACTCCAGAAGACTGCTCACGCCCCTTCCCCCTGCAACCACACTCCTTCGTGGGTGGGACTCAGATTGTCCCTCAAACCTCCAGGATGGGACTTGAACCCACTGTCTTTCAACTGAAGCTGGTGGCAGGATGTACTGAAGCTCAGGACAGCTTTTTCTCAGAGCAGGACGGCTTCAGCGCGGGGCAAAGCGGCAGGCAGAGAGGGGTTTTTGGTGCAGGGCATGGGGGAGAGACACCAGGGGCAGGCAGGAACAAAGGGGCTGCATTTTAGAATCAAAGAAGGAGTGGGGAGGGAGGAGATGTCACGCTCACATCCCTGGTTCCTCCTTTGACCCTACTGTGGGGACTGTCAGGGGCTATTTCAATCATACGTGTATTAGCAAAAGGGGGTGACATATGCTAAAACATGGTGATGCATCTCACGTTTCAGTGTAATTCTCCTCTCACCTCGTTTCTTTCCGCTTTCTCTTACATTTCGGTCTGGACTACGTGCAGAGAAGCTCCCCCTCAAGGACTAGGAGCCCCCTGACTTCATGTAACGGGATTCAGACCCCGGATCTGTTGTCTTGTGCTTTTACTACCAGGGTTCTTGGTTTGAATGTGCCTGGTCTCCCCTCCAGGTGGTGTGGATTGTTACTAGGCTACCGGATTCTTTTCTGGAGTGGTCGGTAATCCTCTAGTGGGATTTTAAACTTACTATTCAATCATCCTGCTCTCTCGCGGTCACCTCCCCTGTGAACCTTCCTGGGCTTGTCTGTTGACGCACACATGCAGCGTCTAGGAGGCCACATGTCTGTGAGCAGGACTGTTGAATCGTAGGCTAGGCATATATTTAACTGGACTAGAAACTGCCCAGTAGTTTTCCAATGTAATCACACCAGTTAACATCCCCCAGCCCAGCAACACATAGCTCTAGTCACTCGAGATACTCACAAGTGCATCGGTATTTTTAGCCTTTTAAAACCTAGCCATTCTGATGGGCGTGTGGGGGCACCTCCTCATGATTTTAATTAGTGTTTCTTGGTGCACACAAACTGTCCAAGATTCAGTGTTTCAAAACAGCCGTCCTTACTTAGCACATGATTTGGTGCATGGACCATCTGGGGTCTGTTCAGCTGGAGACTTCTTGTGCCAGCCTCATCTGGACTCACTTCTGTGTCTGGGTCACTACTGGTCAGCCAGGTGGTTTGGGTTCTGGAGGTGACTAGTTGTCGTGTGTGTGTGTGTGTGTGTGTGTGAGACAGAGAGAAAGAGAGAGAGAGAGAGAGAGAGAGAGAGAGGGAGAGGGACGAGCTCTGATCATCCAGCAGGCTCCCCTATGCCTTTTCACCCGGTGGTAGAGTTTCAAGGGCAGGAGCTGGAAGCCGAATGGCCTGTTGAATCCTAAACTTGGAGATTGCAGGGGATCACTTTGGTAACTTCTGTGGGGATGTCATGAGGCCAGCCCACACTCAAGGGGTCCACTTCTTGCAGGGAAAAACTGCAGAGCATTGGCCATTTGGGGGTAAAAATTAAGAGAAATCTCATCTAAAGTGGAGTCAGGAAGCCCTGAATGGGGAGCTCTCCTGCAGGTCCCTTCCCTTGCAGCTTAGTGTGAACAGCAGGAAGCTACTTTACCAGCAGGAAAAGGAAGGTTTTCTGCCTGCTGGGCAACAGCCCAGCCAGTGGGAAACTGTCATTGCCAGCGCCCTCCCTTCGCTCCCGTGGACGGTGCTTCGGAGGAGCCCCTCCCAGCACCCCTCTTCTCTAAAAGTCATGTTCCCCTCCCGTGTTCTCTGGACTTGCCGCGGTCGCCAGAGCGGGCATGGCCTGAATTGCTATTCCTCTGCCATTCCCAAGTAAATGCACTTTGCTGGCACCATTCCTGCTGTTTATTTTTCAGGATGACATTCGAAGTCTCCCACACTTAGCGCTCTATCCATCAAATATTTACATTTCTTTTGTTTTTCTTTTCCGGCCACACCCACGGCATATGAAGTTCCCAGGCCAGGGACCATATCCAAGCTTCAGCTTCGATCCAGCCATCCGCCGCAGCTGCATCAACACGGGGCTCTCAATCCACTGCACCATAGTGGGACTGCCTGCCCTTCTGTTTCTAAAAAAGACACCAATATATTTAGTCAAGCAATGTTGAAATTCATACACACAGACAAATCATGAAAAGAAATAAACAGAGTTCCCATGTGGCTCAGTGGATTAAGGATCCAGCATTGTCCCTGCAGTGGCTCAAGTTGCTGCTGTGGCATGGGTTCGATCTCTGGCCCAGGGACTTCTGCAAGCTGTGACTGCCACAAAAAGAAAGAAAGAAAGAAAGAGGGGAGGGGGGAGGGAGGAAGGAAGGAAGAAACGAAATTCCTGATGGGAAGATGTTGGTTAAATATATTATAAACCCTGTGGGAATATTGCCTAATTGAAAAAACATGTGTAACAACAGAAGGAATGCTCACAGTATGATAATATCTAACCTTTATTGAGCTATTACCCCGGAAAAGCGCTGTTCTGATTCCTGAATGTGTGTTTTCTCATTTCATTCTCGCAGTAATTGCCAGATGAATAAACCCGTGCCTGGAGTCAAAGCAGCTTGCCTGGATTACCCTGCTGGGAAGTGGTGAGGATAGAACAAAAACCCAAACAGTTTGGGTCTGCAGGCCTTCTTCTTACTGAAGCACTGATTATTTTTTTTCTGGAAAATAAAAATACAGGGGATTTGAAATGTGGTCTTTGTGCTTTCCATATTGTCTAAAATTTATACTCTACACTCACTATTTTATAATCAGGAATTGTTCCCGAAGAGTTCAAGTTTTGAGAAGCCTTTAATAGGTCAGTCCAGCCCAGCAATCCTCCACCACCATGAAAATCCCATTGACGTCTATGCAAGATGCTCCCCGAACCTGTGACTTGCCTACTGCACACTCTGTTTTCAGCTAACGAACGATGCTTCCTCATTTGCCCCCCCGAATGTTCCTGCTAGTCGTTGTGTTCTCATTATTCTGTTCTCTCAAACGTCCCCCTGGTACTTTCTGTAGGAGACGCGCTTGGTTCTCAGTCATATCCACGTCGTCCGTTTTCTCAGCCCTCTGCCACCCTGCGCGTCCAGACCCCACGGGGGTCATGCTGCACGCCTCACTGTCACCGCTGAAACGTGGGCGGAAGTCAGACAGAAGCAGCTCCCTGAGCAGAGGTCAGGTGCGAGGTGCTGGTGCGGGCGGGCTGCTCTGCACTGGCTTTTCGTGCTCCAGGGAAATGAACTTCAGCAGACAACTTCCAAGGTGACGGCGATGTTGGGTCTCCAGATGGAGGGAGCTTGCTCGTTACTGAACGCAATAGTAGAATCTCTCTGTTGACCAGTGATCAATCATTTTAATCAGGAATGAACACTTTACGTGTCAAGCCCAAGATCATGTGGTTATTATTTTTTAATTAAAAATTTTTTGTTGTTGTTGAAGTATAGTTGATTTGCAGTGTTATGTTAGTTTCAGGTGTACAGCATAGTGAGTCAGTTTATATATATATATGGAATTATATATTCTCTCTATATGTACATTCTGTATATATATATAAATATATAATCTTTTCCAGTTTATTTTCCCTTACAGATTATTATAAAATATTGACTATAGTTCCCTGTGTTATACAGTAGGTCCTTGTTGGTTATCTGTTTTATATGTTGTAATGTGTATTTTTTTTTTTTTTTGAGGGCCGCACCTGTGGCATATGGAGTTTCCCAGGCTAGGGGTTGAATCGGAGCTGTGGCCACCACAGCCACAGCAGCACTAGATCCGAGCCGTGTCCTCGACCTACACCACAGCTCCCGGCCACGCTGGATCCTTAACCCACTGGGCGAGACCAGGGATCAAACCCGAAACCTCATGGTTCCTTGTTGGATTCGTTTCCGCTGCGCCACGACGGGAACTCCATGTACAGTAATGTGTATACGTTAATCACAGACTCCTAATTTATCCCTCCCCCTTCCTCTTTGATAACTATGTTTCTTTTTGAAGTCTGTGGGTCTGTTTCTGTTTTGTATATAAGCTTATTTGAATCTTAAAAAATTTTTTTTTACATTCCACATATAAGTGATATCATATGATATTTGTCTTTCTGTCTCACTTCACTCAATGTGATAACCTCTAGGTCCATCCATGTTGCTGCAAATGGCATTATTTCGTTCTTTTTCATGGCTAAATAATATTCCATTGCATGCATGTACCACATCTTCTCTGTCCATTCATCTATTGATGGACATTTAGGTTGCTTCCACCTCTTGGCTATTTTAAATAGTGCTGCAATGAACATAGGAGTGCATGTATCTTTTCAAATTATAATTTTCTCTGGCTATATATAGGAGTGGGATGGCTGGATCATACGGTAGTTCTACATTGAGTTTTCGGAGGAACCGCCATACTGTTTTCCACAGTGGCTGTACCAGTTTACATTCCTACCAGCAGTGTAGGAGGGTTCCTTTTTCTCCACACTCTCTCCAGCATTTATTATTTGTAGACCTTTTTTTTTTTGCTTTTTGGGGCTGTACCTGGGGCATATGGAAGTTCCCAGGCTAGGGTTGAATTGGAGCTGCAGCTGTCAGCCTATGCCACAGTCATGGCAATGCCAGATCCGAGCCGTGTCTTCGAACTACACCACAGCTCCTGGCAACGCTGGATCCTTAACCACTGATTGAGGCCAGGGGTCGAACCTGCAACCTCATGGTTCCTAGCTGGATTTGTTTCTGCTGAGCCATGACAGGAACTCCTATAGCCCAACTTTTTTTTGGTTTAAATTTAATTTTATTAGAGTATACTTGATTTACGATGCTGTAGCAACTTTTGAAAAGACTTTTTCAACCCATCAAGTTGCTAGGGCACCTTTGTTGGAAATCAATGACTGTAGAAATGTGGTTCTATTTCTGGAATTTCTGTTCCACTGATCTGCTTGCCTTTCATTTGGCTAATTCCACATTGTCTTGATTGCTCTATCTTTATAATATTGATTGCTATATCTTTATAATAATTCTTGAAGTCAGAGAGAGTTTACAATATTGCTCTTCTCTTTTAAGAATGTTCTGTGATTCCAGGTCCTTTGCATTGCCCTATAAATTTTTATTTTTTATTTTTTGCTTTTTAGGGCCGCACCTGCAGCATATGGAAGTTCTCAGGCTAGGGGTCGAATCGGAGCTGTAGCTGCGGACCTACTCCACAACCACAGTGATTCAGGATCCAAGGCGCTTCCGAAACCTATACCACAGCTCACAGCAACGTTGGCTCCTAAACCCACCGGGTGAGGCCAGGGATTGAACCTGCACCTCCATGGTTCCTAGTCAGGTTTTTTAACTGCTGAGCCATGAAGGGAACTCACTGCCCTATGAATTTTGGAATCATTTTGTCAGTTTCTAGAAGAAAAGCATATTGGGATTATGTTTGGGATGTTGTTGAATGTATTGATCAAATTGTGGGGAATAGACTTCCTAAATATATTGAGTTTCCATTATGGGAACATGGATCTCTCTCCACTTATTTAGAGCTTTCAAAATTTCTCTCAGCATTCAAAAAATAGTTTTAATGAAAAGACTTGCACACTTTTTGTTAAATTTATTTTTAAGCATTTCATGTTGACGCTTACCTGGTCAGTCTTAGCCTGTCTGTAGTGATGCTATCAGCCACAAATGCCGGGGCCCTCGCTGTCGATGGAGCCTTCCCAGACGTTTCCCCCCCGGAGCCAAGGCTGTGGTTGGACCAGCCCCGTGGTTTTCATTGTGACTGCAAGACGCGCTTCAGCATCCACCACCTGGGAGCTTTGAGAAGATAAGTTTTGTAGCTGACGTGCCCTGGAAGGTATGTGTCTTGCCAGGGCTCACTGTGGGTGGAATGGGGGAGGAGGGAGAGAGGCTTCTCTCTCTGGGCTTCTGCCTTTATTGGGGTCGAGGATAGGGCCTAGGGTTTTCAGGCTTACTGTTCATTGGTGAATTTAAAGCATAAGAGTAGGACTTCAGGGGCAGGAGGGGAAAAGCAAGCCATCCAAGGGTCAAGTGTATTTCCTGAAAAAGGGAAATTCATGAGTAGGTGGCCTGGTTCTTCCTCTAGCTGTGGGGCTGCCGATGTGCTGACCTGAGATGGATTCTTTGGAGTATTTGCCTCAGCAATGAAAAGCTTGATGTTGGGCACTTTCATTATATTCAAAAAGCTAATTATTGGGTGTTTACAATGCTATTATACATTTTTTTTTTTAGGGCCACAGGTGTGGCATATGGAGGTTCCCAGGCCAGGGGCCAAATCGGAGCTACAGCTGCCGGCCTGCACCACAGTCACAGCAACAAGGGATCTAAGCCACGCGTTCGACCTACGCTCCAGCTCTCAGCAACGCCAGATCCTCAACCCACTGCGTGAGGCCAGGGATCAAACTTGCATCCTCATGGATACAAGTTGGGTTTGTTTCCGCTGAGCCACAACAGGAACTCCTTAAAGTTCATCATTGATGTTTGCTCCTAATAAATGGAAGCATACTTATTTCACTGGGTTGATCTTATACCCCACCATCTTGCTAAATTCACTTATTTGTTCTAATGATTCTTTTATAGATTCCTTAGTCTCTTCTAATGCGAACAATCTAATTGTCTGGGAATATATGTAATTTTATTTCATTGTATTTCTTCCCTCTAACACATATAGCTTTATTTATTGCTTTACTTGTGTTGATGAAAAATTAATCAGTCAGTCTAAGAAATGGAAAATTTGATTCGAGCCAAATTGACTATTATAACCTGGGAACAGCCTCTCGGAAAGTACTGAGAGCTGCTCCACCTGTTAGAGCTTGGCGCATAGTTACAGAGGTTCTGAGACAATGGGCTGTATGGTAAATGACACAGGCAGTTTGCATAATCCAGACCTGTTAGTACAAAGTGGTCCTCGTGGCCCCTTTTGAGATCAAGAAGGAGTATTATCTTTAGGGAGGGGTCTTGTGGGAGCTGCGAGAATGTCCTTTACGACTGAGCAGGTGTTCTTGCCCACAGGAAGTTCCGGTCAATGCAAAATGCAGACACACTGTGCAGAGTCGGGGGAGAGGGGAGGCCAAAGTTCAGAGAAAATTTTTTGTTTGAATTTTTCTTGTCTTGCCATAAAGTATGAATTTTATTTCATACTTGTATTATTGTGCTGGCCAGGATTTCCTATAAAATGTTAAATGCAGGTGGTGAGAGTGGATACATTTGCCTCGTTTCTAATGAAAACTTTCAATACAATGTTATTAGATATGATTTTAGTGATAGGGTTTTTGTTAGATGGTTTTTTACAGATAGAAAATGTTCTATTTTTAGAGTTCCTGTCATGGCTCAGCATTTAACAAAACCAACCAGCACACATGAGTTCGTGGGTTCCATCCCTGGCCTTGCTCAGTGGGTTAAGGATCCAGCGTTGCCTGAGCTGTGGTGTAGGTCGCAGACACACGGCTCGGATCCTGCATTGCTGTGGCTGTGGTGTAGGCCGGCAGCTGCAGCTCCGATTGGACCCCTAGCCTGGGAACATCCACATGCCTTGGGTGCAGCCCTAAAAAGACAAAAAGACCAAAAAAAAAAAAAAAAGTTCTATTTTTGCTGAGATTAAAAAAACATGATTGGCTTTTGAATTTTGTCAAGTCCTTTATTTATTTATTGAAATAATCATATAATTTTTCTTCTTTATTCTGTTACATTGGCGAACTAGATTGATTTTCAAGTGTTATTCTGTTACATTGGTGAATTAGATTGATTTTCAAGTGTTAGTCCAATTTTGCATTTTACTAGAATAAATTCCACTTGGCCACAATGTATTGTCCTCTGCATGTATTGTTGGGTTTGATTTGCTAATATTTTGTTAAAAATTTTTTGTTTATTTTTATGAAGTATATTTGTCTGTAATTTTCTTCCCTGTATTTGTCTGGTTTTTGTATCAGTGTTATGTTTGCCTCATAAAACAAATAGGAAGTGTCCATCTCTTATTTTCCTTTTTGTTTTGCTCTTTAGGGCCGCACTCACGGCACATGGAGGTTCCCAGGCTAGGGGTCGAATCGGAGCTGTAGCTGATGACCTACACCACAGCTCACAGCAGTGCCAGATTCTTAACCCACTGAGCAAGGCCAGGGATTGAACCTGCAACCTCATGCTTCTTAGTTGGATTTCGTTCAGCTGCGCCACGACGGGAACTCCCATCTCTTATTTTCTCAAGATTTTCTTTAATATTGGTGATAAAATAACATTCATTTTATGGCAAAGCCAGAAAAATTTAAATGTAAAAATTTTCTCTGCTCATTTGGGCTCCCTCCCCCGCCTTTAGTGTGTGCCATGCACCTGCACCGACCAGACCTCCTTCCTCCTGATCTGGTAAAGGGTTGCCACGACCCCCTACTCACTTTGTACACGCAGATTTGGACTGTGTAAACTCTCAATATATCATCTGACGTATAACCTGTGGTCTCAAAACGTACATGACTGCTTTGACCCGGAATGGGTGAAACAATCCTCAAAGCTTTCTGAAAGACTGTCTCCAGGCTTACAATCCTGAGTTGGCAAAAAGAATTTCCTCTTTCTTTCTTGGATTTACTATTGATTGATTTTTTTGTTGATAATGGTGATATTTCTTCCTTACGCATTTGAAAGAATTTACCATTTAAACCATTTGGGGCTGGAATTTTCTTTGTGGGAAGATTTTGCATAAAAATTTTAACTTATTATATATATTTTATTTTCTCTTATGTCAGTATTGGCAAGTTATGCCTTTAAAGAGGTTGTCCATTTTATACAAATTATCAGTCGTATTGGTACAAAGTGGGTCATGGTCTTCTGTCTGTTTTTTTAACGCTGGTGTCACCTGGGATGGGGTCCCCGTTTTCACTTCTAGTATTGACAGTTTTCTTTTTTATTTTATTTTTTTCCTCTTGATAAATCTTGCTAGGAATTATTGATTTTATTAACTTTTTCAGAGAACCAACATTCATTAATTTATGTTTATGTCTTTAATATTTCCTTACTTTTTTTAAAATTTGCTTTTCTTTTCTATTTAAATTTTAGCTTCTTAAGTTGTAAGTGTAGATGGTGGATTTCACTTTTCTTCCATTCTAACACAGGCACTGAAAGCTCTCCAAGCTCTGCTCTGTGTGCACCCCCAATTTTAACAGACATTCCTTTGTCTGTTTGGGCTGTTATAACACAAAACCCATGAACCGTGTGGTTCATAAACAACTAGCCACGTGGTTCTCAGTCGTGGAGACTGGAAGTCCAAGGTCATGGTGCTGGAGTCTGCTGCGGACGTTCTGGGTGGGGATGGCTGTCTCCTCGCTGCGTCCTCACTAAGGAAGGGGCTGTGAGCTCTCGGGGGTCCTTTTCTAAGCACATTGATCCTCTTCATGAGGACGCTGTGCTCATGACCTCGTCTCCTCTGAAACGCTCTACTTCTCGACACCACAGGATGTCAACGCGGGGATTTTGGGGCAATGCAGCGTTCGGACCACTTGCATTAACACTCAGTTTGAAGCTGAAAACACTGTCTCTTTGGCTTCTTCCTTTCACCCGTGGGTTAGATGAGTGCTGCTTAATTTTCAAATATCGGAACTTTTCTATATTTCTTATTGTATTGAGTTCTTTCTTCCTTTTTTTAAATGCTTTTTAGGGGTGCACCCATGGCATATGGAAGTTCCCAGGCTAGGGGTCAAATTGGAGCTGCAGCTGCCGGCCTACACCACAACTCATGGCAACACGGGATCAGAGCCACGTCTGCGACCTACACCACAGCTCATGGCAATGCCAGATCCTTAACCCACTGAGCGAGGCCAGGAATTGAACCCGCATCCTCATGGCTACTAGTCTGATTCATTTCTGCTGTGCCACAATGGGAACTCCCATTGTATTGATTTCTAATTATCACTACATTCAGGGAACATTTTCTAAGATTTCAACCTTTGTAACTTACTGTGACTTATTTTATAGGCCAGCATACAGTCTATCGTGGTTGACATTCCACGTGACCTTAATAATAGTGTGTATTCCGCAGTTGTTTGGTGTATTAATCTGATTGTGGGTGTGACGGTGTTGTTTCGATCTTCTATATCATCCACACTGCGTGTGTGCGCGTGTGTGTGTGTGTGTGTTTATCCAGTTCCGTCAGGTACTAGAGGATAGAGGACGTTTGAGGTTACTCGGTTCTATTGCACATGAAAATTTTAGATTTCCATTTCCAGCTGATTGCTTCCATATTGGGCTTCCATCTAGAGACCTTAGAAATTCGCTTATTAATTGTAATACTTTACTAGTAGATTACTTTTTTTTTTTTTTTTAACGGCCGCATCCACAGCATATGGAATTTCCCAGGCCAGGGCTTGAACCTGCACCTCCACGTGACCTGAGCCCCTGCCGTTAGACTCTTAACCCACTGTACAACAGTGGGAGCTCCTATTAGTAGATCATCTTGATCATCTGAATACACAATCATGTCATCTGTGAATAATGACAGTTTTACTTTTTCCTTTCAATCTTTACATCTTTTGTCTTTCTCTTGCCTTCTTGCGTTGGGTAAGACCGCTAGTACACTGCGGAATAGGAATGGTGATAGGTGGAGTTCCCGTTGTGGCTCAGCAGGTTAAGGACCCAGCGTTGTCTCTGTGAGGATATGGGTTCTATCCCTGGCCTTGCTCAGTGGGTTAAGAATTTGAAAACATGCAGGCTACAGTGTAGGTTGCAGATGTGGCTTAGGTCTGGTATTGCCATGGCTGTGGCATAGACGGCAGTTCAGATTTGACCCCTAGCCTGGGAACTTCCATATGCTGCAGGTGTGGCCATAAAAAGAAAAAAGATTTTTTAAAGCAGGAAAGAAATGGTGATAGAGTACATTCTTGTCTTGCGCCTGAACCAAGGAGGAAAGCATTCACTATTTTGTTATTAAGTATCTGTGTCCTTTCATAGATGAAGATATTTCTATTTCCAGTTTTGTGAGATTTTAGTGGGAGCTGAATTTTACGAAATGTTTTTTCTGCACGTATACAGATGCTCATAGGTTTTTTGGTCCTATGATCTGTAATGTGGAAATAACATTGATTGATTTTTAAATATTAAATATTCATTCCAGAATAAGCCACACTCAGTCATGATAAGTAACCATTTTCTATACCATTGGATTGATTTTACTAATGTCAAGTTAAAGAAAGACACACAACATAAGAGTTGTGAGTTCAAGTTTTATTCTGGGTCTTGCCGAGCATTACAGCTCTGAGTAGAGAACTGTTCCAAAGATGTAGGGAGAAGCCCTTTGGAGTTTTTTTTTTTTTTTTTTTTTTTTTTTTTTTGTCTTTTTGTTGTTGTTGTTGTTGTTCCTTTGGAGTTTATGTATGATTTCAAGCATACATCTTGGTGAAAGATTACTGTTTATCACAAAGAACAGATAGCTCAAGTTAATGATTCGAGTGCTTTTCTATGTATGGGAAGCTGCAAGGATCTGGGTCACTGGAACTCTTTCTAAAGTATGCACCTAAGTGTCTGAGCCTATATATCCAAAGCACAGGGTGTCTCTTCCTGTTTCTCACCCTGAATTCTCCTCAGGGTGCACTGTTTCAACAGCAGGGGTTACGACCTAACCTTGTAGACAGGGTGGTGAGCAACAGTGCTTAGCCATTTTAAGTTTTTTCTGTGTCCAGTTTAGTATTTTTTTTTTTTTTTTTGTCTTTTTGCCATTTCTTGGGCCGCTCCCACGGCATATGGAGGTTCCCAGGCTAGGGGTCCAATTGGAGCCGTAGCTGCCGGTCTATGCCAGAGTCACAGCAACGTGGGATCTGAGCCACGTCTGCAACCTACACCACAGCTCATGGCAACGCCAGATCCTTCACCCACTGAGCAAGGCCAGGGACCGAACCCACAACCTCATGGCTCCTAGTCGGACTCGTTAACCACTGCCCACGACGGGAGCTCCAGTTTAGTATTTTTATGGCAGGGTTATTTAGGAAGGCATCATGGAGCCAGTTACAAAGTATCTCAGTTTTCTCTATTTTCTGGAAGAATTTGTGTAACATTAGTATCATCTTCTCCTTATATGTTCGGAAGTATTTATTTGTGAAGCCATGTGGTTCTGGAATATTCTTTGTAACAAGACTTTAAATTATGAAATCAATTCCTTTAGCAGATGCAGAACTATGTGGATTTTCTAAATATTCTTGTGCAGTTTTCCTAAGTTGTGTTCCTCAAGGAATTTGTCCAGTTTATCTGTTAATTTTTTTGCACAAAATTTCAGGTCAGTTTATTATCTTAAAAAAAAAAACTAATGAATCTGAACTGAATTCCTTTTTCATTCCTTATATCTGTCAACTTAAAAAATATGCACAACCTAATAGTTAAGAACTAAGTTTTATTTGGGGCAAAATGAGGATTATAGCTCTGGAGGCGGCATTTCAGATAGCTCTGAGATAGCGCTCCAAAGAGCTAGGGACACGTCAGCGTGCCTGTGGTTTTGGTGAGGCGGGAGGTGCACGGACCCAAGCAAACGTTTTTGCAGAAGTTTGCTGCTAGTCTCTGGAAGGGGGCGCTAGCGTCACCCTGAAGGAAGGACTTTCCGTGCTTTTCTAGGCATGAGGAGATGCAAGAATTACACACATAAAACCTTCTGGAAATATCTGTTCGAAGACCTGTTCTGAGTTTTCCCAGAGCACAGAGGGCCTCACTCCTGGTCTCCAGCCTGAGCTCCTTTCAGGGGTGTTGACAGTGGGCAGCTGCATTGGCTCATGAGTCAATCTGTGTAGAGGCAGAAGACAAGTGCCAATCACCAGTTCACATATGGGTGATCTGTGTTCTCGCTTTTTAAAAATTTTGGTAAAATACCCGTAAAACACCATCTTAGCCATGTCTAAGTATACACCACCTGGCAACCAGCAATAACACTGTTCTCCTTTAAATCCCAAACTTCCTCTTAGTAAAATAAAAAATCACTCTGCTTCCATCCGTCAAGTGGAGAGAGGAACAGGAGGAGGTTTGCACTTCACAACGTGGACGGGAAGGTTAACTTAATTATTACAAAAAAAGCGCCAGAAAGGTGGTCCCGCCCCAGAAATCAGCCACTTCTGTTACTCAGGGAGGGTTTCTGACCCCCCAGACCAGAACGGCTTCCCGTCCCCATGCCCCCCGCTCCCGTCCTCCGGACGCGGACCCTTGCGAGCGGGGGCGACCCCAGGACCTGCGAAAGGCGCCTGCGTGGGCGCTCGGCCCTCCACGTCCGACTCCCGGTTGGGCAGGGCGCGCCGCGCCTGCGCGCTCGAGGGCCTTGGCTTCCCGGCCCCGACCGAGGGGCGTGTACGCTGGCGCATGCGTGTGGAGCCGGCTCTAGGGCGGGGCCTTCTACGCGGACAGCCTGCGCACAATGCGCCTGCGCAGGCCGAAGGCGGCGGCTGTTGCTCTTGGTGGGAGCTGGCTGCCCTCCGTGCCGGTAGTGTGGACGCAGACCTCAGCGGAGAGACACAGCTGAGGTAGGTTTCTCCTGGGCAGCTCGGGCGACTGCACCGCGCGTGAAGGAAGACAGGCCAGATGAGGGGGTCCTCCTCCGGCGTGTGCGTCAGCGGGCGCACTGAGACCGCCGCCCCTTTTCGACACCTCTGCGCGCCTTCCTGCTTCTGTGCCGGCTGCTGCCCGCTAGCTCGGCGCACGGGCCACGCCCCATACGGACCACGCCCACCGGACACGCCCCCCAGTGCCCCGCCCCCAGCCGCGAGCCACGCCCCAGCGTCACGCCCACTTACCCTCTGCCCTTGACACCCGGGCCGCTCACCCGCTCAGAGCGCACATCACATTCTTTTTTCTCTGTACCTGCATCGCGCCCCCGCCTGTCCCTTAATCCTCCCGTCCTCTATTTCTCTTTCCTCTTCCTCCCGGTTGGCCCTCTGGATCCTTGGCCCTCTCCCCCACCCCTTTCTTGCCCCGCCCCTCAACCGACCGCCCCCACGCCCCATCTGGGCCCCGCCCCATCATCCTGGCCCCGCCCCACCCTGACCCTGCCTGTTACTGTCCCCGGTCCTCGCCTCAAGCTGGCCTCAGGCTCCGCCCCATCCTGGCTCTGTCCAATCCTGGCCTGCCTTCTTCATCGGCCCCCACTTCAGGTTGGCCCCAGGCTCCGACTACCCATCCCGGCCCACCGCCCTGGCCCTGCCCTACCTCATCCTGACCCCTGATCCCAACTCCAGCCCAGACGGCCTCCTGCCCCGTCCGGTCCTCAACACGCCCACCCCGCCCCGCCCCAGTGCATTGTTTTCCAATTGAAGTGCAGTATATTAGTATTTTTATTCAAAGGCATCACAAAAAAGAAGTATAAGGTTTTGATTGAAGTGAAGGGCGCATTTTACTGAATTGCTGTATGATTGAAAACACATCCATCTAAGCATAGTCTGGGTTATACTGTCATTGGAAAAATAAGATTGGGAATGAGAATAAAGGGCTGTGGGGGACGTAGACCTTGGTTAGGGTTAGTGGAAGCACTTTAAAGCCCCAGGTAGGAAATTTTAATTGGAGTTAAAGCTGTCAGCGTTCCAAGGAAAGACTTGACATCAGGTTATTGTTTTAAATCAAGCCAGTGATGAAACAGAAACTAACAAGCTTTGGCCAATGAGTACAATTAACACCTTGCAGGCTAGTGTTGAGAATATACACTGTTTGGAGTTCATAAATTTTAAATGCTTTCAATTGGTTTTATAAATAATTGTGTTTGTAAATTTCACTTCTGTTCATTCTTTACATTTATTTCGTTTGTAGAGGATCTTTTTCATGGACCGTAGAAGTTTTGTGTACTGAATTATTATGCAGCGTGACAAGTATTTTCAGTCTCTCTCTCTTTTTAAAATAGGAATGGAGGGGAAAATGAAACACTAAAGCAGCAACTATGTGCAGATCTCAAAGGAACTATGGCAACACCAGGTGACTGCTCCAGCAGTGAGTTGCAGGTAATCTCAGTTCTGCTATGTGAGAACTTGTGTTTAAAACCCCGGGACCATTACAGAGAGTGGAGCTCAGCCCAGAGTAATGACACTTTCCTTGAACCTTGGAAGGTGGCCACTAATTAGTGGATGCCTAAGTGGAGGAAATGCACTGTTTCTAAGAGTCACAGATGACATTCTGAATTGGGCATTGGGCATCCTGGGAATCTAGGGTTCCATTTTGGTATTTGAGCTTGTGAAGAATGCATTTTTCTTTTTTTTTTTTTTTAAGGGCTGCAACTGTGGCATATGGAAGTTCCTAGGTTAGGGGTTGAACCAGAGCTATAGCTGCAGGCCTACACAGCAACGCTGGATCCAAGCTGCATCTGCAACCTACACCACAGTTCATGGCAATGCCAGATCTTAAACCCACTGATCGAGGCCAGGGATTGAACCCTTATCCTCATGGATCCTAGTTGGGTTTGTTAACCACTGATCCATGAAGGGAACTCCCCACATTTTTTTTTTCTTCAGTTGTTTAAAAACATTCCAGACATAACATGTTAAAGACAGGATGGACACATTAGAAAAGACTTCTGTATATATACTACTTTTCCACCTGGGACACATATATAATTTCATTCAAAATCACCTTAAATTTCAAGGAATGTTGATTATGTAAAATTAAAAACCAGAATACTCTAATAAATAATTTTTTTTTGTCTTTTTAGGGCCACACCCACAGCATATGGAGGTTCCCAGGCTAGGGATCTGATTGGAGCTATAGCTGCTGGCCTATTCCACAGGCACAGCAACTCCGGATCCTTAACCCACTGAGCAAGGCCAGGGATCGAACCCGCCACCTCATGGTTCCTAGTCAGATTGGTTTCTGCTGTCCCGCGATGAGAACTCCCAATAAATAACGTTTTAAAGAAACATTTTCATGTCTGTGATATCAATTTTAACATTTCTTCCCTTTTCATTCTACTTGTTGTTCTAAATTCATTAAGGTTTTCTTTTCCCCCCCCTGTCTTTTGTCTTTTTTAGGACTGCACCCACAGCATATGGAGGTTCCCAGGCTAGAGGTCTAATTGGAGCTGTAGCTGCTGGCCTACGCCAGAGCCACAGCAGTGCCAGATCTAAGCCACGTCTGCGACCTACACCATAGCTCACAGCAATGCTGGATCCTTAACCCACTGAGCGAGGCCAGGGATTGAACCTGCCATCTCATGGTTCCTGGTCGGATTCGTTCCCACGATGGGAACTCCCATTTGGATTTTTATATATAGAAATTTTATTTATAGTTGGGTCATCTCATTCATCTGTTTCTTTTTTTTTCTTTTTTTTTTTTTTTTTTGTCTTTTGTCTTTTGTCTTTTTTTGTTGTTGTTGTTATTGCTATTTCTTGGGCCGCTCCCGCGGCATATGGGGGTTCCCAGGCTAGGGGCTGAATCGGAGCTGTAGCCACCGGCCCACGCCAGAGCCACAGCAACGCGGGATCCGAGCCGCGAGCCGCGTCTGCAACCTACACCACAGCTCACGGCAACGCCGGATCGTTAACCCACTGAGCAAGGGCAGGGTCCGAACCCGAAACCTCATGGTTCCTCGTCGGATTCGTTAACCACTGCGCCACGACGGGAACTCCCTCATCTGTTTCTTAAAATTAATTATTAAATGTTTTAATTTCATGCATGTCTTTTCTTTTGAGAAATTAAAAAAATATTGGAAAGTTTACAGTGTAATATTGCAAACATCCAATACATTTTACATAGAAGTGGAAACTTGGTAACAAGTTTGTCATATTTACTTCTATACTCTGCAGCCTGCCTTTTCCGCCAGTGTTAGTTTTAAGAGATTTGTTCTTAATGTGTGTGCAGAGCTGGTTTACTTCTGAAACGTGGTTCCTGTGGGGTGTTCCAGATGGGTATGTAGGTCTGGTTAGTCTCACTGTTATACATTAGATGTTTGCTGCATTTTACCTCCCTTCCTTTTTGTCAGATGCTTACATTATTTCCAGTTTTTCTCTACTTCAAACAGAGCTGCAGTGAACATCCTTCACTGTGTCTCTTTGTGCACATGTGCTCCAGGATGGGCATTGCAAGGTGGAAAAGACTGTATTTTCAGTTTTATTACATGATGAGTTGTTCTGCCAGCTGGCTTTACTGTTCACAGGTCTGCCAGGAATCCAGAGTGCTTGCTAACACTTGAGAGCATCAGACTTTGAAATTTTGGTCATTCTGTGGGTTAAAATGGTACCTTGTTATTTTAGTTTTCCTGACCTCTTATGAGTCAGGAAAATATTTCAGTAATATTTGTGTTCATCCCGGTAGTAGCATTCATTCTCCATTACAGAAGAGATACGGGACAGTCACAATTTGTGTTTCGTCTTTTTAGGATTTTAGCAATTTTACGTTTTCAGAAAAACCTTTGTTAACTTTCTCTTTGTTCATCTGTTTTCTGTTTCCTCGATTTCTGCTTTAATTTCCTTTATTCTATGCTAATCGGGTTTAGTTTTCTCTTTTCATAGCATTTTGAGATGGAAGCTTGGATCACCGATTTTAAACCTTTCTTTTCTAATTTATGTCTTTATAATTTCTAACTTTTCCTTTAATCACTGCTTTAGCTGCATCTCACACATTTAAATACACTGTATTTTCGTTATTTTTCAGTTAAAATACTTTCTCATATATCACAATGCAAATTAGAAACTTTCTGGGCTATTCAGAAGTGTGTTGCTTAATTTCTAAACATTTTGAAATTTTATATTTTTGTTAACTTTTGTTTGATTATGTTTGGTTAGAAAATACATGTCTGTCTTTGGAAATTCATTCAAGCCTGCTTTATTGTCGAGGCATGAGAGCTGTCTGATGGGTGTTCCACATGCACTTGCAGAGACTAAGTGTTCTGCAGTCGTTGGGTGTAGTGTTCAAAGTTGTTATGGTTACATGGGCTGTTAGTATTGCTCAGATCTCTATATATGGTTTGATGTTTCGTCCATTTGTTCTTTTGATTACTGAGAGAAGAGCTTTAAAATCTCACTGTGATTGTAGGTTTGTCTGTTTTTGTTTTTGTTTTTTTTGTTCTTTTTTGCTTATTTCCTTTTGGAGATGTCACTTTTTGCTTCATACATTTTGAATCTCTGATGTTTGGTGCATAAGTTTAGAGTAGTTTTTTGGTTGTCTATATTACTTGACCCTCTTCTTTTTATTAAGTCTCTTTTTTTTTACCTCTTAATACCTCTTGCCTTGCACCTGCTTTGTCTTGCGTTAATGGAGCTGCGCCAGCTTTCTTAGTGTTTGCCTGGTACACAGACACATTATACCTGTATTTTCAGCCAGTCTAACGCCTTATAGTTAAAGTGTTTCTCTTGTAAAGAGCCTGTAGTTGTGTCTGTTATGTTCCTGTCAGATAATTTTTGCCCTTTAATTAGAGTATTCAATTCAGTCCGTTAATATTTAACATAATGAATCTAAAATCTTGCTGTTTGCTTTCTGTTGGTCACACTTCTTCTTCGTACCTTTCTCCAGTCTTGCCTTCTTTCAGATTAATAGAATACTTTCCATAATTCCATGTTATCTCCTCTACTGCTTTTTAGTTGTACCTTTTTGTATTATTCTAGTGGTTACCCACGGAAATGTGATACGCATCCTTAACCTATTTCAGTCTTTTTTTCTTGACCACTTCACAATGTAAGAATCCTCAAAATTAGTTCCATTTACCACCCTTTTTTGTGCTATTGTTGAACATGTTTTACTTCTGTATATGTTATAAACGCCACAATAAATCATTATTGTTTCTCTGTACTTTTCAGTCAAAAGTCTTTTTAATCAAGTACGAGTCATAGTGTTTCCCCACGTACTTACCTTTTCTGGAGCCTTTGCCCATCACCCTGGTGGGAATTAAGATGGTCACTCTGGCACTGCCGATGAAGTGTGAGGTGCTGCGCCGTCTATGGAAAGAACCTGATGCACATTTGAATGAAAACTGGTTCTGGTTCCAGCCCTGTCAGTGTCCCATAGAGATAAATATCCTTACGTAAGGATAAAGCGGACACATGTTTATGGGGGTAAGAAACTGGACGCGAAGGGGAAAGTCTGTCAGTGAGGATGAAGAGTCAGGCAGCATTCCCGCTGTGCTGTATGGCCACGGACCATTTCAAGTCAGGGTTCTGCAGGTGGGGAGGTTTTCACAAGATATTGTGTGAGTGAAAAAAGCAAAATAAAAAAAAAGTGTCTGTGATATCTTTTACAAAAAACTGTTTCAGAAGAAAAAATAAACAGAGTGTGTGTGTGTCGTGAGAGAGAGACACACACACACACCAGCATGGAGAGGAGTGGGGACTCCTGCGCCTCTCCATGCTCTCGACACTTCACCAGGTGACCCTGAGAGTCAGGGAGGGCGGGGAGCTGGTGACGATGCGGGTGGAGCAGGGATGAGGGCGCGCTGAAGTCTGTCGTGTTACTGTGATAGGAAAAAGTGCCAAGGATACAAAACAGGCAGTGACTAGAATAAAAAAGTGACCAGCATATGCTTAAAAGCATGATTGACCTCAGGAATCGCCAACGAAAGGCAAATGGAAGTAACGAAGAGCTGACCCTCCCCATCAGATGGGCGGAGGCTGCAGATGAGCGTCCATTGTGGCTCCAGGTGCCTTCCTCGTGGGCAGGAGTGGGGGGCTGCCCCCTCCCCCCAGGGAGACACCGGATGGTGATAGCAAAAGCCATGGACCCAGCTCCCTCAATTTCACTCAGGAAGTTATCCTTGGAAAATTGTCAGGGATAGGCCGATTCATATTACATTTCATCTCAACATAGTTTATAGTAGTAAAAACTGAAAACAGTTTATCCCAAACTACAAGATGTGATAAGGTACAATAATTCATAGAATTGAATACTGTGAGTTACTGAAAATGTGTGTAGAAGTCTATTTAATCGTTTGGGAAAAATGTTCAGAATTTAATAAATGGAAAATATGTCATAAGGCAGAATGGTATGGACCAGTAAACACCGCAAAAGGAGGTACCCTGAAGAAGCAGCCTGAGGCGCTATAGGTGTTACTCTGTTGCAACGTTATCCCTGACTGATGAGCAGGGTTACAGTTACTTTTCATTTTCCTCTGTGGACTCTTGTGCTTTCACGTATTTTCTTTTCTTTTCTTCCTCTCTTTTCTTTCTTTCTTTCTTTCTTTTTTTTTTTTTTTTTGTCTTTTTAGGGCCTCACCCATGGCATATGGAGGTTCCCAGGCCAGGGGTCTAATCGGAGCTCTAGCCACCTGCCTACACCACAGCCACAGCCACGCGGGATCCTTAACCCACTGACCGAGGCCAGGGATCGAACCTCATAGTTCCTAGTTGGATATGTTTCCGCTGTGCCACGACGGGAACTCCACTTTCACATATTTTCTGAAATGAACAGGAATGGTGTTTATGTTTAGGACAGTTTGTTTAAATGTGCCACCTCCGGGGTGTCCCCAGCCATCCTGATGTCAGGTGGAGTCACGCAGCCCCTAGGGTGCCTGCTCCGGCTCCCCAGCAGCAGTGCTGTCCCAGCGCCCGGCTCTGCCCTCAGCTCTGACGGGCCCCAGGGCTGCTGTCCGGAGACAGGTCTGGTTCTCCTGGGCCGGTCATCACTTTCAGAAGCATGGCTGGTGACCCGGGTCCCTCACTAAATAGACACGCCAAGTGCCTTTCTCGTGTGTTTCTCTGATACTCTCTTGAGGACGTACATCGTTTCGTGCCAGAGACGTAAAGGCAGGGTGACAGGAGGGGGGCAGTCCCTCGATTCTGCTGCTGAAGGTGACCCCCTCAGCCACGATGAAAACTTGGCCACGTGAATCTTGATTTGAAACCATGCCAGTTACCTGCAGCCAAAAGAGAGAGCGAGGTGGCTTGACGGGGAGGGAGAGGGGGGAGAGGGTCCCCGCAGTCACTGCCCCTTTCACCTTGCCCCTGAACAGGAGGGAGAGGACCCCGCCGCCCACGCCCATGGTGAGGAGGAGCACCTCCAGGGGGGTGTGCACCCCGAGGAGTTCGTGGCCATCGCAGACTATTCTGCCACCGACGAGACGCAGGTAACCACGTGGGCTTATGCTTTATGGATTCAGCATTTCAGGGACAGAATTAGATACACAATTTGCAGAAGTTATAGCAGATTTAAATAAAGAAGTATTCAGGTTCTTTAGAGCCCAGGAGGTCGGTGCCTCCCAGATTCAGATCCCAGGCCTGATGTGCAGGATCCCTGGCTAAGGAACAGGGAGAAGTCCCTGCTTCAGTTTCTGCTTGGAAACCTTTATTTAGAACCTATGCCAGTTAATGAAAAGTTGGATGTAAAATAAAAATATGTTTGAATGTAGCTTTCTTTAATTTGTAGCAGGAATTTCTTAGCTAAGCCTCTAGTAACTGTATCAGCTACCTTGCTAAGTTACAGGGCTGTTAGAAATTCTTCTCTAAGGAGTTCCTGCGATGGTGCAGTTGGTTAAGAATCCAGCTGCAGCTGCTCAAGAATCCAGCTGCAACTGCTCAGGTTGCTCTGGAGGCGCTGGTTTGAACCCTGGCCTGGGAACTTCCATATGCTGCAGGTGCAGTCAGAAAAAAAATTCTGTTCTAAAAAATTTAAGCTGCTTAAAAATGTTTAATCTTTCTTTTAAAAAACATCAATTAGGGTGTGCTTTTGTTTCATGTAGATATTCCACAAAATCTCTTTCCTGGTATCATTTTCATAAATTGTCAGTTGATGTAATTACACATTGACTCCTTTTTGAAATTGCTGTGATTTGGGCCCTGGTGATGGGGAATTTATCACTGAGCCATACCTGAAACACCAACTGCAGTTTTTCTTTAATTTTCATTTCTCTATTTTTATAGCTCAGCTTTTTGAGAGGAGAAAAAATTCTCATTCTGAGACAAACGACTGCGGACTGGTGGTGGGGCGAGCGCGCCGGCTGCTGCGGGTACATCCCAGCCAACCACCTGGGGAAGCACCTGGAGGACTGGGACCCGGAGGACTCCTGGCAGGATGAGGAGTACTTCGGCAGCTATGGAACGCTGGTACTACTCCCCTGGCATCCCCCTGCCTCTCCGCGCCGTCCCCCCACCCCGCCACCTGCCACCCGCCACCCGCAGCCACCGCCATCCCCCGCCCCGCCGCCATCCCCCCAACCCCCTCTTCCAGCCCGCCCCCTCTGCCCTGCCACCTTCCCCCCCCCAGAGCCTACTCCGCCCCGGCCCGGCCCACACTCCCGCCCCCTGCCCCCAGACTCTTGCTCCACCACCTCCTGCACCACCGCCCCCAAAACTGTCCCAGTGGAGCTGGGCTCTCTCTAGTTTTAAGATCTCCTTCTTTGGCTCACTTTTCTTATAATTCGATGACTGTTTTTCGTGTTATTTTTGGATTTTAGGATCTAACTTTAAAAATATTTTCTGGGCTTCTGTTCCTTTAGAGCGCCCAACGTTTTCTTCACTTAGCTGCTCAGCTCTGCAATCCAAATGCCCAAGCAGCAGTAAAAAAAAAAAAAAGCATCAGTGAGAGGGGCTGTGTTCCAATAAAACTTTGAGATGCTAGAATTGGAATTTCATATGTGGTTTTCATGTACTATATTCTTCTTTGATTGAAAACATTAAAAAATGTAAAAGCCATTGTTAGCTTGTAGGCCATACAGAAGCAGGTTCTGGGCTGGACTGTGCTGGGCCCTAGTTAGAGATACTGTCTGAGCAATGGAACTAGGACCTTTTCTCAGTTTTTAGAAAAAAGTAATAAATTTCACTTAAAAATACAGAAAAGTTATGTAAATCAACAATAATATCTGTAAATAACTAGCTTATTTGTTTTTTCAGTATGAATCGAGACCCAAATTCTTGTGGTCCAGACAACTCAGTTTATATTCTAAAATAGATAAAACAGATATTTGCATGACGAATGTGGCAAATGCAGTGTTGAGTAGAAGTCGTCAAAGAACACCTTACGTTTGACTCCATTACATAAAACTGCCAGGCGAGGAGAGGCCTTGTTCATGAGAGTGTATGTAAGTGGTGAGCTCCCAAGAGCAGTGCTGGCTGCCCTGAAACTTGGGCGGTGGCACAGGCCAGGCGGGGTGGGCAGGTCTGGGGCTGGCAGGCTCCGGGTGTGGCGCAGCGTGTTTGCCGTGTAACTGTGTTAGGGAAACTCTATAGGTACTTTTTCGTGTACTTTTTTGTAGATGTGTCATATTTCACAATTAAAAAGGTTAAAGAAAATGAAAAACTACCGATGCGTTAACATGGTTCGGCGTTTCCATCTGCTTGAAAAGACACAGGGAGACTCCAAGGCCCGTCTCCTTGCTTGGCTCCTGAGATTTCTTTCAGTAACTGTGTTCATGCTTCTTCCAAATCTAAGCTACGCCCGTTTTATCCTTTTAAATTTATAGAAAAAGCATAGTTCCACCTTGCTCTTACTCATGTGGTGTATCATTTTGAAGGTGTATTGTGTCGATTTTAAAAAGGACTGTATTTGCTTGTTCAGTGGCTTTTTGTCCTGACAAGCGGCGCCGCAGTGGATGTCCTCCTGCAGAAGTCCTGCTTAACCCTTTGCTAGCGCTCCCGCCGGGTAAATTCAGAGGACGTGTGTGTATGTGCGTGGGTGCGGCGTGCGTTTGCCTGTGCGCGTGCACATGTTTTGTAATTGGGTGGGTGGGTCCTGCCAGGCTGCGCCCCAGAGAGAAGTGCTGATTGTCCACCTTCCAACAGCGTGGAAATGTGTTCTTCAGCATCTCAAAGTGTCACAGAGAAGAAAGATCGCCAATCTTAAAGATGAAATATGTATTAGATTTTGATTTCCTTTTTTTTTAAAGTGAGATTGATCTTTTTCATATCTTATTGGCCCTTTGCCTTTCTTATTTTTTCTGGTAAACTTTCATATAATTTGCCCATTTTTCTTCTGATTTCTGTCAATTTATATGTTAGGCCATTTTCCTTGTATTTATTAGATGTACCACACTTACCATTTGCTGCTCTTTTCCCCCTGTGGTGCACGTTATCTTTTTATGGTCTAATGTGTCTGCCTTTTCTTTGGAGCGTCTGGGTTTTTGTTCTATTTTCAAGACCTTCTTCACTCTGAGATTATAAATATCCATGCTTTCTTTCAGAACTTTTGTCATCAAGATTTTAGCAATGAAATATTTATTTTTGTGTGTTTGTGTGTGTGTGTCTTTTTTTTTTTTTTTTTTTGCTTTTTAGGGCTGCACTCTCAGCATATGGAGGTTCCCAGGCTAGGGGTCAAATCGGAGCTGTAGCTGCCAGCCTGCACCACAGCCACAGCAATGTCAGATCTGAGGTGCATCTGCGACCTACGCCACAGCTCACGGCAACACCAGATCCTTAACCCACTGAACGAGGCCAGGGATGGAACCTGCATCCTCATGGATGCTCGTCAGATTTGTTTCCACTGAGGCGTGATGGGAACTCCAGCAATGAAATATTTAAATCAATCTAGAATTTACTTTTTGTAAAGAATAGGTAGCATTTCAACTTAATTTCCCCACATTATCCAGCTGTCCTGCTTTTGGATAATCTTCCTTTCCAGCGAAATGTGAAATGCACATTTATCATATGACACATTTCTAGGGTCTGTTTTGGGCATCTCTGTTCTGTTTCACTGATCTGCTTAGTTCTCCTGCTCCAGGTACTTTTCATTATTGTAGTCTTTTAGCAACTGGACCAGCTAGGCCTCTAGAAGTTCTATTTTTTTTTAATTAAAATTTTTACTAAGCCTTTAATTTAAAAACTAGTGTCAGATAAACATTGAAATTATCAGTTTGATTTTCAATCAAGCTAATAGCTGAGGTCAAGCAAAGCCACTCACAGAAGATTCATGAAGAAATTGAAATAGAGCTGATTCTTGGTGCAATCAGTGTCCAATAGTTCTTCTGTTGTTTTTAGCATTTTCATTTGTCTGTTTTTTCGAAACTAATTTTATTATCATTTTGTTGTGCTCCCCCCACTCGGTTGGCATTTTGATATGTCGCATGGGAAGTGTGCATTATTACGGGGAAGTGACGTCTTTGTGATAACACACAGACTCTTCTCATCTCCGAAGTCTTGTGTTGTGTCTCAGGGTTTTAAGGTGTTGGTCATTCAAAGTTAGGTGCTTTTCTAGTCAAATCTGTTCCTAGATACTGTGTGTATTATTATAAATTGTTGGGTGGAGTGTTCTTTTAATGTCAGTTGGATTAAATTGGCTGATAGGCTTGTTCTCTTCTATGGCTTTTCTGATTTTCTGCCTATGTCAGTTACTGAGAGAATGGTGTTGGAGTCTCTTACTTTAATTGTGAGTTTGTCTATTGCTTTTTGCTTTGTGTATTTTGAAGCTCTGTTCTTAGTGCAAACACATTTAGAATTTTGTCCTTGTTCTGAAATGAATCCTGTGTCACTGTGACCTTGGAACACTCTTTGCTCTGAAGCGTCTGCAGCCACTCTGGCCTCTTCCCCGGCGCCTGCGCATCCTGCTTCTGACCCCCTGTCAGGGCGGACCCTGCAGGCGGGATAGCTGGGTCTCGACTTGGTCCACTCCCGTGGCCTCCCTTTGTCCCTCTCTGTGAGGCCCGTGCAGACCTCTTCTTGGTGCTGACACCGTCTGGGGGGCCTGGCGCCCGTCTCTCTCCATGCGGTGCTCTCTGTGGCTGGGTCTTCTGTGGATCGGGGTGAGGGGCTGGGTGCTGTGGGCACAGCCTTGCTGGCAGTGAGGCCCTGGCCGCCCTCAGTGGTTTCAGGAACTGCTGGAGGAGCTCTCTCTGCCTGCCCAGGTTGGCCCGATATCCATGGGGCGAGTCCTTAGATTTTGGTGTTTCTCCCCTGACACAGCTGGTGTCCCTACGCTCAGCCCCGGGGCCTGGCGGGGTTGCCGCCTCCCTCCAGCAAACAAGGAGGGGCTTATGTGTGAGGCCTCCTGGGCTCTGCCTGAGAGGGTCATGGGTCGGCCTGTGTGACGCCGCTAGCCTCTCCCAGGCTCATCTGCTCTCTCGGTGGGTCTTGGCCTGGTGGTGTCTGGTCGGGAATGTGGCAGTGACTCCCTTTCCGGGTGGGAACGGATCGTGACATCCGTGCCGCCTCTGCTTCTCTGCTCACCTGGCTCGGGGAGGTGCAACCCCTGAGTTCGTCCCCTCACTGTCTGCTCTTACTTGTCTCTTTCGGCGTATTGTGACCCTTTGACTTTTTAAACTCTTTGTTGCTCATGTTTTTAGGTGCGGGGTGGTGGGTCGAGGGCTTAGGTCAGGCTCTGATCCTCCATCTCAAGCCAGAGCTCAGCATGGCTCCAAGTACAGGCAGTTGCCCTTCCTTCCTGTGTCTGAACCCTAGAAACTCCACTTGGAGATGCTGGCAGACCAGCCTCGAACAACGAAGTACCACAGTGTCATCCTGCAGAATAAAGACTCCCTGCGAGACAAAGTGATTCTGGATGTTGGCTGTGGAACCGGGATCATCAGCCTCTTCTGTGCACACTACGCTCAGCCCAGAGCCGTGAGTTCCAGGCCGCGGCCCTTTGGCGGCTCTCGAGCTGGGTCTCGGTGAAGCGTCGGCCGTGTGCCGGTACCACGCGGGGAAATGGGTAGCATGTCCTTTTAGGCTGAGCCTGCCAGACGGCTCAGAGTGGAGTCGGACGGAAGAGAACATCCCAGCAGCTGCATCTGGTGGGGTGTTTCTGTGAACGGTTTATTTCACTTATGTCGGGAAACACGTGCATCCGTGTGTCTGGGCTGGGTCGCTTCTGTAGATGCTGTCTAGGCAGTGACCAGCTGGCAGGGACAGGGCGGACCACTCTCCGTGGCTCGTGCTGGGCCTCCAGTGGCCTTTGGGACACGTCCGTCTGGGCCGTGCAGAGGGGCAGCCTCTGGATGGCCCCTGACACCGGTGGATGAAGTTCCCAGCTTACAGGTGGGACTGCAGTGCAGTGACCACCTGAATCCATATCCTGCTGGAATTGAGGACCTTCTGAGAACCTGGATTTGTAATTGGCTGCATGTAGTCTAAAGGTCCAGCTTCTCAGTCGAGCGCCAAGACTCTCCTGTGTTGGTTACGGATTGTGTTGCTGTGTGTATGGGAGCCAGGCCCCTGGGCTTTACCCAGGGGGCCCCTGGAGGAGGCGGCCCATGGGCGTGCAGAGGCTTCTGTCCACCTGCAGCCCCAGGTCTGTGTTTTAGGCCGAAGGTGGAGTTAGAATTGGAGGCAGCTCCTGCCCAGGGCTCTGTCTGGTGGGGGCAGCACAGGGTAGCCCACTGCTTTCCTCTGTCGCCATCGTTCTCCCTGAGGCGGGAACTGACTCAGCCGAGGTGACCCGGGCTTGGGGAAGGTAGATGGCGGCCGCAGTGCGGGCTGGGCCATGCACCGATGGGGCTTCTGTCCTGCAGGTGTACGCAGTGGAGGCCAGTGAGATGGCCCAGCACACGGGGCAGCTGGTCGTGCAGAATGGCTTTGCCGACATCATCACTGTGTTCCAGCAGAAGGTGGAGGACGTGGTGCTGCCGGAGAAGGTGGACGTGCTTGTGTCTGAGTGGATGGGGACCTGCCTGCTGGTAAGGAGCAGCGGGGCGAGTGCGGGTGGTCGGGGCAGCGGGGCGAGTGCGGGTGGTCGGGGGCAGCGGGGCAGCGGGGCAGCGGGGCGAGTGCGGATGGGGATGGTCGAGGGCAGCGGGGCAGCGGAGCGAGTGCGGGTGGTCGGGGGCAGCGGGGCAGCGGGGCGAGTGCGGGTGGTCGGGGGCAGCGGGGGCAGCGGGGCGAGTGCGGGTGGTCGGGGGCAGCGGGGCAGCGGGGCGAGTGCGGGTGGTCGGGGGCAGCGGGGCAGCGGAGCGAGTGCGGGTGGTCGGGGGCAGCGGAGCAGCGGGGCGAGTGCGGGTGGTCGGGGGCAGCGGGGGCAGCGGGGCGAGTGCGGGTGGTCGGGGGCAGCGGGGCAGCGGGGCAGCGGGGGCGAGTGCGGATGGTCGAGGGCAGCGGGGCAGCGGGGCGAGTGCGGATGGTCGAGGGCAGCGGAGGCAGCGGGGCGAGTGCGGATGGTCGAGGGCAGCGGAGGCAGCGGGGCGAGTGCGGGTGGTCGGGGGCAGCGGGGCAGCGGGGCGAGTGCGGGTGGTCGGGGGCAGCGGGGCAGCGGGGCGAGTGCGGGTGGTCGGGGGCAGCGGGGCAGCGGGGCGAGTGCGGGTGGTCGGGGGCAGCGGGGACTGCGGGGAGGCTGGTTTGGGGTCTGGCATCTTCATGAATCATGATTAATTTGGACTTTTTTCCTCCCACGATATATAATGGATTCCTGTGTGAACATTGGTTCAGTGTCTTAAATTTTTAACTGATTGGAAAAAAAGTGCTTTTATGAGAACTCTAAGTCAAAGTTAATGTGACGTTATGGCGGGGGATTTACATAAACTCTGTTCTCTTGGGAGCCTGCGAATGAATATCCAGTGCTCTGTGTGTGAGGCTGTTTTCTTAATGCCCCAGAGTCTTCCTTTCTTGTCCCAGCCTGGCCTCCCGCCCTCCTGCAGCTCCCTAGTTTGAGTATCTGTGACCCAGCCAGAGGCCCAGGCTCTCTGCCATCCTCCCCCATCTCACATGGCTGGGAGTGGAGAGTTTTCTGGCTCTGCCCACTCGCCCTGCACGCTGTTTCTGTGCTCCAAGGCGAGGGTGGGTGGGTGGAGGAGGGCCTGCAGGTCCACCTCTCTTTGAACCCTCGGCCCAGCCCCCTTTCTGGCTCAGCATCTTGGGGCCTAGGATGGTACAGTGAAACATCTCAGTCTGCAGTTTAGTCTGTAAGAGCCAGAAAAATGACATCTGGGTGAAGGCAAGGGGACCACCACCAGTGCTTCCAGCAAGAAATCCGTTTAAAGAGCAGGTGAGTGGCTTATATGAATAATGAGGATGTTACAGCTTCTTAGCGATTGCGGAGACTGAGGAAAATGACAGCAAATGACACTGAGCTTTTAGCCCTTTGTTTGGAGATCGAGTGTCAATAGAATCAACATCCAGAATATAATTTGGCTGTTAATAGCACCTATGGCTTCCTAAGATGACACATAGGAAAAAAGGGCCTAGCGAACCCTTCCGCCCGTAAGGTGGGCATCGACCTTTGGCCCTGGAACACCAGTGCACATCCAGCTGATGTTGCTGAGCACGGGGGGGCAGTGGGGACACAGCAGAGACTGTCCACTTGTCCAGTGTGGGGAGGGGAGGGGTCTAGGGAGCATGTGGGGACAGGGGAGGAGGGGGAGGGAGCGGAGAGGAGGAGGGGGCAGTAGCTCGGGTTCAGTATCCTTACCCTATGTCCCCAGAGCCCAGTGCCATGGGCAGGTGCTGGACCACATGTGTCCAGCGGGGAGACTGCACTCAGATGCTCTGTGTCCCTGGACTCTGTGTGAGTCAGGTGACTTGGAAGCAGTGGAGTGGAGGTCCTGGAGTGGGGGCCCCAGAACTGCAGGCTGGGGCAAGGCCCGCAGGGCAGGAGGAGGACAGCACGGGGACCCCTGGGGGAGGGGCCTTGGGGACACAGGAGAGGCCCCTAGGGACAGCCTGGCTGAGCAGGGCCACTGAGGAAAGGGCCAGGGGGACAGAAGGATGGGCTGGCAGGTCAGCTTTTTTTGTTTCTCTGTGTGTGTGTGTGTGTGAAGCAACTACAGGTAGGGAATTACTCAGCGTGAATTAAGAGTAAATTAATTCAGTGCTCAGACATACGTTGGTGCAGAGCCTGACGTGAATACACGTTGCTAAATGTAAACTTAAGATCATATTTTCATAAATTGGTGGAGTTTTCACTTCGTAGATCATTTCCAAATTTAAAAAATTCTGTTTTTAAGTTCTCTTGAAGCTCATTTCTTTCACATCTATTTTCACTTTTATTGCGGTATAGTTGGCAAAACTATAAGATACTTAAGTGTGCAAAGTGATGATTTGCTATCTGTATACATTGTCACTGAATTGGCCCTTGAGTTGGTTGGTGTGCCTATGACTTCACATTTGACCTTTTTTCTTTAAAGTGAGAACACCTAAGTTCTATTTTCTTAGCAAATTTCCGTTACGCCGTTATCGACCGTGGTCGCACGTGGCACAGTAGACCTCGTGCCTGAACGGCTGTGCCCCTTTGCAGCCTTCGCCATGTCCCTGGCCCCCTGTGCTGGCCCCTGGCCACCTCTACTGCTTCTAAGAGTTCAGCTTTTTTAATTTTAAAATTTTATTTATTTATTTATTCATGTGTCTTTTTAGGGCCACACCCATGGCATATGGAGGTTCCCAGGCTAGGGGTCGAATCGGAGCTACAGCTGCCGGCCTACACCACAGCCACAGCAACACAGGATCCAAGCCACATCTGCAACCTACACCACAGCTCATGGCAACACCGGATCCTTAACCCACCGAGCAAGGCCAGGGATCGAACCCACGTCCTCATGGATGCTAGTCGGGTTCGTTGCTGTTAAGCCACAGTGGGAACTCCCTGTTTTTAATTTTTTGAGGATCACAGTGGCACAGTTTACATTCCCACTACGGCGTCCGAAGATCCCTTTTCTCCCCATCCTCGCCAGCTTTTGTCACCACTTGTCTTTTGGTGTGAGGTGACGTCTCACTGTGGTTTTGAGTTGCATCTCCCTGATGATTAGCCACGTGCAGCACTTTTGGGTGTACCTGTTGGCCATTCGTATGTCTTCTTTGGAAACCTGTCTCCTCAGGGCTTTTGCTCAATGTAAATACGGTTGTCGTCATTTTTGCTGTTGAGTTGGATGAGTTCCTTGTGTATTTTGGATGGTAAGCCCTTATGAGATGGTTGACGGATAGCTTCTCCCTTCCTGTAGTGACCTTTTCGTTGGTTTCCTTTGCTATGCAGAAGCTTTTAGTTTTATGTCGTCCCTTTGTTTCTTTTTGCTTTTGTTGCCTTTGCTTTTAGGGCCGAATCCATAAAACCATTGGCAGTGTCTCAAGGAGCTTGCCCCTGTGGTTTCTTCTTGGAGTTTGATGTTTTTTGGTCTTGTGTACAAGTCCGAAACCCAATTTGAGTTGGTTTTTGTGTGTGGTGTGAGGGTCCAGTTGCATAATTATGCAAGTGGCTGTCAGGTTTCCCCAACACCGTTTTGGAGAGATTATTCTTTCCCCATTGTGTATTCTTGGCTTCTTTGTTGAAAATTCATTGACCTCATATGCATGGGGTAGTTTCTGGGCTCTCTGGTTCTGTTCCTTTGATCTGTGTGTCTGTTTTTATGCCAGTTCTATACTGTTTTGATTACTATGGTTTGGAATCAGAAAGTATGATGCCTCTAGCTCTGTTCTTTATCAAGATTGCTTTGGCTATTTGGGGTCTTTTTTGGTTCTATACAAATTTTGGATTGTTTTTTCTGTGAAAAATGCCACTGGAATTTTGATGGGATTGCATGTGTCTGTAGTTTGCTTTGGGTGGTACGGCCATGTAAACAATATGAATTCTTCCGATCCGTAAATATCTTACCATGTGTGTCGTCTTCTCTTTCATTAATGTCTTAGAGTTTTCAGTGTACGGATCTTTTCCTCCTTGGTTGAATTTATTTGTAGGTTTTATTCTTTTGGATGTAATTATAAATGGGATCATTAACTTCTCTTTCTGATCATTTTTTGTTGGTGCATAGAAATGCAACTGATTTTTGTAGATTGATTTTGTATCCTGCAACTTTACTGAACTTGTTCGTTAGTTCTCACGGTTTTTCGGTGGAGTCTTTAGGGTTTTCTGTGTACAACATTCATGTCATCTTCAAATGGAGACATGATTACTTCTTGCTATCCAATTTGGATGCCTCTTCTTTCTTTTTCTTGCCAAATAACTCTGCCAGTGCTATTCTCTAGTACTACGTTGAGTAAAAGTGGTGAGAGGGCAGGCATCCTTTTCTTGTTCCCGATCTTGGAGGAAAAACTTTCAGCTTTTCGCCGTCGAGTATGGTGTTAGCTCTGGGCTTATCATATATGGGCTTTATTATGTTGTTGTATGTTCCACCTATACCCAGTTTTTTGAGAGGTTTTATAGTGGAAGGTAGTTGAATTTTATCAAATGCTTTTTTTGCATATATTGAGATGATCATATCATATTTATTCTTGATTTTGCTAATGTGGCGTGTTACATGTACTGATTTGCTAAGCTGAACCATCTTTTCGTCCCAGGTATAAATCCCACTTGATTATGGTGTATGACCCTTTATTTATTTATTTAATTTTATTTTTTATGGCTGCACCTGTGGCATATGAAAGTTCCTATGCTAGGGGTCGAATCAGAGCTGTAGCTGAGGTCTACGCCACAGCCACAGCAACACCAGATCTGAGGAGCATCGGCGACTTATGCCGCAGGTTGTGGCAATGCCATATTCTTAACCCCCTGAGTGAGGCCAGGGATCGAACCTTCTTCTTCCTGGACACTTTGTCGAGTTCTTGACCTGCTGGGCCACTACGGGAACACGGATCCTTTTAATGTATTTTTGATTTTGTTTGCTAATATTTTATTGAAGGTTTTCCAACTATTTTCATTAGGGATGTTGGCCAATAATTTTCTTGTCGTGTCCTTGTCTGGCTTAGGTATCAGGGTAATGCTGGCCTCTTAGAATGAGAAATATGTTTGGAAGAGTTCTCTTCTGTTTTGGGAAGAGTTTGAAAAGGTATGGTATTAATTCTTCTTTAAATTTTTGGTGGAATTTGTCAGTGAAGGAGTTTGGTCCTACACTTTTGTTTGTGGGAGGTTTTCTTTTCTCTCTCTTTTTTTTTGGCTGTGCCCACAGTATGTGGGAGTTCCCAGGCCAGGGACCGAACTTGTGTTCCAGCAGCTGCTGCAGTGACAACGCTGGATCCTTAACTCGCTGTGTCACAAGAGAACTCCTGTTGGGAGATTTTTGGTTACTGATTCAGTCTTCTACTAGTAATTGGTCTGTTCCGATTTCCTGGTTCTTCATGATTTATTCTTGGTGGGCTGTATGTTTCTAGGAATTTGTCCATTTCTTCTAGGTTATCTGATTTGGATGGCATATAATTATCCGTAGTGTCTCTTAACGATCATCTGTATTTGTGTGATATCAGTTATAATGTCTCCTCTTTCATTTATAATTTTATGTATTTCAGTCTTCTTTTTTTCTTGAGATGTCTAGCTAAAGATTTGTCTGCTTATCTTCTAAAAAAACCTAGCTCTTAGTTTCATTAATCTTTTCTATTGTCTTGTTAGTCTCTAACTCATTTATTTTCACTCTGATCTTTTATTTCATTTCTTTTGCTAACTTTGGGCTAGTTTGTTCTTCTGGTTCCTTGAGGTGCAAAGTTAGATTGTTCATTTAAAATCTTTGTTTTTTCTTAACATAGGCGTTATTGCTGTACAGCTTCTCTCAGCACTGCCTTTGCTGCATTCTCTAAGTTTTGCTGTGCTGTGTTTCCATTTTTGTTTCTCAAGATATTTTTTGATTCTTCTTTGACCCATTGGTTGTTCAGGAGCACGTTGTTTAATCTCCATGTATTTGTGGTTTTTTACTTTTCTTCTCATAATTGACTAATAGTTTCATACCACTGAGGTGAGAAGAGGTGCTTTCAGGGATTTCAGTCCTCTTAAATTTTTGTCTTTTTTTTTTTGCTATTTCTTGGGCCGCTCCCGAGGCATATGGAGGTTCCCAGGCTAGGGGTTGAATCGGAGCTGTAGCCACCGGCCTACGCCAGAGCCACAGCAACGCGGGATCCAAGCCGCGTCTGCAACCTACACCACAGCTCACGGCAACGCTGGATCGTTAACCCACTGAGCAAGGGCAGGGACCAAACCCGCAACCTCATGGTTCCTCGTCGGATTCGTTAACCACTGCACCACGACGGGAACTCCAGTCCTCTTAAATTTATCAAGATGGTTTGTGGCCTAATGTATGATCCATTCTGAAGGATGTTCCCCGTGCTTGAGAAACGTGTTCTCTGCTGCTGCTGCCTGGGTGTTGTCTGTAGGTCTGTCAGTCTTTCAGGTCTAATGTAGTTTAAGTCCAGTGTTACCTTATGATTTTCTTAGGATTTTCTGTTGAAAATGGTTGGAAATGGGGTGTTGGAGCCCCTGGCAGTTTTTATATTGCTATCTATTTCTCCCTTCAACTCTCTTGATATTGTCTGCATATATTTAGGTGTTCTGCCTTTTGAGGTTTTAATTGACCATTTTATAAAATGACTCCATTTTCTTTCCTTTCTTAGTATATCGGTTATACTTGTTCTTTATTGCTTTTTTAAGATGGTGGCCCTACAGTTTCCAGTACATGTTTATCGCTGTTTCAGGTCTGTTCTCATCTGGCACCGTGGCGCTTCCTGGGAAGTACGGGTACTTTATGATGACAGAGTAACTGTGATTTCTCCCTCTTGCCCCTTGCATCATCATTTTCATTCGTCTTATTGTACGTAAGCCTGGATGTCATACATAATCACACATGGCCACATGCCGTGTTGCTATTACTTTGAACAAATTATTAGAGTAACTAAGAATAGGAAAAATAAAAGTTTTAATTTCATCTTCATTTATTTCTTTTTCAGGGCTTTTTCTTTCTTTTTCTGTATCAAGATAATCAGATTTCACAGTTGAGACAATTCGAAATTAACTCACTATAGCCCCCAAACTGTTTACTGGCGATTTAGAGACTCTTAAGAAGCCAAATGGAACAAAAACATTTTGTAGGTTTGCATATACCTCTGTCAGTTAGAGAATGAAAATGATTCTTGAAAAGTTAAGGTAGCCGCAAGCTTCAGGCAGTGGGGTTACAACACGATGAGCAGGCCATTTAGTAAGTCAGGGTTTGGTGTTGGTTTTTTTTTGGTCTTTTTGCCTTTTCTAAGGCTGCTCTCAAGGCATATGGAGGCTCCCAGGCTAGGGGTCTAATTGAAGCTGTAGCCGCCAGCCTATACCACAGCCAAAGCCACAGCAGGATCTGAGCCACGTATGCGACCTACACCACAGCTCACAGTAACACCGGATCCTTAACCCACGGAGCGAGGCCAGGGATCGAACCCCCAACCTCATGGTTCCTAGTTGGATTCGTTAACCACTGAGCCACAACAGGAACTCCCTTTTTTTGCTCCTTAAAATATGAGTCCTCTCTTGTTCCAAACAATTTTTACTAAAACCTAAAATAAGAATAAACCACATAAGGACTAATATTCTCTTGAGATGATCCTGATTTTACAGCCTCTCAGCGAAAAAGCAGAACTTGCTGGAGGTTAATGGAGGTGGCACTAAAGATAGAACAACTTCGTGCCTACTGCTATTTACCCACGGCCTTTGAGGGCCTTTACAATCCATCACGTTAACAAGGAGTTGATTTCAAACTACTGCCTGTATAGACCAATTTCTATGTAATTTCATATAACTTTTTAAATTTTTTATTTAAAAATTTTAAATTACAGTTGATTTACAACATTTTTAAAATAAAACTATTTGTAAAAGCTCAAAGATGTTCAAGTTCCGTTGCTGGAATCCACAGATAACAGTTCATCAGAACTGCCTAAAGCATCCTTTGATGTCCTTTGCCCCAGTGCTCCTTTCAGATCACAACAAAACAATTGGCAGAGGTTCCCCCAGGTCCAGGTGTCACATGTTCCTTAGGCTCTATCTCATCAAGAAGGCAGGCTACACGTTTATTAACTGTCTTTCCCATCCACTGACGAAACGATTTGAAAAATTACTTCCTGACTGATGTCTTACAAAGCAATGTGCCAGCCGCAAATAATCATAGTAGTGCAAGGTGCTGGAAATGTAGACACTGGCCTTTCTGCTCAGGTTTTATACTTTGGGAGAAGCAGGTTCCCTCCCCGTGTCTTTGACATGACTGGTTCTGCCCATCAAATAGAATTCTTTGTTGGGAACAAGATTGACAAAATCAGCAAGGTGGTTGGACATGGCATGAAAAGCTGAAATTGCAGCTATATCCCAGGCATCTTCTTGGCTGAAGCCATGTGCCTTGCGCTTTTTGAAATGGTCATCCGTGATGTCACCAGCTCGGGAAATAGGGCCAACGCCAGCACTGCCTTTTCCCGGGCAGGGAGGTCACACTTTCTCTGGCTCACACGGACCTGTTTCCTTGTTGCAAATGGCACTGTCATAAGCAGAGAAGGCTCTGAATTCCAATGGCCTGGTGAGACAACACTGTAAATGCAACTGGTAAAAATCCTGTCCGTGGCCACACTGCTCCGCGGTGGCGAAGCACCGACACAGTGACCGGCAGTCAGGGCTTTCCTTTCTTTATGTAGATGTGCGTTTCTGAGGTACAAGCAGACCTCAGAGATACTGCGAGTTCAGTTCCCGAGCACCACAACAAAGCCAATATTGCAGTAAAGGGAGTCACGTGAAAATGTGTTTTCAGCGCACACGAAAGTTATGTCCCCGGGAGGTGTGCGGCAGCAGGATGTCTAAAATAGCCGTGCTGGCAAGGTGTTTTTCCCCGGCAGCTTCTTCCAGGACTTTAACTTTTGAGTTTCTGTGGTTTGAAAATGACACGCCCAGGTGTACTTTTTTCTTTTGTCTTGCTTGGTGTGCCCACAGTCCTGGCCGTGTGGTTGGTGGTAGAGATTAATTTGGGGAGATTCTCCATCATTGTGCTTTGAATAGTTCTTCTGGTCCCGGCTCTCATTCTTCTCCTGGCACCGCCGTTCTGTCTGTTACAGCTTCCGTAGTTGTCCTACAGTGTTTTGTTCCAGTTTCTTGGCCGTGTTCTCTCTGCTGTTCAGCTTTGGGGGCTCCCCTTGTCATTTCCTCAAGCTCAGAGGCCTGAGGCTCAGTTGTTTCCTGTCTCCTAATAAGCCCATCAAAGGCATCCTTCATTTCTGTTGCATTGTTTTTGATCTTGAGCAGTTATTTTTGCTTTTTTTTTCTAAGAATTTTCATCTCTGCTCACATTGCCCATCTCTTCTTGCGTGCTGTCCACTTTATCCGTTAGAGCCCGAAGCATATTAAGCATAGTCATTAAATTCCCAGTCGGATGATTCCAACACTCCTGCCGTGTCTGAGCCTGTGTCTGAGGCTTGGTGTGTCTCTTAAAGTGGGTCATTTGCCTTTTAGTATGTCTTGTAGTCTTTTTCCTGGCATCCGGGCATGCTGTGTCGATAAGGAGCTGTGTAAACAGGCCTTTCGTGACACGGTGGCGTGCGTGGGGAGAGGCGTGCTCTGTGGTCCTCCAGGGGGCTCGGTGTTGGTGAGCCTGTGCCTCCAGACGATGAACTTACAAGTGCATCTCATTTCTTCCCCCCTTTAGGGGGGACAGCACAGCTTGGAGGGGGCTCAAGTTGGCTATTTCTCTTTCCCAGCTGGTAGGCTCTGGTTAACTAGTTTCTCTTGAGGGCAGACCCTGTTTAGAACAGAATACTCTGGTGTCTTTCAAATGGTTCCGTTTGAACCTTTCCAGAATCACAAGGGGTCTCTTCTCTGCTGTTTACTGGGGGCTCCCTCTGACGGAGCCCTTCTCGAGTTGCTGACTCACGGGCTTGCCCAGCACCCGGTCCGCTACGCTCCTCTTGCCCCCCGACCCTGGATCCAGGGGAGGTTTCTGCTCCAGCAAGTCCTGATTCTCTGTGCGGATCTCCCTGACCTGCGACGGGCCGCCTCCGGCAACCCCACTGGGGGTCGGGAGGAGCCTAAGCGGAAAAGGCAGCGAATACACCTCAGTGATGAACAGGACGGCGCAGCCTCGCCTGCCTCGGACGTGCCCAGACGGCTCACAGAACCCCCCTCTGCGCAAAATCCCAGCGCAGAGCCTCTTTGGTGACAACTCCTTCTGCCCGGCCGCTCTGGAGCGTCCGAAGGCCGCTGGGGGCCGCGCAGACGCGGCCTCGGGCACCACGTCTCGGTGTGTTTCCCTCCCCAGTTCGAGTTCATGATCGAGTCCATCCTCTACGCCCGCGACGCGTGGCTGAAGGACGGCGGGGTCATCTGGCCGACGACTGCCGCGCTGCACCTGGTGCCCTGCAGCGCCGACAGGGACTACCGCAGCAAGGTCCTCTTCTGGGACAACGCCTACGAGTTCGACCTCAGCGCCCTCAAGTGAGTCCGGCGGGGGACGGCGGGTCTCTGCGCGCGGGGCCTGTTTGGGCCGGAACCTCACCTCCGGCGCTTACAGGACTAAGAACCGCGCACGTGGCCTTATGGGTCTTTGAACTGATAGCAGATGTGGTGGCAGCTGAGAGGCCGCATTTATAAGACCCCAACTATGGTTGGGAAAAACAGACGTGTAGGCCGTGAAAACAATAGACGTTCCCACTAAGAGCCATGCATTTTTAATAAGGGTCAGAAAAGTGTTAGTGAAGTCATTCCTGGCATTTTGCAAAAAACCACAATGCTCCTGGCTTTTAACATATGGACATACTTGTGGTGGGGCTTCAGGTTTTAACAAAATTATTTCCTCACAAGAGCACATTTCTCACGCGCCTCTTCTGAGAAGGATGGCGGCATTTGCAGGGTCCTCCCCCTGCCAGGGCCCTGGGAATCAGGGAGGGGCCCCCTGTTACCAGAAATGGCAAGAAATTTCTGTTCCATGAGTCTGGACGCCTGCCAGATGCCCAGGTGGGGAGTTGGTAGCAAGATGGCTGCCTCTGGGCTGTTTTATTTTTTATTTAAAAAACCTCAAAGAACATAGAGGTGTGGAATCCTCCCTAGTTAATGTATTGAATCATTGCATTTTTTTTTTTTTTTGTCTTTTTGTCTTTTGTTGTTGTTGTTGTTGTTGTTGCTATTTCTTGGGCCGCTCCCGCGGCATATGGAGGTTCCCAGGCTAGGGGTTGAATCGGAGCTGTAGCCACCGGCCTACGCCAGAGCCACAGCAACGCGGGATCCGAGCCGCGTCTGCAACCTACACCACAGCTCACGGCAACGCCGGATCGTCAACCCACTGAGCAAGGGCAGGGACCGAACCCGCAACCTCATGGTTCCTCGTCGGATTCGTTAACCACTGCGCCACGACGGGAACTCTGAATCATTGCATTCTCATCCCAAATCCCAGAGGGACTGGAGGGCGAGGCCTCTGACAGAATGGTTCTGTAGACAGATGTGTAGGAAGGGCCGGGAAGGTTTTGCAAAGAGCAAGGGGGGGTTCTCATGCTGCCCAGTGTTGGCATCTTGATAAAGTGACAAGGAAAGACAGGAGCAGAACGGACAGGAGGCCCTGAGTGGAGTTTGCATGTCTGGAGACGAGGCTGCCGGTTTTCCTGGGACAGGTGGGCCTCCTTGGCCCTGCCTCTCACCCCCAGGGCCGCAGACGGTGAGTCGGGGTTCCTGCTGCACAGGACGCGGGCAGCGTAGACTGAGATGCGGGTCAGTGACCTTGAACAGTTACGTTGCCTTTTCCCCCAGATCTTTAGCAATTAAGGAGTTTTTCTCGAAGCCCAAATACAACCACATTTTGAAACCAGAAGACTGTCTTTCTGAGCCGTGCACCATATTGCAGCTGGACATGAGAACAGTGCAGATTGCGGATCTCGAGGTGAGAAGAGATGGCCCTTCCTTCCTTTGTCAAGTAATCGCTCTTCAAGTAAATGAGTTCAACTTTTGCTATTGATTTTCCCAGTCTTTTTTTAATATTCTATTCTGATTTTGCTTCTTGTATTTTTACGTTATTTTCTTTGTAGTTAAGGTCCTTAACATCTTCAGTTATTTTTAGATTTATGTTTAATGTTCTTTGAATCTTAACATTCAAATAAATTATATGTTTCATCATGGAATTTGAATTAAAATTTTTTTCTAAGTTTTTTTAGCTCCCATTGACGGCAAGATTCTTAAAAATTCTTTCACTTACCTCCTGTTGCCACAAGGTGGCGCCTGTGGATTCAGGACGGCCCCATTTAAAGGCTGCTCTGAGATAGAGGAGGCCTCTTTCTGGAACTTAGATGGGCTGAAGCACGTGCAGACGGAACTTTCTAGGCTTTAGGTAGTCTGGGGGTCGTAGAGACTCAGCCTGGAGCTTTCTATTTGTGTAAGGAGTTGAGAAGACAGAGTATTCCGCTTGAGTTTGGGGACCGAAAATTAGGCAAATGAGACCCAAATTGCTCAAAACCCTTTCGACCATCGGAGGCAAGTTTTTTGGTTTGCTTTTTTCCCTGGAAAAATACGGGTTTTAGTGCGTTCAGCTAAACTAGCAAGTCGCGGACTGTGTCACAGCCACCAAAGCCGACCTGGGGGAGTGCTCCGCTGTGGGGTCCCGGGGCGCACCCCCTTCTCATGCCTTTGCTTGAACGCAGACCATGAAGGGCGATCTGTGCTTTGACATCAAGAAGGCAGGCACCCTGCATGGATTCACGGCCTGGTTCAGTGTCCAGTTTCAGAACCTGGAAGAGGACGAGCCGCAGCTGGTGCTGAGCACGGGACCGCTACACCCGTGAGTGTGTCCTCCAGGCGCAGAGGGCCTGGTGGAGTCACCAAGTTAGAGCTCAGTGACCTGGGAAGGTGACCCCCAAGTCCCTCCAGACCTGGCCGAGCCCTGGGCGGCGTGGCGGGTGCGGGGCGCTGGGGCAGGGCTGCGTGGAGGCGCGTCCCCGGCCCGGGCCCCGCCCTGCGCCCTGGATCTGCTTCCTGGGACGGGGCTGGGGAGGGGGTGGTCCGGCTCCACCCGCCCTCCGAGGCCCTAAAGCCTGCTTCGCCGTCTAACACAGAAGCAGTGGAGCCGTCAGCAGAGTCCCAGGGGCTTATGCTCCGGCTTTGGGGAAGGCAGATGTTTCCTGAGACGCAGTTTTGGTGCCGTGATATCTCACGGCTGCACACTCGCTCCTGGGGTGCTCACGTTGTCCGCCGTGGTGCCGGACGCAGCCCCCGGCGGGCGCTGCCTTCATTTGGGGGCTTCCCCTGCCCCTTCCGGGAACTGCCCCGATGCTCCACTGCGCCGTGTGGCCCAGGGAGGGTCGCAGACGCCCCTTGGCCTTGGGCTGTGCATCCCCAGCATCCTTTGTGGAAGTTGAGCAGGAGGAGGAGCTGACTGACCGAGCGGCCTTTGGGGGGCAGGGAGGGGGTCTCGGCCAGGCCTCCTTCCAGGGCAGAGCAGGTTTGCAGGTACGTGCATCCCCGCAAGGAGGCACTTTGGGAACCACTCTAAGCTGTATGTGCCTGGCATTTCCCACTGAGGCGCCTGCCGGCAGTGGGGACTGGGTGGAGCGTGGACCTGGAGGGAGACCCCCACCCTGGCTGAGGGTGTTGCTCAGAGTCAGGGAGATGTCACATGAGGCGGGAGAGGCAGCCAGAACCTTGCTTCTGGGTGTGACCTGGGCCACACCAGCCTCAGGCATCAGATCCACAGAACTTACAGGATGGGGGTGGGGTGGGGTGGGGAGCTGCTCCCTGCAGATGCTGCAGTTTTCTTGCTCACACTCAACCAAACTTTCACAGAAATAACAACTCTTTTTTTTTTTTTTTTTTTTTGGTCTTTTTGCTATTTCTTTGGGCCGCTCCCATGGCATATGGAGGTTCCCAGGCTAGGGGTCTAATCGGAGCTGTAGCCACCGGCCTATGCCAGAGCCACAGCAACGCGGGATCCGAGCCGCATCTGCAACCTACACCACAGCTCACGGCAACGCCGGATCATTAACCCACTGAGCAAGGGCAGGGACCGATCCCGCAACCTCATGGTTCCTAGTCGGATTTGTTAACCACTGCGCCACGACGGGAACTCCAGAAATAACAACTCTTTTTGGACACGATTTTATTAGTGTATGTCTCTCTTTAACCATAGAAGCTAGGGCTGTGGGCATCAGCAGCTTAGAGAGGGGGCTTTTGGGGGGCACTGTTATGCCAGCTTTGGAGGCTGTGTTGCCCCAAGAGGGGCCAGGGAAGAGGTGCCCCCAGGGACCCACTGTCTGGGCACCCGCGCCCAGTGTCCAATGAAGCTGTCTGATCTCAGGGCAGGGATGCATCTGTCCTGATGGGCTCCCAGGGGGCAGGCTAGGGTGACACCATGCCTCTGTCTTGCAGCACCACCCACTGGAAGCAGGTGCTGTTTATGATGGACGAGCCCGTCCCTGTCCAGGCGGGAGATGTGGTCACCGGCACGGTCGTGCTGCAGAGAAACCCAGTGTGGAGACGGCACATGTCCGTCACCCTGAGCTGGTCTGTCACTTCGAGACAAGACCCTGCATCACAGAAGGTGAGATACTGAGCGGTGGAGTCATGTGCTGTGGTGCTGGTCCTGGAGGTGGCGGTCTCTGGTGATGACAGTGGCAGACACCTGTTCCCACCCTGCCAGACCCCATGGCCAGACCTTGTCTGCGTCATTTTCTTACTTATTACAGGATGGGAGGAGGAGGCAGGGAGGTGGGACGTTTGCTCTGGGCTGCGGCCAGTCAGTGAGAGTAGAGACCAGACAGGCCCAGGGCCACCTGTCGGTCGGTGTGTCCAGGAGACCCCTGGGAGCAGAGGGGCCTCGGGCCAGGTTCTTGGAGCCTCCCAAGGGCTGTGGTGCCTCGTGGGCCATGTGGCCGTGGGTTCAGTCGGTTCTGGCTGTGGCAGCAGTTTGAGGGCTTAAGTGAGTATGTGGCCGGGCGGCGTCTCCCGGCTCAGGCCTCCCAGAGGCCCCTGAAAATCCTCGTCTTCAGGGTTAATGGAGAGAGAAGAAAATAAAGTGGTTTCTTCTTTTGTAGCGCCTCTTCTGTGCTTTGCTTTCTGCTAATTGTATGCTAAAAGTTTGAATGTCTGCCATTAAAAGTTTGCACCTGAATGCCAGACTCTTGTCATTAAAGTATTATTAGGAAATACTGTATGTTAATCAAACTGCAGTGGTCTCTTACCTGATTGGTGTGTTTTCTTTGTCTTTTTCAGGTTGGGGAAAAAGTCTTTCCCATCTGGAGATGACCAGCAAAGCTGTTTGGGACACAGTGTCATGTCTTGGAGGGATGGACGTGACTCGCTGGAGTTGCACCTGGATGGGCACGCGTGTCCTGTGAAAGCCTTGGACCCAAGTTCACCTGGACGGGGTGTGGGCTCGGTGCCGCGCACTGGGCCCTGTAGAACTGCCCCTGCCATTGTCACTGTCCTCCTGTCCTTAGAACTGGGCTGGGTCTCCAGGTGTCCCTGGTGGGTAGTTGGTGGCATGGTGTCCCTAAGCCAGGTCTAGTTCTAAGCTTGTAGGACACACACGTCAACCCTGTGCTCCTGTGAAGGTGGCTGTCATGCGTCCTGTGTTCGTGTGTCCTTCCTGCCCTCGGCCCATCACTCAGCTCGCCAGACGTGGGGTCAGGCAGAGCCTGGGAGCCGCAGGCGCGATGCATGTGATGGGGCTGCATGGGGTCATGCAGGGGTAGCGACGTCTTCCAGGTAAATTATGTGTTGGCAGATAGTATATGTTCAATAAATATTTTTTAATAAATGAACGTTGGGGGTGTATCTTGCTTTCTATGTATATACATTATTTTTCAAAAGCATGGATCATACTGTGTCCGTTGCCCTGTAACCTTTCCCATTGAATATTATGGAGAAACTTTAATGCCAGTGGGTGTGCATCTGCGTTATTTGGTGTGTGTGGTTTTGGTTTTTGGCTAACTTCTTATGGAAATACAATTTTTACCCCCCATACTGCACGGTCATGAGTGTACAAAGAATGAAGTTCTGCACGGTGGACGCCCCTGTAACCAGCGCCCTGGTGGCCCCCCAGGGAGGAGGCCCAGCTGCCGAAACTGGAGGACACTAGCCTGGTTCCGGAAGTCGTATGAGTGGAATGTTGTGAACACGCTGTGGACCCAACGTTTGCGTCCTCCCCAAATTCATGCGCTGAAAACGAACCCCAAAGTCGTCCAGCTGGGAGGCGGGCCTTTGGAGGCGATGCGGTGGGAGGGTGGGACCCACAAGGGGACCAGTGCCTTCATCATAAAAGGGGCCCCACCAGGCTCCCGCCCCTGCGGCCTGTGAGGGCCCAGCGAGGAGGTGAGGAGGTGTGGGCAGGGCAGCAGGCGGGCCAGGCACGGAGCAGGTGGGCACTGCGATTAGGTGGGCGCCTCCACCTCTGAGAGCCCGCGGCCCTGGCCACATGGTCCAGGACAGTGTTCCGTGTCCGTCCTCTCCAGTTCCCGTGTTGAGACTCGCCCGTGGGCTGCATGCAGTGTGGCCCACCGCCTCGCTGCTGTGTGTCTACTGCCACGTGCCCGCGCCGTTGAGGTGTCTTATTCCGCTGTTAGGTCGCCTTCCACATTGAGCTGTTACGACTGGTGTGAAGGTCAACATTTCTGTGTTTGGTGCACGTGTGTGTGTACACGCTTCTATCCAGTACACACCTAGGTGTTCGGCTTTCCGAAGAAAGACGGTTGTTCAACGCCAAAGAACCTGCGTCGCTACAGCAGCACGTGAAATACGCAAAGCTCCGCGGATTGACACCGGCTCTTGTCTGTTTCCTGGTGGGTGTAGGGTCTGAGGATGCAGTTCCCTGATGGTGATGCGGCTTCCTCTATCCCTGCTCATCCGGATGCCCTGCTTGTGAAAAGCTTGTTCAAGTTCTCTGCCCATCTTACTTTCAGGGTTGTTTGTTTCTAATTAATTTTGCATAGGTTCTTGATAAAATCGGGCTAGGATTCCTTTGTCATACATTTATTTTGTGAAGATCTTTTTTGCCTTGCGGCTTATTGTTCACTCTCTATTTTGATAAACAGAAGTTCTTAAGTTTTATATTGTCTAATTTGACATTGTTTTTCTAAATATTTTTTTATTTTTTAAAAACTGCAGCATTTATTTGTTTGTTCATTGGCTGCGCCTGTGGCATGTAGAAGTTCCCAGGCCAGGGATGGAACCTGAGCTACAGCAGGTGCCCAGGCCACCCTGCGACAATGCTAGATCCTTAACCTGCCAGGCCACGGAACTCCGATGTTATTTTTCTTTCACTGCTTTTTCTCTCCTGCTTAAGAAATCTTTGCCTATTCCAGAATCATAAAGATACTCTCTAATATTCTATTTTATAGCTACATTTTATTCCTTTCACTAGAGCAACGTTGATATAGGGAGGGGTTAAGATTTATTTCCCCATGTGAGGTAAAAGCGTAGATCATTAATTTTCAACCTTTTTCCTTTTCTAATACATGCATCAAAACCTGAATTTTCCTCTAGAGCAGCTTTAGCTGCAACACCGTATTATGATGTATTTTCAGCGTCATGCAGTTCCAGATATTTCTAACTTCTGTTATGGTTTCTTCTCTTGTGCCGTGGACTATTTGAAGTGTGTGGCTTACTTTCAGAAGGTGCTCTTTTCTTGTTGTCTTTCCTTATTGCTCTCTGTCTTAATTTCACTGCGGTCAGAGAATGAACTCTCATGATTGCAGTCTTTTGAAATTTGTCGACTGTTGACACAACAATGTCAGTTGCATTCATGCCGTATTGAAAGGCGAGTGCGTCTACTGTCGTTGAACACAAAGCTCTAAGTGTGTTGTTTGTCTTGTCCAGAGAGTTGGGTCTGGCCTGGTTCTTTGTCTGCCGCTTCCGTCAGCTGCTGAGAGGGAGGATGTAAACACTGACCTGGTCAGGCTAGGCCATCAAGACAAAACTCTGTGGGCGAAGTGGCTTCAGCAAGGGAAGCCCAGGACCAAGATCCCGCCGGTTTGCTTCCTGGCGGGGGCCCTCTTCTTGGCTCGCAGCTGACCGCCTTCTGGATGTGTCCTCACAGCGGGCGCTCAGGCGTCTCCTCGTAAGGTCACTAATCCACTGGATCAGGGCTCCGCCCTTGTGATCTTATTTAACCTCAGTTCCTTCCTTGAAGCCCCATCTCCAAATAAGTCAGGTGAGGGCTGTGCCATACAGCGAATGTTTGTCTCCCCACACGTTCGCATGTTGGAATCTAGTCCCCAGTGTGATGGTATTTGGAAGTGAGACTTCTAGGAGGGGATGAGGTCACGAGGATGGAGCCATGAATGAGATGAGTGCCCATAAAAGAGGCCCCTGAGAGCTCCCTGGTCCCCTCCCTCCATGAGAGGACACAGCAGGAAGACTGAGCCAGGAAGTGGGCCCACACCAGACCCTGAATCTTCTGGTGCTTTGATCATGGACTTGCAGCCTCCAGAATGTGAGATGTCCGTTTCTGTTGTTTACAAGCCACCTGTCTGTGATGTTCTGTAACAGCAGCTCAAGCAAAGACGTCTTCAACATATGAATTTTGGAGGGATGTGGTTTAGTCCATAGCATTCTGCCCCCTGGCCTCCCAAATCCATGTCCTTCTCACAGGCAGAATACGTTCACTCCATCCCAGCAGCCCCAAAATTCAACTCACTCCAGCCTCTACCCTAAATTTCAGTCTCATCTAAATATCATCAAAACCAGATATAATGAGACTCGAGGCAGATTCATCCAGAAGCAAAATTCCTCTTTAGCTCTGACCCATGCAACCACGCAAATTATGTGCTTCTAAAATGCTGGGAGAGGAGAGGCAAAGGCCAGCCACGCCCGTTCTGAAAGGGGTACTTGGAAGGAATGAGAGGGTGTGGTCCCAGGCAGGTCCGGACCTAGCAAGGCCGTTCCACCAGTTCCCGTGGTGGACAAAGTCCTCTTTAGTCTGACGCTCTGCCCTCTGGCCCACTGGAGTGGCAGTGACCCGTGTGCTCAGGCCACCCGAGCAGCTGTCTGTGAGGGCTCCATGGTTCCACCGCCAGGCCCTGGGCTGGGGCATCCTGCTGCTCTGAAACCCAAGAAGCAGCTCCCTGGCCTGTGGACCCCCGAGTCGCTGCTGGTGGTCAGTCTTCCTTTTGCCTGAAGGGTGGTTGGGTTTGCAGCGCAGCAGCTTTTTTGCGGTAGAACCCAGCGTCCGTGACTCTTCTCCTCCTGCTGTTAATGTCTACTCTTTGGATGTCAGCAGTTTTATTACATTTTCAAGGAGCTTCTTGAATCTGTGGGTTGATGTTGTTTGTCAGTCTTAGAAAATTCTGAGGAGTTCCCATCGTGGCGCAGTGGTTAACGAATCCGACTAGGAACCATGAGCTTGCGGGTTCGATCCCTGGCCTCGCTCAGTGGGTTAAGGATCCGGTGTTGCCGTGAGCTGTGGTATAGGTCACAGACGCAGCTCGGATCCCGCGTTGCTGTGGCTCTGGTGTAGGCCCGCAGCTACAGCTCCGATTCGACCCCTAGCCTGGGAACCTCCATATGCCGCGGGAGAGCCCAAGAGAAGGCAAAAAAAAAAAAAAAGAAAAGAAAAGAAAAGAAAATTCTGAGTCATTCTTGCTTTGAATGTTGTTTCTGCCCTAGTTTCTCTCTTCTGTGTATTAGGTTCTTTTACGCATTTGTTGGAAACAACTCACTGGGCTCCACACGAGTCTCGGTCTTCTTGGTTTTCCGTTCTTGACGCCTGTGCTTCCATGTGGCGACTTTCTACTGACCTACCCCCTCCCCCACCCTGCCCTGTCTCCCGGCCTCTGTGTCCGATCCTGAGCTCTTGGGCACTTCCCTGGTGTTGGCCACGCGGAGTATGGGTCGCAGGACACAGAGCCCCTGCCTCCCGCAGCCTCCGGGAGACACCACGCAGATGGTCTGATGGGCCGTCCACCTGGGGGAACAGCCAGACCTGAGCCACAGGACGGGGCTCTTCTTGCGGCCGTGAGTGGGAAGAGCCCTCTGCGGGAGGCTGGTGTGCAGTAGGGCGTCTGGGGACGCTGAATGAGGGCCGTGGGTGTGGCCCCTGGAGGCTCTGCAGCAGTCCTGCCTGGTAGGTGACCTTCTTCAAACCACCCAAGGCCAAGTGGTGGGCGGACCTGCCAGGGGTTCCGAAGTCGCGGTGGCATTTGGACCAGCCTCAGTAACGGGGTGGAAGCCAGAGCATGTTTGTGTAATCTGCGGACCCTCCAAAGGGACAGCAGAAGCTTCCTGAGCTTGGAGCTGGACGGTGGGTCCCCATGACGAGGGCCTGCAGGAAGCCAGGGCCACGGGCAGGCTGCCCTGGGGTCTCTGTCCAGTGACGCGAGAGGCCGGTGTCTACAGACAGTGGGGGGGCAGGTCTTGGGGAGGAAGTTCAAGGAGAGGGCAGAGGTCAGGAGCAGGACCGCACTGGATGGCGAGGACCTCGTGGGCGGTGAGCAGGGATCGGAGGTCCCCTCCCCTCACCTCTCCTCCCCACCACCTGGGTCGTGTCTGAATGGAGAGGAGCGGGTGCAAAGGACTGGCGCCTTGGGAGGGTGTCTCCCTGGCTCTGAGGAGGCTGCTTCCCAGCCTCCCCCCAGCCCCCGCGGGCAGGGCCTGCAGCCCCTCTGCCCGGTCCTCCAGCTGGGCTTCTCTGCAGCAGAGTCGGGAGTGACAGGAGGTTACTCTGCAGGGAGGCCTCAGTGCTGGAGCCTCACGGGCGCTGGGACCCCCAGCAGGGCTGGGACCCCCCTGCCCCCCTGGCCCCGCAGTGCCCAGCCCCCATTCTCCGAAGCCCAGCTCCTTCCCACTTCACTCTGAGATGATGGCTGTGCTCTCTGTGTCCACAGAGAAAATAAGCAACCTCCCTCTGGAGAGCAAACCCCAACAAACGGCGGGTCGGGGACAGCTGTGACGGGAAAGGTCCCGATGCTTACCCCAAGGGTGACAGAGGCTGCTGGTCTGGGAGTAACTCTCAGAGGGCGGCCAGCAGAGCCCTCTGTCTCAAGAAACTTGTGTAACTGTGCCTGGACTTCTGATGGCCAGAACAGAACTTTGCGAGGTGGTCTTCCCAGCATATAACCCTCAAATTTGACTTGAGTCGTGTTCCACCATGTCTTTCTAAGATCAACCGATTCATTTTTCATTGACAGGCATCTCCTGCAAATAAATGCAAAGCAAAACCAGACGGGCACCTGACCCCCAAGGGCAATGAGGATGGACCTGATTCTAGAGCCAGCAAACCGCACGGGTGACATTGCTCAGACCCGAAGGGCCCCCTCCGCCTGACTCTCCGCTCAAACGTTCCCTCCCCAGAGGCTTTCTCTGCGCCCTGTCCGCATGTGGCGCTCGGTTCACCGCGCTGTTGCCTTCTCCCCAGTGTGTGACACAGGTGCGTTTAGCTGTTTGCTGATTTTCCTTTTCTCCGTGTAGGTCCCCCAAGGCAAGCTCGTGTCTCTCATCTCGTTTTACCCCAGTGCCTGCCTCCTGGCAGGTCCTACGGGAATGTTTGTCGAGGAAGAAGCTGTGCTTGTTACGGGAGCAACAGAGAACAATGTGAGCAGGCGGAGGCCAAGTAGCCAAAAATGAAACCAGACAGAGCAAACAAAAGCAAGGAAGCACAAGAGCCTAATCGATTCTTATGCCAGACAGTGTTGCCAAAATCTCGGCTGCCTCTGTGCACTGATGCCAAAGAGAAAGCAGAGACAGAGCTGGAGGAAACAGAAAAAGTAGCTTTAATTGCCAGGCAGAGGGGACACACAGGTTAGTGCCCCAAGGCCCGTGCCCTCCTGGAGGGGTAGTGAGGAGTCGGGTATTGTTGGAGGAGCGGGGCATGGTCAGCACCCGGACATTTTCCCCATTGGTAGGCGCGGAGGTCACTGCGAGTCACAGCGCCATCAACCTTCCGGTCCCCTCTGGTCGGGGGTCTGCGAGCTTGTGGGCAGCATACAGTTAACGCCTTCCACCCAGTGGGGCTTCAGCACCCGCAGAACAGCTCCAAGGACACGGCTCCGAATGTTGTCTGTGGTCCTTGAGGGAGAACTAAAGGTCCTCGACTTTGCTGAATGGCTAAACTGTACTTATTTTGTCTTGCTTGCCTGTTTTCCTTTTTCTCTGTATTTTCTCACTTCTCCAATTAAATTGATTCTTTGACTATAGATAATAAGGCAGGTGGAGGCCTGAGTGGGGGCCACCCTGGGAAGGCCTCAGGGTCCTGCTTGGTTATGGAAAGACACACTGCGGTTGCAGACACAGGACTAGACGCAGTGGCAAGAGCAGTGGCACAAAAAGTGCCTGAGGCGTCAGCCAAACTTGTTTTAAAGCAAACTCTGTGACTGTTTCACATATGCTTTTTTAAAGCAGGTTTTAATTTACATATCATACACTTTACCCATTTAGAATGTCACTACTGTCGGAAAAAAGCACAGCCTGCAAGTTGAGGATTCTGTGTTACTTGGTGGGCGTTCTGAGGACTTGAGGACTTGGGCTCTGAGGGGCCCCGAAAGGCCAGGGAGGAACCAGCCACGAAACCCAGGTGGTGGAACATGGAAAGATTACTGTTGGTTAAGGAAAACCAGACATTTCAAGTTAAGGGATCTAGTGCTTTTCTGTGCCTGGGAAGATGCAAGAGTCTGGGCTCACTGAGGTCCTTCCTTTGATGTGCGCCCGGGCTGTGGGGCCCCGGTTGCGGGGCCGCATTCTGTGCTCTCCCCTCCCGAGTCCCTCAGGGCTCACTCTTGGTGGCTGGGCTGCAGTGGCTGAGGCTGTGACATCCTTTCTTTACTGATGCAGCAGCAGCATTTTCACTCACCCTACATTCAGAGAATTGTGCAGCCATCATCACAATCTAATTTTAGAATATTTCTAACTCTATGGATTTGCCTATTTGGGGCATTTCATATCAATGGAATCCTACAATATATGGTAGTTTGTGACTGGCTTCTTTCATCTAGTGCAATGTTTTCAAGATCACATTGTGTCAGGTTCGTCTGCCCTGCGCGGTCCCCCTTGGTCCTCGCCTGCACGCAGCAGGGTTAGGACGTTCGGCCGAGAAGCGCTGCAGCGGCTCCGGGCCAGAGCCAGCGGGCTTCCCGGCGCAGGGCGGGAGGCCGGCGGTCTCTCCGGGCAGGAGCCGGCACCTTGGAGGGACCGGTTCTGGGTCGGAGGGAGTTCCCCCGGAACCAACACCGCAGTGTGGCCGCTCCGACGGGCTCCTTTCACGAGCCGTTCCTGCTGGCTGCCCCCGAGGTCGCAGTCTTGAATCGGGTAGCCGTGTCCAGCGAGTTCTATGTCGGCGCTCAGAGAGCGCGGGCCGCCCTGGGTAGGGACGGCCTTAGGGCCCCACATCACAGGCCCTGATTCTCTGGCCCCAGGCCCACAGATGTCCTGCCCCCCCCCCCCCGCCCCCGCCGTGGGCGTGGAAGGGCTGTGTGTTGTTCTGATCTCTGCATGGGGGGCGTGTTTGGATCCTCTGACTGGTTCCTGGAGGGAACAAGTTCATCGGGAGGTGCTCCGGGAGCCTCCCTCTGGTACCTGCATGTGTCCCCACCGTTTGATCGCAGGCCTCCTGTGTGGGGTGACCATAAATGGTCTGTTTTGAATCCCCGGGGCTGAGTCCTGTCCTACCCACCCGACAATTGTGGCACATATCAAACTTCATTTTTTTTTTACGGCAGGACGATAGTCCCCGTTTGTTTATTCACTCATCTGCGAGGAACATGAGGGCGCCCCCACTTTTTGGCTGTTATTATGAATAATGACGTTAAACATATTCATGTACAAATTTTTGTGCAAATATTCTCATATCACTTGGGTAGCTTCCTGGGGGTGAAATTGCTGGTCATATGGTAACAGTATGTGTAGGTTTTGAGGAACTGTCAAATTAAGTTCCAAGGTGGCTGCACCATTTTATATCCTCTCAGCAACAGAGGAAGACTTGCATTTCTCCACATCCTTGCAGCCCTTGTTTTGTCTTCTTAAATAAGTGTTATTGTAGACACCTGTGTAGGTGTGAAGTAACAGCTCGTTGTGGTTTTGCCTTGCCTTTCTCAAATGACTAATGATGTTGGGTGTCTATTCATGTGTTTTTGGACCACTTCTGCATCTTCCTTGGAGAAATGTCTATTCAGATCCTTTGCTAATGGTAAGAGTTCTTTATATATTCTGGATACAAGTCCCTTATCAGATACGTTATTTATAAATATTTTTTTCCATTCTGTAGAGTTGTTTTTCACTTTGTGGCACGGATGTTTTGAATTGTGATGATATCCGATTTATTTATTTTTCTTTTGTCACTTGTGTCATTGCTGTCATAACTAAGAAGGCTTTGTCTAACCTGAGGTCATGAAGATTTACTCCTGTATTTTCTTCTAAGCATTTATAATTTTAGTTCTTACATTTAGGACCCATTTTGAGTTGACTTTTGTGTATGGTGTAAGGCGTAAGGAAGGTACACAGCTTCATTCTTCTACTCGGGGGTCCCGGTTGTCCTAGCACCATTTGTTGGGAAGACTATTCTCCCCACTGAATCGTTTTGGAGCCCTTGTGGAAAAGCAGGTGAGATCACATAAAATGAAAGACAATGACATGATAAAATAAAAGAGAATGCAAATAAGTGAAGCAGCCATCAGCTTAGGAAAACAAGAAAGAGAATAAAGATAAATGAAGCAACAATCAGTTGAAGAAGTTTAAAGCAGGAAGAAGCTACAGATAAAAATGAAAGCAGAAATTAGTTTAGAAAGATAATAACAGAAAGATATCTAGAAAAGGAACAAATATTTGGAAAGTAGAAAACATTTCTAGATAATCCATGCCTCAAAGAGTGGGAAGTTAGAATCTCTTTTGAACTGAAAGAAAATGAAAATATAGCATATCAAAATTTGGGAGATGAAGCTAAAGCAATACTTAAGGGAAATTTATACCATTAAAAGTCTGTATTATAGGAGTTCCCATTTATACCAAAGTCTATATACCATTAAAAGTCTATATTAACATAGTGCAGCGGTAATGAACCCAGCTATTATCAAGGAGGACGAGGGTTCAATCCCTGGCCTTGCTCAGTGGGTTGAAGGATCCAGTGTTGCCATGAGCTGTGGTGTATGTTGCAGATATGCCTGGGATCTGGTGTTGCTGAGGCTGTGGTGCAGGCCGAAGCTGCAGCTCCAATTTGACCCCTAGCCTGGGAACTTCCATATGCCACAGGTGTGGCCATAAAAAGACCAAAAAAAAAAAAAAAGAAAAGAAAGAAAAAAAAAGAAAAAAAAAAGAAAAAAAAAGAGTCTATATGATATTTAGTGCCACAGAACCATACACTAAAATTGGTTAAATGGTATATTTTATTTCACGTACATTCTACCACAATAAAAGAGTCTGTGTTAGAAAAGAAGAGAATTCTCAAATTAAGAATCTCAGCTTTTACCTGAAGAAACTGAAGGAGCGGATTAAACCCAAAGTAAGTTGAATAAATAATAAATATCGAAGGAGAAATCAATGAAGTAGGAAACAATAGAGGAAATAAGTGAAACCACAGCTGTTTCTTTGTGATTGATGCACATATCGGGGAGCAGGGCTTCAGCCATCCCACGCGACGGCAGCCACACTGCCCGCTGCGAACCCTCCGCGCTGTTGGGTCCTGCCCTGCCCAGTCCCAGGAGGCTGCAGGCTGCCCCTCTCCGTGCCCAGGGCATGGGCAACCCTCATGTCACCTGTAGAACAAGTGCGTTGTTGCAGAGACGGGCACTTTTCCTCGCCACATTGTAACCGCAAATGCGCCGCCGGGTACCGCCCGCTGCCTTCTTCCGCTGGGTCTGAGGCCCGAGACAGCGGAGGGCTGTTTCTGGAGGGGCAGGGTGCTGCCTGTCTCTGGTCCGGGCTGAGTCTGGGCAGGTTCTCGTGAAGACTGGAATCTGTGTGTCTGTGGGTGGCTGTGTGCGTGTCAGTGCGTGACCTTGGCCCTGGCGTGGGAAGCAGCCCATCCCGGGCAGAGTCTCACGGGCTGTGGTGACGCCTTTCACGGCCCCCTTGGCTCTGCAGAGCCCAGTTCCCAGAGAGCCCCTGGCAGCAAATCTTCCGTCACCCATCCACCAAGGGCTGCGCTTATGGTACCGTTTTGGTACTTTTTTCCGTGCGCGTCTTTAGAGAACAAACCTGCTGTGAGGTCTCAGGCAGCAGCCCAGGGAGGCGACGTGGTCCGGCGTGTGGGAGGAGCAGGCGCAGTCCTGGGGGCCCAGGTGGGGCCAGGGCCGCCACGGCCCCGGTGAGCCTCGGGTTAAGGCGACGTTCGGCCCCGGGTCCCCGCTGTGTCGTTCTGCCATCCCAGTCCTTTACTTCCTCGAGCTGACAGCTGTGAGTGTCTGACCCCAGAGGCCATGAAGCGATCTCAACATTGTGACAGGAAGGCCTCATGAGAGGCGCACTTGGCTGGTTCTCTACAAAACATGCTCTCGCCCTGCCCCAGGGGTCCAGACAGGGCTCGGGGCTCCTTTCTCTGGACTTCAGCTGTCAGGGGCAGCAGCACAGCGGGGAGCGATAAATGCGCGTGCAGCCGTGTGAACTCAGATGAAACCCTAGTGCGGGAGCCGCCAGCCCCACCATCTCTCTGCAGGTCGCGGAGGAGAAATCACCCCGAAGGGCTCGCCGCGCCGGCAGGAGCCGCCCCCCCCCCCCCCCGTGTGGGCGCAGAAGACCTGCCGCTGGCATTGCGCCTGCACCCCGGCCAGTTCTCCCTGGCGAGTCCTTCAGGTGTGGCCAGACGGCTGCTCACCTGCGTGGGACCCTGACCCACAGCGAGAGGGGCGGGATGCAGGCATCTGAGGGCGGTTTTCAGCCCAGTGGGGCCGAGGCGTCCTCAGAGTTGCATCTCACCTGGCATCAAGGACAGGAGCGCCTTCCCCACGGTGGGCCCAGCACCGCGCAGGTGTGAGTCTGAACAGGGCAGGCAGAGTGCGGATGTGGAAGGCTCAGGACACTGGCCCTCTGGGTGGATGGGAGCCTCTGTCTGTCATCAGAGCCTCTGTCCTGCCATCACTGGAGGGCAGCCTCACTCAGGTCCGAAGCTGGCCTCCACGCTGCGTGGCCCTCCTGAAGCCCGCTGGTGCCTGGGGTCCTTTGCCTCGCGTGTTTGGCGGCTTCTCAGAGCTGGGAGCTCTTGAGGTCCCTTTGGTAAATTGGAACCTGGAGGAAACTGGGTCAGTCTTTCCCCTCAAGCTGTGCCTTGGGTGCTGGCAACCTGTGTCCATTCCCCTGACTTGCAAGAAGAGCAAGCTGGCCATGCGCGGGGGAGGGAGGTTCTTGGGTGGCACCCCTCCCCAGGCATGAGAGGGGGTAGATGTGAGGACAGTTGTGACCCCCAGCCGGGGGTGACCCCCAGCAAGGCCTGGGTGGGCCTGGGTGGGTTAGGGCTGGATGCTGCCTTCCCCTTGTCTGCAGATCTCCCGCTGGACGTTAGACGTTGTGACCTGGTCTCCGTCAAGGCCCAAAATGTTGATGAAATGTCGATGAAAGCCCCTCTGGGACTGGCTGGCGTCCCGGAACCCCACTGCGTGACCAGTGTGGTGTGTGTTTGTGTTCTCGACTGCTCAGGTGCCAAGAAGAGCGGCTCTAATTTCACGGAAACGAGAAGAGGACACAAAGTGACCCTGTGCAAAGGCCAGGAGAGCCTGGACTGGACCTGGAGAAGGACGAGGGGAGGAGGACCTGCTCCAGGCTGCGCGGCGTGTCGTGGGAACACCCCTCAGGCTGCTGGCTGCAGCCTGAGCACCAAAGGTTTGCTGGGATTCGACTTACATGTTCGTTTTGGGTTTATATGTAGTTCACATTAGTATATATTTAAGTTATGTGATAAAACTAGTTTAAATTGATGTTAGTTATTCATGCAAGAAATACTGGCAAAGACGCATGTCCACAGCTTTGCAATGTGGTGAAAACTGACCAGGATATGATGCATTGTGCTGTGAAAACCGGTACTCTCATCCCCTACAGCCAGATTGGGATAGCTGCCTATTTTCTTTCTTTCCTTTTTTTTTTGCTTTTAAGGACTGCACTCATGATGGCATGCAGAAGTTCCCAGCCTAGGGGTCGAGTTGGAGCTGTAGCTACAGGCCTACACCGCAGCCACAGCAACTCGGGATCTGAGCTGTGTCTGCGACTTACACCATAGCTCAAGACAACGCTGGATCTTTAACCCACTGATCGAGGCCAGGGGTCAAACCTGTGTCCTCATGGATACTAGTTGGGTTCGTTTCCACTCAGCCACAATGGGAACTCCGGTAGCCGCCCATTTTCAGGTGGACTTGACCTCCACAGCCCATGTGACACGGACAAAGTGAGGCTCAGGTATATGGAAATGCGTGGAATCTGCAAGGCTGGAGACACACGCCATCCAGCCATAGTCCAGTCTCCCTTGAGCTCCTTTAAGCTCTTTGCTAGCTGGCTCCATTCACACTCATGAGCGTGGGTGCCCACAGAGCCTGGAAGTCATATTATGCCTCTTTTATAGGTTAATAAACGGAGCCTGAAGAGGTTAAGAGGTTTCCCCAAGGTCGCCCAGCTGCCAGGCAGGCACCAGACTGACCATGTGTTGTGACAGGCGCTGGAGTGGTGGCTGGTGATTTCGGGTGTTAGGCAGAGGCCCCTTATGGGCTGGAAACGCGGTGGGGCTGGGCTGGCCCCGGCTGCCCCTGCATTGCTCTCAAGTCCTTGCTTTCTCCCTAATGCACGCACCTCATTTGAGCTATTCTGCTCCACTGCACACACCCAGAGGGCCGTGACTAATGCTGCTGGAGCTGGTACCTCTGGGGAAAGAAAAGAACGAGCTTTGGGGGAAGACGGGCCGCATCAGCTGGAAATAAAGTAAGTGTGGCCTGGGAATGGGTTCCATTTTCAAAAAAGGAAAATGCAAATTTATGGACTCACTGGAAGGGAGTGCATCCTCTTCCACATGAGCTCTGCTGGGTCCAGAGCAAAGCAGATTATGGTGACGATGGCGGGGGTGGGGGAGCGGGGGAAAGGGCCAGAGTGCTGATCACCAGCATTCCTTGCAACCTTGGAAGCAGGTACCATCACGGCAATTTTAAAGAACACATTGTTGCCTCTTAAAAAAAATGTAAAAGTGGAGGTTGAGTGAAGCTATAATAAGAGTAAATGTGTTAGTTTTTAAGGTTCTAGAACAAAATTAATATTAAATGATTTTTTTTTAACGGCCGTACTTGTGGCATATGGAAGTTCCTGGGCCAGGGATTGAATCCAAGCTGCAGCTGTGGAAATCCTGGATCCTTTCACTGGCTACACTGGGCTGGGGATTGAACGCTTGCCTCCGCAGCAACCTGAGCCGTTGCAGTTGGAGTCTTAGCTCACTGTGCCACAGGGGAAACTCCTTAAATGACCTTTAAATAGGAAAACATGGCCCCAACGCTCAACCATTTACTCTCTTTTCCATCTGAGAACAAAAGTTCGTCTCCCAAATTCACCCCCAAAAGTGGGGGCAAGCACAACTTCAACACTCTTAGCAATACTTTTAGTGATTTGATGTTTCGTATTGTCCTTTTCCTATTTGGGGAAGCTGTATTCGTTTAAACATTCTCCCTTAAATTTCCTTTTACAAGTCCCGTATTTGTCAAGGGTCTGCAGGGAAACGGCAAAGCGGGTGTATATGCGTCTGTCTGTCTATATCCACATCTTCTCTGTCTCTGTTCTCTCTCTCCCTCATCCTCTTCCCTCTGTTTTTTGTTTTTCCTTTTTTTTATTGGCTTTTTAGGGCCGCACCTGTGGCGCATGGCAGTTCCCAGGCTAGGGGGGTTGAATCAGAGCTACAGCTGCTGGCCTACACCACAACCATAGCAATGCCACTCTTCCCCTCTGTTTTCAGGAACTGGTTTGTGTGGCTGTGGAGGCTGGCACGTCCAAAATCGGTTAGACCGGCAGGCTGGAGACCCAGGAAGAGGCGACGTTGAAGTTCAGGTCTGGAGGCAGTGCGCTGTCCGAATTCTTTCTCCTCGGGGTCAGGCTTGTTCTTCTGAGGTCTTTAACAGATTGAATGAGGCCCTTCTGTCTGGGTAGGATTATCTGCTTTGCTCTGCCTGCTGATTTAAATGTTAATCACACCTAAAAGAGACCCTCCCAGAAAAATCTAGGGTAATATTTGACTAAATATCTGGCCATCACCTGACTGGCCAAGGTGACACAGAATTAGTCTGCACAAGTTTCATTAGCTTATTCTGAAAAAAAAAAAAAAAAAAACCCCAAAAACTCCTATTTAGTTATTTAAACATTCTTGAAAAGAAAACACGCTGCATGTAACGGAGCATCTAGAGCTGACTTGGAGACGACATATGACCGGACTAGTGGTTCGGCAGCCCGAGGAAGCCGGATGGGAGCTGGGAGATCTGTGGGGGGAATGACTTGGTAACCAGAGTGTCAGGGACGGGACAGCCACACACGCAAAGTGGGGAGAGAGGGCTGAGGCCTGTGGTGAGGACACGCTGACGAGGCAGAGCGACAAATGCCGTGTGTGGACCATGCTGGGTCCTGACAGGCATAAAACCAGTGTGAAGTAGCATTTCCTGTTCAGACAGTGTGGAAAGTGTGAACTTGAACTGAGCACAAGCCGATAGTAAGAGACGACGGTAAATCTTCACAGGTTGGAAACGCCATTACGGTTAAGGAAGAAAATGTCCTTTTTGGTTTGAAATGCAACGGATGTTTTTGCAGGTGAAATAACACAACGTTTGGGATTTCCTTGGAAGTTACTCCAGCAAAAGGAAAGGTGAGGATAGTGAAACCACTGCGGCCAAATGCTCATGCGTGGTGAGTATGGGTGATGCGCACGGGGCCCACGGCCCTTCTACCGTCGCGTGTGTTCAGAAACTTTCATCGATAAACATTAAAATAAGTAGATCCATTAAGTATTAAAATTTAAAGTTTACATGTGCATATAGATATAAATATAAATAAATCTATTAAAATATTGTTCTGATTTTCCTTATCAAAAATCTTATATAGTTTGAATTTGTGTCGGTAAAATTGCATTGGTTGAAATTCGTTTAGGCGTCATTCAAGTGCGCTTTATAGTTTCTTTTCTCCAAGACTAAGGTCACACGCTGCCTAGTTTGTTACCTTGATAAACCCCAGTGTTCTCTTTACATCCCCATCTGCCCACTAGGATGTAGATTTCATTGGGCAAACTATTTCTTTGTTCGCTGATGAACCCAGCACAGAAGAAGGTCCGAGAGAAGAAAAACTCACTGTAACATAACAGGTGGACCTTCCCAGCCATTAGACCACTAGGGGCTAGAAGCTGGCAGTAAGGGCTCTGGCTCTTTTTCTGCTTTGAAGAAAGAATTCAAAAATAGTGAGTAAAGTGTTTGTTAGGAGAGAAGGCTGAGAAAGAGGGAGAGAGAGGGAGGGAGAGGGAGGGAGGGAGGGAGAGAGGGAGGGGGAGAGAGAGGAAGGGAGAGGGTAAGATAGAAGGGGAGGGAGAGAGGGAGAGGGAGGGGGAGGGAGAGAGGGAGGGAGAGAGGGAGGGAGAGAGGGAGGGAGAGGGTGAGATAGAAGGGGAGAGAGGAGGGGAGACAGGGAGAGGGAGGGAGGGAGAGAAAGAGCAGGCTTTGGGGTGGCTTAAGTCATGATGGGTGAGAGGTGTGGCACTGGCCTCACAGTGTCACTGTCAGGCCAGGTGAGCCTCCAGGGGATATGCAGCCCCTGTGACACTGACCTCAGCTGCACAGCAAGCCCTTCAACCCCCAAACCAGCAAGCGAATAAGGTGGAGCTGTTTTAAGGGAACAACCCCATTTGTTCCAGCCCAGCAACTGCAATTAGGTCCTTGTTCCCCAGAGGCATTGGGAAGCCCCTGGAAAACGATGAGGCTGGGGTTGAGGGCCTGATACTGCTTCCTGCAGTCTCCTTCTTTCTTACAGGACCTGGAGGCATTGAGAGGGTCCAGGGTGAATACAGAATTTCCCCCTATCAAGTAAGAAAAAGCCAGTCCAAAGCTTTCAGTGACAATCTTGATGGCGTCAAGTCCTAACACTCTTCAGTGACCAAGGACTTTCCTTGGGTATATCCCCTAACTGCGGCCATCCTTTCATTGAAAGTTGGGTCTCTGCGGTCCTCGAGACACACAGGTGAGCGAGACGTGAAAGGCCTCCCCTCCCAGAGCGGGGGATCCTGCAGAGGGAGGTATTCCAGGGCCGCTCAGGCAAGCAGAGTGAGACGAGCGTGGTGGTGACGAGGTGTGGATGGGAGTAGCTCTGGGTGGCCAAGGAGGTTCCTGGGGCTGACATTCGGCCGATCCCGAGTTCGGACGTGGTCTAAAGTGCCACGGAGTGCCAGGCGCATGTGGAGGGCAGAGGCCTGGCAGGATCCCGGGTGTGTTTTGAGAAGGCCTCTCTGGCTGCATAAGGAACAGGCTGGTCCTGGGGGCCGTGAGGCGAGGCAGAGACTAGGGTGACTGGGACCAGGTTCTCTCCAGGACGGTTGCCCCAAGATCCTTCATTTTGTCAGCCACAGAGACATTTTTCCATATAAGGTAACATTTACAGGTTTCAGGGGTCAGGACCTGATATTTCAGGGCCACTTTTCAACCCACAGCCCCACAGCTGAGGGCCCTCTGACTGTGACATGGGCTTGAGCCTGAGGGGATCAGCAGAGGCAGTGGAGGCCCATCAGCACTGCTGACCACAGGGCCCTGAACCGCTGTAAATGAGCCTTGTTTAAACCACTGCGTCCTAGAGAGGTTTTTAAGGCAGCAAGCTCACCGACACAGGGGGCTTCTGCTTGGTTAGCAGTACTGACAGCCACTTCTCGTTCCTCCCTCTGGGTCTGATTTATTTTCACAAAATGCCTTGTGCAGTAATTTCCTCAGTAATCAGAGCATCCCTTTCGTTCCTTTCCCACACCCGCCTTTGCCTCTCGTTGATAAAATCATGAACCGAATTTTGTGAAATAAAATCAGACCCCTACAGGCAAGATAAGGAAGTGGCAAACACCTCTTTGGAGTTACACTGTTTAAGGGTTTGTGTGTAAGTGTATGTGCTTCTTCTCTAGTCACATATCACACAAATGTGACTTTCGAGACACACAATGGACTATGACAGTAAGTAGAAATCTGGTTATACAAAAGGTTATTTTCTAGGTGTGATCATATTAATAGCACAGGTTTTTGCCCCAGCATGAGCTCATGAAATTCTCTCCAGAACCAGACGTTGATTGCATCGTCAAACTCTGTCTGTGAGTTGTGTCCTCTGGGGAGCGGCATTGTCCAGTGTCTGTCCCCACGTCCATCCAAGCCCCCCTCATCCTGTAAAACCCTGTGGGAGTCCCCCAAAGAGACTCTGAGGCATGGAGGCGGTTCTGTGTTGTTGGATGAGAATTTTTAGGACACAGACGGCATGTAGCTTATAGTATGTGGCTGTAGGCAGCTTTTCTGCTGAGATCCAGACGGCAGCTGAGGTTACCCTGTTCTTTGAGACTGAACATGGCCTTTGCTCAGAAAACTTATCTCAAGCTTCAGAGCCATCCTGGAAGGTCCGTAAAACTCCAGGTGTTCTGTCCTCTGCCTGCTGTTGTTGGCTCACCTGATTCCTCTAAACGTTGCCTTTTCGTATCTCTCGCACTGTCACCATTCCGTCCCTGGTTTTGAGCACAGGCCTGTGTCCTCGTGGCTGGGCAGCGGCCCGTCCTGAGGGCGGAGCGAAGCAAGGTGCTGTGCGGACAGCCTTGGCAGCACACGCGGCCCCCGCCCCGGCTCTGGGTGCCTCTCTCTGTCCTCACATCGTTCCTGTCCCCTGTCTTCCCACCGTAAGATTGGGTTTTTTCTTAGACGAAGTCATTTCAACATCTTTGTTTCTCTGACTCCCTTCAAGACTTGGCAGCCAAGCTTTTCACACCCAGAGTGGATTATCAAGGTTTTGGTTTTTTTGTTTTTTGTTTTTTTTTCCCAGTAGAGAAGACCGTCTATTTCAGAGAGACGTTAAATCACCTCTCATGAGTCACATCGAATTTCCTTCCCCTGCGCGCGTGCGCGCACACACATGCACACACGCCCCCCCACCCCCACCCCGCCCCGCATCCCGAGGGTTAAAGCCAGCATTTGAGGCTTGGTCCTTGTAAGCCTGCAGAGATACCTGTGCGGTTATCACTGAGGTTTTCTTGGTAATAGCCAAGTACTGGAATAAGCTCAGCCCAGCCATGGGAGACCTGGAGAGAACTCCAGGACACCCCCAGAATGGGGAGCTATGTAGCTGCCAAAACCCCAGAAAATCTCTATGCACTGCTATGGCCTGAGTCTCAGGATATACTGTTAAGTGACAATGACAAGGGGCAAAAGAGTGTGGATGTACGCTGCTCTTTGTGTGAGAAGAGAGAATTTAAATACACACATATCTGTATTACTTTTTCCAAAGGAAACGTGTGCCAGATAGACCAGGCACCAGGGAAGATGGTTGTCTCCAGGGATGGTGGGGACAGGCTGCCCCTTGGACTCGGCCTGCCCTGTCCATGGGGCCCCAGTTAGTGCCTTTGTCCCTTTAAGGACGTTATTCCAAGTAGCCACGCACATCTGTTACCTGGAAGAAAGAGGAAGGCTGGAAGGGCTCCTTTGCACTTTGAAAGGCATGCCATGGTCACAAACACTTTTTGAGCGTCGACGCCTTTTTTCTTCTCCACACAGCCTCCGCGGGTCACCTGCTGAGTGACAAGAGTGTCACTTTATGTACAAGCAGAGGGAGGCCGACTCTCAGGAACAAACGACAACAACCATAGAAATGGACAAGGTTATCAGCCCTCTTTCAGGTTTCATTTTCATCACTGGAATCCCCTGCATGGAGCCACTGAATTTCGGTCTGGAGCTTAGCGGGAGCAGCGGGGTGCAGTGTTCTCAGGTTTCCCGCCCAAAGCACCGCAGCCGGGCCCAGCGCGAGACCAGCGAGGGGCTCCCACTCCAGAGAGCACGGCCTCGTGGGTTCGGCTCGCTGTGATTTCTGAGCCCTTTTTTTCCATGACATAACCAAAGCCTTCCCTCTAGGGAGCACTTGGAGGTACGGTGACGTCAGAGAGGACGGCAGTCCGGCTCCGCTCCCCCTTCCCTGTGAGGGGCCCGGCCTCCCCGCGGCCCGCCCGCCCGCCCGCCCCTGCGGTCTCACCCGAGGGTCTCAAGCCTCTCTCCTCCGCTCCAGACCTGCGATATAGATACATGGGCTTTAATTTATAGGTCTTCTGTTTTTCTGGAGAACCCTCATACTCAGCTTACACATAACTTATCAAAGTCTACTGGTGTCCGTGTTTTACCAAGTCTAATAAAGTACGGCTAACTTGCATTTCTTTAACTTATTTATCGTCTAATTATCTTGAATGTTTCCTCTACATGAATTTAGAACCACTTCGGATAGTGTTATACTTTTTGTTGCACCTGTCAAACACGATTTAGATGACTTGTGAGGAGAAAGGCTATTTCATTTCCTCATATTTTTGATTTTACCATGGTCTTTCTTCTTTTCTGATGTTCCAGAGTTTCCTCTGTTACTGTTCCTTTTCTCTTCAAACATCTTCTGTTAGCCAATTTTTAGGGTAGTTCTGTTAGTGATAAATTCTCTTAATTTTTCTTCCTTTGCTAATGTCTAGATTTCCTCTTTATTTCTGAATGATATTTTTGCTGGACATAGCAATTTGCGTTAACATTTCTTTCAGAACTTGAAAAGGTAGTGCTACCCTCCTCCATGGTTTCTGATTAAAAAAAAAAAAATCACTGTCATTCAAATTGTTTTCCACTGCAAGTAGGTGTTATCTCTCAGTTAGTGTTTGAAGGTTTCGTTTATTTGCTTGTTTTTGTGTTTTGTTTTTTGTTTTTGTCTTTGGTTTTCATAGGTTTGGCTATATGTGTGGGTGTGGCTTTCTTTGACTTCATCCTTTTTTGGATTTTCTCAGCTCTTGAATCTATAGGTTTATGTCTTTTGCCAATTCGGGAAGACTTTAGACATTATTTCTCTGCGTATTTTTTCAGATCTGCCCCTTCCTTTTTTTTTTTTTTTTTTTTTTGAGCTCTGATGGCACATATATCACATCTTCTATTACAGCTCCCTAAGTCCCTAAGGCTCTGCTAATTTTTTTCAATCTACTTTCTCTCTGTTTAGATTGTGTAATTTCTCTTGTCCTACCTTCCAGTTCACTGATGCTTTTCTTCTTCTCATTCTCTCGTTTTTGAGCCCATCCAGTTACATTTTTATTTATTATATTTTTTCTGCTCTAAACTTTTCATTTGGTTCTTTATATTTTCTATTTACTTGCCAAGACTTTCTTTTTTTTTTTTAATTTGAGAGATGTATTTTATTCTTTTTTTTAGAATCTAACAGGGCTAACTCTATTAGTTTTCTTTTTTTCCCCACTGTACAGCATGGGGACCAAGTTACACATACATGTATACATAATTTTTCCTTCCATTGCTGTGTTGCAATGTAAGTATCTAGACATAATTCTCAATGCTACACAGTGGGATCTCATTATAAATCCATTCCAAGAGCAATAGTTTGCATCCATTAACCCCAAGCTCCCAATCCCTTCCACTCCCTCCCTCTCCCCTCAGGCAGTCACAAGTCTATTCTCCAAGTCCTTGATTTTCTTTTCTGTGGAAAGGTTCATTTGTGCTGGATATTAGATTCCAGTTATAAGTGATATCATATGGTATTTGTCTTTCTCTCTCTGACTTATTTTACTCAGGATGAGAGTCTCTAGTTCCATCCATGTTGCTTCAAATGGCATTATGTCATCCTTTTTTAAGGCTGAGTAGTATTCCATTGTGTGTATATACCACTTCTTCCTAATCCAATCATCTGTCAATGGACATTTGGGTTGATTCCAAGTCTTGGCTATTGTGAATAGAGCTGCAATGAACATGCAGGTGCATGTGTCTTTTTTAAGGAAAGTTTTGTCTGGGTATATGCCCAAGAGTGGGATTGCTGGGTCATATGGTAGTTCTATGTGTAGATTTCTAAGGTACCTCCATACTGTTCTCCATAGTGGTTGTACCAGCTTACAGTCCCACCAGCAGTGCAGGAGGGTTCCCTTTTTGCCACATCCCCTCCAGCACTTGTTATTTGTGGACTTATTAATGATGGCCATTCTGACTGGTGTGAGGTGGTATCTCATGGTAGTTTTCATTTGCATTTCCCTAATAATCAGGGATGTTGAGCATTTTTTCATGTGCTTGTTCGCCATCTGTATATCCTCCTTGGGAAAATGTCTATTCAGGTCTTTTGCCCATTTTTCCATTGGATTGTTGGCTTTTTTGCTGACGTGTTGTATAAGTTGCTTGTATATCCTGGAGGTTAAGCCCTTGTCCATTGCATCGTTTGAAACTATTTTCTCCCATTCTGAAATGGTTTTCTTTTGGGTTTCCTTTGCTGTGCAAAAGCTTGTCAGTTTGATTAGGTCCCATTGGTTTATTTTTGCTCTTATTTCTGTTGCCTTGGGAGAATGACCTGAGAAAATATTCATGAGGTTGATGTCAGAGAATGTTTTGCCTATGTTCTCTTCCAGGAGGTTGATGGTGTCTTGTCTTATATTTAAGTCTTTCAGCCATTTTGAGTTTATGTTTGTGCACGGTGTGAGGGTGTGTTCTAATTTCATTGCTTTGCATGCAGCTGTCCAGGTTTCCCAGCAATGCTTGCTGAATAGACTTTCTTTTTCCCATTTTATGCTCTTGCCTCCCTTGTCAAAGATTAATTGACCATTAGTGTCAGGGTTTATTTCTGGGTTCTCTATTCTGTTCCATTGGTCTGTATGTTAGTTGTGGCACCAGTACCACACTGTCTTGATGACTGTGACTTTGTAATATTGCTTGAGGTCTGGGAGAGTGATGCCTCCTGCTTGGTTTTTGTTTCTGAGGATTGCTTTAGCAATTCTGGGTCTTTTGTGGTTCCATATAAATTTTTGGATTGTTTCTTCTAGTTCTGTGAGAAATGTCTTGGGTAATTTGATAGGGATTGCGTTGACTCTGTAGATTGCTTTGGGTGGTATGGCCATTTTTACAAGATTAGTTTTTCCAACCCAGGAGCATGGAGTATCTTTCCATTTCTTTACATCTTCTTTAATTTCCTTGATTAATGTTTTATAGTTCTCTACTTTCCGAAACTATTTTTTTCATTTATCTCACATGTGTTCATAATTGCTCACTGAAGCATTTTTATGATGATTGCTTTAAAATCTTTGTCAGGGAATTCTAATAGTTCTTTCATCTTGTGTTGGCATCAATTGACAATCCTTTTTCATTCATTTCAGGCTCTTCCTGGTTTGTGGTATGACAAATAACTTTCCACTGAAACCTGATACTTTGCGTATTATGTTAGGAGACTCTGGATCTTATTGAAATCTTCCATTCTAGCTGGATTCTCCTGACAGTGCCTCAGCAGGGTAAGTGGGAGCACTGCCTTATTACAGCCAGGTGTGCATTGAAGCCCAGGTTCCCCACTTGGCCCTCACTGACACCTGAAGTAAGGGGTGCTCATTATTTCTGGGCAGGGATGTGAGTTCTGGCTGTCCATGAGGCTGCCACAGGTATGAATCTCTGAGAGAGGTTGGAGTGGCTTTTTGCTCTTCCCCACCTGGCCTCCACTGACACCATGACAGAGCAGGGTGTGGACTCATTACCACTGGGTGGCATGAAGTTCCTGACTGCTTATTGGGCCTCCTCTGATGCCACCCGAGGTGGGAGCAGGAGGTATGCCTTATTGTTGCTTGGAGGTAGTTGAGGTCCTCATGTGGTCTCTCTACTGACCCTGCTGGGTTTGAGGACCTTGTTAGTAACCATTGGCGTAAAAGCCCTGGCTCCCAATCTGGCATTCTCTGAATACCCCTGAGTGGAGAATCTGTGATGCCTGGAGAGGGTGAATCCTAGGTCTTTGCTCACCTGAGTGGCACAGGGCATCAGTATTTTCTGTGATGTTTTGCTGGAATACAGTGACTATGTTTAAAAGTTTTCTGTCTTCCTAGGCTTTTTTTTTTTTTTTCTGGTTGATTAGAGGGAGCCAATTTTTGTTGGAGATTTCATAAATCTATGCCCACTGATGTTTCTAGTTTGCTGGCTTCTTCATCAACTGAAAAAAATAAGCAAAATGGGGACTCAGTGCTGTGTTTTTCCTTGGGTCCCAATGTCCCTAGTTGGTCTGTATTATTCTTTCTGCTTTAGTCTCCTTATGTGTGTTTATATATACTTTCCAGGATTTTTAGTTGTACTTAGTTAAGGAATAGAGCAAAAAGTCTAATCCATTTCCCAGAAGTAGAAGTTTGTCTTAATTTTTAAAATGGAAAAGCAGTATACTTAGCCATGAATAGATAAGCAGAAAATCTAAACGACATGAAAATGAGGCAATGCAATGCCATCCAGATCTGTTACGGGAAAGCACCCGGTTGAGCCCAGCTTCTGCTTAAAAGGATGAGCAGATGTTTGGTGGTGTGCAGACTGGGGCATTCCCTTCACATTAATAAGACCCTACATCACATCCTGAGGAGCCCACACTCTAGGAAGTGTCAATATTTGTAACTGATCCCTTGTACTAGAAGCATAGGGATGACTTTTTAAAATTACTTTTTAACTTTATCACGCATCATACACAAAAATGAATAATAAAATGACCTCCTACCACTGGTGAGAGAAATGGAATTTTACCAGTACTGAGAACCTCTTCTTGCCCCTCCCAGCCACATTCTTCTTTTTACCACTCCTGCCCACCATTCTGATGTTTTGTGTTTATCATTCTCTAATACATATGCATGTATTCTTAATGTTTAGTTTTAATTATTTTAAACTTTAAAAAAGGTATCTACTGCATGTATTCTTCTGCAGTTTTCATGTTTCATCTGACATGTCTGAGATTCACTCATGTTGGTGCAGCAGCAGTGGTCCACTGGTGTCCACTGATGAATTAGTCCCATCATACGACTCTTCCAAGTTTGTTTGCCTTGTTGGTGGTCATTGGGTTGCTTCCAGGTGTTTGCAGTCACAATGTCTATACCTGTGCAAGCACTTATCCTGAGTGTGTACCTGTAAAGAGTTGGGTTGAATCAGAGTGTACCCTAGTTCAACTTTACATTATAATGCCAAAGTATTTTCCAAATTTGTACCAACTTACACTCCCACCGCTGGAGGGCAACATGTTCCACATCTTTGCCAAAGCTTGGTACTGCCAGACTTTAAAACTTTTGCCAGTCAAGATGGTGTAGAATTGCCACCATCTTAATTTAATTTTGTTTCTGCTCAGGTTGTGTCTTTTTAAGTGCACTGCCCTTTCTCTTTCCTCATTGTAAAATGTTTGGCAGTTTTCCACTTGATGTTTTTATTACTGATTTCCATACATACAACTTGTCAAGGTCCCTGAGAAACCCTGAGATTTTGACTGGAATCGCACTGAATCCTTAGGTCAGAAACTATGGATACTTTATGGTGCTGGGTTTTCCGCCAAAACTGGAATGAGAACTTCCCTGGACTTTCACAGGTCTCCTTGTGCCTCCAGGCTTTTATAGGGTTTCCTGTGAGCCTAACAGCTTCAGGAATCAGAGCTCATCAAAGGCAAAGACAGAGCACCCACCAAGCCTTCAGAGGGCCCATGGGTGCCGGGTTCCCCAGGCATCTCTGCCTACTGTCCAGCCACCTTTCCTCCACTGGGAATGAAAGGTGGACCCAGATCCAGTGCTGGGCTCTGCATCTCCCAGACCTACCAGAGAAATTCCAGACAATCCAGGCAACCCCATCCTCCCTGAGTTCTTCTCCTAAGATTAATTCAAGTGCATGCACATGACTCGTCTTGGATCAGTGGAAGGTGATTGCTGGGAACTTCTAGGGAAATTTTACTTGCTCTTGAGAGAGAGGAAAAGGAAGGACAGTGTCTCTTGTGCCATGTGTGGATGTGACATGGGCTTGGCAAACACACTGCAGAGGGCAGCACCAAAATGTGGAGAGAAACACCAGCAACAGTGGATGTCCCCAAAGTCTCTTCTATGCACTGGGCTTTTCCCCTGGGTCTCAATGTTCAAACCAGACAGAGCTGGGTTTTCTGTTGATGCCATCCAACAGCATTCCTTCTGATGATCCCCTATGAGAGCTCCAAATTCCCCCCGGAAAACCCTGTACCCCACTCTCAGCCCATTTATTAGGTTGGGGATGCGGCCCCTCTCCCACTGCAGGAGTGGTGCCTATGACCTTGGCTAAGCCAGGGGCATGTTTCCAGCCCATGCAGGTCCTTGAGGGGGACCAAATGCAGCCTCTCCAGGGCTGCGGCAATGGGGGTCCCTCTGGTTATTTTTATGCCAAAGAATCTGGGCTTTCCTTTGAGATCTGGTGCAAGAATCTGTTCCCTAGCACCTGAACCCGGGACCGCAGGGGTGGGTGTGGCACACACCTAAAATAGGGTGAGGACAGCGCAGCCCCTCCAGCCACTGTGACTGCTCTTTGTGACCCTGCAAGCCCACTCTCTTTTCCTTCACTCCAACCTCCCGTCTCGCCTCCTCTGGCCAGTCCTAGCCCTGGGCGATCAAGCCCTGGGCCAGCCCTCCCTCTGCCCTGGCTTTGAGAAACCGCGTGCCTGGGTCTTCAGGTGGCCCATCAGTCCCCTTCATCAATTCCCCAGCACATTCTGAATTATAGTAGCTGTGGGACATGTTTCAGGAACTGTCTACGGTGGCCTGAAGCATATGTGCCAACTTAAAAGGACAATCGTCAAGTCATTTTCAAATCATAATCAGGAGAAAGGAAGAACACAGCTCAATCATCTGACCTCATGAGTCAGGGTAGTTTTAACACACATTTACTTCAACTCCTCCTGCTTGGCACAGATCACAAACACAATGGTTTGAGAAAGCTACGCTCACCAAAGATAAGTCACACCTAGAACTATAAACACACACACGTGCACATGCTACCTGCTTTAACATGCTAAGTCACAGATTGTGTCAGAAGGAGGATATGATATTGGCCACGTAAGACACATTTTTTTTTTTTTTGCTTTTTAGGGCCGCACTCGCGGCATATGGAGGTTCCCAGGCTAGGGGTCTAATTGGAGCTGTAGCTGCGGGCCTATGCCAGAGCCCCAGCAACTTGGGATCTGAGCCGCATCTGTGACCTACACCACAGCTCACAGATCTTTAACCCACTGAGCGAGGCCAGGGATTGAACCCACAACCTCAAGGTTCCTAGTCGGATTTGTTAACCACTGAGCCGCGATGGGAACTCCACCCATCTTCTTTTTTTGAGTAAAGGATAATATCTTGCCAGGGGCATGCATATTCGATTAAAGGTTGTTATTTCCAAGACGTTAATTACACCGTACATCCCAATTATTAGGGCGTATTACTTGTTCCCTTGAGAGATTCGTCATTCTGGGACAATCCAACGACACCGAGGCTACTGAGGGTTCCTGGAGCTCCCAGGACAAGAGTGCAGTTCACAAGAGACTGAAGGCTCCCAGGCGGTGGGCGCACGTTCTGTGGCGAGGAGGGCAGACCCCAGCCGGACATCACCTTGGGCAGTCACACAGCTGGCAGCGTGTCAGCACTGACCAGCAGGCCCCCACAAAAAGAACGTGGCGCTGCCTACTGCAAAATGAGTTTATGTGCTCAGGGTTGTCTTTAACTGGTTCTTCAGATTGGGGCACAGTGTGGTTGCTATGCTGACATCCTGAGCCTGGCTTCCTAACCTCGTGCCTCTGCACCCCTACTCCCTGTCCCCTGTGTCCCCTGAGAGGTCAGTGGCCCAGAGAGTCCAGCTCGCTGGAATGGTCGATGCGAAACGCCACCTGCCCTGTCTCCATCTGCCTTAGCAGATAAACCAGGTGTGTTGTGAGTCTCTGGGGAGGGCAGGACTGCTAGGGTCAGTGTTCTCGGCCTCACCAGTCTGCGGGGTTTGGGAGATGCCCCAAGGAGATCAGTGAGTCAACACCCTCTGCACGTCAGCACCTTGGGAAGGTGGGCCCCCCAGCCGTTCACGTCTCTGTGGATTCTGTTCAGTGAGGTGTGCACCTTGGGCCTTCTCTCCTCCCGAATTCTCCTCAGATCTGGGGGAGACAGTGAGGTGTGGCAGCGGGTGGGCAACAGGAGGGATCCCGGGCTCCATAGGTGGGAAGAGGGAGAGGCGATGAGGAGGGGGTAGGGAGGCCCTGCCAGAGCTTGGACCACCGAAGTCTCTCCAGAAGATCACCTTCTCCCTCGCTGGCCTCCAACCCCACGGGCTCCTGTCCCCAAGGACCAGCCCAGCCTCATCGCATGTGCACTGGTCCTTGGGAGATGTTTTCTGGGGAGCGTTTCGAACAACTCACCTTCAAATGGATGTGATGGGCGCCACTCACCCGTTACCTGGGGTCCTGCTTTCAGCAGTGTTTCTGGGGGACAGCTGACAGTGAGTCCCATGACCCCCCCCCCCACTTTGATCCTGGGCTTGGCTTTGTGACTTGGTTTAATCACCTGCCCTCAAAGAGGCCTGACGGGCACGGCCTTGCTCTTCGAGCAGTTTACAGCCAAGAAACCCTGGCCTCTTACTGGAAAGGCCACAGGGAGAGGACCAAGGAGGCTGCTGACACCCAGCAAATTGCCATGCACATGCGTGGGGACACCTCAGACCCTCAGGCCCCAGCAGAGCTGCCTGATGACCACGGCTGCAAGAGTGACGCAGGCGAGCCCACCGCATCGCAGAACCGTGAGCAAACAGGGAACTGATGTTTCATCCCCCCGGGTGCTGGTGACTTGCTCGTCAGCACTGTGACGGAGACACCAGACATGTTCACCTGACTGTGTCAGTGTTTCGGTCTGCAGAGGGCAGCCACACAACTTGGAGAACCGGTGTGCACTGCTACACACACGCAGTGAGTCTGCACTTTACACGGGACCATGAAGGTTGTGGCCCAGCTGGAAACCTCACGTCAGGACAGGCCCCAGTGTTCCAGCAGAGACAAATGTAAGAGGCTCTCCAGACAGACCACATCCGTGAGGACACGACGCTCCCCATGTATAGATCCCACATGAGGCTGGGGAATTAGACCTCACCCCATGATGGGAGGCTGTACTTTTTGGTTTGAGAGCAAAGGAAGAAGTATTTACAGGGTATTGGTGCATGTTCGTGCTTGTTTCCTCCGTTTGTCAGGTTGCAAGGCCTTAGTTGACGTCTTGGTGTTTTGGGTCCAAGACAGCAGAGGCCCCCCCACCCCATGCAAAACAGCGTCACCAGCGCCCAGCGTGCCCAGCACTGTGGGGACCGAGCACCAATGGCTCCCTGCGGCTCCTTGCCATGCGCAGGTCGCGCAGCTTCTGGTACCTGGGGGTGGACTCAGCGGTGTGAGAAGGGTCCTTCCGCTGGGCTCTGCAGCGGGCAGGTCCCCAGCCTCTTGGTGTTTCCGTCCTGTGGTCTTCCATCCATGTGTTCATGTGCTCGTGAGGCACCAGCTGGGGCCTGGTTCTGGGTGACAGGGGTGAGCAGCTCAGATGGAAGAGTCCTGCTGGATGACATCAAAGGTCACCTTCAGCTCCTCAACAACAAGTCCTGTGGTTCAAGGCTGAAGGAGAAGTGGAAGAGCTCCTAGGAGCCTCGTCCGCTCTGATCCTTTGTGGAAGGAGAAGCAGGGGCAGCCCGGGCCTCAGGACCACGCTCTGTCTGCTCTTCTGGGAGATGGGGGCCTGTGGACCCGAGTCCCCCGACGCACCCTGTCTGGATCCTCACCCGTGGTGTCCCTGCACAGTGCCCTCCGGTGGGCGCCATCCTGCACGCAGGCTCCGAGAAGGGCGCCCTCTTCCCCTGCCTGAGTCCTGGGTGAAGGCTTGGCCCTTTCAGGGGTCCAGACCAAAGGGCCACACATCCCTTCTCCCTGGCGGCCGCCAGCACGCCACTGTGCTGTATCATGTCATCCACGCGTCTGGATGGCCCTGGTCCCAGGTTATCTGGTGCCGAGCCTCACCCCTGAATCTGGAAACAGGGCTCCCAAACCACAGGGCCTGGCAAACAGGACGGGTCTGGGAGGCTGGCGATTCATCATGTCTTTTTCCTGTTAACAGTTTTGTGATTCAGATGCTATTTTTGAAACGAAGAAGTGAATTCTGTATGCTTCTTTAGTATAAAGTGCACAGAATGAAATTAAGCAAAAAAACCAAAAAAAGAACAAAAACAAAAACAAAAAAGCCAAAAAACCACCTTTGGGATCCAGAGAATAAGCTTTCAGATATGTGTATTTACACACACAGAACAAAATTAAATATTCACCCAGATATGAAAGTTTAAGATACTTCAGTTTCAGCGTAAACATCAGTAGTTAAGGCCCCAAACCGCATCCATAGACATCGAGTACAAAGCATGACGCTGTCTCTGTAAGTCAGAATTTGGAGGAAGACGAGCTCCCTTTTGGGCCTGGAACCCTAAGTGCCGTGGTGCGATGTACTTTGTTTTGGTGACACTGCTGTTTAGGAGAACGGGGAAGATTAGGTTAGAACAAAGTTACAGAAGACATGGCTCAGTCCAAGGGCTCTAAAGCTGACCCTTGTTTATAATGATGTAAATTTGAGGCTTTAATTAGGAATCTGCTTGGTTTTAGATATAAGTCTAACAAATTCGGTCTCCTGATTTTCTAACCTATGAAGGGTTAGGGTTAAGGAAAAAAACTGGGAAGGGGTGTGAGCATAAGGCTGCTAAGAGACGGGAGACTAAGAGCCCCAGAGTGAGGGCTGGCAGTATGACAGTGAGAAAGGGGCAGAAACCCCAGAAAAGTCAGGTGGCGGGAGCCTGGGGAACAGGGAAACTGTTCTGTATTCCAGCTAAGCCCCAAGGGCTTTCCTGTATCACCAGAAACCGCTAAGGCATCTGCTTCTCTGTGTGAGGTGGGAGGGTCACAACGCTGCAGTGTGACTTCCATCCCAAGCTGCATTTAGGGAGAGAGCTACGGTTATGTGAAGGGTCCACATGTATGGAGGTCCTGGTTCCCTGGATCACCAGGTAATCATGTAGGAACCTGGATGCGGGCACAGGAAGTGGTGCCAGGAGAGGACAGCACAGCAGAAGTGGGTGCCAAATTCAAAATATCCACGACTATTTCAAGCTCTTGGTGTTCAAAACTGGGCTGAATTATACACAGGTGTTAAGGTGTCTCAGGGATGTCCAGGAGACAGCAAGTTGGGAGCAGAAGGCAGCCGGAGGGCTTATAGGGTTAAAATCAGGGTTCTCCAGGGGTAAAGCCATTCCTGTCTTCGCAGGCCTCACCTGACCAACATCAATAGTGATCATCAATATATTTGCAAAATCCCTCCACATGTCCCCACACTGGAGCCTGACAGCCACCCCGCACCTAGGCCCAGCCTGGCCTGCACAACCCCCTCCTCTGCTGGCCGGCTGAGGTGAAACATTCAGATTCGCCCACAGGTCCCCAGGGCCCTGAGTGCCAACACCTACCTGGAAGTTGTGGCCACCCTGCGTGGATGGGGGTGGCCAGGCAGGAACAGGAGGGCAGGGAGGCAGGGCTGGGCTAGACTGCACCTGCTGTCTGCCCACAGCACATGGTGCTGGCACGGCCAGTCTGTTCTTGCTTTGCCTTGTTGGCTCAGCGGGGCTGTTGCCCTGGCTGCTTCCTGTGCCGGGAGAGATGCTCTCTGAGGACAGGAGGGGGCTCAACTGTGGGGCTTGGGGAATGGCAGCTCTCACACAGCCACCCAGCTGCTGGACACTTGGTATCCCCTCTCTCACTTGCTTGCAAGTTCCCTGGGTCTGCAGCCCCATCTGCACCCACTGCTGTTGCTTGGTGACTGGGCCTGAGTCTGCACCATAAGAGTCCCGAGTAGCCAAGGGTCCATGTGGAAGCACCTGGGACGGACAGGCAGGGCTCCCTGAGAGGGCGTGGGGTGGCTGCTCTTGGCTCCCAGGTGTGTGCTGTGGTGAACCCAAGGCCCCGTACACAGATAGGGGCCGACCCCTGCACAAGTTGGGAGGAATGTCACTGGCTGGCCCTGTCCACAGAAGGCAGGGGTCAGCCATGGTGGACCATGCGCGGCTGAAACGGTCAGGTGGGGCCTGTCCTGCCTCCTTCCCTGCCCCAACTTGCCCAGGGACCACTTCTGGCTGGCCCTGGATGTGGAAACCCCAAATGCTGTCCAAGGAACAGGTGCCATATGGGTTGACAAAGGACGTGTGGTCTGAGGCAATGAGGGGCTCCTGACAGTGATCACTCCGTGCAGGTGCCCGGTGCGTGGACTCCTCACAGAAATCCAGATTCCCACGGCCCGGCAGGGCCAGGTGTCCAGGGATAGTTCCTCCTAAAGGGAGTGAAGGTGTGTGGCTTGGCTGAAAGAGCTGGGCCGACTGGCTGTGAGACAGGGGCTTGGGCGGTGGGACAAAGCCAAATACTGTTGGTTTCTTGCACACCCCCCAATTCAGAGGCGCTGCCGGGCTGTGCCCAAGCTGCCACTGCAGAGGGCTCTGGAGGGCAGGGCCAGAGGTGGGAAAGTGCTGAGTGTGTGCTTGAGGGCAGCTGGGCACTGTGTCCCCATCCTGCAGTGGACTTACTTCCATGGTTAAGGGCATGGTTAGCTGGCCCGTGTCCAGAGAAGACAGTGGCTTCAGGGTCTGTGGAGCAGTTGTGCAGGCTGGTAGGGATGAGCACACATTCTCACTGCTGTGAGAAAGCACCTCCCTCTTGCTGGAGAGGCTCCTTCCCCGGCTGGGTGGCAGCAGGCAGCAGTTCTGAGGCCCTGCAGGGTCTGCGTCAGCCCTGAGAAAGGCCTGTCCCCACTGACGCTGGTGGAGGTTGGCGACGCCCAGGTGCTGGAGAGTGGAGCAGAGACTGGGCTCTTCTTCCATGTCCTTCTCCAGCAGGCTCTCGAGGGTCAGGAGGGAGCTGTCTTCCTCCTCCTTGTCCTCACGTTTGTCATGAGACCCCCACCTCTCCAAGAGTGATCCTTGAGGGGTTGGTGGAATGCAGGCCAAGTACGTGGATCCATCCTGCACCACGGCTCCAAGAAGAGAGGCTGGGCACACAGGGTCCTGGCCAGTGGGGGCACCCTGCCTTGCCCTGGTCCTCTTGCTGGCTGGGAGGGCAGTCAGGGGGCCAGGGAGGCTGCTCTCATACAGGATGGCCTCCCCTGTGGCCAAGGTGAAGGGCAGCCGCAGGGCCCGCTTACGCAGGTGATCCTCCCCCTCCGCATCCCTGCGGGTAAGAACACACGATACGGAAACTGGGACTCAGCACAGAAATAAGACAGGGGGTCTCCTGGTCGGAGGACAGTAGTGGCCAAACAACTAAACAGATGAGCAAGTGGCAGGACTTCATCTGCTCTGTTCTTTAACCCAAAGAAGTCATAGCATTGAACCTGCACATTTCTTGCATTTTTTTAAAGAGTACAATCTTGGTCAATACTTTCTATCTTTGATTCTGAAATAGTCTCGAGAAAACTGCTCATTTGTGGGATGAACATTGGAGAAATCCACATAGAAATTCCCTACATTATGAGTCTACTTTAAAAAGAATAAATCATTACACAAATGTGATATATGCAACGGTTTTTCACTAGGGAAAATAATTTCCTCCGTCCTCCTCCTCTGAAGACTGACAACAGGTGTCTGCTGTAGGGCTGCTCTACACTCACGGAACCCTGTGCTCAGCAGGTGCGAGCTTTCCTTCACTGGCCCGACTCCACTTGAATCTCACATTTGGTCTGGAGCCCTACAAAGGAAAATGGACCAAAGTGAAAAAGCGTGTATTTGGCAAAAGCTGACCAGGTTGACGTGGGCATAGGAAACACTATTGCAGGAGAGATCTTTAGAGAAGGCAGTGTGTTACCGGAGGATCTCTGGTCATGCCCTTTGTCTTGCAGTCTACTTTGTCTGTTCTTACAACAGCCACTCTGGCTTTCTGTGCTTACTGTTCATATTGTGTATCTTTTTACATCTGATTGTTTCCAACCTATTGATGTCACTATTTATTTACTTATTTTGCTTTTTTTAGGGCTGCATCTGTGGCATATGGAAGTTCCCTGGCTAGGGGTCGAATCGGAGCCACAGCTGCCTAAGCCACAGCCACAGTAACACGGGAACCGAGCCGTGTCTGCAACTTGCACCACAGTGCACAACAATGCTGGATCCTTAACCCACAGAGTGAGGCCAGGGATTGAACTTGCATCCTCATGGACGCTAGTCAGGCTTGTTACCTCTGAGCCACAAGGGGAACTTCCATCGTGTCATTATTTTAAAATGTATGTCTTATAGAAGATACATAGTTCAGTGCTTTCTAAAAATTCATTCTGACAATCTGTGTCTTTTAATTGGAGTGCTTCATCCATTAACATTTAATGGAATTATTGATAAGGCTGAATTGGGTCCTCTGTGTTACTATTTGCTTTCTTTTGTACTCTCTTTTTTGGGGTTTTTGTTTCTCTGTTCATGCATTTATTTACTGCCTATTTTTTAAAGAAAGTCATTTGAACATATATACCAGATTTTTCACTGTATTTTTGCATTATAATTTTTACGGGTGCTCTAGGAATGACAACATACACATTTAACATTTCAATATCTTCTTATAATTAGTTCTGTGCTGCTTTACATAAAACGTGCACCTTGCAACTGTGTCGTCCACGTGCTCCCAACACTCATCATTTATACTAGAGTTGTCTTATATGTTACATCTACGTGTTATAAATCCCAATGTATTTTGAAAAAAAGGGAAAGGGAGAAATTATCTTACAGTTTTATTCACGTTTACTATCTCCTATTCTCTCTATTCCTTTTTCAAAGTTCAAGGTTTTTTCCTTCAGCTTCACATATTTCTTTTAGCATTTACTGTAGTGCAAGTCTACTGGTAAAAAATTCTTGGCCTTCTTCCCCCAAATAATGTCTTTATTTGCCACCATTTTTTGAAGGGCATATTCACTGGGCGCAATATTCAGAGTTCACACTTTTAAAAAGTACTTTAAAGATCTTGTTCTAATGTTTTCTGATCACCATTGTTTCTGGTGAGAAGCCCACAATAATTTGAATCATTATTACCCACACGTAATGTGCTTTTTATGGTAGATTGCTTTCAAAGTTTTCCTCTTGCCTTTGGTGTGCGACAGTCTGACCAAAACATGCTTTGGAGTGGTTTTCTTTGTATTCATCCTGCTTGGAATTTGCTGAGGTTCTTGAGTCTGTAAAATTTTAGCTTTTACAAAATTGAGGAAGTTTCTGGTCATTATTTCTTCAAATATATGTAATTTATATACTACACAAATATATCTTTATAATAAATAGTCAAATGAAAATTACATATACACACATATTTTTTCCTGACCATACGGTTCTTTTTCTGGGATCTCACCTAACCATATGTCAGACCATTTGATAGTGTCCCAGAGACCTCTGAGGCTGTTTATTTCTTTTTTCAATATTTTTTCTCCTTGCTATTCAAGTTGGATAATTCTATCAATCTAGCTTCAAGTTCACAAATTCTTCAATCTCCAATCTCCTGTTAAATCCATTCAGTGAAATTTTACTTTAGATACCACTTCACATTTCTGTTTTTAAAAATAGTTTCTATTCTTCTGCTGAGAATTCTTATCTTGCCACTCATCATAAGCATATTTTCCCTTATGGCCATAAGCATAAACAGCTGCTATGAAATTTTTAACCAATATCTGCGTAATCTTAGGGTTGGCCCTATTACTTTTGAGACTTTCCTGTTCATTCATATATCAAGTAATTTTGGATTGCATTCTTGACCAAATAAGAAGTAATTTTGGATTGTATCTGGACGTTGTGATAATACATTGTAGATTTGGATTCTATTATTGCCTTCCAAAGATCACTGATGTTTTTATTTTGCTTAACTTGGCAAGAATGAAAATGCAAACTCTGTTTTCCCTGCGATGAGTGACAGCTGAAATCTGTGTTCTTTTGGCTTTAGGCTGGCTGCTTGCATTATATTTCACACATGCATGGTTCAGGTGTCAGCAGAGATGTGGATTGTGTTTATTCATAGAATTTGGCAGTTCCTCCTCTCTGGCTCTCTTTAGAAGACAGAAACTTTGAAAGACACAAAGTTTTTATTTCATTTTGTAGCTGCTGTGGTCACTATCATGCCCGTTATTTGGTTCTTGCATCATTAAGACCATGGGTTTTCTATTGAAGCTTTAACTGCCCAGTCCAAGTGCAATCTTTCCCCAAATAGCAGTACACCAGGAAACTCGCCCTATGCCATTCCTGCCCTTCAATCATTGATTCTCCAAGACTGCAGTAACTGTTACTGTTTTTTACCACTTTGACCTGAGTATTAGTTAGTGTTGTTGCTATAGCTGTTACTTATGGGAAAGTTGATACAGAGGGGAACTTCACCACCACCACCAGCAGAACTTTCCAGGAAATTAAAAAAAAAGAGAATCAAATATGGATAAATTTTCGTAGTAAAATGTATGAGGTAGAGATTTCACTTCTCCCATCCTCCCAATGGCTTATCTGCTACCCTAACCTCACTTCTTTGTTTTGTCCTTATGGATTTAAAAACGCCTCTTTAATTGTACTTCATTTTCCACTCATTCATTAGATCTGTTTCTTGACAAACTGCCTTTTCATTGCTCTATCTGGTGCTAGGACAAATCTGTGCTAAAGTTGGTGCGGCATTACGCCTGGCCAGAGAATACTACAACCCTTGTGAAAAGCCATTTGACAATAGTGTTAAGGGCCTTTGAAATGTTTTAACTCTTTGATATAAAAACTCTACTCTTGAGAATCCTTCTAAGGAAATCAGAATAGCAGTCAGATATTCATATACTAAATGCTCATCATAATATCTTCGTAATAATGAAAAACCCTCCTCTCCCAAGTTTTAATATTTGATGAAAGGCTACAATGTATCCATATAAGAGTATATTATACAGTCATAAAGATTCTTATGGGTACTTTTGATGTGAGAAATTGCTTTTAACTTATGTGGAAAAATCAGAGACATAAAACTATATATGGGATCTAATCTCAAGTATAAGATTCAAAATATGTGCCAGATATACCTGAAGGAAAAATCAACACATTGACAATACTCTGAGTAGTAAGATAACAGCTTTTTTTTTTTTTTTTTTTTTTTTTTTTTTTAACGCCTGCACCTGCAGCATATGGAAGTACCCAGGCCAGGGGTCAAATCGGAACTGCAACTGTAGGCCTACATCACAGCCACAACAACAATGGATCTGAGCTGCATCTGCGATCTACTCTGTGGCAATGCTGGATCCTTATTCCACTGAGCGAGACCAGGGATTGAACCCACATCCTCACAGACACTAATGGTGGGTTCTTAACTACTGAGCCACAAATGGAAATTTGATAACAGCTGATTTTTATTTCACTTTTGCAATGTTTTTCACTTTCTACAATGGGTAAGTGTTGCTAACACATTCAGTGAAACAAATATTAGCCAATGATGCCATTGGTCCCTGAACTTCTTGCTTCGTGAATCCAAAGAAAGCTGGTAAGACTCACAGAAAAAACACACTAAAGCCCTCTTATTTTTGCAAGGCAATAAACTGAGGTACATTTATGGAGTACTTTTCTGAGGCCAGAGTGGAATCGGGCTCAGAATCCAAGTTGTTTGACACAGTTCTTTAATTTCCCCTGAGTATTACTCAGCAAGGTTGCAGGCTCAGAAGGCAGGAAAGTTTGTTATATGTGGCATAGCTTGGCATTACTGGATCTCTGGTCACTCTTCAGAATATGGTGCTAATGAGACCTGGACTGGATAATTTATTTGGGCTCAATCATCACTCACTACATTTCCAATCCCGACCACCCACCTCATACACATATGCCACAGACCCAAATGGGGTCCAGTCATGCGGGTCCACAAGCTAGGAGAGAACATTTGTTTGTCGGACACGCTAGCAACATAAAAAAGAATGAACAATAATTGGAGTCTTCTTGTATGCACATCACAGTTTGCAAATATGTTGCACATTACATGCTGACAACAGAGTGGGCATGAATGAGGGGTCACTGCTCTGTTACTCAGGAAGTGTGCTAGAGGCTGTAATCAGCCTGCCACACTGAAGAGCCTACAGAGGGATTGCTTTGATACTCTTCCCCCCCAAAAGCCACGTGTCACAGAGTCACAGCAGAAGCAGGTGAACAGGAAGTGGAGAAGGCAGGTTGAAGAATTGCATTGTGGAAGAAAGGTAAATAGATTTTTACTGAGTGCAATGGAGCACTGCTACTTCTTTTGAATATAGTGGATGGAAGACTATATTCAGAGTTTGAAATCTGGGCAAATGGAGCCTTGGGATTTTCTGCAACTTGTATTCAGGGCCGCCACGCGAGCAACCACTGTGGTACTGGTCTAGGAGGCCCGAGAATAAGGATCTGTGAACCAGAAGGATGTGAGGAAGCGCACTAGGCGCAGAAGCAGACAACCCCCTCTCTGGGGTTCCTTCAGGGAAAGAGAGCGCATGGACACGCTTGGATTAACGGCTCAGCAGAGAGGCGGGCGAAGCCACGTGCAGGTTTTCGCGCCCAACCCTGCCAGCCACTGGGGGGCAAGGCATACTTACCGGGCTGGTTCCTGTGCATCACTCCTACTCTCTCTACAGGGGGAGCCACTGAGCCCATGGGGACGAAGCCTGTCGTCTAAGGCCAGAGGGCTGGAGAAACACCCCCACCCCGCTCTGCCTCACGGAGTCCGGAGGACCTCGGAGGGGGCCGACTCCCTGCAGAAGGAGGACCGAGCTCCGCTCACAGGGCGCTGGGCCCTCGCCTCCCGCAGCGCCCTCGCCTACCTCGCGGCCCTTAAGCGGCGCTGCTTTCCCAGCTTCTCTTCCGTCGGGGCCCCGTTTACGACAAGCCCCGTTTACGGCGGCCCCTCACTTACGTCAGGGCCCGCTGTCGCGCCACGATGCCGTCGGGCCGGCCGTCGCGGAAGAGCAGGCGGGCGTTGGACTGCACCCACAGCCAGCCGGCCCGCTTGGTGAGCAGCCGGAACACCGTGAGCCCGCTCTCGCCGGTCCTCATCACTGCGGAGAGACCGGCGCGCTCAGGGGAGCCTCGGCGCCCCCTGCCCGCCCCCCAGACCCGGGAGCCCGCCCCGGGGCGGGGCAGCCGGCGGTGGGAGCCGCGGAGGCGGTGGGCGCCGCGGGGCCCCGGCTCCCGGGGCGGGCGGGCCGAGAGCGCCCCCGGACTCACTGCGCACGTGATTCTCAGCGCAGTGCGCGGCGTCGGCGGCGTGGATGAATTGGTAGCCAGATCCTTGCCTGCAGAGCTCGCTGTCCGTGTAGCCCAGGACTGCCTTTGCTCTGTAGAAGAGACCGCGGCCTGACCTACAGCCTCGTGGAGGAAAGGAACAGGGCCAGCGCCCTACCCTCTTCTCTGAAGCAGGCCTTTCAGCTCTGTGCCCACCCATCGTATCTCACCCTGGAAACAAGCTTCAAGGAACAGTTTCCCCTGGACGTTCCAGATTCAGAAGCGGCACCTCTCCTACCAGCACCGCTGGGGAAGGACCGAAAAGATTGTGGTGCCCTCTCAGATACTTCTGCCACACATGTGCTCCAGAATTGTTTTCCGCAATAAGCTTATGCTTATTTGCCCGTGTCGTACCTAAAATTATGCATATAAGAGAAGGAGTGGCCTTTTTGTTGAGAAGTTCCACAGCCATTCATCAGAGAGCTCTGTGACTCCCCTGAAACTTGCAAGTTGTAATAATGATACCTTGGATCACTTTTTCTTAAACCAGTGCCGTCCTAGAATTTGTTCTAAGAGGCATTGGAATTGGAGCCTGTTAATTGATGTCTCCCCAAGAAAGGCTCAATGGTCAAATAAATCTGGGAACATTTGGGCCAAACCTAGTTTAGTAGATGTCCTCACAGTGGGCCCTCTGGGGAGTTCACCTTGATCTGTTATTGGAAGGCTCTGAGAAGACGACAGGTGTTTGCTATCTGCATCACTCTAGCCCAGTCCCGGTATTCCTATGTGGAAAATTTGCTACATTGGCCCTATAAATAGCATATTTTCTACTGACTCACTTTAGAGAACCCATTTGGGTAGGATTGGCCAATGATTCTTGCCTTGCCTTTGGTTCAAGACCTAGGATTTGGGCTATAACAGGTTGGGACACTCTTTGAGTCCTGATTTCTAGTCAGAGGGATGTACCTGGAATCACAGGCTACAGGTGTGAAATCCAGTTTGTGTTTTGTTTGGAATAGGACTGTTTTGCTTTGGAGTTCCAGGATAGTAAGTGGTTGGTGAGGCGTTGCAATAGCAAACAGGGTGAGTTGAGGAGACTCGAGGATGCCATCTTCTGACCTATTGTTCTGCCCAGGGAGGAATTTAAGATGGCCATGGAAATTCAACTCCTAGAAAAAGAAGACCCAAAAAGATAATTAGCAGAGAAAAGAAAGAGGATGTTAAGTGGCTAAAACAGTGGCTATAAATTCCCCTTATGGAACTCGGGAGGGTCCAGTGTCTTTGGAGTTAAACAGGCAGGATTCTCCCTATCCTCTTCCCCTAGAGCATAGGTGTGCTCAGGTTTGGGGTCTCCTATTTCTTCTGCTCTTCTCATCAGGCCCTGATAATTTTTCATGGTTTCTCGGTCCTCCCTCAGGGCCCTCATGCTGTGGAGGTAATTGAACTGTGAAGAGTACGCAAGTCCAGGAGTTGGGAGGTGTTATTAGCTGGTTTTGGTGATGGTGAAAAAGGTGGATGTTAACATCCCGAGGTCACCAGGGATCCCCACTCAGGGCCGTGCCAGAGGTCACAGGTGCAGCTAAATCCCAAGTTAACAGATCCAAGTCTTAACGAGGCAGAGCATTTCAAAAGGCATCTTAATCTTCAAGAGTCTGACCCTCTGAAACGGCAGCGGGCTGAAGGCCAGAAGGCCTTCCAGGGATGGCGAGGAAGCTTGTCTGAGCAGAGCCATGCTCTGGTTTAAGAAGTTCCTGACCCTCTAAGGACAGTGCGATTACCAGAAACCCAGAAGAATTGTCCAGCAGGCAGCGGAACCGACAGACAAAGCTTCTCTCAAGATAGGCGGGGTCTTCCAAAGGCAGATGCTGCGGGTTGTCAGTGGGGGCACCGCTGAGTGGAAGAAACTTCTTTCCAGACATAGCTGGAAGACAGAGAGACAAGTGAGGTGACTCCACCAGAGAAGTCATCATCACAGAGCTGAGACATCTGCAGTTTTGGAAAAAGCTGGTGGGCGGAGAGAATGTGGAGTCACAAGCCCTGTGGCCAAGTGGACTTTGTCCTTCCCCAGGAGACTGGCCTTGATTGGCCACTAAGGCTGGTTTCTCATTCATCAAATGATTCTAGCAGTCCTGCCTGCTCACCTGCCTTATATTGTTGTGAGAATCAAGATAAAAATGAGATGAAGCAAATGACATAGATATCCAGCAACCATACTGGCTCCACTGTTCACATATACTTTGTAAGCAATCACTTCTTAGCGTTTTCGCCTTTAGCCTGCTGGCCAGTGTTCTCATTATAGGCTGGACAGAAACACCTTTGTGGTTAAGAGCATGGACCCTGGACCTAGACTGAAGCTTCAGCTGTTGTGTGACCCTGGCAAAGTTATTGGACATCTCTTTTGGCCTCAGTTGTATCTGAATTAATGAGGCTATGAGAATTAAGCAAATTTATATATGTAAAGCACTTAGAATAGTGCCTGGCATGTTGTAGCCTCTATGTAAGTCGGCTCTTACTCATCATTTTCCTTCTTGCTTTGACTTGCCATAGACTGCTAACTGGTGTCCCTGTGTCCAGCCTTGCCGCCTATAGTCTGTCCCACGGTGACATTAAAATAGGTCAGATCATGTCACTTCTCGGCTCAGAACGCTTCACTGACTTCCTCCCTCAAGGTCTATAGTAATCTCCCCCTAGCCTCCCCTTCACTCTTGCTGTAGCCTTCTCAGTGGCCTCCTTGCCATTCCTCAGGTTTGCTGAGCGCATTTCTGCCTCAGGGCCTTTGCATCTCTGCTGTTACTTCCACCGACAGTGCTCGCCCCCATTTATCCATAGCTCTTTGAATGGCAGCATGCCTGCCCCTACCTTCTCTCTCCTTACTTAATTTGAGTTTCTTCTTGGTGCTGTACCCCGCCAGAAATGGTATGTAACTATTCATTAAGTTTAGGCTCCACTGGAATAGGAAGTTTGTTTTGCTCACGGCTCTACCCCTAATGCTTGGAACACAGCATGGCACGTAATAGGTGCTCAGTACACATTAGTTAAATGGAAGAATGAACCAAATGTAGTAGAAATGAAGCTTTTTCTCATTCTTGCTTTCCACAATGAATGTCAGTTACTGCCACCTTATAAGGAAAAGAAAATGCTGTGCACAGAAAAGTGACATGGCAGTCTTACCCACCAGGAAGGAGCACTTTTGTGGAGGTTGCCGCTTTTCACTTTTGGGGGGGGGCAGTTCCTATTCCAAACTCCTCTCCTATCCCAGGAGTTTGCAGAGAAGTCTTCTCAAAGGGCAATACGAGGGAAGTCTTAGGGTTAAAAATCCGTCTAAGTACCATCTAAACTTCATTAGAAAGTTGGGGATGCAAAACCCCAATCTGTTCTCTTTCGTTGTAATTCTCAACCTGACAAGTCTGATTATATTTACACTGATGGTTTTCCTTGTATTATGTGAAAATTGATTTAGCTAGAATTGGGTTCTGCAGAAGAATAAAATGAGAGCAGGTTTGTGATAGCTTAGCAACCCTAAATTTTTTTTTTTTTTGTCTTTTCGGGGGCCGCTCCTGTGGCACATGGAGGTTCCCAGGCTAGGGGTCTAATTGGAGCTCTAGCCGCCAGCCTACACCAGAGCCACAGCAACTTGGGATCTGAGCCGTGTCTGCAACCTACACCACAACTCCCAGCAACGCCGAATCCTTAACCCACTGAGCAAGGCCAGGGATCGAACCCGCAGCGTCATGGCTCCTAGTTGGATTCGTTAACCACTGAGCCAAGACGGGAACTCCCTAGCAATCCTAAATGTTTTAATGGGACGAGTGAAGGGAAGGGCTTAATCCGAGTATGATCTGATAAATTTAACTACTGTTTTTCCTTAATCTCATGGAATAAAGCTCCCAGTGCAGTTCCTGGCATGTGGTACACCCTCAATAAATATTAGAACCTATAATATACACATGTATAAAGCATGTATCTACTGGAATTTGGCTTAGGTGGGTGGACTTTAGACATTTTCTGGCATATTTATAGCACTGTTAGTAAAGTTTGATTTGTATTTTGAAGAATATTGCCATGCCTGCATTTATAAACAGGTAGGTAGACTGCTGTATGGTTTCTGCTATTGCAGCGGTGGAAAGGTATACAAGAAAATTTAAAATACGAAGCTCTGGGCAAAATTTCAGAGTGGCCATTGTTAGGGACAGGACTTGAGCTTGTCAGTGTCCGAAAGTGTACAGGGGTCTGAACTCCAGCCCTTTGCTCCTTGCCCTCCTGACCCTGGCCAGTCCACGTGGACAGAGGTCGAGGCGTCCCAAGGCCCACACGGAGGCACAAGGCTCAGTGCTTAGGATAAGGTTCCTCCCTTCAAGGAGCTGATGATCTGCTGGAAAAGAGAAAAGAAAGTAGAGACATACTTCACTGAATAATTTTATCCCCTCCCCCACCCCACCCCAGACGTGGGCTGCTTGCGACAGTTTTGTGTGGAGTGTCTCAAGTGGGTGCAGCCATTGGAGAGAGAAAGACTAAGCTCACGGAGCCACGGCTGCACTGAATTCAAGCTGGATATTTCAAGTTTATACAACCATACCTTTTAGTCAGTCCTGTAAGTTTATTCCTGTTTAGTGTTTTAGACTCTCTACTGCGAAAAGGAAATCATTATTAACATGCAAAAGTCGGCATGTGGCCGCATTTTTTTTCTAAGTGAAACATCTGTCTTTTGAATATTTCATTCTTTTCTGACCATCTGAACGGGGGAAGAGACTTTCCTTGCATCCAGTGTGAATGCATTAAATGCACTCTCAATGCTCAGGGGAGGGCGTTCCCTTCGTGGGTCAGCGGTTAATGGACTGACTAGGATCCGTGAGGATTTGGGTTCGATCCCTGGCCTTGCTCAGTGGGTTAAGGATCTGGCATTTCTGTGTGCTGTGGTGTAGGTCACAGATGTGGCTCGGAGCTTGCATTGCTGTGGCTATGGTGTAGGCCAGCAGTTACAGCTCCAATTCGACCCCTAGCCCGGGAACTTCCATATGCCGCAGGTGTGGCCCTAAAAAGACAAAAAAAAAAAAAAAAAAAAAAAAAAAAATTAAATCCTTGGGGAGTGGGCCTGCGTCTGGACTTGGAAAATGGCATTGACTTGTAGATGACAATGTGGCCTTTGCTTACGGTTCCTCACCAGCCAGCTGGGTGACACATGGCCAGGCAGCCACACGCAGTTCCCTGTCAGCCTGATCGTGGTTCAGAGTAGCACCCACCTGGGCAGGCAGGATGTTCGCTCCTGTGTGAGCCCTCTCACTCACCAGCTGGACCCATCTGGGCGAGCCTTAGTCTCCTTGTCTGTACATTGATCCGTTAAAGCAATGAGCGCTCACCGAGTGCTCGCTTTGTCTCAGGCACTGTTCTGGGCCCTGGGGTTACATCAGGTATCCAAATGGTAGGAAATTCCTTCCCGCATCTTACTGGCGTAAAAACAACAGAAATCCATGCCTCATAGATGTTTTCCAGTTCCTGGGAGGATCAGCTGAGGTCACAGATATGAAAAATTTCTGAAAGATGCCCCGTTTCAATGGATTCTGCCTGGTCCTGATTCTGCTCCTGCTCAGGTCAGACCTGCACGGAGGTGATGGCTTCCACCTCCTGCGGAACCCACCCAGCTCTTCCCGCAGTTTCCTCAGGGCCTCTTGCCTTGGCCTCTGCTTCTCAGAGGACCCGGGCTGACATGCCCTCCCCTCGGTGAGGAGGCCAGTGCTGGGGGGAGGCTCCGTCGAGGACACGCAGGACCGAGCCCATCATGTAGCTGGGCCTTTAGTGGGTGATTGATCAGTGCTTAATGAAGTACAGCTTTGAGCTGAGGAAGTCTAACTTCCTGTCCTGTTTCTTCACTCTGGGCTGTAACTGAAACACGGACAGGGTTGGTTTGTGCTCCAGCCCTTTTCCCTCTGAGCCTTGGTGACTTACGGTGGGTGTCGTGCTCTCCCTCTCTGCTGATGGGTGCTGTGCCTGGAGGCCAGAGCAACTGGCTCTGGAACAGGGCTCTGTCTTCCTTGTGGAGCAGCTCGAACACGCTCTGATGGATGACATCTGACTGCAAAGGCCGAGGGTCAGTGTCGCACTCCTGGGGCTGCTTCCTGCCTTCGTGAGGCCAGGTGCGACCGGTTCACCTCCCGTGTCCCTGAGCCACTCCTCCCCTCTGACATCCCTCCCAGCCTCTTTGGTTCACGTGCCCTTGTCCCTCCCCATGCTGGGGGCTGGCGGGTACACTCTGTTCCAGATGCCCTCCTTGGTCTTGCTCAGCCTGCTTCCTGGGCTGCTGCTAACCCGGGACTCAGACGACACTGCAGGAGGTGGTCACGCCCAGGATGCTGGGGGCCATCCCTGTATCGCATCTCAAAAAGGGTGGCAGTTCTTGGGGCCAGTGGGGAGGGAAGAATGAAGGCTGAGAAGATGTCACAAGCCAGCTGCAGGGGAGCGCCTGGGATGGGACACTTGCAGGCAGCTACTGGGATGCCCCAAGTTGGCCTAAAGCTTTATGGAAGGAGAATGTTGAGTTTCCCTGAAGGCAGGTATCAGCTTTCCTGGATAAACAGATTAAACTGAATTTGAACAAAAATCTCCTTTCCAAGGAGATTCAGGTTTGTTCTGTCACTTGTTGAAGGACATGAGGGAATATAAACACCAGAGTAATCTCAAAAGAAATGGGTTTGGCTACACAGTGACTTGAGCAAGAATTAGGTATCCTGTCTCGATACAGACTTTGCAGCTGTTTTCAATACTCTTCAAGCCAGTTTTCCTTGAGACGTCTTAATGCATTCCTTGAAAACCAAACTGATGCCTGCCTCAGAGCTGTTGCCACATGGATTTGTGTGGTCAGCGGCCTGCAGCTGGAGACCTGAGAGGTGTGTCCACGGCCTGACGTTCCACACTCACTAAGCTGTGCAGCCTGGAAACCAGCAACACCCGTGTGCAGGTGCCTTACGCACTAAGAGCAAGCGGAAGGGATTTCACCACAGTGGCACAGGGGCTTTTCTGAAAGCCAGGCAGCAAAAAGGCTTGGGAACCCCATCTCCACCCCTGGTGCAGCCCGCCCACCACTGGCTCTGGGCACTCCCCCCACTTGTGATGCACTGTCGCTGGGGCAGCGAGCTGAGGACGTGCCATGGCCTTGCCGAATTCCCTTAGAACTACACTGCTACCTGACACTCTGCTCTCTCGCTCCTTCCCCAGCCCCTGCCCAGGTCAGACCTGCATGGAGGCGATGGCTTCCACCTCCTGCGGAACCCACCCAGCTCTTCCTCGGTTTCCTCAGGGCCTCTTGCCTTGGCCTCTGCTTCTCAGAGGACCCGGGCTGACATGCCCTCCCCTCGGTGAGGAGGCCAGCACTGGGGGGGCTCTGTCGAGGACTTGCAGGACTGAGTATGCTGGACTGAGCTGGAGACCCAGGTCTCCACAGTGGCCCCAGGGACAGGCGTCACGAGGCCCCGCCCTCAGAGGCGCCCCAATTCCTCAACTGCAAGATAAAGTCACTCACTTGATGGAATCCTAGGTAGTCCTGGACTGTCGGAGACACGTAGAAAACGTAGCCGTCTTCCGAAACCGCCACGAGGAAGCCGTCGAGGGCCTGGGGAGAGGCAGAGAAGAGTCAGTTCGCTGTTTCCAGGCAGGCAGAGCTCCTGAGGGCCCAGGGCCAGAAGTGCGTTGTTCCTGCCCAACTTCCTTTTGGTGTGGGAGCCACACACATCCCTGAGCCGTCAATTCCTAGGCAGGCCCAGCACATCCTGCTATCTGCTCAGCTCAAACCCTCTCGTTCAGTTCTGCTCCCAAGGACAGGAGTGTGTGTGTGTGTGTGCACGCGCGCGTGTGCACTCATATCTATCAAGAGCAGTGCAGACAGCAGTTAAACAAATACACTCAACGTGTTTTTCTCTTCCTCTTTGCATCTTGGGTCCCCCCGCCAGGGCTACGCCGTCTGTTCAAGCCTCTCCTCAGCAGCAGAGGGACAAGCTGCCCAATGCCCTCATCTGCTGGGCTAGCCTGGCAGGGGCTAAAAGCAGTGCCCATTCACCCCCAGCCCTTCAGGGAGCCACCCCCTTACAAACTCCAGGAGTATAAAACATTAATCATTTCTCCAGGAGATTCTGAAGAGACATCCAGCCTTAGGACAAAATGTTTTTGGTTGTGGTTGAGTTGAGTTTGAATTTTAAGCTTTTTTTCAGTATGGAATGGTTTTCTATACTCATGTCAGTGAAACATGTATCTGTGAATTTTTTTTTTCATGTTTTAAAATGTTTTATTTGATGCTGTTATTAAAGGTAGAACAGAACATACTTAGAAGAGACTGGGAGAGGGGGGCTGCTTAGAATTAGGTCACTTTTTAATATTTATTTATTTATTTATTTATTTATCTTTTAGGGCCACACCTGCAGCATATGGAGGTTCCCAGATTGGGGGTCAAACTAGAGCTGTAGCTGCCAGCCTATACCACAGCCACAGCAATGCCAGACCTGAGGCACATCTGCGAACTATGCCACAGCTCATGGCAACGCCAGATCCTTAAACCACTGAGCAAGGCCAGGGATAGAACCTGCATCTGCATGAATGCTAGTCAGATTCATTTCCGCTGAGCCACGACGGGGACTTCACTTTTTTATTTTTAAAAGTTTTATTGAAGTATAGTTAATTTACAAGGTTGTGGACACCGTTCAGATCCTGAGTTGCTGTGGCTGAGATGTATGCCAGCAGCTATAACTATGATTTGACCCCTAGCATGGGAACCTCCATATGCTGTGGGTGTATCCCTAAAAAGACAAAAAAAAAAAAAATTTCTGCTGTACAACAAAGTGATTCATTCATGCATATACACACATCTTTTCTAGACCCTTTTCCCATATAGATTTTCACAGAATAGCGGGTAGAGTTCCCTGGGCTACACAGCAGGTCCCCATTAGCCAATCATTCCATAGACCGCAGCGTGCATGTGCCAATGCCACACCTGCAGTCCATCCCTCCCACCAACCCGTCGCCCCCTTTGGTACATGTACCTATGATCTGAAGCCACCCCTGCCCAGTATCTCCAAGTAAAAATTCCAAGCAAATGCTCATTCGGAAAAACACATTTCTTCAGTGAGTATTTACTGAACACACACATTCCCGTTCCTTTGGTCTGAGCCTAAGACAAAAGATACGAAAACCATCGCCTTGGCCTGCAGGAGAAGGGGGTTCACCTGGGAGACAGGCTGAGGGGAGCACGGAGCCAGTGCAGTTGCCAGAGTGTTGTAGTGAGAGGCAAGGGCATTTGGGGCCCAGAGTTCATAGGGCCTGGTGGCTTGAGGGACCCCGGACCTCAGCTCAGCTCAGGCCTCCAGGAGGTTTAGCTGAAGGGAAAGGGCACTTCGCGGGGGCGAGGGGCAGGCTGTGTGCTGAGTGACTCCCGTGTACTGAGCATAGAGACATGTGTTCCGAATGTTTAAAGGAGCTATTTCTGGTGGTATGATGTTTGCCCATCTTTATAATTTTTCAGCTATGAGTAAGTTATTTGTTCAAAAACGAAGGCGAGGCGGTGGACTTGTGGGTAAGAGGACATGTGCCAGGGAGGGCAGTGACATGGTGTGGCGGGATGGGGCAGGACTTCAGAACATTCCATTTCTGAGCTGCTCCTTTTACCCACCACCTGGCGCTTTGGGGTGAGGATTCTGGGTATGGCGGGTGCCCGGGGGAAAGACGACCTGGCAGAAGAAAGCAGGACCTTCCTGGTGTTTGCGTTTCAAAGGCCAAGTCCTGGGGCTGAAGGAAAAGAAAGAGTTCATGGGTCTAGTCAAGACAAGGGCGTGGTTGGTGCTGATGACAGGATGTCCACTCAGCTTTCTGCCCCTGAGACTCAGAGGCTCTCCGTCCGGTAAGTGGGGACTCATGAGAGAAGCGGGGTGCTCCGGAGGTGGGGGTGAGGCCGTCCTCCCCATGGAGGAGGAAGGAAGCCCAGACAGGCCTGAGGTACGAGGGGCTCTAGAGAGAGACACTTCCATGTCTCTGCACAGCTGGGGCTCCGAGGAAACCTTTCCAGACCTGGGACTGGCTCCACGAGCAAGCCTCGGGCTTCCCTGAACAGCCGTGCAGACAGACTGGACAGACTCCTGTGACGGGTGCTGGCTCGCAGCCTGGGAGCCTGGATCATCTCTGCTTGTAAAGCTGTACACAGCGGGCCTTTTGTTCCCCAGCAAGGGGCATTCAGCACTCGGGATCCTTTCAGGATGCGAGGGAAGCTGCGTAAATGCCCAAAGTAATTTCTTGGCTTTCCTTGACCACAGTACGGGCTCCCACGAGTAGGATAGCCTCCAGTTTCACCCCACGGCCTAGAGGTGAGGATGGGGTCACCAGAGAACTGCAGGCGTTTGTCTCCTTGTGAGTAAGCGGTCGTTAACCTGCTTGGCTCCGGAACCCTCGTTCAGCCATTCAGGAGGGTGGAAATAAATGAAGACCCGCCAAAGGAGAAAAGCAAAGGCTATTTCTTCAGGGCCTGCTGGAGCCAGGGAGTCAGCCACGTCCTCCGAGTTTGGGCAGAGACGCAAAGGCAGGCAGAGGAGTGGGAAATTTTTGTAGTGGAAAAGGAGGTGCCCTGACTGGAGGCTGCTGGCCTGGGAAGGCTGGACGGGGCTCAGGGGAAGGGGGGACAACAATTAGGAAAGCTGCCCGTTTTTCCTCACATCCTGGCCATTCTGAGTTGTCTGTTGACAGAAGTCTCTGTCAGTTTCCTGACTGTCAAGGAGGTGGAGGTCGTTTCCCGCAGTCTGACTCGCAGCAGGCTGTTTGCGGGCCTGGTTACTGTAGACGCGCTTTTGGTTTCCTGTAGGCAGTTTGCTGCAGGTTATGGAGCAGAGTTCCATTTTTATTTATGGTTTCGCGTTTGTCTGTTTGTATGTTCAGTCTCTTGGGATAATATTAACGGCGGTAGATTAGTTTAAAGCTCAGTTTCCCTTCCCCGGAAAGATTCCGGAAGGGACTGGTGAGTCCAGCGGAGGGTGTTTTGGACCCGGCCTGGCGTCTCGCAGCCGAGTGGGCGCAGAGTGTGGGTGGTCCTGGACCTCGGGAGGCGGGTGGTCAGGGATGCGGGCCGTCAGAAGGGACTGCCTGAAAGCTGCCCAGAGGGCGGCGGGGAAGTCACCCGCGTGCACAGCCCCGATCACTGCCCCCAGCCGCAAACGTGACACTGTGCCGTCCCTGTGAACTCACATCAGCTCCGAGGAGGGAGCAGGCGTTCATGAACTGACAGGCTGAAAATATTAACTAGGTCACGGACACGCAGAGGCTGCTGCGGTTCTTGCCCGAGTCAGTGTGGGAGGGAGACGGTCACTCGCGCGCTCCTGATAAAGGTGATGAAACCACCGCACGGCGGTGACAGTCACGGTAACGCCGCTGAGAGCATCACGGACTCCTCTCTCCTCACCGGTTTTACTACAAAAGCTTGTCAGTCACTGTAACCACTGCTTTGAAGACACGCTCCAGTTCCCATTCTCTTGATTCACTGAGCTCAACTGGGTAAATGCTCAACCTGGTGAAATGCAACCTTCTGCTTACTCTGCATCTGCGCCTCACTGCTGAAGGCGAGGTTTCCACTTTCCATTCACGCCTGAGGCTTAGACGGCCCCTGGCACTACTTAGACATGTTCCACGCCCCCTGGCCTGTTCCTTCTTCTGTTCTCCTAGATGACCCTCCATGTATAAGTATTTCATCCCTTTTTAAGGCTGAGTAATTTAATGTGGTTCCATTGTATAGGTATCCTACCTTTTTGATCCACTTATCAGCTATTATCAGTTTGGCTACTACAAATAACGCTGCTATAAACATCCCAGTATGAGTTTTTGTTATTTGCTACAGTCTATTTTTGGCTAACCTGTGAAATGACATTCACTGGGGTTTTGATTTAAATTTTCCTTGTGACTAAAGATTTTGGGTATGTTTTTAGGTGCTTATGATCACTTGTATATCTTCTTTGGAGAAATGTCTATTCAGCCTATTTCCTCATTTTAAAATTAGGATATTTGCCCTTTAATTGTTGAGTTATAAGTGTTCTTTACATATTCTGGAGGATTAAAGTTCCCTATCAGATACGTAATTGGAAAATATTTCTCTCTGTGGTTGTTCCTATTTCTGTGATATATCTTTCACTTTCTTGATGGTGTCCTTTGAAGCACAAATACCTTTTTTAAATTATTTTTTAATTAATTTATTTTTGTCTTTTGTCTTTTTAGGGCCCACCCGTGGCATATGGAGGTTCCCAGGCTAGGGGTCTAATCAGAGTTGTACCTGCTGGTCTACACCACAGCCACAGCAATGCTAGATCTGAGCCGTGTCTGCAACCTACACTGCAGCTCACAGCAATGCCAGATCCTTAACCCACTGGGTGAAGCCAGGGACAGAACTTGCATCCTCAGGATATTAATCAGGTTCTTCACCCTCTGAGCCACAATGGGAAGTTCCAAATTTATCCCTTTTTTCTTTTGTTTTGGGGTCATATCAAAAAAGCCATTACCTAACCCAAGATCATGAAGATTTATTCCTATGTTTTCTTTTGGAAGTTTTATAGTTTTAGTTATTGCATTTACACATGCAGTCCAGCTTGAGTGAATTTTTGTTCATGGTGTGACAAGACAGTCCAGCCCCATTCTTTTGTGTGTCATTGTCTCAGCAGCATTGGTTGAGAGGATTATCCTTTCCCCACTGAATTCTCTTGGCAAAAATCAAGTGCGTACACACAAAAGCATTCGTTTCTTGACTTTAAATCCTACTGTGTCGACCTGTATTTCTATCCTTGTTGACATCACACTGTTTTGATAACGGTACCTTCAGTGTAAGGTTTGAAGTCAGGACGTATGAATTCCCCCACTTTGTTCTTTTTCAAGATTGTTTTGGCTATTCTGAGTTCCTTGCACTTCCTTATGAATTTGAAGATCAGCCTGTCAATGTCTTTAAAAAAGTCGGTTTAGATTTTGACATGGATTGTGTTGAATCTGTAGATCAATCTGGGGAGTGCTGCCACTTAACAATATTAAATTTTCTGATTCATGAATGTAAGATGCATTTATTATGTCTTTTTAATTTCTTTCAACAATGTTTTGTGGTTTTCACTGTAAAAGACTAGCATTTATTCTGTTCAATTTAGTAAAAATATTTTATTTTTTATGTTATAAACAAAATTGTTTTATTAATTTCATTTCCAGATTTTTCAGTTTTAGTGTATAGAAATACAATTGGTTTTTGTAGATCAATCTTGTATCCTGCAACATTGCTGTCCTTGTTTTTAGTGTTCATAATTTTGTAGCAGGTTCCTTAGGATTTTCTAAATACAAGATGTTGTCACTTGTAAGTAGGGGTAGCTCTACTTTTTCCTTTCCAGTTGAGATAGCATTCATTTGATTTTCTTGCCTAAATTCCATAGACCCTCCAGTTCAATGTCGAATGGAAATGGTGAGACTCCCTGGCCTTGCTCAGTGGGTTGAGGATCTGGTGTTGCCATGAGCTGTGGTATAGGTCACAGATGTGGCTCAGATCCTGTGTTGCTGTGGCTGTGGCATAGGCCAGCAGCTGCAGCTCTGATTTGACCCCTAGCCTGGGAACTTCCCTATGCCATGGGTGCAGCCCTAAAAAAAAAAAAAAAAAAAAAAAAAAAAGGAGAGAGAGAGAGAGAGGGAGAAAGTAAATGGTGACGACAGGTATACATTTCCCCTCCTGATCTTAGGGGAAAGCTTCGTTCTTCTATCTTTAACTTTTTTTTTTTTGTTTGTTTAGTTTTGTTTTTTGAAGATGCCCTATAACAGGTTGAGAAAGTTCTGTTCTTATTCTGGTGAGAGTTGTTACCATGAAAGAGTATTGGGTTTGATTTAATCCCTTTTCTATGTCAATCGAGTTGATCATGTGGGTTTTGTCCATTGCCATCTAGAGAAGACCCACTTCAGATCTAGGGACACATACAAACTGGGAGTGAGAGAACAGAAAAATGTGTTCCTGGCAAAAGGAAGTCCAAAGAAAGCTGGAGTAGCAATATTCATGTCAGAGAAAATAGACTTCAAAATAAAGACAGTTACAAGAGACAAAGACACCACATAATAACTAAAGGATCAATCCAAGAAGAAGATATAATAATTGTATTATATATGCATCCCACATAGGAGCACCTCAATATATAAGACAACTGCTCACGACCATAAAGGAAAAAATGACAATAGCACAATAATAGTGGGAGACTTTAAAACCCCACTTACAGCATTGGACAGATTATCCAGACAGAAAATAAGGAAACAGGCCTTAAATGATGCATTAGACCAAATGGACTTAATTGATATTTATAGAACATTCCATCTGAAAAAAGCAGAATACACATTCTTCTCAGACGCACAAGGAACATTCTCCAGGATGGATCACATACTGGCCACGAATCAAGCCTCAGTAAATGTAAGAAAACTGAAATCATATCAAGCACCTTTTCTGACCATAACACTATAAAACTGGAAACCAACTACAAGGAAAACACTTCAAAAACAACAAACAAACAAACTAAATAATATGCTACTAAACAACCAAAGGACACTGAGGAAAACAAAGAGAAAATAAAGAAATACCTAGAGACGAACGAAAGTGAAAACACGATGATCTAAAACCCATGACACTCAGCAAAAGCACTTCCTTTTAATTTTACTTTTAAAAAAACCTTTTTATGGCTGCACCTGTGGCATATGGAAGTTCCTGGGCCAGGGACTGAATCTGAGCTGCAGCTTCAACCTATACCACAGTGTGGCACTACCATATCCTTCAACCCACTGCTCTGGGCTGGGGATCAAACCCGTGCCTCTGCAGTGACCCGAGCCACTGAAGTTAGATTCTTTTTTTTCTTTTTTTCCTCCTTTTTGGCCACCCTGCAGTATATGGAGTTCCTGGACCAGGGATTAAACCAGAACCACAGTTGCAACCTGCATTGCATCTGTAGCAATGCTGGATCCTTTAACCCACTGTGTTAGGTTGGGTATTGAATCCGAATCCTGGCACTGCAGAGACACCACTGACTCCATTGTGCCAAAATGGGAACTCCTGCAATTGGATTCTTAACCCACTGTGCCATGGTGAGAACTGCCAAAGAGGGAATAATATAATCTTACCTCAGGAAACAAGAAAAATCTCAAATAAAACTTAACTTTACATCTAAAGCAACTGGGGAAAGTAGAACAAATAAAACCCAAAGTTGGTAGAAGGAGAGAATCATAAAGCTGGGAGCAGGAATAAACAGGTAAAGAAAGCAGTAGAAAAGATCAATGAGGAGTTCCCGTCGTGGCGCAGTGGTTAACGAATCCGACGAGGAACCATGAGGTTGCGGGTTGGGTCCCTGCCCTTGCTCAGTGGGTTAACGATCCGGCGTTGCCGTGAGCTGTGGTGTAGGTTGCAGACGCGGCTCGGATCCTGCGTTGCTGTGGCTCTGGCGTAGGCCGGTGGCTACAGCTCCGATTGGACCCCTAGCCTGGGAACCTCCATATGCTGCGGAAGCGGCCCAAGAAATAGCAACAACAACAACAACAATAACAACAACAAAAAGAAAAGATCAATGAAACTAAAAGCTGGTTCTTCGGAAAAAACATGAAACATTTATCCAGACTCATCAAGAAAAAAAAGGAAGAGGGCTCAAATGGTAGGGGTGTGGAAAGGGGAATAGGGAGCTTGGCAAGAGTGAAGCCATCTTGCTGCCATCACCATCTTGGTGAACTTAAGGTGACCCATATGACGGCTCCGAGGAAAACAAAGTCATTAGGACTTGAGAAACTCCAGGCCCCAATTGTTCTCGAGATATTCCAGAATTGCCAGATTGTACTTGAGGTTAATCATTAAAGTAACAGTATAAGACATTCTGTATAGCTATACATCTTTCTGTATCCTGCATGTAACTAAAGATTACTGTAGCATGTTAGGCATAAATATATCTCCCCCTTTCTGTTCGGGGTCCGTGATTGGGAAGCAATTCCCCGTGGACCCACCAGTGTAATAAAGCTGTTCTCCATCTCCCTCGAGTGTCCTCCGAGGTGGTTTCTGGGAATTCTACAACAAAATCAATAAAATTCAAAATGAAAAAGGATAAATTACAACTGGCACCTTGGAAATAAAAAGGATCATAGGAGACTACTACAAGCAACCATATGCCAAGGAAATGGGCAACTTAGGAGAAATGGAAAAATTCTTAGAAAGGTACAACCTTCCAAGACTGACCAAAGAAGAAATAGAAAATACAAACAGACCAATCATAAGCACAGAAATTGAAACTATGATAAAAAAAACCTTCCAACATACAAAAGTTCAAGACTGGATGGCTTCACAGGCAAATCCTATCAAACATTTAAAGAGTTAACATCTATCCTTCTGAAACTCTTCCAAAGAATTGCAGAGGAAGCAACATTCCCAAACTCATACTATGAAGCCACCATCACCCTGACACCAACACCAGATAAAGATACTATAAAATAAGAAAATTATAATCTGATATCACTGATGAATATCGATGCAGAAATCCTCAACAAAATACTAGCAAACAGAATCCAACAATACATTAAAAGGATCAAACACCATGATCATGTGTGATTTATTCCAGGGGTGCAAGGATTTTTCAATATCCACAAATCAATCAGTGTGATATACCATATCAACAAACTGAAGACTAAAAAGCTTATGGTCATCTTGATAGATGTGGAAAAAGCTTTTGACAAAATCCAACATCCATTTATGATAAAACCCTCCAGAAAGTGGGCATAGAGGTACCCTACCTCAACATAATAAGGGGCATTTACGACAAACCTGCTGATAACATCATTCTCAACTTTGAAAAGCTGAAAGAATTTCTACTAAAATCAAGAACAAGACAAGGATATCCACTCTGGTCCCTTCTATTCAACATAGTTTTGGAAGTCCTAGCCATGGCAATCAGAGAAGAAAAAGAAATAAAGGTAATCCAAATTGGAAAAGAAGTAAAACTGTCACTGTTTGCAGATGACATGATACTATACATAGAAATTCTAAAGATGAATTTGGTAAAGTTGTAGGATATAAAATGAATACACAGAAATCTCTCACATTTCTATACATGAACAATGAAAGATCAGAATGAGAAATTAGGAAAGAATCCCATTTACCATCATATCAAAAAGAATAAGATGCCAGGAATAAACCTACGTAAGGAGGCAAAAAATCTATACTCTGAAAACTATAACATGCTGTTGAAAGAAAAAGAAAAAAAAATTACTGTGGGTGGGCCACATCTAATCAGTTAAAGGACTTGAAAAAGATTGAGATCCGCTGAGTAAGAAAAATTTCTGCCTACAGAAAGTCTTTGAACTGAAGGCTGCAACATCAACTCTTCCCTAGGCCTACCAGCTTCCATACTTCTTGCAAATTTCAAATTTGCCAGACCCCACATTCACATGAACAAATTCCTTAAAATCTCCCTTCCCCACACACATATCCTATTGGTTCTGATTCTCTGGGGAACTCTGACTAATAAACAGAATCTTGGTAATTTTCAACTAAACAAATTTTAAATTATTCTTTAGACATTTCAAGAGGTTTTTTTGTTAAAATTTCTATTTTAAAGGTATAAATACAAAACAGTTCAAACAAAAAGAGTCATATATCCAGACAATATACGGTAACATTTTGATAGAATCTTTCTAGCAGGTCTCTTTTTAAGTTTTAAAAAAATCTGAAGTATTGAAAAAAGTATTTCCTTTAGCTTGAGAGTAGGGAGAATAACTGACTTTTAAGACTTTTAAAGGAGTTTCCTGGAGCTCAGCGGGTTAAGAATCTGGTGTTGTCACTGCAAGTGGCTTGTCTTGCTGCTGTGGTGTGGGTTCTGGGAATTCCACATGTCCAGGGTGTGGGGGAAAAAAAGGCCTTTAAGGCAGAATAACTGTGCTGAGACTGAGTCTCCTTAGTCAGAGAAAAGCCTAATGATTTGCCCCAACAGGTAAATGAGCCATGACAAACAAACAACAGCAAACCAATACCAAGTAAATACATGCTACCTTCTCTTTCCTGCTTCCCGTTGAGACAGAATATTAACTCAGGTAGTCAATGTAGGAACGGGCTCCAATACATTCTTTTGATGTGGACATTGATTACCATTTACGGCTTAAGGGCTCCAGGGAGAAACACCTCCACAGACCTTGTTTTGTTATGGGAAATGCACATTCTCCACAGGCTTGTTTGCTATAGGAAATGTGAATCTCTAGCCCACCCCTCAAATGATAGAAAGGGAATGAGAGGAATGGTGACAATCTAAGGAAAGAAAAGGACAAAGAAACCATAAAACTTACGGGACATTTCCAACCCTAAAACGCCTATTGGACAAGGACTGATATAGGTAATTGAGCAAGGCCAATGGTTGAAAACCACATCTTTCTGGCCCCCACGTTGGTGCCCCTCCCCACTTTAAGAGATCAAAATCCCTATAGGACAGTAGAGAAGGGGGCTCTTCTCCCCCCTCCCAGCAGCCCTGGGAGCTATTTGCTTTTCTTTAGTGAAGACTTTGCTTGCTTGCTGCCTGTGTGTTCATGGAGTTCATTCTTCGACTGTCCTGTTGTGAGCAAGAACCTGGATTCCGGTATCACCGTCACCCCATGTTATGTGTGCTCTTCCTGCTCAGGCCTGTGACACTCAGATGGAGAATCACCTTGGAGGGGAGGCACCTGGCACGTGACCAGCCATTAGGGTTTCTAACTCCTTCTACCCCATGTGTGACTGCCATCCACACGGCAGTGATTAGGGCATTGTTAAAAGGGAAACTAGCTGTAGAATATGCTACTCAACCAGAACTTTGACATGATAACTAAAGATAACTTCAATAAGAGTTGAAACAAAAAGTTTTCTGGAAAACTCTGGGCTTGATCCTGTTACGATCGCAGCTACTGGCAGGGATAGAGATGGTCCATACCACACCATACCTGAAGAAGCAAGTCTCCTTCAGCACACAGCTCTGCAGCCACCTGTAGAGAGGGATGCTCACTTCTTCCTGGGTTCATGGGTGGGTCAGCTGAGCTGCCTTCACTGCCATCCTTTAGGGCAGCTGAGAAAGAGAAAAGGTGCTATTATGAATACGTTCTGTCTCCCCGCCCCGACCCCAGGATAGAGAGGAGACCCCAGATGACCCTGGTCCTCAGCTCCAGAATGGTGAGGGTGGCTCTGTACACTGGTTCCAGCACGAGTAGACACATTTGGTTGAACACTGGCGCCATCCACTTGGGAAAGGACATCAATTTACTTGTCCACTGAAGAAAATGCACAACCTTAAAGTTAAGAGTTTGATTTTCTTCAGGGGACACTGAGGACTTCGAGTCTCTAAGAATAGCTCGAGGGGCTGCTCAGAAGAGGTCAGGGAGGATCCAGGATATATGGGGGGTTTTGCAACAATGACCATGTCGTTGGAACACCCAAAAATTACTGTTAGTTAAAGAATTTAATGCTCTTCTGTGTACGGGAAAATACACAGAAACCATTCCTTCGATGTGCACCTCAGGGGCTCTTATCAATTCTTTCCCATTCCGAGCCCCCTCAGGGTGCATGTTTGGCGGGGCTGTGGTGGCTGAGGGCCTGATGGCCTGATGGCTACAGTATCCTTTGTTGCTGACAGCAGGCAACACATTTCATTCACAAACTCTTTGTCCGAACTGTTACTGTAGCTTCTCTGCAGGCAAAGTTCAACTGGAATGCTGCCCACTCTGAGGAGGCCTTGCTGTTTCTCCTGAGGAAAGTTGGTTGTTGCTCCCTCTACGAGCACTGCGTAGTCATGGCCATCGGGGCTTGTCATTTCGGCCTTACCGTACAGATCAGGTTGAAGCACAAGATACACCTTGCTGTCCCAGATGCCTGCCCTTGTTCCATCACCTCCACCCATCGTGGTCTGAACCGCCACCAACTCTGAATGGACCAAGACACCAGCCTCCCCACTGGTCCCAACGTCTACCTTCTCCCAGGAGTTGAAGCCTCCAAACAGCAGCTCCCATCACATTTGTTTGTTTGTTTGTTTTTATGGCCACACCTGCACTATATGTGCTGCAGCAAATGGAAGTTTCTGGGCTAGGCACTGAGTTGGAGCTGCAGCTGCTGGCCTACACCACAGCCATAGCAATACCAGATCCAAGCCACTTCTGCAATCTACACCACAGCTTGCAGAACGCCAGATCTGAACGAGGCTGGGATAGAACCTGCATCCTCACAGAGACAATGTTGGGTGCTTAACCTGCTGAGCCACAGTGGAAACTCCTTATTTTTTATTTATTTATTTTTCACATCACATTTCTTATAGTTACAAAGCACATAATGTCACTTTCCTGCTCAAAACCCTCAAAAGGCCCCACAACATGGACCGAAATCTTAGGTCCTGACCACGATGTATTAGTTAAAATTCAGTTTGCTTTTGGGCAACAAAAATCACCAAGATAAAACTTTCTCCTGTGCAGTCTCAGGGCTGTGCGGTCAGGGTTGTGTGCAGCTATGTCCCCTGAGGTTTTCTGGGACTGGCTCCTTGTGAGGCAGGAGACAGATGGGCTCCAGGGTAGGCACTGTCGACTAAAAAAATCCACAACCTGAAAGTTGAGAGTTAAGTGTTATTTGGGGTGAAATTAGGACTTAAGCCCAGGAGACAACATCTCAGGTAGCCCTAAGAAACCACTCTGAGGTGGTGAGGGAGGAGCTAGGGTGCATAGGAGTCTTCGCAGCAAAGGACAGGAAGCAGGAACAAAAACAGGCCTGGGCGCCCTGAAATTATTCCTTGGATGTGCATCTGCACTATCAGGGCCAGCATCCTGCGTTTTCACCGCCTGCAGGACTCACCGGCTCTCACCCTGGCAGACGGCTGCCTCCACAGATGACCGTGATGTTCTTTATCCTTCCTGCAGACCAGGCTGAAACACCACCCAAGGAGGAAAAGGGGGAACGTCAGGACATGGTAAAGGGAGGGGCAGGTGCACGCAGCCAGGCACCCATTTTACAAAGGTTTGCGGCTGGTCTCCTGAAGGTCACCTCCAGTCGCAAGGAGCAGACATCACCATGAAGGATGTTAGCGCTTTTCTAGATACGAGGAGATGCAAGAATTGGGCACATTAAACCTTCTCCTAAAATCATCTGACTCTCTGAAGGGCTCTTCTTCCAGTTTTCCCAGAGCACAGAGGGCCTCACTCCCGGTCTCCACCCCGGGCTCTGCTCAGCGGGGGCCGCGGGTCGGCAGCTGCCGGGGCTCATGGTTTACTCGGTGCAGAGGCTGATGCAGGTGCCAAAACTTCAGTTCACAGCGTTGTTTCTTTCAGTTCACACCAAGTTCTCAGAAGACAAGAACCAATTATTTGTCTTGTGCCTGTTGTTATTTCTGTCTTGAAGCACAGACGGGAGGCTGGCTGTAAATGCTGTCAATTGAAGCTTTTGCCATCAGCCTCTGCACCGAGTAAACCATGAGCCCCTGCAGCTGCCGACCCGGGGCCCCCGCTGAGCAGAGCCCGGGGTGGAGACCGGGAGTGAGGCCCTCTGTGCTCTGGGAAAACTGGAAGAAGAGCCCTTCAGAGAGTCAGATGATTTTAGGAGAAGATTTAATGTGCCCAATTCTTGCATCTCCTCGTATCTAGAAAAGCGCTAAAATCCTTCATGGTGATGTCTGCTCCTTGCGTCTGGAGGTGACCTTCAGGAGACCAGCCGCAAACCTTTGTAAAATGGGTGCCTGGCTGCGTGCACCTGCCCCTCCCTTTATCGTATATGCTGATACTATCCCTCGTCCCCTTTGGGACAGTTTCACAGTCATCTGTGAATGCAGCTGCCTCCAAGAGTGAGAGCCGGTGAGTCCTGCAGGCTGTGAAAACTCAGGATACTGGCCCCATAGCTGATGTGCACATCAAAGGAGTGATTTCAGGGTGCCCAGGCCTCTTTTGCTCCTGATCCTTGCCCTTCGTTGCAAAGAATCCTAGGTACCCTAGTTCTCCCCTCACCTCCTCAGGAGCTGTTTCTCAGAGCTACCCGAGATGCTGTCTCCTGGGCTTAAGTCCTAATTTCACCCCAAATAACACTTAACTCTCAACATTCAGGTTGTGCATTTTTTTAGGTTGACAGTGGTAACGACAGGATCAGAGAGGGGCAGATCCCTGCTTGGGCAAAAGACCACTCATGCACTTCCTGTCTTTGGGATCAGCGAGACCCCAACTACACATGTGCACAGAGACCCCTTTGGGTCAGAAAGGGAGAGGAGCCAGGCCATGATAAGTCAGGATAACCTTCCCACCATGCTTTGCTTTGGAATCCATCTTGGCCAAAAGATGTGCATGCACATCAGGGAGGCCCTGGGTCTGGTCAGGTGTGAGAAAACTAGGTAATTGGCCAGAGGAAAACAAAGACCCAGAAGAACTGTCCTGTAAAAATGGTTTAGATCACCTCTCTCGTGTGCTCCGCGTTCAGGGGGACGCCTGCAGCCATGCTACTCCTTTGGGTGTGTGTTAACTGTTTTGCTTCTGCCTTAGATAAACAGACTAATCTCTGTGTGCTATGGTACTGTGTCTCTAATAATAAACTTTGTACCTGTTTTTACAGTCTTTGCCTCTTTGAAACATTTTTGCTCTCAACAGGGCAAGAAGCAGGATGATTCTGCTTTCAGCCTCTAGCTGGTCTAGTGGCTGGCATTCCTGGTTTTCACCCAGGCTACCGAGGTTCAATTCCTAAGCAGAGAATTAAGATATTGCTTCAAGCCATCACTCACTGCTGTCTCTCTGAAATCACTTGGAGCTCACGCTCTGCCATCCTGGACACTGGTCTTCTCACTGTTTCCAAAACAGGCCATGCTCGTACCATGCCAGGAACCCTGTAGGCACTGCTCTCCACCTAGAAGAGTCTTCCCATGGTTTCTGTGGTGGCCTCTCCTTCACTTCCGGGCCTGCTCAGCCATCCTTGAGCGGCCTCACCCACCATGGCATCTATTCAGCAGCACTCTCCTCTTACTCCGTGTTATGGTCCATCTGAACTCTTATCTGACATCTGTGCCTCCGTCTCTGGATTCACAGCCATGTCCTCCACTCTCATGTTACATCCAAGCCAACAGAGCATGTGAAGCAATGCCATGTGCCAGATGGCCAGCTGTGTGAATGTGGGCAGGCAGATGCCATGTGCTGGGCCTTCTCCTGGTGCTGATGGGAGCTGAAGGTCACTGTCACACTTGTACACAACAGGGTGTGGGTTTGGGGGTCACAGATAAGGGAAGGTAGATCCCCCTGGAACAGGCTTCAGGGCTCGGGGGTCCCTGAGCAAGTGCTCACTTTTTCTCTGTCCTGGTTCTTTGTTCCACGAATCAAGGGGCGTGTCACCAACCCATCCATTCCAAACCCCATTTCCCTGTGTCTATAAAAATGAAGAGAACATGGCTCCAGGTGCAGCCTCCCATTCTGCAAAAGCTGCCCTGAGTTCCGCAGGGAGCAGAGAAATGAGCCAAGAAGGCTGCCTTTTCCTACTTCTTGGTGTTCTCTTCAGGCTTGAGTCTGTATCTGTCCCAAAGACATTATTACTAATGTAGCTGAGGAAGTAATTTCATAATTTACTTGGCAATGAATGAGTCTCCAGGGCAAACTCTGGAAACTCCTCCCCATAGACTTCTCAGGGGTAGGGAGGACCATGATTCCTTCTCTCTGAGATGAAGATTCGAAACAAGAAAGATATAAAAACCCTGTTTGCCCAGAAGGTGCATAATCCGGGCAACGGGTCTAATGTTGGAAACAGGTACACATGGCCCTCCTTTGGTTTATACAGAAAATAGCATCATAACTGAACTCCTTTTTTTTTTTTTTTTTTTTTTTTTTGTCTTTTTGCTATTTCTTTGAGCCGCTCCCGTGGCATATGGAGGTTTCCAGGCTAGGCGTCGAATCGGAGCTGTAGCCACCGGCCTATGCCAGAGCCACAGCAACACTGGATCCGAGCCGCGTCTGCAACCTACACCACAGCTCACGGCAATGCCGGATCGTTAACCCACTGAGCAAGGGCAGGAACCGAACCCTCAACCTCATGGTTCCTAGTCGGATTTGTTAACCACTGCGCCACGATGGGAACTCCCCGAAACATTCGTCCTTTTTTTTTTTTTTGTCTTTTTGCCATTTCTTCGGCCGCTCCCACGGCATATGGAGGTTCCCAGGCTAGGGGTCTAATGTGAGCTGTAGCTGCCAGCCTACACCAGAGCCACAGCAATGCGGGATCCGAGCTGCGTCTGCGACCCACACCACAGCTCACGGCAACGCCGGATCCTTAACCCACTGAGCAAGGGCAGGGATCGAACCCGCAACCTCATGGTTCCTAGTCGGATTCGTTAACCACTGCGCCACGACGGGAACTCCATAACTGAACTTCTAAAGCCTTCAGGAAAGTTGGTGGCAAAGATACACTAGCAAGCTTGTTAGAAATCTTTGAAAGAGGGGCTTTGCTTTTATCACATGGCTTTGCCAACCATCAGGGCAACATCCTCCCTGTCAAAGGAAGGACCAAGGGGACTGGATGAGCATGCTCCCTTGCCTTCCTGTGACTGACTGGCTATTCCCCAAAGTCTGCAGATGATTTTTATAATCAAGGGATTTAAGTCTCAAAATACACATTAATCCAGGCATCACTGTACTAAGTTATATATACTTGAAATCAGAGGACAGTCACTTGTACAAAGAGGTCTGTACTTTACTACTTAGTAACTTAGTAACAAACAAACGCCCTTCTCTGTCACCACAGAGCCCCTCGGAAACTAGGGGCATTCCTGATTCTGAGCCCTGAGCCAGGACCACTAGTGTGGCTCTGGGTCAGGCGCTGCCGGAGCCGCCGCTGGTTGTCTGCAGGATGCAGGTGGAGCTGGGGAAGGGATTCACCCCTCGAGCAGCCTCGCACTGAGACGTCTTGAGAAAAGGGATACTCTTCCAGGTGAGACATCTGGGCCAGGCCCCCAGGGACCCAGTGTGCCCGCCCTGCTCCAATTCTGCACCACAATTCTGCACCACCCCAGGAACGCTGCTGCCCTGCACCTTCTGCCAAGCTAGGGGCTCATGTGCTCATCTGCCAGGCAGGCAGCCCCAGCCTGGCCCCCAAGTTCAGCCCGAGGTCTCTCCGGGGGAAGGAGACGTGGCCGTCGTCAGGTGCTTTTCACCTCTCCAGCGGAACCTTCTCACCTACTTTCTTTACAGGGCGGGGAGCCCTATGCAGTCTCCTGGAGCTCCAGTTCATGGCTTTATTTTATTTTATTTTATTTTATTTTTGCTATTTCTTTGGGCCGCTTCTGCGGTATATGGAGGTTCCCAAGCTAGGGGTCTAATTGGAGCTGTAGCCGCTGGCCTACGCCAGAACCACAGCAACGCGGGATCCGAGCCGCGTCTGCAACCTACACCACAGCTCATGGCAACGCCGGATCGTTAACCCACTGAGCAAGGGCAGGGATCGAACCCGCAACCTCATGGTTCCTAGTTGGATTCGTTAACCACTGCGCCATGACAGGAACTCCCAGTTCATGGCTTTAAACTACTTCATCCCTGTGGCAGAAGAAGCTCTGTGCCTCCTTCGGAGAATTCTTGACTTCTCTGAGCCTCACTTTCCTCATCTGACGGGGGGATGAGGACAGTGCCACCCGGTCAGAGGAAATACCTGAGCAAAAGGCCTGGCTCGTGGGGATGGTCAGAATGTTGACTTCTCACTGAGAATAAATGACATAATATGAAAATCATGTAATGCTGAGTCACAGAAAGAGGGAGAGGCAGGACAGCTGGACTTGGCAAGCATGTATCAGGGAGTGAGGGTTACCATTTAGCTATGATGCTGTGGGCACATGGCATGGAAATGTCCCCTAGAAGCAGGTGGACCTTTCTACCCCATTTGCTGACCCTCTGGTGCCTGGGCAGGGACATGGCATGGGGGTGGTGGTGGATGAGAGGGATCATGATTGATACAACACGGTGGGAATGAACAAAATGTGCTGGGGAGTTCCCACTGTGGCTCAGCGGAAATGAACACGACTAGTATCCATGAGGTCGTGGGTTCGATCCCTGGCCTTGCTTAGTGGGTTAAAGGATCTGGAGTTGCCACGAGCTGTGGTGTAGGCTGCATATGAGGCTCAGATCCTGGGTTGCTGTGGCTGTGACTTGGGCCGGCAGCTGTAGCTCCAATTTGACCCCTAGCCTGGGAACTTCCATATGTCGTGGGTGCAGCCCTAAAAGGCAAAACAAAAACAAAAACAAAAAAACATGCTGGAGAAAATCCCAAATTACAGAGATCTTGATTCAAAGCCCATTAGGTCAACTTCTGACATTTAGATCAACTAGACTCGTTTTGGCTCAGTGATTTCATTACAGTAGGTCAGAAGAATCAGATGTGCAGGTGGGCGGGCACTCCTTAGGCTGGGAGGCAGCACAGCAGGAACATGGGGGCCCTGTTCACACATACCCTGCTCCCAGGAGGTTCTGCACACACACAAACCCTGCTCCCTGGAGGCTCTGCACACACACACCCTGCTCCCTGGAGGCTCTGCACAGATACATCCTCCCAGGAGTCACCCCCCACACACACCCTGCTCCCTGGAGGCTCTGCACACACACGCATCCTGCTCCCTGGAGGCTCCACACACACACATACCCTGTTCCCTGGAGGCTCTGCACACACACATACTCTGTTCCCTGGAGGCATTGCACACACACACCCTGCTCCCTGGAGGCTCTGCACACACACACCCTGCTCCCTGGAGGCTCTGCACACACACACTCTGCTCACTGGAGGCTCTGCAAGCACTACCACCTCCCAGGAGCCTGGTACAGGGTCATGGAAGGGGAGGGGGCAGTGAGTGCAAAGATGTCCCCCACCAAGTCTGAGCAGATGGCGCCTCTGCAGACCCTGGTCTCTGTAGAGCCTCTTCTGGCAGCTCTGCAGCCCCCTGGGACTGTGCCCTACTGGGGGAACAGTGCCCTTCTAATGGAGAGCCCAGAGTCCAGGCCTACACTCGCTTCTATTGTTGTTGTGCTGCCCAAGTGGTCAGTGAGAGGCCTAGGGTGGACCCTCACTGCTCAAGGTGTGGTCTGGGGCTGGAAGTGCTCCGGGAGCCTGTTAGAGATGCAGGCTCTGCAGCCCCACTGGGCACAGTGACTCAGGACCTGCACTTGACCATGTTCCACAGGCAAGTGCGTCTCCAGGCCTGGGGCACAATAGTGTGTTCTTGGCCTGTTCCCTGCACTACTGCCAGCCTTTCTGTCTCCCAGGGTTCCCACCTGGTGAACAGTCTCTGCGAGAGGGTGGCATCCTGGAACTGCCCTCCTCCCTGTCCCCAGTGCACGTCCCTGGAAGTGTGCACTGGGGACAGTGCTGCCTGGGGGTGAAGCCGCCGAGGGTGGTGGGGCAGAGAGGCTGAGAGAGAGCCTGTCCTGGGAGACCCTGGGTGAGGCAATAGCCAGAGCAGCTGGAGTCAGGGTTTCTGCTACTGGCAGCCCAGAGGGTCCTGACTGAAATGTACCCACTGATCAAAGCATAAAAATGAACTGGAAGGAACACCCAGGCTGTGGGAGTCAGAGCAGGTGGTCTAAGGGCCGGGCAGAAGAGGCTTGTGAAAGAGGAGCCTCAGGTTCCAGGGCAGCCTCACTCCTGGCTGGAAGTGGGAGCGGGGGTGGGGGGTGGGGGTGGGGTGGAGGTCAGCTCAAAACAGTGGGAGAGGCGGAGATACGCTGATGACTTGCTGAGATGGATCCTGAGTTCGGGAGCTGGGGGAGCTTGGTGAGGGCTCAGCACAGGGTGGAGAGTCCGAGAGCCTCAGGGAGACAGAGCTGGGGGTGAGGGATGCGAGGGTCCAGGCCACCCATGAGGCAGAGTGGTCAGCAGAGGCCAGCTGTTGGTGGGGGGCGGGGTGGAGGAGCCTGCAGATGGAGGTGTGGGTCCTGCCAGAAGGGATCCAGGTTCTCAGGGCTCCTTAGCAGTGATGCAGGGGGAGGAGAGCAGGGACTCCAGCTGTGCCTTGGTCCCCAGAGAGACCCCAACTGGGCTCCTCTCTCCAGCCATTCTCATGATGCAGTTGGGGCCAGTTTCTAAAATGCCATGTACAGGTACCAAATTATATTTAATTATAAGGTTATGTAACCTAATTTTTAATAGTGGCTGTGTTTAGCCATCCATCACAAAATTCCTGGAAGTCTAACAGTCAGCTCTCATGGTACAGGCTGGCCCGTGTCTCTGAGCTGAAGACACAGGCTGCAGCAGGGGTTTCGGCATGGGGAGAGGCCGTGCCTGCCTGGCACTGGAGCTCTGCCATGGTGCCACCCAGCACTCCTGGGTGCCTCCTTTTGCTACTGTTACAGAGATACTGCATTTAAAGAAATGTGGTCATAAACACACATGTGTCTGCACCCCCACACCCAACACAGCTGTTCTTGTCAAAGTTAACAGCCTCAGAGTGGCTCCGTCTTTCATTGCAGTTCTCCTGCAGGCCGGCCACAAAACCAGCCTCGGGAGGAAGGAGGCACAGAAGTTCCAGCTGCAGGCCTCCAGGGGAAACCTCACCTCCTCCCTCCCTTGAATGTCTCAGAGGGTCAAAATAAAATTGAAACACGAATGCACCTCAATTCTTCCAGTGTTGTTAAGGGTTCCCCATGTCTCAGGAACTGAACAAGAGTTTCCAAGATGAACCAGCCACACCCTGGCTCTTGAGGAAATTGTTCCCTAGACCAGCGTCTACACTTTCGTCATCTATAGGTGAAACACAGACCAAAGATTCATCGCAATTTAAAATAATGCAAACCAAATGTGATTTCAATTTAATGATAACCCTATAAAAATGAAACAGAAAGTTTCACCATGGTGACAATTATCCAGTTAAGCATTTTTCTTACTCTTTACTTAGAAGATTCAGGGCAGGAGTTCCCATCGTGGCTCAGTGGTTAGCGAATCCGACTAGGAACCATGAGGTTTGCGGGTTCGATCCCTGGCCTTGCTCAGTGGGTTAAGGATCTGGAGTTGCCGTGAGCTGTGGTGTGGGTCACAGACACGGCTCCAATCCTGTGTTGCTGTGGCTGTGGTGTAGGCCGGTGGCTACAGCTCCAATTCGACCCCTAGCCTAGGAACCTCCATATGCTGCGGGAGCGGCCCAAGAAATGGCAAAAAGACAAAAAAAAAAAAAAAAAGATTCAGGGCATAAGGAATGTCGGCAGATTTCTGGTGGCCTTACCAGAGAGTTTTAGACACTCAGCCGGATAGTATTTGCAGACTGTTTTCAGCTCTTGACCGGAAGTTAGCGGCCAGCTAAAAGCTGGGAGCTGGAGTCAAGGGGATGGTGTGCCGGGAATTTCTTCCTCTCCTCTCCTCTCACGAAATTTCAGTGAGGTTTGCACAAGAGGCCCAAGAGCAGTGTTCGGCTTCTCTCTTGACTGAAGAAAAGCAGTAAACCCTCGAGAGTCAGAAAAAAGCAGAACCCTTCGTGGCCCCGCTGTTGTATCCCAGTTTAGTCTTTGTGAGAAACCTGGCCACCTCAGCCTCAAGCCTGTCGCGGCTCAGCCTTCAGAGGCCTTCTGGGGTAGTCTGGGCAAGACGCTCTGAGGGAGCAGCGTCACAGCAAAGGACTTCGTGGCACGTGACCTCTGAAGCGACGTTTCCTCCTTCTTCCTGGTCTCAGAAGCCCGTGTGGGCAGTTTCCCCACAGCAGCCTTTGGGCTTCAGCGTCGAGGAGCCGTGAGCACAGCCGGCGGGGCCTCGGACTTCCTGGGGCGACCTCGCTTAAATCGGGAGCCCCCGTCTCTGAGGTTGACTCCCGGGCTGTCTTGCACAAGGAACGTGGATATGCAGTCAGAGGCTGGAAGCGCCTAACGATCACGATTCTCTCCGGGTAACTGGGCGACCGGTCCCTTTGCATTGTTTTGCTGTTTCTTTGTCTCTTCTGTGCATTCCGAGATTTCGACACTAAACAAGCGATGCTCTGTCGGTAAACGAGCTCCGTGCTAAGGGAAAGAGAGAGCGGCTCCGTGTGCACACGGTTCCTTCCATCCTTTCCCGCAGAGCCCCGGCTGGGCTGGGCGGCTTGCCGCTCCCTCAGGTAGACACGTGGCTGAAGGCCGCTGAGGCCGCAGGGCAACAGTTTCCTGTGAAAGGAGACCCAGCCCTCTGGCCACCTGGGGACGCACAGATGACGGAGCCAAGTGCTGAAGCTGGTGGAGCAGTGACAGGGAGAAGACCTGGGGACCGCGCCTCCCAGTGGGAGATAGTGTCCTCTCCTACTCCCTGAGTCCTTTCCTAAGATGAGATGCGTTTCCGTCGAGTACTTGCAGCGGGGAGCGCCCCCAAGGTCTGGGCTCCCTTCCTTGGTGGGTCAAGCCCGGCTGCTCGTCCAGAGGGGGCTTTTCTGCTGTGGAGTCCCCACCCCAGTCCTTTTCCCCAGAGAGGATGGTGCCCCAATATTGTGACAAAACTTCACATTCATGAACAGGAAAATAATATCCTTAAAAGCTATTATTATTTTTGCTGATAATTGGAAACATTGTACATTACTTAATCATTACTTTTAAATTTTTTTTTTCTTTTCTTTTTTACTGCTGCACCTATGGCATATGGAAGTTTCCAGGCCAGGGGTCGAATCAGAGCTGCAGCTGAGGCCTACCCCTCAGCCATGGCAATACCAGATTGGAGCCACATCTGCAGCCTACATGCAGCTTGTGGCACCACTGGTTCCTTAACCCACTGAGTAAAGCCAGGGATTGTACCAACATCTGCACAGAGACTATGTAGGGTCCTTGACCCACTGAGCCATAAAGGAACTCTTGCAATCATCACACATGCACGTTTCTAATCCCTATGGCCCATTTCTCCTACCTGCCTCCACCTCTGGCAATCATCAACCTGTCCTCTGTGTCTATAAACTTGGAGTTTTTGTTGTTGCTGTTTTAGGTTCTACGTATAAGAAATCGCACATTGCTGGTTTTCCCCCGTCTGACTTGCCTCACTTGGGATGACGCCCTCAAAGTCCATCCACGGGCCACACACGGTGTGATTCCGCTCTCTCGAAGGGCTGCACACTATCCCACTGTTCCATAAAGCCTGCAGTTTCTTTGCCTCTCACGCCGTCAGGGAGCACTGAGGCTGTTTCCACGTCCTGTCTGTTAAGTAGTACCGCGATGAACATGGGGTGTGGTTATTCTTTCCTGCTGTGTTTTCCTTTATTTGGATAAACTCCTAGAAGTGGAAGCGCTGGGTCATAGGTAACTCTATTTTTAATTTTTTGAGGAGCTTCTATACTGTCTTCCACAGGGGCTGCAATTGACATTCTCACTAACAGTGTGTCAGAGTTCCCCTTTCTCCACATCCTTGCCAACAGTTACTACTTCTTATCGTTTTGGTGACAGCCACTCTGAGAGGTGTAAAGTGATAAGCCACTGTGGTTCTGATTTGCCTTTCCCTGGTGACTACTGATGCTGAGCAATCAGTATCTTTTCAGGTACTTGTTGGCCATTTTATGTCCTCTTTGGAAAACATTCTGTTCGATCTTCTACCCAATTTTATTTATTTATTTTTTTTTTGGCTTTTTTTTGTTGTTGTTGTTGCTATTTCTTGGGCCGCTCCCGCGGCATATGGAGGTTCCCAGGCTAGGGGTCCAATCGGAGCTGTAGCCACCAGCCTACGCCAGAGCCACAGCAACACAGGATCCGAGCCGCGTCTGCAACCTACACCACAGCTCACGGCAACGCTGGATCGTTAACCCACTGAGCAAGGGCAGGACCGAACCCGCAACCTCATGGTTCCTAGTCGGATTCGTTAACCACTGCGCCACGACGGGAACCCCCTTCTACCCAATTTTAAACCAGGCTGTTTCTGCTATTGAATTGGATGGTTTCTTTACGTATTTTGGCTACGAAGCCCCTTATCATTTGCTTTGCAAATATTTTCTCCCATTCAGGGCTTGCCTTTTCATTTTGTTGATGGTTTCCTTTGTTGTGCAGAAGCTTTTTACTTTGATGTAATGTAATCCCACTTATTTTTGCTCCAGTTGCTTTTGCTTTTGGTGTCAAATTCAAAAAACCATCAGCAAGACCTACGTCAAGGAGCTTGCCACCTATGTTCTCTTCTAGAATTTTATGGTTTCAGGTCTTACTTTCAAGCCTCTAATCCCCTTTGAGTTAATTTTTGGGTATGGTGTGGTCTAACTTCATCCCTTTTCGTGGGGCCATCCAGTTTCCTAACCCTTTTATTGGAGAGGCTCTCCTCTCCCCATTGTACATTCCTGGTTCCTTTGTTGTAAGTATATGTGTGGGTTTATTTCTGGTCTCTGTTCTGTTCCATTGGTTCACTTTTTTTTTTTTTTTTTTGGGTGATTATTTATTTAATAAGTGCATGATAAATGGTGGCTCAAATGTCTTTTTTCTTTTTTTTTTGGTCTTTTTGCCTTTTCTAGGGCTGCTTCCCGCCGCATATGGAGGTTCCCAGGCTAGGGGTCTAATCAGAGCTGTAGCCACTGGCGCCCTCAGCAATGCAGCCACAGCAATGCAGGATCTGAGCCATGTCTTCGACCTACACCACAGCTCACGGCAACGCCGGATTGTCAACCCGCTGAGCGAGGCCAGGGACCGAACTCGCAACCTCATGGTTCCTAGTCGGATTCGTTAACCACTGTGCCACGACGGGGAACTCCTCCGTTGGTTCACTTTTAAACGAAGATCAGAGAAACTACATTTCCCAGCCTCCCTTGGAGCTAGGTTGTTGCAAGACATGTTTCTGCAATATTTTCTTAGCCTCTTTGCTGAAAACTCCATCTTGTCCTTCTTTACTTTATCCCATCTTCCTGCTTGAAAAACTGTCACAGTGCTGGTAAATGACTTAAGCTTAAGAACAAAGAGTGTTATGTGCCTAGAGGTCAGAGTAAAGGCTTAACCTTTACCAGCTAAGTGGCTTTTAAAATAGTAAAAGAACTTATAAAATAGTAAACAAACCCCATATCCTCCACCCATAGCCCCTCCTCACTTGATCTCATCTAAAGAGCACAATAAAAGCAGTGTGGTTTCTTAAGGTGGTGCTCTTGGTCCCTGAGACCTTGAGTCCCCCAGTTCCCCCACCTTTTCTGTCTCTGTGTCTTGTTTTATGTTAACTTTTTTCCTTAAGTTCCACAGCGCCCGTTCTTCAGCCCCATCCTGCTGAGCTGGTCTCAGCAAGTGGCGCCCAACGTGGGGCAGACAGGCGGGCACGAGGAATGAAGGACTGCGACGACAGCGGAATTTTTGTTCACTGGAAGTGTTGTGGAGCCCTGAGAAGAAGGGAGGAATTTTGCGTGGCCACGCTGGAGATATCCTGCGGATACGTTCCCTCTCTCAGGTATTTACAGGGTAACACGGGAAATAAGGTAATTGCAGGAAACTCTAGTCCTTACATTTGTTTGTTAGGACAACTCCTTAAAAAAGGGGGAGCAAAAACAAGTGAAAGACAGCTTTTGGAGCTTTTTCAGACTATTGAGAAACATTGTGATTGGTTTCTTACATTGGAAACGTTAGATTGTAAGGATATAGGAAACGGTAGGAAGGGAACTTAGGATGTTACATGATGAGGGCGGTCCAATTCCTGTGTCCCTTTGGAGTACTTGGAGCTTAAGTAAATCAGTTTTAGAACCAACACAGACCACAGAGGACTTAGAGACAAAAGAAGAAGGGGAGTTTACACCTTTGTTGAGGAACATAAATAGAGTCCCCGAACAAAATTATCATAGAGAATATTTGGCTCCTGAGCCTTTGGCTGCAAATTTTGATTCTGATATTCCTCCATTGCCTCCTATTAGGAGTGAGGTGATGAGGACTCGTCAAGCCTCTACTTCCAGGTTTGTAAAGAAATTGAGCATCATCCCTGAACACCATCTATCATCCCTTCAACAGGGGCTATGACAGGCTCGAAGGGAAGGCGATTTGGACGCCACACATTTAGCCTTTCCAGTAACTGTCAGGGAGACAGTGGCTCCAGGCATTGATCCTGCCAACCCTGATGGAGTTTATGAGTTCATTCATGAGCCCTTACCTTTTAAAATTCTTAAAGAATTAAAACAGGCCGTTCAAAACTATGGTGTTAATTCTCCCTTTACAAGAGGAATCATGCAGGGAGTAGCTGAAGGAAACTGTATGATTCCTGCTGAGCTGGTCTCAGTACCAGGTGACCATGGGACAGTGAGATATATGCCAAAGTCACCCAGGGATGCTGGAGGTAGGCACCAACTCATTCTCGTTTCCTTCCTCCTGCCCAGAACTGGAGCCTGATGGTAGGAGCCATGAAGCCACCTGGTGACCAAGAGGCATGGCTTGTAGACCTGGCCCTGGCACAGCGAGCTCAGAGTCAGTGCCAGCAACACCCCCTGTAGAATAGCTCACATCTTGTCTGGGGACCCTGGTGGAATAGCTGGGCCTGTCCTACTGAGACAGCAGGTAAAATTCAAAGAGACAGGCTGTTCATCTCACATCCTGGAGCTTGACAACACCACTATTCTTGTCGAGGTTTAGAAACGTTTCCTGAAGAATAATGTGAATTTCTACTTGAATCTTTAATCCTGATGTCGGTCAGTCATTTTTTAAAAGCATGTTCCTGTCAGGAACACGGTGAATTCTGCAGGAGGATGGAAACGGTCCTCCGAGCACTGGAACCAGGCAGTTTCCCAGGGCTGCCAGCACATTTCTCAGCTCTGTGCTCCCACCTGCCCTCCCCATGGAGCGCGGGAGGTGTCTGCCGGCCCTGGTTTTCCCTGAGCCGAGCTGTGCTGTGACTTTATGTGATCAAGTTGCCTCAACTGCTCTCTATGCCAGATGGGAGTTCATTTAGCTGGTTGGAGCCAGGGGTCTTGACCCTGCAGGGACATGCCATGACGGGGCACCTTGCTGCCCTCTCCCTTGGGTGAGAGGTGGGACTGAGCGGTTCCCACCTGACTGTATGCAGGGGATCCTCTCCTCTCAGGTCTGCCCCGGGTGTGGTGGGCTCCCATGAGCAGACACAGCTGCCCTGGCCATGGTCCAATGCATGGAGCCTGTCTGATCTCCTGAGGGGCCCGGAGGACTGGGGCAGCCCAGGGGGACCATCAGTTACTGGCCTTTGGGCTCTGCCCACCCAGGTGGTCCTCTGCCCTGTGAGCCCTTGGACTCCCTGCCTTGCTCGGTGCAGCCTCTGACCAGCAGATGGGGTTAAGGTAGGTGCCAACCCCAGGGCCTGGCCTCCCTCCTCTGTTTACTGGATACTACATGATAAAGACAAACTGGCATCTGCCCCTTCAGGCATCCTGGAAGGAAAACAAGGAGAGTCACAGAGTTTCTGGACTCTGTACAACCAGAGCCACCACGAATGTCACAAAGGGCCAGGGAGCAGGGGAGGAAGGGGAGGAGGGGACCCAGTAGAAAGGAGAGGAGGGCAGGGGACTCTGAGGGGAAGGTAAGGAGGGGGCGAAGATGGGGAGCCAAGGCCATGAGAGGTCTGGAGTTGGAGGCAGGGGTAAAAAGGCCAGGCCAAGCCTTGAACAGCAGGCTTTAAAGTTCCTCAGAAGTGTGGAAGGAAGGCCCTGGACCCTAGTCTCAGGCCATGGCAGCAGGAAGCTGGGCCCTTAGAGTGGCAGCCAGGTGGACTGCATGGCTCAGGAACGCCAGGACCCCAGGGGACAGCAACGTGTCCTTGACAGAGCCCATGTGGGTGTGGATCCAGGGCCCGGCCCTCTCGCCCTCTGGAGGGTCCAGGAGGAGTGGGCACTGTTTTCCCAGGCCGGCTTCTGAGACAACCCAACCTCTTCCCCAGGCTCTGCCTGCGCCTGTCGAGATGAGACACAGCCTTGGGGGCCATCCCTCCGTGGGTCTGGCGCTCAGAGGAGACTCAGGAGGAACATGGTGGGAGAGACTCAGATGCGCACCTCTGAACAGACCAGACTTGGGCTGGAGAAAGGACCAAGGAGTCCTGTGTGAAAACAGCCGCAGCACATGTCTCTATTCAGCCCGGGGCACACACGTGCCTGCCTCCTTCAGGCCACCCTGTGGGGGAGCCAGAGCCACCCTGCTGCCCGGGATTCCCACTGCTGCCAGTAGACCGTGAAGAGCTGAGTGGGTGAGGACAGGCTCTGTGCATCCAGTGATGGCTGGATGTGGACAGACCCTGGCACTGCCGGAGAGAGACAGAGCTGAGCAGAAGGCAAGACATTCAGGGCCTTCACATGCTGACAGCGTTTTGGCGGGCCCTGTGCCTCCCTACCCTCAAAGGATTCCAGTTCTCGTGGAATGCGCATAAGATGAAACAGACCAATTTAAGCTGAGCAATTTGGTGGCGTTTAGCACATTCACAATGCTGTGCAACCGTCACCTCTATTTAGTTGTAAGACCTTGACAGAACCCCAAAGTAAAACCCTGCACCTTGTTAGCAGTCACTGCGCACCCCTGCCGCAGCCCTTGGCTACCACCTCAAGTGTGCTCGCCATGGTGTGGACACGCCACATCATAACGCACATGATTAAATAGTTATCATCGCATTCAGGGCAAAGTTTTGTAATTCTCAGGGTATTATCAAGGTCAATTGGATCCAGTGAGTTTCTGAGGTTTTTTTTGAGCAGCTGTAACAATTTGTAACATACTGTCCAGCCTAGACTTCCTCTGTTCATTCACCCAGAGCTTGGCTTGCAAGGTACGAGGGGGATACATTCTCCAGAGGACACAGGAGCCACGACCTCCTCTGCCCTCGTCAGCATCACCCTTATCTTTCACTTATCTTTCAGCAACAATGCAGCGAAGTGAGTGGGACCAGGAAGCCCTGTGCCCATGACATGAGGGGGAATTTTAGAAGAGTAAGTTTTCCAGAAGACAAGAAAAAATGTCCTGGTTCCTCTCTTAGGTTCAGAAAAACAGGCCCTTCGTTCTGAGCCAAAGTTCTACAAGGTGGAGGGGCACTTGGATCTCATAAGAAATGACAAAGCAAAGGAAGGAAAGGATTTGGGCAGTTGGCTATAGGCATCTACTCAGGCTGTTCTGCAGAGGACAGCCAGGCGGGGCACTAGGGAGCCCTCCTTCCATGGGCAGCAGGAGAGGTGACGTGGAGCCCAAGACTGGCACATCACATGGGGCACTGATGCACCTGTGTTCTGATTCACTGATCACACCTGCCTTGGGCATGGTGCCTTCCACCTCTGCCCAAGATCCAAAGGCAATGATGTGGCTTTTGCCTGCACAGAAGGCTAACCCCAAGTGCTAGTGCCTGCTGTCTCCTCCCACACCTTGGTTTTGAACCACAGCTGCCACTTACCTGTGAAGTAGCTCTTCACCTTCAGGTAGCCCACGATTAGCCTGAGGATGGAGAGCTTGTCAAGTCGGGCCCGCACGTCCTCGGGGAAGGGCAGCAAGCGGCTGAGTTTGCTCAGCTCTTGATTGAGGCGGTCCCGGTGCCGTTTGGAAGGGTTGGACTTGGCTCCCTCTGGAGGCAGAAGCTTAGGACTTAGGGGAAAAAGAAAAGTGATCATTGTCCCACCCTCCTCTGCCATTTCACTCTCAATATCACCTCCTCTGCAGTATCACTCAGGGGCCCCAACACTGGGCCAGGCTCAGTGCAGCTCAAACTCTTGGTGTTCTGAGGCAGAAGCTGTTGTGTACAGTTTCAAGTTGTGCTCATCCATGAAGCCCCACTGTGGCTCTGCCCCCACCATCCTCACGGCTGTGGCCCCAGGCACAGATGGGGCTGCTTCACACTATGCATGAAGGTTAGACCTGATGGCCCTCACAGCACAGGGACCCAGGGGCTTATTGTCCCTCCCTCCCCTGGCCTGATGCACTTGCATACATATGCGATTTTTAAATTAGGAAATCTCTATACAACAATTAACACAGAAAAGACTGAAACTCCACTTAGAAATTATAATTTATTAATAATTGAGCCCCCACAGATGAACATATACCCAAAATATATTAATCTGGGTGTACACTTCCTTTTTCTACACACACACACACACACACACACACACACACACGCACACACACGACCAAAGTACATCATAATCGAATTCTGAAAGCCAGTGTTGGAGAGGAAGACCTTAGAGGCAGCCAGAGGAATTTCATACAGATGAGTAAGGATAGAATGAATGCTGAGCTCCCGTCAGAAAGGGTGGGTGCCAAAAGACAGTGTCCCAAAAGAGGGAAGCTTAACCCAGGATTTCAATATGGAGAAAAGATTCTTGAAAAATGAGGGCAGGAGTTCCCATTGTGGCTCAGCAGGTTAAGAATTCAACTAGTATCCATGAGGATATTGGTTTGATCCCTGGCCTCACTCAGTTAAGGACCAGCATTGCCATGGGCTGTGGTGTAGGTTGCAGACTCGGCTCTGATCTGGCATTGCTGTGGCTGTGGTGTAGGCTGACAGCTACAGATCTGATTTGACTCCTAGCCTGGGAACTTGCAGCCCTAAAGGAAAAAAAAAAGAAAAAAAAAAAAGAAAAAAAAAAAGGAAAAGAAAACAATGAGGGCAAAGTAATGACACTCTTAGACAAACAAAAATTTAGAGAATGTGTCTACAGAAAGTCTGAGCTGCAGTAAGTATTTAAAAAGGTTCTTTAAGCTGAAGGAAAATGGAACTAGACAGAATGTGGACCCTATGGGAGATCCTGTTGTGGCTCAGTGGGTTAAGAATCTGACTAGTACCCATGAGGATGCGGGTTTGATCCCTGGCCTCACTCAGTGTGTTAAGGATTGTTGCCAAAAGCTGCAACAGTACAAAGACCGCAGCGCTGTGTGGTAAGCTGGCAGCTGCAGCTCCAATTACGCTGCAGGCGTGGCCCAAAAATGAGAAAAAAAAAAAAAAAAAAAAGAGAGGCAAAAGAAATGTGGATCTTCATGAAAGAACAAACAAAGCTACAATGACAAAAATGAGGGTAAATGCCAAACAAACTTAGTTGTTTTAATTTACTTGAAAGCTATTTGACTGCGTAAAGAATGATTATAGTGTTGCATGTGTGGAAACAGCAAAATGTATGAAAATAGCAGCACAAAGAATGGGATGGGAAATGGAAGAACACGGCCGCGAGGGGCCTACAACATTCACAAAGTGGTAGAGTAACTCTCTGAAGGTATTTAGTAAGAAGATTTACACTGTAAACCTCACAGCAATCACTGGGAAAGCACAGCACAGCTGCTGAGCCACAAAAGGAGAGACAGAGATACTAACACTTCGAAATCCAAAGGAAGGAAAGGAGAAGGACAGACGTCGAAGCATTCCTTAGCGGCTTATTCTGAATAAGGTGGTCTTACTCCTTTTGACTCTTAACTTTCCCACCAGCTTCATATCCAGCTGGTTTCCCGCCTTTACCGCACATTTTCCTTCACCAAAGAGATTTTTCCTTTTGTAATTTCCCTACTTCTAGTTGTGGCCTTTTCTGCTTGGAGAAGTCCCTTTAGCATTTCCTGTAAAGCTGGCTCTAAACTTTTTTTCGCTTTTGTTTGTCTGCGAAACTTTTGATCTCCATCAAATCTAATGAGACCCTTGAGAGCCTTGACAGGTGGAGTACTGATGTAGGTTTTCCTCTTTCATCACTTTAACTATATTGTGCCACTCCCTCTTTGTTAGCAGGATTGCAGCTGAAAAGTCAGCTGACAGCCTTATGGGGACTCCCTTGTATGTTATTTGTTGCTTTTCTTTTCTTCTTCTTCTTTTTTGTCTTTTTAGGGCCACACCCACGGCGGACGGAAATCCCAGGCTAGAGGTCAAATCAGAGCTGTAGCCACTGGCCTCCACCACAGCCACAGCCATGCCAGATCTGAGCCTACATCACAGCTCATGGCAATGTTGGATCCTTAACCCACTGGGCGAGGCCAGGGATTGAATCCGCATCCTCATGGACACCCGTTGGATTTGTTACCACTGGGTCACAACGGGAACTCCTACTTGCTGCTTTTAACATTCTCTTCATCTTTAATTTTGCCATTTTAGGTGCAGCATACCTTGGCCTGGTCCTCTGGGTTGATCCTGCTTGTGACTTTCTGAGCTTCTTGAACTTGGATGTCTGTTTCCTTTCCCAGAAGTTTCCAGCTATTATGTCTTCAAATACATTCTCTGCTCCTTCCTCTCTCTTCTCTTTCTTTGACTCCTATAATGTGAATGTTCATATGCTTGATGTTGTCCCAGAGGCCTCTTAAACTGTCCTCTTCTCCTTTTATTCTTTTTGTCTGTTCAGCTTCAGTGATTTCTATTGCTCTGTTTCCAGTCACTGATCTGTTCTTCTGTATCATCTAATCTACTGTTGATTCCTTCTAGTGCATTTTTAATTTCAGATATTGCATTCTTCATTTCTGTTTGTTTCTCGTTTATATTTCTAGCCTTTTGTTAAAAAATTCTAACTTCTACCCTGTTCATCCATTCTTCTCCCAAATTCTCTGCTCATCTTTATCAGCATCACCTTGAACACTTTATTGGGTAGTTTGTTTATCTCCATTTCACTTCCACTCCACCTTCACCATCCAAAGCTCAGAGCAAAACACAGATGATTGTTTCCAGGTCCAGAAGCTTACAAGGCCAAGTTCTTCTTCTGGGATTTTATCTGGTTCTTTTACTTGGAACATATCCCTCTGTTACCTCATGTTTTCGACTCTCTGTATTTGGTAAGCTGATTATGTTTCTTGACTTTGGAGAAGTGGCCTTTTGTAGGACACGTCCTATGCTTCCTAGCAGTGCTATATGCCTCGGGGTCCCCACTAAGGGTTGCATGGGTCCTTCTGTTGTGGTGGTCTGACTACATAGGGGGTCTGGTATGATTGGTTGGCCCTAGTTTGGGTTGGTTTCTAGGCCCTGCCTTTTGTTGAGGCTGCCAGCCACCGAGGGTGGGGCTGGGTAATGGGAGAGCTGGTTGCATAGGGTTAGGTGCTGACTTCCTGGCAGGTGGGGCTGGGTTCTGTGATTCCTGGGTCTAGTGGTCCCCTGCTGGGCCAGGCTGGTTCTTGACAAGGCTGGCTTTAGGTTCTGGGGTGGCAAAGTTTTTGTTGGGTGATGCCAGATCCTATGGCAGCTGGCTGAGGGCCCAAAGTACCCCAGAGCTGATGTTGGCATGCTGGTGGGTGGGCAGTGTCTGACACAGTAGGTTCCTGAGCCACAGTGTTCCTGGAGCTGGTGCTCCCCACTGGTGGTTGATGCTGAGTCCTGGGGCTGGTGCTGGCCCACTGGTATGAGGAACCAGGTCCTGGGGATTCTGGCTGCAGGAGTTGGTGTCAGCCCATTGGCAGGTATGGGTCCAGGAGGTCCTGGGGCTGGTGCTGGCACACTGGTGTGAAGGCTGTGTGAAGCCAATGTGGTTGGCACACTGTGGGCTGAGGGGGTCTTAAGGCAGTGTGCCTGCTCATGAGTAGAGCTGTGTCCCTGCCTGGCCAGCTGCTTGGCCTGAGGTGTCTCAGTATTGGTGCCAGCAGACTGGTAGGCAGGGCTGGGAACCAGCACTAATAAGCTAGAGGGAGGATTCCACCATGGCACCTGCCAGCACCAGTGTCCAGGAGGTAGAAGGAGTTCCCCAAACTGGTTGCCACCACGGTCTATGTCCTCAGAGTGAGCTCAGTTGCCTCCTGCCTCTTCAGAGACTCTCCATGATCACCACGTGGGTCTGACCTAGGCTTCTTCACTGCTTCTGCCGGGGTCCTGGAGTGTGCAGGATCTTGTGTGCCCTTTAAGAGTGGAGTCTCTATTTCCCACAGCCTTCTGTCTCTCCCAAAAGTAAGCCCCGCCGGCCTTCAAAGCCAGACTTCTGGGGACTCATCTACCTGGTGCAGGAGCCCTTGGGTGGGGAACCTGATATGGGGCTTGGACCCCTTGCTCCTTGGGGAGAAACTCTGCAACCGTGATCATCCTCCTGTTTGTGGTCCCACCTGGGCTTGTGGGACTTGACTATAGCACTCTGCCCCTCCCAGCTTGTGCTTCCTTCTTTATATCTTTAGTTGTGGAAGATCTTTCCCAGGCCCTTCTCATCTAAAGTTGCACTATAAACAGCTGTAACTTTGGTGTGCCCCTGGGAGGAGGTGAGCTCAGGGTCTTCCTACTCGGCCATCATGGTCACTCCCTAAATGGACTGGAACTCTCATTCATTGGAAAACTATTTCACAGTTTCTTGAAATGTTAAATTTGGCCTAGCAATTACATTTCTGGGTACTTATTGGAATGAAATGAAAGCATGTGTCCACATAAGCTTTGTACAGGAATACTTACAGCACTTTATTTATAATGGCCCCAAACTGGAATCAGCCCAGATGTCCACATACAGATGAATAGATTTAAAAACTCTCCAGACATTCATAAAATAAAATACTTGACCACGGAAAGGAGCAAACCAACTACACATGCAGCAACATGGATGAAACTAAATTGCTAAAGAAGCCAGATGAAAAAAGTGCACACTGTATGATTCTACTTCTAGAAAGTTCTAGGTTGGGAATAACCTAATCCTAGTGTGAGATCAGAGGCTGCTCTGGGCAGCTGTGTCAGGGCAGGTAGAACTTTTTGGGGTGAAAGAAATGTTCTGTATTTTGATACACTTTCATTAAACTTATTTCATGGTTAACTTATGATCTGACAATTTCTCTATAGGTAAAACATATCTCAATAAAAATAATAAATAAGAAAACATTTAAAAATGTTTTCCCTCTTGGAGTTCCTGCTGTGGCTAAGCAGGTTAAGAACCCAACACAGTGTCTGTGAGGATGTAGGTTTGATCTGTGGCCTTGCTCAGTGGGTTAAGGGTTCCATTTTACCACAAGCTGTGGTGTGGGTCACCGATGCAGCTCAGATCTGGCACTGTTATGGCTGTGGCATAGGCTGGAGCTGCAGCTCTGATTCTATCCCTAGCTGTGGGAACTTCCATATGCCGCATGTGCAGCCCTAGAAGGAAAGAAAAATGTTTTTCCACAAAACATTCTTCCCACAAAGAATTCCTAGGCTTAGATTTTCACAGGTGATTTCTGTCAACTATCTAAGGAATCAAGTTCCAAGTTTATACAGAGAATAGAAAAGGATAACTATCCCCAAATAATTTTTCTGAGGCTGGCATAAACTTCACCCCCAAAATTAACCAGAACAGTTCAAGAAACAAAAAGTGTAGGTAACTCTCACTCACAAACAGAGATATTGAATCAAAAGTTAAAAGCAGAAATATATGAAAAAATAGTGTGCTGTGATCGGGTTGAGCTTATCTCAGGATTCAATTTGGCTCAGTATTGGAACATTACTGTAATTCACTACATTGAAAAGCTAAAAGAAAAATACATTTATCTCAATAGATGAAGGAAAGTGTTTGATAAAATGTGACATCCTTTAGTTATAAAAAATAGTTTTAGACAAGTTGGAATATATAGGAAACCCTCACTGCAAAAGGCAGTTTCAAAAAACTTATAGCAAAAGGCACTATTAGTGATAAAATACTAAAATCAGACCCTGTGACACCTGAGCACAAGAATGCCTGCCATTACCACCTGTCTCAGCATTGCACTGAAAGACATAGCCAGTTCACTGTGGGAAGAAAAACATTAATATGACAAAATGACAATGACTGAGTTGAAAAAGAAAAATCAGCTCTTAAAGCAGATTATATTTTGGCCCATGGGCAGTGCTCAAATGTCACCTGCAGGGCAAGTGGCCCTGCCCCACACTTTGGTAGGTCTGGGTGGGGCTGGAGAACCTGTGCTTCTAACAGGTTCCCAGGTGATAGCGTTGCTGTTGTGGAGCTGTGCTTTGGGAAACTGCCCTCCACGGAAGATCTGTAGGTTTTTATGGGCGGAACGGTGCCCCTCCCCCAAATCTATACACTGAAGCCCTAACCCTCAACACCTCAGAATGTGCCTGTATTGGGTGATGATTTAGGGAGGTGAGTAAGCTAAAATGAGTTCAGAGCAGACCCTAGTCCAACCTGATTGATGTCTTTAGGAGAGGAAATTTGGACATACAAAGATACACCAGAGATGTGCTTGCACAGAGGAAAGACCATAGGCAGGCACAGCACAAAGGTGGCACCTAAAGCCCAGTGGAGGAGCCTTGGAAGAAATCACCTGCCAACTTGGGCATCTTGTCCTCCAGACTCTGAGAGAATAAACTGTGTAAGCTGCCCAGGCTGCAGTACTTCCAGACAGGCCCAGCAAACTGAAACATAAGTGTATTTGTAGATTAATAACAGAGTTTAATTAAATTTCTGGGTTAAATAATCAATACTAACAGAATAAATGCATTCTGAGATGGCAGCAATAATCAACGAGAAAATAGCATATAAAATACCATAAAATAGGAGAAGAATCAAGATGGCAGGGGAGTAAGATGTGGCGCTTACCTTCTTCCACAAACACATTAAAAAACCCCCAACTACATTTAGAATAATTCACATGGAACATCTACTGAATGCTGGCAGAAGACCTTAAACCTCCAAAGAGGCAACAAACCCTCCACAGAATTGGGTAGAAAAAAAAGAGAGAGAGAGAAAAGGAATCAGGATGGGACTAGCACCCCTGAGAGGGAGCTGTTAAAGAGGAAAGGAATCCACACCCTGGGGAGCTACCTAACCCACAGGGAAGTCAGCAGAGATGGAGGACCTCAAAGTCACAGAGAAAAGTGCAACAGCTGGACTGAGAAGGGCAAAACAGCTGGACTGAGAAGTGACAGCCACACAGACCATCTGTACCACCACCCTGGACACCACAGCCTGAGATGCTCAGTGGGGGCTGGGCACTGAGACTCAGGCTCCAGAGGACAGTTCTGGGGAGAGGACTGCTGTTCGCTGTTTGGAGACACCCTGAGGGGCTAAAGAGCAGTGTGCTATGGGCTGGGGAGCGGTGTGCCATAAGCCGGGGTGCAGAATGCCACAGCAGAGGGAAACCGGGAGGAGGTCTGGGCCCTCAGAATAAGCAAGGCACCATTTTTGGGGAGGGCAAGAGGAGGAAGGGCAGACCTTCCATAGGAATATATTTCCCTCACATGTATGGAATCTCAGAGGGTGGGGGATCTCTGGTGCAGGCTACAGATGGCAAGGTACCACTTGCACAGGCTATGGGTGACAGGTCGCCTCCTGTGTGGGCTAGTTGTGGCCAGGCACCTCTTGCTTGGGCTAGGGCAGTGGGGGGCTAAGTGCAATATGGCACCTCTTGCATGATGGACAGGTGGCAAACTGCAGCAGTCATCTCAGACACCAGAGGTAGGCATGGCCTGCGACCAGTAGGGGCTGTGAACAGGTACCACCTGCAGCCCCAGGCACCTCATTGGTGGGCAAAGAAGAGGGCACTGCGAGCAAGCACCACCCGTTGTGGCTCTCACCTCTCTGGGAACACACCCACCCTGCAGCTGCCACTGCCAAATGCTCCAGGCACCACCTACACCTGCCTGATTACTATCACTTCCAAGGCCCCTGTAACTAGGAGCAGCCTGCACCACCTTCTCATGGGTCCTTGCTGCTGCCAAGTGTCCAGCAACCAGGCACTAGCTATTAGCCCTGCCAATTGCCTCCATCTCCCTGGAAGCACATACACACCCTAGAAATAAAAAGTAATAAGCTCTCACAAAATACCCAGGGGAACTCATGCATATAAATAGCCCTCCAAGACTACAGTAGTTGTTTTCACTAAACTCACAGAATAAGAAAATATAAGCAAAATGAAGAAGCTCATGAACCATTCCCAGTTAAGAGAACAGGAGAATTCTCCTAAAGGAGCAAATAATGCAATAGAACTCTGGATTCTAAAAAGACACCGAGTCCAAAAAGGAGATAGTGAAAATACTGAAGGAATTAAGATAAAACTTGAAGGAATTAAAAGTGGATATGAACACTAATGCAGATTACTTTGGAAAGGAACTAGAATATATAAGGAAGAGCCAAGAAAAATTTGAAAATTCATTTTCAGAGATGCAAGCTGACTTAAAGTCACTGAAGAGCAGAATGGATGATGCAGAGGAATGAATTAGTGACTTGGAAGGTAGAATAATAGAAATCACCCAGTCGGGACATCAGACAGAAAACCAAGTGAAAAAACATGAAAACAATATGAGAGATCTATGGGATAATACAAAGTGGTCTGATCTATTCATAATAAGGGTTACAGAAGGAGAAGAAAAAGAAAAGGGGATTGAAAATATATTTGAAAAAATTATGGCTGAAAACTTTCCAAATTGAAAAGAAACAGATACCAAGATACAGAAAGCACGGAGGGCCCCAAACAAGTTGACCAAACGGGCTCACACCAAGACATATTACAAGAAAAATGGCAAAAGTTAAAGAGAGGATTCTAAAGGCAGTAAGAGAAAAACAAAGAGTTAATTATAAGGGATCTCCCATAAGACTACCAGCTGATTTCTCTAAAGAAACACTACAGGCCAGAAAACAGTGGCAAGATATATCCAAAGTTTTAAAAGGGAAAAATTTGCAGCCTAGAATACTCTACACAGCAAGAATATCATTTAAAATAGAAGGAGAAATAAAGAATTTCCCCAACAAACAAAGCTAAAAGAGTACAGCAATACTAAACCCATTCTAAAAGAAATGCTGAAAGGGCTCCTCTAAATAAAAAAGAAGTAAGAAGGAATAGGATGTAGGAAATAACAGTTGGAAAGCAATCACTGAAATAAGCCAGTATACAGATCTAAAAGAAAAAAAAACCCTATTGTAAAAGCAACAATAAACACAAGGAACAGCAAAAGGACAAATATGAAGATGTTAAAAAAAAAGGACTTCAAAATCATCAAATGTGGGGAAGGAAAATAAGAAAATCTAGACTGTTTTTTTAAAGAATGTGTTAGAGCTTATATGACTATCAGGCTAAAGCAAGCAGATACAGGAAGAGGTTAACATACTTGAAAAACAGGGCAACCACAAATCAAAACCAAATACTACATCCACGAAAACCAAAAAGAAGATGACAACAAGCATAAAAGAAAAGGAAATCATCCAACCAGAAAAAGAAAGGAACAAAGGAGAAACAGAATCAACTGGAAAACAAGGTTTAAAATGGCAATAAATATGTATCTATCAATAATCACTTTCAATGTCAATGGACCAAATGCTCCAATCAAAAGACACAGAGTGGCAGGTTGGATAAAAAAGCAAAAACCTTCAATCTGCTGCCTATAAGAAACTCACCTTAGGGCAAAGGACACATACAGATAGAAAGTGAAGGGATGGGAAAAGATATTTCATACCAATGGACAAGACAGGAAAGCAGGAGTTGCAATACTCATATCAGACAAAATAGCCTTTAAAATGAAGGCCATAAAGAAAGACAAAGATGGACACTATTTAATGGTTAAAGGATCCATTCAAGAAGAGGACATTACAATCGTCAATATATATGTCCCTAATATAGGAGCACCCAGATACCTACAACAAATACTAACAGACATAAAAGGAGAAATGGATGGGAATACAATCATAGTAGGAGACTTTAACGCCCCACTCACAGCAATGGACAGATCCTCTAGACAGAAAATCAATAAGGCAACAGAGATCCTAAAGGAAACAGTAGAAAAGTTAGACTTAACTGACATTTTTCAGGAAATTACACCTAAAAAAATTAGAATATACATCTTATCAAGTTATCAAGTGCACATGGAACATTCACAAGAATTGATCACATAGAGGGGCACAAAGCTAACCTCAACAAATTTAAGAATATAGAAATTATTTCAAGTATCTTCTCTGACCACAATGGCATGAAACTAGAATTCAACCACAGGAAAAGAAATGAGAAAAAACTAACTACATGGAGACTAAACAACGTGCTACTAATAAACCAATGGGTCAATAAGGAAATCAAGAAGAAAATTAAAAAATACCTCAAGACAAATGACAATGAAGACACATCCACTTAAAATCTATGGGATGCTGCAAAAGCAGTGCTCAGAGAGAAATTCACAGTAATACAGACCTTCCTCAAAAAAGAAGAAAAATCTCAAATCTACAACTTAACCCACCACCTAAATGAATTAGAAAAAGAACAAACCAAACCTAAACTCAGCAGAAGGAAGGAACTCATAAAGATCAAAGAGGAAATCAATAAAATAGAGATTCAAAAAACAATTGAAGAAATCAATAAAACCAAGAGCTGCCTCTTTGAAATGGTAAACAAAATGGACAAACCTCTGGCCAGACTCACCAAGAAGAGGAGAGAAAAAACCCAAATAAACAAAATCAGAAATGAAAAAGAAGAAGTCACAATGGATACCACAGAAATACAAAAACCATGAGAGAATACTATGAACAGTTGTATGCCAACACATTTGACAACCTGGAAGAAATGGACAACTTTCTAGAGACTTACAGCCTGCCAAAACTGAATCAAGAAGAAATAGATCAACTGAACAGACTGATCACCAGAAGTGAAATTGAATACGTCATAAAAACACTCCTTAAAAATAAAAGCCCAGGACCAGATGGCTTCATAGGTGAATTCTACCAAACATACAAAGAAGAACTTATACCCATCCTCCTTAAACTTTTTCAAAAGGTTGAGGGAGAAGGAACACTCCCAAAGACATTCTATGATGCCACCAACACCCTCATTCCAAAACCAGACAAAGATACCACCAAAAAAAAAAAAAAAAACCATAGGCCAATATCTTTGATGAATATAGACACAAAAATTCTCAACAAAATTTCAGCCATCCGAATCCAACAATATATGAAAAACATCATATACCACCACCAGGTGGGATTATCCCAGGTGCACAAGGATGGTTCAACATGTGCAGGTCAACAATGTCATATACCACATTAACAAAAGAAAAGTCAAAGACCACATGATCATCTCAATAGATGCAAAGTCCAACATGCATTCACTATCAAAACTCTTACCAAAGTGGCTATAGCAGGAACATACCTTAACATAATCAAAGCCACTTATGACAAACCCACAGCAAATATAACACTCAATGGAGAAAAGCTGAAAGCCTTTCCACTAAAATCTGGAACAAGACAAGGATGTCCACTCTCACCACTGTTATTCAACATAGTGCTGGAAGTCCTGGCGACAGCAATCATACAAACAAAAGAAATAAAATGAATCCAAATGGGAAGAGAAGAGGTAAAACTGTCACTGCATGCAGATGACATGATACTATACATGGAAAACCCTAAGGACTCAACCCAAAACCTAACTGAACTGATCAACAAACTCAGCAAAGTGGAGAATATAAGATTAACATTCAGAAATCAGTTGCATTTCTGTATACAAACAATGAAATATTAGAAAAGAAACACAAAAATACAATACCTTTTAAAATAGCACCCCCAAAAATCAAATACCTGGGCATATACTTGACCAAGGAGGTAAAGGACTTATATGACGAGAACTATAAGGCACTAATAAAGGAAATTAAAGAAGATGTAAAGATATTCCATGCTCCTGGGTTGGAAAAACTAATCTTGTAAAAATGGCCATACCACCCAAAGCAATCTACAGAGTCAACGCAATCCCTATCAAATTACCCAAGACATTTCTCACAGAACTAGAAGAAACAATCCAAAAATTTATATGGAACCACAAAAGACCCAGAATTGCTAAAGCAATCCTGAGAAACAAAACCAAGCAGGAGGCATCACTCTCCCAGACCTCAAGCAATATTACAAAGTCACAGTCATCAAGACAGTGTGGTACTGGTGCCACAACTAACATACAGACCAATGGAACAGAATAGAGAACCCAGAAATAAACCCTGACACTAATGGTCAATTAATCTTTGACAAGGGAGGCAAGAGCATAAAATGGGAAAAAGAAAGTCTATTCAGCAAGCATTGCTGGGAAACCTGGACAGCTGCATGCAAAGCAATGAAATTAGAACACACCCTCACACCGTGCACAAACATAAACTCAAAATGGCTGAAAGACTTAAATATACGACAGGACACCATCAACCTCCTGGAAGAGAACATAGGCAAAACATTCTCTGACATCAACCTCATGAATATTTTCTCAGGTCATTCTCCCAAGGCAACAGAAATAAGAGCAAAAATAAACCAATGGGACCTAATCAAACTGACAAGCTTTTGCCCAGCAAAGGAAACCAAAAAGAAACCAAAAAGACAACTTACAGAATGGGAGAAAATAGTTTCAAACGATGCAATGGACAAGGGCTTAACCTCCAGGATATACAAGCGACTTATGCAACTCAATGGCAAAAAAGCCAATCACCCAATGGGAAAGTGGGCAAAAGACCTGAATAGACATTTCTCCAAGGAGGATATACGGATGGCCAACAAGTACTTGAAAAAATGCTCAACATCACTGATTATTAGAGAAACGCAAATGAAAACTACCATGAGATACCACCTCACACCAGTCAGAATGGCCATCATTAATAAGTCCACAAATAACAAATGCTGGAGGGGGTGTGGAGAAAAGGGAACCCTCCTGCACTGCTGGTAGGAATGTAAGCTGGTACAACCACTATGGAGAACAGTATGGAGGTACCTTAGAAATCTACACATAGAACTACCATATGACCCAGCAATCCCACTCTTGGGCATATATCTGGACAAAACTTTCCTTAAAAAAGACACATGCACCTGCATGTTCATTGCAGCTCTATTCACAATAGCCAAGACATGGAAACAACCCAAATGTCCATTGACAGATGATTGGATTAGGAAGAAGTGGTATATACACACAATGGAATACTACTCAGCCTTAAAAAAGGATGACATAATGCCATTTGAAGCAACATGGATGGAACTAGAGACTCTCATCCTAAGTGAAGTAAGTCAGAAAGAGAAAGACAAATACCATATGACATCACTTATATCTGGAATCCAATACATGGCACAAATGAACCTTTCCACAGAAAAGAAAATCATGGACTTGGAGAATAGAATTGTGGTTGCCAAGGGGGAGGGGGAGGGAGTGGGGTGGTTGGGCAGCTTGGGGTTAATAGACAAACTTTTGCCTTTGGAATGGATTAGCAATGGGAACTATGCCCTGTGTAGCTCTGGGAACTATGCCCAGTCACTTATGATGGAGCATAATAATATAAAAAAATAGAATGTGACTGGGTCACCGTGCTGTATAGTAGGAAAAAAAATTGTATTGGGGAAATAACTATTAAAAATAATTTAAAAAATAAATAAAATGTACAAACAACTTACACACCTCAACAGCAAATACACACAAAAAAACAACAACCAAAGAAACCCAATGGAAAAGTGGGCAGAGAACCTAAATAGACATTTCTCCAAAGAAGATATACAGATGGCCAATAGGCACATGAAAAAACGCTCAACATCACTCATTATCAGACAAATGCAAATCAAAACTACAATGGGGTACCACCTCACACTGGTCAGAATGTCCATTAGTAGCAAGTTTAAAGTAACAAATTCTGGAGAGGGCGTGGAGAAAAGGGTACCCTCCTTCACTGTTGGTGGGATGTAAATTGGTACAACCACTGTGGAAAACAGTATGGAGGTACCTCAGAAAACTAAATATAGAACTACCACATTACTCAGCCATCCCACTCCTGGGCACACATCCAGACAAAACTTTCACTGAAAAAGATACATGCACTTGTATGTTCATTGCACTGCTATTCACAATAGCCAAGACATGGAAACAACCTGAATGTCCATTGACAGAAGAATGGATTAAGAAGATGTGGTACATATATACAATGGAACACTACTCAGCCATAAAAATAAGGCCATTTGCAGCAACATGGATGGCATTAGAGACTCTCGTTCTAAGTGAAGTAAGTCAGAAAGAGAAAGACAAATACCACATGATATCACTTATATGTGGATTCTAATATACAGCACAGATGAACTTTTCTGCAGAAAAGAAACAAACTCATGGACATGGAAAACAGACTTGTGGTTGCCGGGGGAGGGGAAGGGGGAGGGAATGGGATAGACTGGGAGTTTGGAGTTAGTAGATACAAAAGCTATTGCATTTGGAGAGGATGAGATCCTGTTGTATAGCATGGGGAACTATTTCTAGTCACTTGTGATGGTACATGATGGAAGATAATGTGAGAAAAAGAATGTGTATGTGTGTGTGTCTGTGTGTGAGAGAGAGAGAGAGAGAGAGACTGGGTCACTTTGCTGTACAGCAGAAATTAACAGAACAATGTAAATCAACTATAATAGAAAAAAAATCTTACCAAAAAACCCCTATAAAATAAAAACCTGTTTAGGAGTACATGTCATGATATGCAAGATCTGTACAGAGAAATTTATAAAATTCAAAAAGAGTCATTTAAAAAGGTCCCACCACACGGAGAGACCGAGTCTGGTCACAGGAAGGTCTGCAGAGTAAAGACGCCCATTTCCCCAAAGAGCTTCTCCCCAGAGGTGTCTCGTTTGTTTCTGTTTAGTGTGCCTTGGTGGAACTTAGCAAGGTGATTCTCATGTCGATGTGGGTGAGCTGAGGTGCAAAGGAGTCAGACATACCTGGAGAGGAAGAAACACGAGGAAAGCAAAGCTGGCGCCACTCAGGTGGGGTGGAGGTGGGGGAGGGCAGAGGCTCAGCCTGGAGCCGGCACCGAGAAGGAAACCCGACTCAAGGGGAACTGGGAAGGGCAGGGGGAACTGGACCTGTTAACCACTGTGCTGGCATAACTGGCATTTCACATAGGAAAAGTCTCTAAGGGGGCACCCCCTACCACATCCTAAAATAGCTCAAGGTGGACCACAGGCTTAAAATGTGAATGACAAATTATGAAGCTTTCAGAAAGCAGAGGGCACACTTTATGACGTCATAGTGGTGACAGACATTTTAGGCAAGAGAAAAAAACCTCTAACCACAAAGGAACAGATTGATGCCTTCAAAAAGATTTAAATGAAGAACTTCTGTTCACAGAAATACTATGAAGAGAGTTGAAAAACAAGCCACAAATCATAAGAAGACATTGTGACACACTGGGTCAATTTACCTGATCCATATGTGTTAAAGGGAACGGCTTGGTTCCTTACCTCACCTTTTCGCCCATCCTGTGCCCTCACCAGCAATTTGAAAGTGCTGGGTTCCCTCCGATGCGAAAAATCAGGCGTCCTCAGCTGGAAAGTTATGACGTCCACAGAGACGATCAAGGGCATCTTTGACGACTACACTGCTGTTTGCTGCCCCCTAGAGGTGGGTGTGGAGTGTGTGCGAGGACCGGCGGGTCTGGGAGGGGCTCAGAGGACCGAAGTGCAGGTGACTCTGACAGTGGTGGGGGCAGAGTAGGGCCCCAGAGAACAGCCCTGAAGCTGACGGTGAGCTCCAGGACACCAACTGGGGAGGGAGGCCTTGCAGTGGGGTGGGGTGGGGGGCAAAGGTCAGGACAGATGTGGGGTTTAAACCGAGGCTTGACCACACACACACACACACACACACACACACACACACACACACCCACATCACTGTAGAGACCTGAAAGATCTTAAACTTCTGGTGATCACGAATTCAGCTGGCACCACTTTCCCTTAATGGTTGTCTAACTGAGAGGGATTTGTTAGCTGGTCCCAGATTTTGGAACTCCAGCTAAGTACAGCAAACAGTAGAGCACAGTGCAAGAGCCTGGGACAGAGATGGAAGAGCCACCATCCCTGGCCCAGGAGCTCAGGACACTCTGAGGAGGGGCTGAGCAGAGAAGGGGGTCCCCTGGTCAGCCACAGACATGGAAGGTGGGCAGGACCCCAGAGACTCTGGCCATGGGAGGGTGTCCAGGCAGAGGGATGGGGCCGATCTCTGCCCACGAGTCTGGTGGGAGGTCTGTGGGGTGCACACAGCATTTTGGAGCCTGGGCTGGGCTGGAGAGGAGAGCAAGGCAAGGAGACCAGTGAAGGTGAGAAAGGTGGGGTGCAGGGAAATCAGGGAGCCCCTGGGCCTGGAAGGGAGGGGGACGAACTGGGCAGGGCCATTCTGGTGGTCAGAGATCATGGGTGAACAGGGTAGGCAGTGTCACATAGCCAGGACCGAGCAGCCAGAGGGGCAGGAAGTGGTCCAGCACCTAAGTAGGTGGCAGCGATGGGGGTGAAGGCTCTGTGACTCTGTGGGGTGGTGAGTCCTGTTCCCTCAGAGTGCAAGGAAAGGAGGGCCTCTCTGCAGGTGGTGGAGGCCTCCAGGACCCTTCCAGTGAAGGAGGGCTGGAATGCCACCTCAGGAGATGGATCAGCAGAGGAGTTCTGGTGGGAAGACAAAGGCCTGGCAGAGAGCCAGTGGACAAGGGAAGAAGGCATATGGCGGAGAGCCCAGAAAGGCACAGGCTGGCGTGAGGACCAGTCTTCAAAGCCCTTGTGATGTCAGCAGTTCTTAGCCTGGGCAGGGGTACTTCTACATCAAGGGGTGCATCCCCAGGGAGCCCCACTCACAGGGGCTCTTCCCACCTGGACCACATCCCTCGCCTTTTGTTCCTAAGCTGAAGGGAAGACTCAGTAAAATCAGTAGCTCCTTGAAGTTCCTGTCGTGGATCAGTGGTAATGAACCTGACTAGTATCCATGAGGATGCAGGTTTGATTCCTGGCCTCCCTCAGCGGGTTAAGGATCCAGTGTTGCCATGAGCTGTGGTGTGGTTCACAGATATGGTTTGGATCTGATGTGGCTCTGGCACAGATTGGCAGCTGCAGCTCTGATTGGACCCTAGCCTGGGAACTTCCATATGCCGCGGGTGCAGACCTGAAAAAAAAAAAAAAAAAAAGACAAAAAATAAAATAAAATCAGTAGCTCCCGAGCTGAGGCTGCCAATACTTCTCACCTGGGGGTATGTGTCTCAGAGACAGAGGGCTCTCCGTGCTCGGGCCCAGGGTCCCCCCACAGATTTGAAAGGCAGACCGAGGAGGAGGTTCTGATCACCAGCACCTCCAGACGGACGGAATGGGGCCATAGTGTCTCTGGGGCATCTTGAACACACAATATCGGACCAGGTGTTGGCGGCTGCACCCTGCTCTCCCCAGGGCTCAAATTCAAAGTTTATGCAGATTTAACAAGTGAATCCACCCATGACCCAGGGCCCTAGTTCTTTCAAATGTGAAGTAAAACTGTGTACATTTCTACATAATACAGTGATGGAAGACAGAGACTAATGTGTAGTAAGCCACTCACAGTAGGCCCAGGTTCTGCATTGTGGCGCCACATATATGACACAGGACAACTGGCTGTGGGCAAGGCCACTCAGGCTGGTGCCGATCACTTCCATCGGCTGCGCCCCAGTTTCTGGGGCGGACCAGCTGGCCAAGGCAGTGGGGAGGGGGCTCGGTACTCTGCCCTCCATCCTCTAAAGTGCAGCCTGCTGTCCGGAAGATGTATCCCGATAGGTCTGCCCCAGCCTGCTGGCAGGATCTCAGCCTCTTCAACAAGCCACACAAAGGGGCTGCAGAAGAGGCTGGGTCCAAGTGAGGTGGTAGGCAAGGAGGCAGCCCCCTCACCACGCAGCCTGGTGCACAATATTTCCCAAGTGGTAATAGGGAATCATGCTTCCTCCTGGGTTGCCTGAGGACCAAGTACATTAATACATTTCAAATGATTCTGAAAGCAAGAGTGTAGGGTTTTTGCAAACAAGAAGGATGTTATTCCAGTAGAGGACTTTTAACTGGCAACCACCTAACTCTGTTCCCCCATGTACAGTGCTGTTCTGTCGCTCCGAAAATCTAACATGCCCACACCACAGCGCTGCGGGCAGGGGGGCGCAGGTGCCTGAAGCTTTGCTCCCACAAGGTGAGCTCTGTGCTAATGGAGAATCACTGCTTAAAGTCCCAAGACTGTGTCATGTCAGATCTTGTCAATAATCATCAAGGAAACAAAAGCACAGGTTTTTGTTTCTGTCTTTTTTTTTTTTTTTTTTTTGGCATATGGAAGTTCCCAGGCTAGGGGTTGAATCGGAGCTGTAGCCACTGGTCTACGCCATAGCCACAGACACGCGGGATCCAAGCTGTGTCTGTGACCTGCACCACAGCTCACAGCAATGCCTTAGCCCACTAAGCAAGGCCAGAGATCAAATCCTCAGCCTCATGGTTACCAGTCAGGTCCGTTAACCACTGAGCCATAATGGGAACTCCAAAAGCACAGTTTTTAAGGAAACAATACTGGTGCTTTGAAAAGCATCAATGGACATTTGTTGGGAAAAAAAAAAATTTCTGTTGGACCAGGCATTCCTGTAAAACCTGGGAGAAAGTTGTTTAATATCTGTATAGTGTCACAAGCTCTTTAAATTGTAGACAGTACCTTGTGGAAATGACTTGTGCAATAAAGTGTACCAGCATTACGAGACTGGCAAGTTGATATATGTTGACTCTTTCACTTAAAATATGTAAGATATTTGCAGCACTCTTAGAGACCCCACCATTTTGAGCACATTTTCCAATTAACCAATGCTTACTGGTTTGCTGCCCTGAAAAGGGAACTTCTGATAAGCTTGGTCTGGGATACACGTGCTCCCATGGAGAAGTTGCATGGTTGTATTTTATTTTATTTTATTTCATTTTATTTATTTCATTTTGCTTTTTAGGGCTGCACCTGCAGCATATGGAAATTCCCAGGCTGAGAGTCTAATTGGAGCAGTCTACACCACAGCCACAGTCACGGCGACGCAGGATTCTTAACCCACTGATCGCACCCAGGGATGGAACCTGAATCCTCACGGATACTAGTTGAGTTCCTTACCGCTGAGCCCCAAGGGGAACCCCCTATTTTTTTTTTTAATTGTGGTAAAACACACATAAGGTAAATGCTACATTTTAACCATTTTAAAGTGTACCATTCAGTGGCATTAAGTATACTCAGGATGTTGTGTCACCATCACCACTGTCCAGTTCCAGATCTTTTTCAGCCCCCAAAGAAATCCCTTAGCATTGGCAGTCGCTCCTGGCCGCCGTTCCCATCTGCTTTTCGTAGATAGACGCTTCATATACATGGACTCATAGGACAGTTTCCCTTTTGTACCTTGCTTCTCTCATGGCATTTTTTTTTTTTTTTTGGTATTTAAAAATTAAAGGGACCTAGAATAGTTTGTCTCCAGAGCTTTTGGAAATTTCTCAGACATGGATGAGCCTCTGGCATTGGGAACCTTGCGCCAGCCGGGTGAGCATCTCAGGTCGCTTGGAAGATTCCCGGTGCCCCGGCCGCCGCCGCTCGGTTTTCTGCAGCGCCCCGGACCAGCCCCGCTTCCTGGGTCATCCCAGCGCTCGGGGCCTCGGGAAGCCCTCGGAGAGTCTGCTCCACCGGACCTTCGAGCCATTGTCCTCCCTGCCAGAGCCCCGTCGCCCCACAGAGCTGCCGCTCCAGACTGAAGAGCCTAGAAGGGACCCTGTCTGGTCAGTCGGGGCAGGACGCACACCCGTGGGGGTTCTCACCCCGCGGGGCTCGGCACCCGCTCTGTAACCGGGTTGGGTGGCCCATCCCGGAAGCCTCTCCCTTCCAGTCCCGCTGTGACTCAGGACCCGCCACCTGCTGATGCGCGCGCCCAGCAAACTCAGCCCTGGAGCCGGGGGCCGGCGGGAAGGCACAGGTCACTAATATGGAGACCCGGTGCTTCCCAGAAACAAGTGTCCCAAATTGCACTTTGACCTTACCGTCAAAAACCCAGCAGGGGTGTCAGGGGTGGGAGCAGGGACTCTAAAATGAAATCTGTCCTCCCCAGGCAGATAAAGTCGGCTCTCAACCCGCGGAGGACGCGCAGAGTGCGGAGCTGGGGGCTGCGAGAGGACTCAGAACCCCACCCCCACTCCCGCACCCAACCAGTCCCCCCGGGCTTCGCTGCCCCCTCCCGTCCCCTCTGCCCCACATACCTCTTCCGCACCGGTTTTCTCCTCTTCTTCACGGCGTACTGGCCCCCGGTGGACAGCATGGTGCCCGTAGGTGGCAGCACACAAGGGCGCAGGCTGGGGGCGCCGCCCAGCGCCAGTAAGCTGGGCCTCCCTCCGGAGCCCGCCTGCTCCGCTGGGTCTCGCCCGAAGGTTGCCAGCTCCGAGGTCACGGCCCTCCCTTTCTGACCGTGACCGCACCACACGTGCTCGTCGCACCCGGGTACACCTGGACAGGTCGTCAATATTCCCTCCCAGGGCAGGAGAGTGCCTGGCCGCCGGCGCCTGGAAGGGTCTGCACCAGCCCCTCCCGGGTCAGGGGAGCGCGGGTCCGCCGGCTGAGGGGGGTCCTCCGGGATTTCGGGCAAGGGATGCGGAAGGTGGAGCAAGATTGGCCGGCTTCCCCGGGGACTCTCTGTCCAGGCGAACACAGGTTTCCTCCTTGGCAGCTGTGCGCCACACTCGTAAGTTGTGACTCAGTGCGGCACCAGACCGCACCTTCCAGCAACCAGCTCGCCTAGAGTGACTCTTTCACGTGTGACCCAGGAAGCAGACAAGCAATCTCCTCCAGGAAGCGAAGGCCTTGGTTTGTAAGTCTGTGCCCGGGAGCCTTTGTGCTTAATTCTGCTGGATGCGTGTCTGTGTGTGATTCTGGGAGTGAAGGATTTGGGGCTGTGAGCGGGGCTTGGGGAAGAAGCCCCCGCATTATGTCCTGCTGTGAAGACCCCGCCTGTGAAGGGTGGAGCTGAATGGGTGAGGACTTTGCACAAGGTTGTGTGGATCAAGGGTGGGGCCAGAAAAAGGCTGCACGTGGAGAGGGAGGCTTGACTGTGGCCCAACCTCCTGAGCTCTGTGGGGGGCCAAACAATCATCTTCTCTTGGACTCTGTCTTTATTGGATGTCCTGTCTTAAATACAAGGGAAAGGCTCAGATTATCTGGACACACATGCTGGAGGGTTGGGGGGGGCAATGGAAGGTGGCCATGTAGGAGGTTGCAGGAGGCTGAGCCGAGGGGCTGGTCCTCAAGCTCTCAGAAATCCTTGTACCACAGAGACTATCTGGGAAGGTGTCCCAAGCCTCAGTGTTAAACAGGTGTTATGTGAGCACCTGCTATATGCTGGGAGAGACAAGCTTATGTCCTGGGTTTACTCCCCATGTGTGGGCCTCCTTAGTGAGCTCTGTGGTTCTGTGACTGCCTGGGGGGAGAGGCAGCAGTGCAGGGTCCACCTCCTGCTGGCTGTGGTGCCCTGGACCTGGGCACATCGGCTGCAGGTCTTTGGGGTCCACCTGGAGGCTTGCTGGTTGACTTGGACCATGTTCCTGGTGCCCACATTCTCCTGAGCATCTTAGGGGAGGAGACTGAAGAGGGCAGGCCCAGGGGTGGCAGCATATGGCCACAGTCCATGTGAAGAGACGGAGGGAGATGGAGAGACAAAGCCAGAGACAGGGAGGAGAGATAAAGGGAGAGACAGAGAGATGGAGAAAGAGAGAGGCAGAAAGCCAGAGGGGGGAAGTGAGGGAGACAGAGAGATGGAGAGTAAAAGGAGGAGCAGAGGAGAGAGAGGCAGAGACAGAGATGGAGAGAGAGACAGAGGGAGTTTGGAAGTCTCTGGGAATTGCTTTGTATTAGCTCAAGACCTGACATTGTGCAGTTTGGGTGAGTTTTCAAAATTCTAGGGTAATGGTGCTCTGATATTCTCATGAGTGCCATTAATTCCCTAGAACTTGGGGTAAACAGTTACCTAAGGACCTCAGAGCAGCACGCCCACATCTGGAAGCTCTGGAAGGACGGTCTTGCCCTGGGAGTCCTGCCAGGGAGGAATACTGTTTATCAGGTGGAGAACAGCCTGGGCTGCATTTTATGTTCTGGGCTGTGACGCCATCTAGCGCTTTGCTACTCAACGTGGGTTCCAGAGACCAGCAGCATCAGCGTCAAGGGGGAGTAGTCAGAAATGCAGATTCACAGGTTGCACCAGAGGCTGACTCCAAACCCAGGAGGGAACCCTTCACATGGCTCTGGGGAGACCCCTCTGTCAGAAGACCTTGTTGAATTCAGGAGAGAAGGCCACCCTTCCCAGGGGAAAAGCAGGGCAAGTTAAAATTTTCTTTTTAATTTTGTCCGTTTTAGATTTTATGGGCCTGTTCTTCCCAACAGCTAATAACTGCGATTCCACTGTGAGTCCTTCCTTTGTCTTAAGAGCATAGCCTGGGGATTCTTGTCTTCAGCTGCACGTCAGACTCTCCTGGGGGACTTTTAATACACGCTGGTGTCCAACCCCATTCCCAGAGACCCTGGCATGCATCCAGGGCTGAGTGAGTGGGGGAGGAGGGAGGGTAGACCCTCCCAATGGAAGCTTATGAGGAAGGAGAGATGAAGTGCCCCCCCCGCCCAACTTCCCTCACAGGCTGACAAAGTCTGAGCCTTAAGGAAGTATGAGGTGCCCCTGATGGTGGCACCTCAGGTGCTTCTAGAAAACAGTCTTTTTCTCCTCAGTGCTTATGCTTGCATGGAGGTTTTTAACTGTATGCAGTCTACCCTGTTTCCTGTTACTACTGAAATATCACCAGTAACAAATGAATCTTCTAAGATCCCCAGGAGTTCCTGCTGTGGTGCAAAGAAATTGGCAGTGTCTCTGGAACACTGAGTTGCAGGTTTGGTCCCTGGCCAGGCACAATGGGTTAAGAATCTGGTGTCACAGTAGGTCACAGCTGCCGCTCAGATCTGATTCCTGGTCTGGGAACTCCATGTGCTATGGGGTGGCCAAAAACCAAACAACCCATTAAAATCCCCAGGTTTAGCGAATGCTTGATTTTAAGGAAAGTCATTTATGATTTCTAAGATGTCTTGAAAAATGGGTTGTCTTTCTCAGGAGCTAGTTGCCCTGGGCAGTAAAAGTCCAGTTGGTGTCTTTCTGAATGAAAGTGGTGTGATTTCTTTCTTTGAGTGGAGAGCCCTCTTGAAGAATTTGAGAGTCTTTGTGTCATGACCTGCAACATGCCCTGTTCGTAGGGAAGCTTCTGGAAGACTGGTAGGAGGAAGGTCCTGGCCTTGTCTGAGGTTGGGGAGCAGCACCACAAAAAGTGTGTGGACTGGACAGCTGCCATGAAACTGAGATAGCCACGGGCATCAAGTGACAGTGCTGGGAGGGGGCAGGTGGCCAGTGTCACACGGAGGTTCCAAGGCTGTCCTCGCCTAGGTCCGCAGCTGCACCCACCATGCCTTCACCCTTCGGCACCCAGGACAGAGAAGCAGCAGAGCCACATGGTGCCTGTGGGAGGTGGGCCCTGATGCCCAGAGGAGATGACACATAGGTAACAAATGGTGTGGGTGGAGTAGGTGGCCCCTGCACACCCCGTTCCCCATGCACTGGGGGCTCATGGCAAGGAGCAGAGTCCAGAGGGAGGTTCCAGGAAGCCTAGTCCAGGTTGTGCTCGGAGGCACTCTATACGCTACTGAAGCCTGAGCCCCAACGTGACAGTATTTGGAGACAGGGCCTTTGGGAGGTAATTAGGCTTCGATGAAGCCACAAGCCTGGGGCCCTCGTGATGGCATTATTACTTTCATAAGAAGAGATGCCAGAGGACCTCCCCCGCTCTCTTTCTGCCCCCTCTCCGACTCCCATCTCTTTCCCTGCTCCATACCAGGACACAGCAAGAAGGTGGCTATCTGGCAGGCAGGAAGAGAGCTTTCACCAGAACTTGACTGTGCTGGCAACCTGATCTTGGACTTCCACTTCCAGAACTGTGAGAAAATAAATGTCTGTTGTTTGAGCTACCCAGTCTGTGGTACCTGTTATGGAGGCCTGAGCTCCCTGAGACAGTAGCCAATGAAGAGGTGAGCTAGAGCTGCTAGGGCTGCCACCCCCCAGCAGCTGGAGCAGAAACCCATGTAAAGAAAGCAAGTCGAGCCACAGGCAGTCCAAGTTTGATAATATCTGTCCAGAGATAAAGGAGGGTATGGTAACACAGCAAACACAAAACGTATGAAGAAGAAAACCCTCAGCAGAGGTGATAAACAGCAGAAAAGAAAAGACTGAAATACCTTGGCATTTCATGACATTCAAAATAAAATCATTTCTATGAGTTTCCAGAGAGAAAAAGATTCCTTCCCCCCTCCCCCTAGAAAAAAATAGGAGGAAAAATGAAAGAGACCAAATATTTGTGACCTTGACCAGGAGTCAGGGGATGGAGTGTGAGGAGAGAGCACAGCAGATCTAGCTGTTCAGTCTTTACATGTCTCCAAGGGCGCCTGGACTCACTACTGGCTCGATACCCGGAATGTGGCATTAGGAAAGTTCTTTACGTAGGTGGTTGATGACTCGTTTTGTGTGTCTGAGAAGTGGGCCAGGCCACATCAGCTTGTCAGGACTGCACACATGTCAAAGACTGATGATATGTTCTTGATTTCGTTGTTGGGGTCCTGTGTCTTGGTTACCGCGACTGATTGTAACAGGATGTGCCTGTGTGACCAGCCTTCTGTAAAATCCCTGGACCCCAAGACGCCAATTGTTTTCCCTGAGGAAAGACATTTCACATATGTTTCTGTAGTTTATTTATAAGCAGAAGGCACATCTTGAGTGTCCCTGAAGGGGGAAAGCTCAGAAGCTTGTGCCTGTTCTCTGGACCCCACCGGATACACATCTTCTTCCTGCTGCTCTGCACTTTTTTGCTAACCTTTCCCCTCAACTTGCATTGAGTCTTGTGAGTCTAGTGGACCAGCAAACTTGAGGTTGTCTTAAAATCCCTTCAAATGGGAGTGAAGCTCCCTTCTCCTCATGGCACCATGATGCATGAAAAGTAAGCATTCTCTCCTTAAGGCACTGAGCCAGCCCTCCAGATCCAGTAACCACAGCTCAGTAAAGTCCCCAGTGTTTGCAAGGATCAGCTCTACTCATTAACAAAAGTAAACTAGGTACAACTTATAGGAATACTTTCATTAACAGGACAGTGAAGTGTATATTTTAAAGTTATTTCCATCAAAATATAAAAAGCACAGTTTGTGTAACCGGTAAGCTTTTATCTAAAGACTTGCCGCTCGGAGTTCCCGTCGTGGCGCAGTGGTTAACGAATCCGACTAGGAACCATGAGGTTGCGGGTTCGATCCCTGCCCTTGCTCAGTGGGTTAACGGTCCGGCGTTGCCGTGAGCTGTGGTGTAGGTTGCAGACGCGGTTCGGATCCTGCGTTGCTGTGGCTCTGGCGTAGGCTGGTGGCTACAGCTCCGATTGGACCCCTAGCCTGGGAACCTCCATATGCCGCGGGAGCGGCCCAAGAAATAGCAAAAAGACAAAAAAAAAAAAAAAAAAGACTTGCCGCTAACCTTATGCTCTGTACCCTACTGGGTACCTGAGAAGGTGCTGTTGACCTTGGCTGTTGTTTTCCTGGGTAGATGGATATTTAGGGGCACATAACTGTCAGCAGGGTATTCAGATCAGGCCAATCATCTAGATAAGAACCATCTGCTTCCAGATGCAGGTTTAGGAATTCTTATCTGTGCACACCTCCTTCCAGATGTGGGTGGTTTGCTCTTGATTTATGCACTTGGGAGTCTCCATGCTGCCCTTTCCTACCCCCTCCTTCCATCTCAAAAGGGACCAGATTCTGCTGACCCAGCTTCTTGGGGTCTGCATTCCGATCCCTCAGCCCCAACTCTGCCAGCACTGCCTTTGTTCAGAGGCTCCGCAATTTCTTACCTGGCACTAAATGGACATCTGTTTCTTGTGGCAGCCCCCATGCCCTTCTTATGCTTCAGTCATTTTCCATACTAGGCCCCCCCCCCCTTCCAAGGAGGAGGTCAGAAAACCCATCTTACTAGACTCCTAGGCACTTGCTTAGGCACATGATCGTGCAGTGCCCTCCCTGCCAGGTGCATCTGCAGGTCTTGGGCTCACAGGGCAGGTGTGAGCAGGTAGCAGAGAACAAGGGAAGCTGCCCACTGTCCACAATCGAACTGGTGCTGCCTGATTCTTGGCACTGGCCGAGGGATCCTGGCTTCTGGGCATTGTCAGTGGGAGGAGCCGGGACTGTGGGATTCCATCAGGCACACCCCTCACTGCTGAGCTGTGCTCCTGGCTGCCTAGTCTCAGAGGCTGGTCCCTTGTCTCCAGAGATCCTGTGAACTCCCGCTACCCACTAATTGATTGCCTTTCTGCTCCAGCCATCCACAGCGGCTTCTGTTCTCTGCAGTTAACAACCCTGTCCTGGATTCCTGGCCAGTGAGCCTGTTCTTCTTCAGAGCTGCTGCTTTCTTATTAATTTGTTTTTCCAGGTCTGAGGGTCATCTTTCTGAAAAAAATGATCATCATGCTGCCCTCTTGCTCGAAATTCCTTGGTGGGTCCCCATGACCTGGGTAGAGTCTGTATGTGACTCTTCATTGGTCTTCCGAGCCTTAGACATCATCCACCTCTGTCCCTTCAGATGCATCTGTTGCCCCCACCCCCATTTACACCTGCGACCTTGTTTAACAATATGTGGTTTCCAGATTCCACGTCTCCATCTCCTTTAATGTGGGCTTCCTTCTCACAGAGTGATCCATTTCCCCTTTATTTGACGTATGCATTTTTTCTATTCTTCAACATGCAACTCAGGACTCCCATGATCTCCCCCCCCCAGCCCCCGCCTCCCTTGGGACTCTGGGCATGTCTCCATATAGCTCTTATCATACTGATTGAAAGCTTCTTGAAAAGTTATTTCCTGAATATAAGTCATATGTGTCCATTGTAAAACATGTGGAAAATCCAGGTGTGTGTAAAATTAAAAATCACCTGGCTCACACCGGTAGGGATAACAGTTGCTAAAGTTGGGTTATGTGTCCCATCCAGTGTCTTCTCCATGCGCATCTGCTTTGCAGATGTTTGTTTACTCAAATGTCTCCCTCACCAGGCTGGTGCTCTTGAGGGCAGATATGTCATCGTTGGTTCAGTTGTGCTCCTGGTGCCAGAGCAGTGTCCACAAGGGTGTTCGGGAAGTACTGAGAGTGCAGAGGGAAGGTGAGAGGGTTGACATCAATCCAGGGAGTGGAGGCAGTGGAGGTGATGTTGCCTGGGCTGCAAAATAGAGCACTCAGGCAACGCGCTGCTTTGGCACAGCTGCGTATTCCTTCTCTACCACCACAGAGGAAGAGGGGTGCAGTCAGGGGCTGATGACTTTGGAGCCACTCTTTGATCTTTCCATTTTTCCCAGTTTGGGCAGCTAACAGCCCCCCCTTTAAAAATAACAATCCCAAAATTTCATTATTTAATTTTGAAAATGTTTGTTGCAACTTAAGTTTGGTTTATATAGAAAAATAAAACAGAAAACTTTTTTTTTTTTGGTCTTTTTCTTTTCAGGGCTGCACCCACAGCATATGGAGGTTCCCAGGCTAGGGGTCTAATCGGAGCTACAGCTGGCTTACATCAGAGCCACGGCAACACCAGATCCGAGCCATGTCTGCGACCTACACCACAGCTCACGGCAACGCTGGATCCTTAACACACTGAGTGAGGCCAGGGATCGAACCCACAACCTCATGGTTCCTAGTCAGATTTGTTTCTGCTGCACCATGCCGGGAACTCCCAAAACAAAGAAAACTTGAATAGCTAATTTTATAATTTAAACTTTAAATATGAGATTATTTTAGATTTCCATGCAGTTGTAAGAAATAAGAGAGCGATCTGTGAATTCTTTACTCAGGTTTTCCAATGGTAACACCAGGCAGAAATATATCACAACCAGGGTCCACTTTGACTCAGCCAAGATGCAAGACTGTCCTATCAACACAAGAATCCTCATCTTCCTGTTTTATAGTCATTGCCTGTCTCTCCTATCCTCCCATGGCAAGCACTAATCTGTCCTGGGTTTCTACAGTTTAGTAATTTCAAGAATCTTATATAAGTGGAAATATTTATATGTAACCTCTTGGGATTGATTTTTTTTCACATGATGTAATTCTCTGGAGATTCATTCTGTTGTTGTGTTGTGTTGCAGTGTTGTGCATAGCAATATTTTGTTCTTTTTATTGCACATAAAGTTGGTGTTCCAAGGTATGGATGTACCCTTCACCTGTTGAACACATTTGGATTGTTTCCAGCTTGGGACAGTTATGAATGAAGGGTGCAGGTTTTTGTGTGAACATATAGTTTCATTTATCTGAGATAAATGTGCAGGAATGTCATTGTCAGGTCATAGAGAAGCTTCATGTTCAGTTTTCTTTTCTTTTCTTTTCTTTTTTAACTGTCAAATTGAATTCCAGACTGACTCTTTAAAAAAAATTTACATCCCACTCGCCATGTATAAGTCATCTAGTTTTTCCTCACCTTCATAGCATTTGGTGTTGCCACTGCTTGCTTTTTATTTTTTTTACATTTAAGTTACACTTATTTAGCAAATTTTAGTGATAGAATACTGTGTTATCAACTATAGAAGCCATGTTATAATTAGATCCTTAGACCTTATCTATCTTCTAGCTGAAAGTTTATACCCTTTTACCACCTTCCTGTTCCTTCCCACCTTAGCCCTTGGCTGGCAACCCACCTGTCTACTCTGTTTCTCTGACTTTTTAAAGATTTCACACATACGTGATATCATGCAGTATTTGCCTTTCTCTGTCTGGCATTTTTCACTCACTTTAAAAATTTTAGCCATTTTCATGAGCATGTGATGATATCTCATTGTGGTTGAATTTGCATTTCTCCGATGGCTAATGGTATTGGGCACCTATTCATGTGCTCATGGTCCACCCATACACCTTCAGTGAGTTGTGCTGGACATATCTTTCTCCCATTTTCTAAAAGGATCATTTGTTTTACTTGCTATTGGGTTTTGAGACATATTCTAGACAGAGTTCCTTGGTCAGATGAGTGGTTTGGAAACATTTTCTCCTGGTCTGTTTCTTGTTTTTTTCAAAAAAACTTTCATGAAGTCCAATTTACTAAATTTTCATTTTGTGTATTTTGTCTTTTTCATTAAGTCTAACAATTGCTTACCAATTGGTATCTTCTGAACTCACTTGCTAGTTCTAACTTTCTAAAGTGAAGCCCTTTGGATCTTCGTTATTTAAGATCATGTCACCTGTGAGTAGAGATTTTCCTTATCCCGTTCCAATCTGTACTCCTTTTACTTAACTTGCCTAATTGCCCTGACTAGTACCGTGTTGAGAGAAATGGCAAGAGCCCTGATCTTAGGGGGACACCATCCATTTATTTGCCATTAGGTATGATGTTATTTGCGGGTTCTTTGTGCACGCCCTTGACTGGTTTGAGGAAGTTCCCTTCTCCCTAGGTTGTTGAGTGTTTTTGTCATGTGCTGGGTGAGAGGGCTGGAAAGACAGTGGCTAAGGAGAGCTGCATATCCTGGCCAAGGGGTATAATCAAAGTGATAAAAATGAGCTCCTTGCTGGATAGTGAAGAAAATGTTGAGGGAAGAAGACAAATAATCCTGATTTTATTGATCTCTTATCATTGCCAGGCACTCTCTTAAGTGGTTTACATGCTTACCTATTTAGTCATCACCATCACCCTAAGATGCAAGTACAGTTATTAGCTTCATTTCGCAGATGAGGAAGATAGAGCTCAAAAAACATTAACTCCAGTATCATGCTAGGTCTGGGATTCAGATGGACTCCAGAGCCTGAGCAATACGTCACCTCCTGAAGGAGGAAGTCTCCTGAGGCCTGAGGATCTTGGTGTAGGGAAGGGATCGGGTGAGAGTGCTGGGAGGGGAGCTGGCTGTGATCAGAGGGGATGCAATCAGTGCATATTCATGTGCTGGCAGTTTTAGGTGATAGGGATACACCAGTGACCATCCTTGACACGGCTGGGACAATGATGTCTAGGAGACTATATATGCTCAAAACCAGTATCCAATACTTAATGCTCCCTCTCCCACAGCCTGAATCCATGGATCCAGGAATCAAGAGGTGGAATGGGAGTGACACCACTCACTATTACCCCTAGATAGCCGCTGACACAATTTTAACCTCCTGTTCATATGACCTTAGCATCTGCTGGCTTAGAGGTCTTAGTCAAAGGCAGGAATGCCTCCACCGGGAGATACAACAATCATTCTATGGGCTGGGATGTTGATTATCATCTGGCCAGTTTGGGCTCATCATGTCTCTGAAGCAACTGAAAAAAACTGAATTACTCTGCTCATTGGGATCATTGATCTGGATTGCTGCTGTACCATGGATGTATGGAGTACGTGTCTGAAGTACATATGACGCCTTGGAGTGACTCTTAGTGCCACCACGTCTTGTGGTGAATGTCAATGCCCAATTCAGGCAGGACAGTTAGTGGCCCATACCCTTCAGGAATGAAGGTTTGTATAACTTACCTACCAAGAGCTATGATCAGAAGAAGTGCTTTCTGAAGGCAAAGTGAATACACAGAATGGGTAGAAGAAGATACTACAAATATCAGCTACAAACATGTAACCAGGTACAGAAATGAGGACTTTAATTGTTTTGAGTATTTCTTTCCTTTAACAAACCCTATGAAAACCTAACTTCATACTTAATGGTGAACTATTAGATATTTTTCTCTTAAGCAATAAAAAAAGTAAGGATGCTTCCATTACCCCTTTTATTTAACATAGTGCTGCAAATTCTGGTCAGTACAAGGAGGCAAGAGAAGGAAATAATAGGTACACTGGTGGGAAAGGAAGAAATAGGTACATAGATGGGATAAGATAAGTAATCTATCTTATCTATAGATAACATGATTGTCTACATTAAAATTTCAAAGAATCCACTAACTTTTTAAAAGAAATCCTGTAAATAATATGTGAATTCAGCAAGTGGCAAGATAAAAGATAAACATGTAAAAAAATTACATTTCTGTATACTAGCATGAACACATGGAATCAAAACTTAAAAATATGACAAATGTACATGAAATACTTGATTAAAGCTAATTGTCTCCTGAAAATAAAAAATGCTAAAGAAATATATCAAAAATCTAAACAAATGCATTCCACAGATTGGAATTGTCCATAGCACACATGTCATTTCTCCCCAAATTACATTATATACTTAACATAATTCCTTTAAATTTTTCAGTAAACACTTTGGAGAGACACATGATATATACCTTAAATTTATATGGAGAGACAAGGGAACTAGGATAAATAAAATGATTTTGAAAAATAACTATAAGGTAAGAGGAATAAGTTTCCTCAATTTCAAGACTATATTATATAGCAAGAGCTACAGGAATCAAGATTTTGTGGTATTGATGAAGGGATAGACACAAAAGTCAATAAAAACAGAATAGAGAACCCAGAAATAGGCATGTGCAAATATGCCTAGCTGATATTTTGCAAAGAAGCAAATGCAATTCAAAAGAGGGAGAACAGCCGTTCAACAAATAGTGCTGGGTTAGGGACAAGGCGGTAGGGCAGAAGTAAGCTCTCATGAAAACACCAGAATTGCAACTAACTGCTGAACAGCCATCAACAAAGTAGACTGGAAGCTACCAAAACTACACCCAAAGACAAATAAGCCACATCAAGGTGGCAGGAGGGGGCACTTTCATGATATAAGCAATCCCATACCCACCAGGTGGGTGACCCATAAACTGGAAGGTAATTATATCACAGAGGCTCTCCCACAAGGGTGAGAGTTCTGAACTCCACATCAGGTTCCCATGCCTGGGGGGATGGCATTAGGAGAAGGAGCCCATGGATCATTGGGCTTTGAGGGCCATCAGGGTTTATGTGTAGGAGCTCCACCAGACTTGAGGAAACAGAGACTCCACTCTTGGAGGGCACACACAGGGCTTCATGTGCACTGAGTCTTCGGGAAAAGCAGGGTCTCCATAAGAATTTAGGTCAGACCTACCTGGGGTTCTTGGAGTGTCTCCTGGAAAGCTGGGGTTGGCCATGGCTTGCTGCGGGGGTATGACATTGGAGGTGGAGTCACAAGGAATAATTGTCAGCATGAGATCCTCTAGAGGATGCCATTTTGGAAAAATCTGGCTCCACCCATCAGGGCTGAGAATCTCCAGGGCAAACAACAAACTGGGTAGGAACACAGCCCCACCCATCCACAAACAGGCTGTCTAAAGTCCTCCTAGGAAAACAACCACTTCTAATCACACCCAGAGACAAAGCCCAACCCACCAGAAGGACAAGACTTAGCTCCACTTATCAGTGGGCAGGCACCAGTCCCTCCCAGGAAGCCAGCCACAAGCCTCAGTATCAACTTCACCCACAAGGAGGCAGACATCAGAAGCAAGAGAGGCTATACAACCCTCCAGCCTGCAAAAAGGAAACCACAGAAGAAGCTATACAAAAGCAGAGAAATATGACTCAAATAAAGGGGCAAGGCAAAACCCAAGAAAAACAGCTAAGTGAACTGGAGATTAGCAACCCTTATTAAAAAAAGAATTTCAGGTAATTATAGTAAAGCTGATCCAAGATCTTGGAAAAAAAAATAGAGGCAAATATCCATAAGTTATAAAGAACTTTGGACAAAGAAATAGAAGATTTAAAAATTAAACAAGAAGAAATGCAAAATACAGTAACCAAAATAAAAAAAAATCACTAGAAAGAACAAATAGCAGAATACAGGAGACAGAAAAACAAGTAAGTGAGGTGGAAGGCAGTCTGGTGGAAATCACTGATGCAGAATAGAATAAAGAAAAAGAATGAAAATAAATGAGGACAGTCTAAGGGAACTCTAGGACAACATTAAATGCACCAATAATCACGTAATAGGTGCCAGAATGAGGAGAGAGAGAAAGTTCTGGAGAAAATATTTTAAAGGATAATAGCTGAAAACTTCCTTAACATGGGAAAGGAATCATTCGCTTAAGCCCAGGAAGCACAGGGAATACCGTACAGAATAAAGCCAAGGAGGAACACCCCAATACACATACTAATCAAACTGGCCAAAATTAAAGACAGAAAATATTGAAAGCTGCTGGAATAGTAAATTGGATGGTTTCTCTGACTTCTCTTTCTGATCTTTCAGTTAGTATATAGAAATGCAGTTGATTTCTGTGTATTAATTTTGTAGCCTGCAACTTTGCCAAATTCATTGATGAGTTCTAACAGTTTCCTGGTGCTGTCTTTAGGGTTTTCTAGGGATAGTATCATGTCATCTGCAAACAGTGATAGTTTTACTTCTTTTCCAATTTGGATTCTTTTTATTTCTTTTTCTTCTCTGATTGCTGTGGCTAGGACTTCCAAAACTATGTTGAATTATAGCGGTGAAAGTGGACATCCTTTGTCTTGTTCCTGATCTTAGTGGAAATAATTTCAATTTTTCACCATTGAGAATGATGTTAGCTGTGGGTTTTTCATATACTTTTTTTATTGTTTGAGGTATATTTGCAGATGTTGAAAAATATCTTTGCATCACTGGATAAATCCTATTTGATCATGATGTATGATCCTTTTAATGTATTGCTGGATATTGTTAGCTAGTATTTTGTCAAGGATATTTGCATCTATGTTCACTGATATTGGTCTGCAATTTTCTTTTTTTGGTGGTATCTTTTACTTCGATATCAGGATGATGGTGTCCTCATGGAATGAGTTTGGGACTGTTCCTTCCTCTGCAATTTTTTGAAAGAGTTTCAGAGGATAGGTGATAACTCTTCTTTAAATGTTTGATAGAATTCACATATCGGAGTTCCCATCGTGGCTCAGTGGTTAACGAATCCGACTAGGAACCATGAGGTTGCGGGTTCGATCCCTGGCCTTGCTCAGTGGATAAAGGATCCGGCGTTGCCGTGAGCTGTGGTGTAGGTTGCAGACGCCCCTCGGATCCTGTGTTGCTGTGGCTCTGGCGTAGGCTGGTGGCTACAGCTCTGATTAGACCTCTAGCCTGGGAACCCCCATATGCTGCTGGAGCAACCCTAGAAAAGGCAAAAAGAACAGAAAAAATAAATAAATAGAATAGTATAATTACAGAAAACAAAAAATTAAAAAAAATAAATGGATAAACAGGAGTTCCCACTGTGGAGCAACAGGATCAGTGGGCATCTCTACAACACTAGAACACAGGTTCCATCCCTGGCCTGGCACAGTGGGTTAAATGATCTGGCATTGCCACAGCTCTGTCATAGGTCACAACTGTGGCTCAGATCTGATTCCTAGCCCAGGAACTCCATATGCTGCAGACAACAAACAAACAAAATGTGACATATACCTACAGTAGAATAGTATTCATTCTTTAAAAGGAAGGAAATTCTGTCACACACTATAGCATGGATATTAGCTAAGAGAAATGAAACAGTGGCAAAAGAGAAATACTTTTATGATTCTATTTATATGATGTATCTATAGTAGCCAAGTTCATAGCAACAGAAAATAGAACGTTGGGAGAAGGAGGGAAAGGCAGGTTGTTGTTTAATAGGTGTAACATTTCAGATTTGCAAGATGAAAAATTCTGGAGATCTGATACATAATAATGCGAATGTACCTAACACCACTGAACTATATGCCTATAAATAGTTAAGATGATAAGGATTATGTTGTGTGTTATTTGCTACAAGTTACAAAAAATCATTAAAATGCCAAATGCTGGAAAGAATTCAGAGAAACTGGATCTCTCATACATTGCTGATAGGAATGTAAAATGGTACAGCCACTCTGGGAAACAATTTTGCAATTTCTTAAAAAACTGAATGTGCAGTTTTCATACTATCCATTGATTGTACTGTTGGGCATTTATTTCAGAGAAATAAAAACTTATGTTTACACAAAAACCTGTACATGATTGTTCATAGTAATAGGCAAAACTTGTTTCTTCGTAATAGCCAAAACTGCAAAACAACAATAGTGTCTCTTGATGGGTAGGTGTTAAACTGTGGTGCATCCACCTTAGGATTCCTACTTAATAACAAAAGCAATTGCACTCTTGAGACATGCAGCCACTTGGACGGATCTAGAGGATAATGTTAAGTGATAAAGGGAAATCCCCAAAGATTATATGCTGTAGGATTACATGATTATTTTTAGATAATGTTCCTGAAAAAAACAAAATTATAGTGGGAAACAGATTTGTGTTGGTGATGTGGATGTGAGTTTAAGAGGCAGCACAAGGGAAATCTGTGTGGCTCCAACAGTTTTGTATCTTGATGGAGATGATAGTTATATGAATCTATACATGCGAAAAAATGACATGACTGTACATATATACTGCATTGCTGTAAAAAAGTTTTGTAGTGTGTTGTAAATATGAAGAGTGCAACCATTGGGGAACCTGGGTGAAGAGGTAATGGGGCTTCTGCATACTACTTTCTCAACTTACTGTGCATCTGTAATCACTTCAAAATAAAAGATTTGAAATTTAAAATGTAAAATTTTTCATGTGTTTAATTTTAATTTATATTCCTGAGTATGTATTAGAAACTCAAGTAAAAATTAGGATTTGGTCACTGAGCAAGATAAAGCAATGCCCTTGTTTTACATGGAAAATTTATAAACTTGGAATTCAGCTCTGAATAGTCACCACCACAGCCTCAGAGATGCTGCATGGTGGCCAGTGTAGCACTGAATATTGGCTTAATTTCTGTCATCTGAGAGAATTAAATTTCTGATTACCTTCCTGTTATTGTTCTGGAACGCTGAGGAATAATTAGCAGGCTCAGTTACACTCAGGAGCCATTTTTACCTCAGAAGGTAATTGCACACTTGAAACTGATGAGCATAATAACTAACAGGGGACACAAGGCATCAGGGAGGGCAGTTTAGACTACAGAGGGCACGTCAAACTGAGTCCCTGTATACAAAGCCATTGCCGTTCTGGATAACAAACTAGTTAGTGCCCAGTGGGAGATGAAGTCACACAGCCCCTTCCCCATAACTGTGGCATCCTGTCACTGCTTTTCTGACAGCCCAAGAGGGTTATCTCCCTGCACCAGGGCCACCAAGACCAGCTTCGGTAAGTATGCGGGTGTGACTGAGGTGTCAGGGCTGCAAGGAAGATGCTAAACCTTTCCTGCAATTTCTCCTACACATTCTGTTCTCTTCTTTCCAAATCTAAACTCGTGTTCATCCCTCTTACATCCCCTTCTAGTTCAACTTCTTTGTTATGGTAAATGTTAATGATACGACTATGTTGTGGTTTTACTCTATAAACTTTTACAATTTCTTCTGTTTATCTTTTTCTCTGCTGTGAGTTAATCTCCCTTACTGAATTCCTCGTTCCTCTTTTAAAATTTCTTTGGCCTTCCTAGTCATTTTCATTTCTTTTCTTTAGTATTTGTTCATTTTCCAAAAAACTCCTCCATGTAGTTAATATAATCATGTGTGTTTGATTATAAATTAAAACGCATCATGTATTGATTACACAGCATTTTGGGGGCTGTTTTTCTTTGATGATTTCTTTTTGGTCCTTCACACTTGAAGAACGTGACTGAACACCTGTTCTATTCCTTGCTTCTTTTCTTGCTGCACTTTCTTTTCAATTTTCACACCCTTGTTTTAACACTTCACAGACCTTTGTTTCTTTTAAGTATATATCCAGTAATTTTTCCTGCCAATTAATATTTCAAGTCATTTTCTCTGTTCTTCCATTTAGCTACATCTTTACGTGTATCATCCTTTTCTCCCTGCTGCTGCTTATAGCATTTCTGTGCTTTCCATGACCTTCTCCATCATCCCCTATTTTCAGAGGAGTATTTGATCTTTTGTTTTTCTTTTTTTGTTCTCATTAGGTTATACTCGATTCTACTATCTTTTAGCCTAAATATATTTGTTTTATTCCTGAGTACATCTGCATACCAGAAGTTGAAGTGATGTTTGTGGCAAGTTGGTTCCTCATCCGTAGGGCTTGTTATTATTCTCACTTTATATTCTTAATTTTAATGTGGTCAAAACTTTTGATATTCTTATTTGTATTTGTTCTTTTAAAAAATTTTAGAAAATATATCTGGACTAAACTCTTGAAGATGCTCTCTATATTCCAAACTATTTAATAAATTTGTTTTATGAGGTGTTCACTGGATATGAAAATGGCGATCATATGGTGTTATAACAGAAATAGCTAAGGCCATTTTTTAGAAAAACTCAACACCGCTTTTGTGAAAGATCCTTCTTTTCCTCCATCGCTTCTTTACTTCCTCTATCACGTATCAGGACTAGAAAAATGTATAGGTTGATTTCTAGGAATTCTAAGATGTTTCATAGGGGCTTCCTGGACCAAAACCTTTGTATCTTAATGATTTCTCTTGGTACCTCCTGGAACCATTATTTACACATTCTTCTTCTTTTAAAGAAATTGCTTTGGCTATTGCTGATGTTGTGTGCAGCATAGACATTCAACAGTTGGGAAAATCATTTTCAGAATAGATTTGGGAATTCCTGTTTTGGCTCAGTGGCAATGATCCTGACTAGGATCCATGAGGATGCAGGTTCAGTCCCTGGCCTTGCTCAGTGGGTTAAAGGAGCCAGCGCTGACGAGAGCTGTGGCGTAGGTCGCAGACATGGCTCAGGTCTGCCATTGCTGTGGCTGCGGCATCGGCCGGCAGCTGCAGCTCCCATTTGACCCCTGGTCTGGGTACTTCCATATGGGTGTGGCCCGTAAAAAAACAAGAATGGAGTTGGATTCCATAATATCCATATGTCATTTTTAAAAATTGACGTCACTAACATAGTACCTATTGAGTTCTTCAGCATGGTGCACCTCTGCATTTGTTCAGGGCTTTAATGTTTCTTAACGCGGCTACATACTTTTTCTTTTACTGCATTCTTGTCTCTTATCTCTTTGTTTATAGCTACTTGATATTTTTACACTAGAGAGTATCTCAACTTTAAACTTTATCTTACAGAAATAGAGTTTGTTTCTGATATACACAAATATAAGTGATTATTGTGTATTGATATTTTTATCCACTTACACCTTGTAAAGCTCTCTTATTTCTATTTCTTAAACTCTAGATTCTTTGGAGTTTATATACACAAAATCATAACATCTAATGGGAAAATTATGTTTCTTCCTTTCCCAAACTTATGCTAGTCATATTCTTGCCCTGCTTTGGGGGTCATATCCTCTGGCACAAAGATGAAAAGAGTTATCCTGTTTTCTTCCCATTCATGAGGAGTGAGTTCACAGGGATTAACCGTTACACAGGGTGACTATGGACCAAGGGTTATAATTATTTTTTTCTAGGTTAAGCATGTGCCATTTCATCCTTACTTTCTACAAGTTATTTCAATTTTTTTTTTTGGGTCTTTTCTAGGGCCACGCCCATGGCAAATGGAGGTTCCCAGGCTAGGGGTCGTATCGGAGCTGTAGCCGCCGGCCTACGCCAGAGCCACAGCAATGCGGGATCCGAGGGGCGTCTGCAACCTACACCAGAGCTCAGGGCAACGCTGGATCCTTAACCCACTGAGCAAGGGCAGGGATCGAACCCGAAACCTCATGGTTCCTAGTCGGATTCGTTAACCACTGTGCCACGACAGGAACGCCTTGTTTTAATTTTGAAAGCATTTTGGATTTTATCGTGGAATTTTAATGCAAGTACTGGGATGATCATACTTTATTTTATACTGTGAATATAGCTATTTCTTGACTAATTTCTTTTTAGTATTAAGGTAAACCTATTTTCATGAGATGAGGATAACTAATTTTTGAAAACTATCATTTTTATATGTTGGATTTCTTAACTGATTTTGATCAGGATTTTATCCTCAAGGACAGCATTGATATGATAATATTGATGTGTCTTTTCGTTGTCATGTCCTATCACTGTGGGGGTTTATTTCAGTGTTACAGCAGGGCAATAAAGGGAATTATGGAATTCCTGTACCGTAAGAATTGGATGTAATTCACCATGATGCTCTCTGGTTCCAGAGCTTTACTCACAGACAATTTTCTGACAACCTCATTGTAAGGGCTGTTTTAAGAATCTAATTTAGGGTATTATCTACCAGCAGTCACTTTTTCTTCCGATTGAAAATCATTCTTTAGAATTTTTTTGTAGTGATTGCGGTGATTTTGGAGTGCGTGTGCACATGTATGTACACGTGTGTCTGAAATATCCCTATTATTTGACATTTTAATTTGCAGTCAATTTCTCATACAGCAATTATTTTCCTTTATTACATCAAATATATAATTCTGTTATCTGTGACTTCCGTTATAAGTGTTGAAACATTCTCAAGAATGATAGTCTCTATTTTGAGCTAAAGTCGTTTTTTTCTTAATTATTTTTACTGTAATGAAATACACATAACACAAAAATCATGTTTTTGACCTTCTTAAGTCTGTAATTCGGTGGTAGCACAGACGTTCACAATGTTAGGTGACCATCACCGGACTACCTAGTTCTAGAACATTTTTATCATTCCAAATGAAAACCTCCCACCCCTTAAGCAGTCACTCCCTATTCCCTCTTCCCCACAGCCTCTGGCAACCACTGATCTGCTCTCCATCACTGTGGCCTTACTTCTTCTGGATATTGCATATCAATGGACTCATACAATATGGACTTTTTTGGGTTTGGCTTTTTAAACACAGTATAATGTTTGCAAGATTCACCTATGTATTGACATTTCATTCCTTTTTCTAGCTGAATAATAGTCCATCAGATGAATGTACTATAGTCTGTTTATTCAGTCTTCTGTTGGGTATTTAGGCTATTTCCACCTTTTGACTATTGCAACTGGGTCTGCTGTGAACATTTGTGCACAAGTTTTTGTTTGAACACCTATTTCGTTTATTTGAGTGTATGTCTAGGAATACAATTGCTGGATCATATGGTAATTCTATATTGTATATATGGAAGAACAACTGAATTTTTTTGCCTGAAGGTGAAACCACTTTACTTTTTGAACAGCAGTATTTGGAGAGTTCCAACTTCTCCACATACTTGTCAGTATTTTTCTTCTTTTGGATTGTGACAATCCTAGTGGATTTGAAGTGGCATTTCATGTGTAGTTTGATTTGAATTTCTCTAAAGAATGCTAATGTTGAGCATCTTTTTATGTTCTTCCTGGAAATATGAATGTCTTTTTTGGAGAAGTGTTTGTTCAAGTTCTTTGCCCACATATTAATTGGATTGTTTGTTTGTGTTTTCATTGTTGAGTTGTAAGAGTTTTTTACATATTCCAGCTACAAGGCCCTTATCAGAAATATTATTTGCTAATGCTTTCTCCCACTCTGTGGGTAATCTCTTTACTTGCTTGATCTTGTCCTTTGATGTACAAAAATTTTTAATTTTTTGAAGCTCAATGTATCTATTTTTTCTTTTGTTGTTTTGTGCATTTCGTGTCATACCTAAGATACCACTGGCAAAATCAAGGATATGGAAATTTGTCTTTGTTTCTTCTAAGAGTTTTATAGCACTTAAATGTAGCTATTTGGGGTTATTTTGTATATGACATGAAATAAAGGTCCAACATCACTCATGTGCATGCAGATCTTCTGTTGTCCGACACTGGTCACTGTTCTTTCCTCCACTGAATTGTATTGGCATCCTCGCCACAAATCATTTTGTCACAGACATACGGGTTTATTTCTGCATTCTCCATTCCATTCCATTCACTGATATCTCTATCTTTATGGAAGTATCACACTGTTTTGGTTATTGCAGTTTTAAAGAAAGGAACTGTGAATTCTCAAACTTGTCATTTTTATGATTGCTTTGGCAATTTGAGATCCTTTGAAATTTCATAGGAATTTGATGATCAGCTTTTCTAAGGGTAGCACCTTCATATATGCCCTTTCTTGTCTTGAGGAAATTCTCTATTCCTAGATTATTGAGTATTTTTTTAATCACAAAAGGATGCAGAATTTTTTCAAAAGCTTTTGAAGCATCATTGAAATTACCGTGTGGATTTTCCCCTCATTCCATTAATGTGGTGTATTACATTGATTAATTTTCATATGCTGAACCACCTTTGCATTCCTAGGATAAATCCACCCATTGTTGTGTGTCATCCTTTTAGTGTGGTGCTGGATTCAGTTTTCTATGACTCTGCTCAAACTGTGATTCATCCTGCACTTTACACACTGGGATGGGAGTAGGAATGGACAGACCAGCCAGGCTCTTCTCCAGAGAGGCTGCAACAGTAATAGTGGCAGCTTGTTGTTATTGCTGATATGGTCTGGATGGGTCCCTGGGTATCTAAGCTAAAAGCAGAGGTGGAAGTAGCACCAATAACACTGATATGGAGGCATTCTTATCCTGCTAGATATCATGACAGAAACAGCTTCTGTTCTCATGCAGTCACAGGTTTTGTAAATAGAGACTAAAATTCTCGAAGGTAATGAATTTCAGACACAAGCTATTTAAGACACAGTAAGAACTGCTAATTTCAGCTCAGAGTTCAGCTAAGCTACCAAATACAATCCAAGAAAGCAAAGGAAATGAAACATAAAGCAAGTATAAGCAAGAAACTTATAAAGATTAGAGCAGAAATCAATGACTTAAAAAATGAGAAAACAGGAGTTCCTGTAGTGGGGCAGCAGAAACGAATCTGACTAGGAACCGTGAGGTTGTGGCTTCAATCCCTGGCCTCACTGAGTGGGTTAAGGATCCAGTGTTGCTTTGAGCTGTGGTGTAGATCGCAGACATGGCTTCGATCCCATGTTGCTGTGGCTGTGGTGTGTGTCGGCAGCGGTAGCTCTGATTTGACCCCTAACCTGGGAACCTCCATAAGCCTCACCCTAGGCCCTAAAAAAAAAAAAAAAAAAAAAAAAGGAAAGCAATGGAGTGAATCAAATATCAAGAAAAGTAGTAAAGCTCCAGACAGTTTGACCAAGGGGAAAAAAAAGAGAGAGCGAGAAGACACAAACTAATTACAGGAATAAAAGAGAACATAACTAATGATCCCCAAAGCACTTAAATATTAGGAAGAGGATGCCACAATCAACTCTAAACCTGTAGGTTTGATAACTTACGTGAAATAGACCAATTCCTTTAGAGACAAACTACAAAGAGCCACTCAGAAGAACTAGATATCCCTGTACCTATTAAATAAATTGAAGTTATGTTTAAGAATCATTTGTAAAACTCCAGACCCAGGTGGTTTCAGGAGCAAATACTACCAAATGTTTGTAGAATAATACCTCTTCTACACAAGCTTTTCCACAAAATGTAAGGGAAAGAAACACTTCCCAAATCACCTTTTAAGGCCACTTTTACTCTACTGTAAAAACTGGACCAGAAAATGAAAGATCACTCTTTCTCATGGACACAGACACAAAAATCTCAAGTTAAATATTAGCAAACTGAATCCAGCCATTTATAAAAAAGTAGAAGAAACATAATGAAGTTGGATTCACTCCAGAAATGAAAGGTTTGTTGGTCTAAATTTTCATCAAGGTAAACAACATGCTAATAGATAAAATAAGGAAAATTAAATTATTATCTCTATGGGTGCAGAAAAATATGTGACAAAATTCAATGTCCATTCATTTAAAAAACTCTCAGCAAACTAGGAATAGAGTTGAACACCCTTAACTCAGTAAAGGTCATCCCTTAACTCGTATAGCTTACAACATAATTAATGGGAGTGACAATGAGTTTTAAAATATTGACTTACACTTTTTATTTTGAGAAAATTATATATTCCCATGTATTTATTAGAAATTATGCAGAGAGATCATGGGTACCCTGTACTCAGTTTCCTTAGTAACATTTTCCAAAACTATAGGACAATACCACAAGTGGGATGCTCACAGAGATACAGAGCATTCCATCAACACAGAGATAGCTCATGCTGCCCTGTTACAGCCACACCATCTTGCATTAAACCCCTTCCCTTACAGAACTCCTGGCAACCACCAATATGTTCTCCATTTCCGTATTTTGTCATGCAAATGCGATGTATAAATACAACAATAGATTGTGTAACCTCTTGAGATTGACTTTGTTCTTCCAACATAATTCATACCAGTTGCTGTGTATATAAATAGTTTGCTTCTTTACTTTCTGAAAAGTATCACATTATGTGAATGTATCACACTTTATTTAAATCATTTGTCTATTGAACAAAAAATGCCTAAGTTGCCGATTTGTGGTTTTTACGAATGACTCTCCTATTAACATTGAAGTACAGGTTTTGTGGGAAGATATGTTTTCATTTCTTCGGAATAAATTCCCAGGAGTGATGTTGCATGTTAAGTGTTTTTTGAAGAAGCTGCTGAACTCTTTTCCAGCACGATTGATTTTTACATTCCAGCCAGCTATAGATGAGTGATACGTTTCCCCACACCCTTGTCAGCATTTGACGTTATTTTTAAATTTCAGCTATTCCAGTAGGTGAGCAGTTGAAATAATAAGTCTGACTCTTTTTTGGATGCTTGCCGTCAGCTTTTAGGCCTGCTGCTCACTCTTCCCTCTGTGACTCACATCTGGGCAAACTGATAGAGAATCAATTTCAAGTGCTCACTCCTTTGGCCCCAGTAAGAGACTCAAAGCAGGCAGCCCTCTGCTGGCAGGTGTGAACCCTCACCCAGGCCACACCCTGACCCTGAAAAACAACAACACAGGCTAATCTCTTTTATGTTCTCTAGCCATTTTCAGATCATCTCGGGAGGCTTGTCCTTCTCTCCCCAGACAGAGCCTCTTCCCACCCCTAGGTCTGTCTGTGGCCTCATCAGTCTCCACTTATGACTCAGGGAAGTAGTCAAGCAAAAGAAAAGGGGGCCATGAGACACATCAGTGTGCAGTATGGGACACACTGTGGTGTACACGCACTGACTGTGGAGTGAAATCAGGTAATTCTAAATTTCCGTCTTCCGCAGATCAGCGGATGGAGATTTTTTTTTCATTTCTCCTTACTTTTATTCTTAAGTTAGATTTTTAAAAAAATTATTTATTTTTTTAATTTATTTTTTTATTTATATAATTTTTTTTATTTTCCCACTGTACAGCAAGGGGGTCAGGTTATCCTTACATGTATACATTACAATTACATTTTTTCCCCCACCCTTTCTTCTGTTGCAACATGAGTATCTAGACAAAGTTCTCAACGTTATTCAGCAGGATCTCCTTGTAAATCTAAGTTGTGTCTGATAAGCCCAAGCTCCCGATCCCTCCCACTCCCTGCCCCTCCCATCAGGCAGCCACAAGTCTCTTCTCCAAGTCCATGATTTTCTTTTCTGCGATGTTCATTTGTGCTGTGGATGGAGATTTAGAACATGACAAAGGTAGTCTGTAACTTGGCTGTTGATTTTGAATTTGGTCATAATATCTGCTGTAGTCTCTCTTATATTAAGTCAACCTATGACAAACATGACAATAAAATATACTAGTGTCTGATAAGTTTGGTTTACCAGAATTCTTACGTGACATATTTTTATATGCTTCCATAACTATTATTTGTAAAAATGAGCTGTATAATACAGTAAGCATTTGGGAAGAACATCACTGTACATATGCTGCTGGTATTCATAGAAAGATAAGAAAACTAGATGACATAGGTTAAGAGTTGCACTTTTAAAATAAACTGCCTCTTAATATGTAAAAAAAGTCTTCAGAATGAGCAGAACACTTCAAAGAGAAATTGACTGGAAGAAATTGTGAGAACATGGGATACTTTTTGTCTTCATGAACATTAAATTCTGCTCGTTAAGAATCTTGGTGCCCCTTGGTCTGAGGTAGCTGAACATTTACTCATCCTGTGGGAGTCACCTGGAAACTTGGTACATGCACAACCACAATGATTTTGAATATTTACTTTCATAATCAAATTATTTGTCCGTAGGATGTGCTGGCCTTGGTTTGAAGATCCAATACTGAAAGACAATGATTTCCAGTGAAATGATTTTTGGAATCATCTTCATCTTTCAAATGTGTACTGGGCTCATGGGGAATTTCTTGTTATTTCTTATATATATGTACATCTTTTTAATTCTCCCCCATAAGAAGAAGCCTGCAGATGTCATTCTTGCCCACCTGACTTTTGCTAACACCCTGTCCCTCATATTCAGAGGAGTTCCAAACATAATGTCATCCTTTGGAGTGAGTCCTGAGATAGGTGATGTTGGATGTAAAGCTGTGTTTTACGTTCAGAGAGTGACCCGAGGTATTTCTCTGTATACAACCTCCCTCCAGAGTACATTTCAGGCTGTGACTCTTACTCCGAGTGATAGTAAGTGGGTCTGGCTCAAACCCAAAATTTCTACATTGATTCAGCCCTCTTTGCTTTGTGCCTGGATCATGAATATGGTCATTTATACTATGGTCATCCTAGAATACATAGCCAGAAGGAATGCCACTGAGGCTAGCCTTCAGCCTATCGCCGTCCCTTGTGAAACCATTACCCAGAATCCCCATATTGATGCAATGTTTCTAAGTACAATATTCATTAGAGATTTGTTTTTTCTCTCTCTAATGACATGTAATAGTATATACATACTGAATATTCTTTTTAAACATCACAAAACAGCTCAGCATGTTCGCAGTACCACCCATTCTTCACAAGACTCTCCCGAAAAAAAAGCTGCCAGACTTATTCTTACGCTGGTGACTGGCTTTGTTTTCTTTTACTGGATCAACACCTTTCTTACTGTTTATTTATTTGTTATAAAAAATACAAGTTGGCAACTGGAAAAATTTGGTAACTTTATTGCATCATGTTACCCAAGCATCTGTCCTTTCTTACTGATTAAAAATGAAAATAGAATTTACAGAATAAATTACATTAAAACAAGAATCAGAATTTTCTCTTCCTAAAGTAAATGAAATGATCATATGACAAGTTACATTTTTGTTCTTATTGGGCTGAGTTAACAAGGTTTAGATTATAATGTCATGTATATAAGCTTTAAAACTTTATGAAACAGTAGCACGTGTAATGTAGGATGTTTTGTAATAATTGACATCTAGTAAATGCTAGCTTTTCATTAAATGTCTACAATGCATGTAAGTCAATCTTTATGATGAATAATGTCACAGGTTTTGTATGTTTGTTACCAAGACACTCTTTTGCAATTGCTTTTAAAATAAATTTGTTAAATTCTATAATTAATCAACCTAGACCTTGTTAGAAGGCTGGCATTTTCAGTTGACTGTTTTATAAAGGGCAGTGAGATGTGTCAGATTCTTTACTCAGCCTTCACATAGAAGCAGCAATATTAATTCAGTGGGTTTTTTAAAATTATTATTAAACATCCACTGTATGGCACGTTCTATATTTGGCCCTGGCCCTGGTTAACTCCTGTTTGATAAGATGCTTAAATCTTTGGGTGGAGGATAAAGATCAAATTGTCTTGGGGACTTTGAGCACATGGGTGTGTTCTATTTTCTTCTACATAACCTTTCTGGGTCATGTAGGGAGAGTTGGAGGTACCACCTGCTCTCAAGAGTCACATCGAGGTTTGGGGGAACTGGGGATTAGCCACGGAAAACTGGCCCCAATTTGACGTCCCTGTTGCCTGACCGCAGACCCTCTGGCCTGTCCCAATGCCTGTTCCACAATGATTACGTCACTTGCTTGTGTGTGAAAAACCATGCACATGTTCACATCTCTTCCACAATCTTTGCATTCTTCTCATTTCTGTAAATGCCTTTACACAGACATGTTCTCACAATTTGCAAAGATTCCAGAGTGTTACACTTACCTAGTGTCACGCTGCTGGATATTCGGTTATTAAAAAGCTAAACTAAATAACATTAACCCTCAAAACAAAACCAAAACCAAACCAAAACCCTTGTACTTGAGAAGTATTTGGGATGAAGATGTCATCTCAGTAGATAGCAAACTATTTCACCTGATTTTGTTTCTCTTTTCCAAATAAAGGGTCTGTTGTGTGGGCTGCTGTCATTCTGAAAGCACGCATTCACATTCCAGAGGTGGAAGCAAGAACTCCTGCCTGTGTTTCAGTGAACATGCAGTTAGCGAGGCGTCCAGCTCCAGCAAAGAGCCTCTGCATTCTTCTCCCTCTGACTCAGACACCAGCTCTCAGCAGGCCCAGATGGCATCTGTCTCTCATGGCTGTCACCTCCATCCAGTCCACCTCGCAGATGTCCACACGGGAGGGTCTCCTTGTGGGTGGCCTTCGATGAGTCAGATGACCACAGTATCCCCTGGAGACATACTAGGTGAGGGGTCCCCCATCACGACCCCAATCCCAAAACCTGAGAGGCATTTGGGTCCGAGGGCCACCCTCTTCCAGGCATCCTCAGGCAGGAATAAGGTCCCCCCCCTTTTTTTTCTCAATGACCCCTATGTGAGGGAAGTGCTTGGTGGGAGTTTTTGTCCACCAATCCCAGCTCTTCCATCCTTGCCTCTCCCAACAGGGGTTCTTGCAGGAAAAGCTTCTTGAGTTCATCTCTTTCACTTTCACTCTTCTCTTTTATTGCGGAAGTTTCTGGAAGAAGCCCAGTCTCTTATTTCCTTGTAAAGCTGCTGTGTCAGAGTCTGAGACAGCACCAGACGAATTCTGAGCTCCTTTTTGCCATTTCAGTCAAAGGGGATCATGTGCAGAACAGAACCACTTGCAGGCCCCACCAACCGAAAATGAATTCCATCAGGGCACTGGGGTCCACAGAAAGGGAAGGCTTGCCCCCAGGACTGGTCTTCCTCTCACCTTCTGGTCAGAGGCCCAGACACTGCCATACTCATTCCACCCCCCTCCCCAAGGGCCTGGATTCTGGGACAGCTTAGGGGTCATGCAAGACCCTCACACTCCTTTATCTGCCTGGGGAAGAACATTTTAAAAGCTGCAGCTGACTGATCATAGACAGCTGAGCATTTCCAGCAGGTCTGGGTGGAAAGATGGAATGTGAGGCTCCAAAGTCTACAGGGCCTTCCCAGTGTGAAGATCTATGCCTTTCCCCCAGGCAGCCACCTCCCCACACCATCCTCCCAGGAAGGTCAGATCCAGGTTTAAGAGGGCAGAGACTCTCCCCTTGTTTATCTGCAACTTACCTGGCTCCCACCACCCGCCATGATCAATGCACTGTTCCTCCCAGGTCACATGTGCAGAGGTCTCAGCATTGTTAGCTGCTGCCCCTGGGAAGAACATCATAAAGCAAAGCCCAGTGTTTATGCACCGTCCATGGTGCTTTTAGTCTACAGATCCCTTTCATTTCCAAAGTTAACTTAGGGCATCACTTTTTGCCCCACCCCCAACAGGTTTCCATACATTTCTGATTCAGTTAGATTCTATGTCACAGTGTGTATTCTACCCTGTGACGCTCCTACATCCTAAATAACTAAATTGGAATAGGTTACAGCTGACCCTTTGGGGCGTCCAAAGCTATGGGCTTAGATAAATGCATAGTGACAGGCATCCATCCTAAAGTATCACACAGATTACCTCCCCCGCCCCATGATCTGAATGTTCACGTAGCTTTGCCTTTCCCAGAGTGTCACAGATGGGGTCATACCGTGTGCAGGCTCTTCAGAATGGATTCTTTCACTGAGCAATATGCACATAGGTTTGTCCCAGTCTTTCTGTGGGTTCATTCCTTTCTGTTGCTGAGCAGTATTCCACTGCATGCATATGGGAGAAAAACCAACTTTCCCTCTACTTTTCTAGGCTTTTGATTGAGATTCCCCTTACATAAAAGATAGATTAGTAGGCGAAAAACAAACAGGATTTTAATAGCAGGCATACAACCTGAATACATGGGAGATACCCAGGGAAAATGATATCTCCCTGAGATGGCCAAAGCCATTGACCTAAATACCATCTAAAAACAAAAGAAAGATTTGGAGGGGTGGGCGTGTTATCATGCAAACCACAGGAAACAAGGATATGGTTGTTATGCCAATTTAAGTCAGGACCTGTCTCTTGATAATAGTTACTTAAGATTTAATTATCCTTCAATTTCTGGTACAAAGAGGGGCACATCCTTCAAATGGAGATTTACTTAATAAACGTAAATGTCCTTCACAAAACGTCCAACTCTACTTTGTTTTCCGAGATTCTTTTTTAAAAAATTAATCAGACCAAAATAATCCTTATGCCAAAGAGATATGTTTTGAGGTGGCGTGTTCTGCTCTTCTTGACATGGATGTACCCCGCTTTGTGTATACATTCATCTCTTGAAGGGCATCCTGGTCTCCTCAAGTCTGTAGGCATTATGAGCAGAGCTGCTGTACATACTTGCATCCTCGTTTGCGTTTGGATACAATTTTTCAAAGCAGTTGCCTAAATACTGGAAGCGTGATTGTTGGATCCCAGGGCGAGACTCTCTTCACTCTGGAACCAACTGCCAAACTGTCTCACAACGTGGCTGTACAAGTCCCCTAACCCCGTCACCGTCAGAAGTGAAGGAGGATTTCTGTTTGTTAGGTTTTCTGAGGGAGGGGCACACAAGGCCAAATAGGAGATTTATTAAAATGATTTGTAAATTCATTTATTAAAATATGGCTGAGCTGAGCTCAAGAATCGGCCTATGAGGAAAATTTAGTGTTATAAGTGTTCGTGAAGGGAATCTGCGGTGAGGTCTATAGTGGGAACTTGGAGCAAGGACAATGAAAAGAAGGCTACACAATCTGGGGAAGGGGTGGGCGGTTGAGTCCCAAGACAGAATGATTGTGGCAGGGAAAGTGATAAGGGAAGGGCAACGTTAGAACAGTGAGAGAAGTCCCTGGGGTCTGAGTCTCAGGATCAGATAGGTGTAACAACAGGAATTGACATATGGGGCATTTGATCTTTACAGGGTTAGGGTTAGGGTTAGGGTTAGGGTTAGGGTTAGGGTTAGGGTTAGGGTTAGGGTTAGGGTATGGGTTAGGGTACGGTTAGGATAAGGGTTAGGGTACTGGTTAGGGTTAGGGTAGGGGTACGGGTACGGGTAAGGGTACGGGTACGGGTACGGGTACGGGTACGGGTAGGGTACGGGTTAGGGTTAGGGTTAGGGTACGGGTTAGGGTACGGGTTAGGGTTAGGGTTAGGGTACGGGTTAGGGTTAGGGTACGGGTTAGGGTACGGGTTAGGGTACGGGTTAGGGTACGGGTTAGGGTACGGGATAGGGTTAGAGTTAGAGTACGGGTTAGGGTACGGGTTAGGGTTAGTGTTAGGGTTAGGGTACGGGTTAGGGTTAGGGTACGGGTTAGGGTTAGGGTGCGGGTTAGGTTTAGGGTACGGGTTAGGGTTAGGGTTACGGTTAGGGCACGGGTTAGGGTACGGGTTAGGGTACGGTTTAGGGTTAGGGTTAGGGTTAGGGTTAGGGTTAGGGTTAGGGTTATGGTTAGGGTACGGGTTAGGGTACGGGTTAGGGTTAGGGTACGGGTTAGGGTTAGGGTACGGGTTAGGGTTAGGGTACGGGTTAGGGTTAGGGTACGGGTTAGGGTTATGGTTAGGGTACGGGTTAGGGTTAGGGTACGGGTTAGGGTTAGGGTTAGGGTTAGGGTTAGGGTTAGGGTACGGGTTAGGGTACGGTTTAGGGTACGGGTTAGGGTTAGGGTTAGGGCACGGGTTAGGGTTAGGGTACGGGTTAGGGTACGGGTTAGGGTTAGGGCACGGGTTAGGGTACGGGTTAGGGTACGGGTTAGGGTTAGGGTACGGGTTAGGGTTAGGGTACGGGTTAGGGTTAGGGTACGGGTTAGGGTTAGGGCACGGGTTAGGGTTAGGGTTAGGGTACGGGTTAGGGTTAGGGTACGGGTTAGGGTTAGGGTACGGGTTAGGGTTAGGGTACGGGTTAGGGTTAGGGTACGGGTTAGGGTTAGGGTACGGGTTAGGGTTAGGGTATGGGTTAGGGTTGGGTTAGGGTTAGGGTTAGGGTTAGGGTACGGGTTAGGGTTAGGGTACGGGTTAGGGTTAGGGTACGGGTTAGGGTTAGGGTTTGGGTTAGGGTTAGGGTTAGGGTTAGGGTTAGGGTTAGGGTTAGGGTTAGGGTACGGGTTAGGGTACGGGTTAGGGTTAGGGTTAGGGTTAGGGTTAGGGTTAGGGTTAGGGTTAGGGTTAGGGTTAGGGTTAGGGTACGGGTTAGGGTTAGGGTTAGGGTACGGGTTAGGGTACGGGTTAGGGTTAGGGTTAGGTTAGGGTTAGGGTTAGGGTTAGGGTTAGGGTTAGGGTTAGGGTTAGGGTTAGGGTTAGGGTTAGGGTTAGGGTACGGGTTAGGGTTAGGGTTAGGGTTAGGGTTAGGGTACGGGTTAGGGTACGGGTTAGGGTTAGGGTTAGGGTACGGGTTAGGGTTAGGGTTAGGGTACGGGTTAGGGTACGGGTTAGGGTACGGGTTAGGGTTAGGGTTAGGGTTAGGGTTAGGGTTAGGGTACGGGTTAGGGTTAGGGTTAGGGTTAGGGTTAGGGTACGGGTTAGGGTACGGGTTAGGGTACGGGTTAGGGTTAGGGTACGGGTTAGGGTACGGGTTAGGGGTTAGGGTACGGGTTAGGGTACGGGTTAGGGTTAGGGTTAGGGTACGGGTTAGGGTTAGGGTTAGGGTTAGGGTTAGGGTACGGGTTAGGGTTAGGGTTAGGGTTAGGGTTAGGGTTAGGGTTAGGGTTAGGGTACGGGTTAGGGTTAGGGTTAGGGTTAGGGTTAGGGTACGGGTTAGGGTTAGGGTTAGGGTTAGGGTTAGGGTACGGGTTAGGGTTAGGGTACGGGTTAGGGTACGGGTTAGGGTACGGGTTAGGGTACGGGTTAGGGTTAGGGTTAGGGTACGGGTTAGGGTACGGGTTAGGGTTAGGGTTAGGGTTAGGGTACGGGTTAGGGTTAGGGTTAGGGTACGGGTTAGGGTTAGGGTTAGCGTTAGGGTTAGGGTTAGGGTTAGGGTTAGGGTTAGGGGTTAGGGTTAGGGTTAGGGTTAGGGTTAGGGTTAGGGTTAGGGTTAGGGTTAGGGTACGGGTTAGGGTTAGGGTTAGGGTTAGGGTTAGGGTTAGGGTACGGGTTAGGGTTAGGGTTAGGGTTAGGGTTAGGGTTAGGGTTAGGGTTAGGGTTAGGGTTAGGGTTAGGGTTAGGGTACGGGTTAGGGTTAGGGTACGGGTTAGGGTTAGGGTTAGGGTTAGGGTTAGGGTTAGGGTTAGGGTTAGGGTTAGGGTTAGGGTACGGGTTAGGGTTAGGGTTAGGGTACGGGTTAGGGTTAGGGTTAGGGTTAGGGTTAGGGTACGGGTTAGGGTTAGGGTTAGGGTTAGGGTTAGGGTACGGGTTAGGGTTAGGGTTAGGGTACGGGTTAGGGTACGGGTTAGGGTTAGGGTACGGGTTAGGGTTAGGGTTAGGGTACGGGTTAGGGTTAGGGTTAGGGTTAGGGTACGGGTTAGGGTACGGGTTAGGGTTAGGGTTAGGGTTAGGGTTAGGGTTAGGGTTAGGGTACGGGTTAGGGTTAGGGTTAGGGTTAGGGTTAGGGTTAGGGTTAGGGTTAGGGTTAGGGTACGGGTTAGGGTTAGGGTACGGGTTAGGGTTAGGGTACGGGTTAGGGTTAGGGTTAGGGTACGGGTTAGGGTTAGGGTTAGGGTTAGGGTACGGGTACGGGTTAGGGTTAGGGTACGGGTTAGGGTTAGGGTTAGGGTACGGGTACGGGTTAGGGTTAGGGTACGGGTTAGGGTTAGGGTTAGGGTTAGGGTACGGGTTAGGGTTAGGGTTAGGGTTAGGGTACGGGTTAGGGTTAGGGTACGGGTTAGGGTTAGGGTTAGGGTTAGGGTACGGGTTAGGGTACGGGTTAGGGTTAGGGTACGGGTACGGGTTAGGGTTAGGGGTTAGGGTTAGGGGTTAGGGTTAGGGTTAGGGTTAGGGTTAGGGTTAGGGTTAGGGTTAGGGTTAGGGTTAGGGTTAGGGTTAGGGTTAGGGTTAGGGTTAGGGTTAGGGTTAGGGTTAGGGTTAGGGTTAGGGTTAGGGTTAGGGTTAGGGTTAGGGTTAGGGTTAGGGTTAGGGTTAGGGTTAGGGTTAGGGTTAGGGTTAGGGTTAGGGTTAGGGTTAGGGTTAGGGTTAGGGTTAGGGTTAGGGTTAGGGTTAGGGTTAGGGTTAGGGTTAGGGTTAGGGTTAGGGTTAGGGTTAGGGTTAGGGTTAGGGTTAGGGTTAGGGTTAGGGTTAGGGTTAGGGTTAGGGTTAGGGTTAGGGTTAGGGTTAGGGTTAGGGTTAGGGTTAGGGTTAGGGTTAGGGTTAGGGTTAGGGTTAGGGTTAGGGTTAGGGTTAGGGTTAGGGTTAGGGTTAGGGTTAGGGTTAGGGTTAGGGTTAGGGTTAGGGTTAGGGTTAGGGTACGGGTTAGGGTACGGGTTAGGGTACGGGTTAGGGTTAGGGTACGGGTTAGGGTACGGGTTAGGGGATAGGGTACGGGTTAGGGTACGGGTTAGGGTTAGGGTTAGGGTACGGGTTAGGGTTAGGGTTAGGGTTAGGGTTAGGGTACGGGTTAGGGTTAGGGTTAGGGTTAGGGTTAGGGTTAGGGTTAGGGTTAGGGTACGGGTTAGGGTTAGGGTTAGGGTTAGGGTTAGGGTACGGGTTAGGGTTAGGGTTAGGGTTAGGGTTAGGGTACGGGTTAGGGTTAGGGTACGGGTTAGGGTATGGGTTAGGGTAGGGTTAGGGTTAGGGTTAGGGTACGGGTTAGGGTACGGGTTAGGGTTAGGGTTAGGGTTAGGGTACGGGTTAGGGTTAGGGTTAGGGTTAGGGTTAGGGTTAGGGTTAGGGTTAGGGTTAGGGTTAGGGTTAGGGTTAGGGTTAGGGTTAGGGTTAGGGTTAGGGTTAGGGTTAGGGTTAGGGTTAGGGTTAGGGTTAGGGTTAGGGTTAGGGTTAGGGTTAGGGTTAGGGTTAGGGTTAGGGTAGGGTTAGGGTTAGGGTTAGGGTTAGGGTTAGGGTTAGGGTTAGGGTTAGGGTTAGGGTTAGGGTTAGGGTTAGGGTTAGGGTTAGGGTTAGGGTAAGGGTTAGGGTTAGGGTTAGGGTTAGGGTTAGGGTTAGGGTTAGGGTTAGGGTTAGGGTTAGGGTTAGGGTTAGGGTAAGGGTTAGGGTTAGGGTTAGGGTTAGGGTTAGGGTTAGGGTTAGGGTTAGGGTTAGGGTACGGGTTAGGGTTAGGGTTAGGGTTAGGGTTAGGGTACGGGTTAGGGTTAGGGTTAGGGTTAGGGTTAGGGTACGGGTTAGGGTTAGGGTTAGGGTTAGGGTTAGGGTTAGGGTTAGGGTTAGGGTACGGGTTAGGGTTAGGGTTAGGGTTAGGGTACGGGTTAGGGTTAGGGTTAGGGTTAGGGTTAGGGTTAGGGTTAGGGTTAGGGTTAGGGTACGGGTTAGGGTTAGGGTTAGGGTTAGGGTTAGGGTTAGGGTTAGGGTTAGGGTTAGGGTACGGGTTAGGGTTAGGGTACGGGTTAGGGTTAGGGTACGGGTTAGGGTTAGGGTTAGGGTACGGGTTAGGGTTAGGGTTAGGGTTAGGGTACGGGTACGGGTTAGGGTTAGGGTACGGGTTAGGGTTAGGGTTAGGGTACGGGTTCGGGTTAGGGTTAGGGTACGGGTTAGGGTTAGGGTTAGGGTTAGGGTACGGGTTAGGGTTAGGGTTAGGGTTAGGGTACGGGTTAGGGTTAGGGTACGGGTTAGGGTTAGGGTTAGGGTTAGGGTACGGGTTAGGGTAAGGGTTAGGGTTAGGGTTCGGGTACGGGTTAGGGTTAGGGTTAGGGTTAGGGTTAGGGTTAGGGTTAGGGTTAGGGTTCGGGTTAGGGTTAGGGTTAGGGTTAGGGTTAGGGTAAGGGTTAGGGTTAGGGTACGGGTTAGGGTTAGGGTTCGGGTTAGGGTACGGGTTAGGGTTAGGGTTAGGGTTAGGGTTAGGGTACGGGTTAGGGTTAGGGTACGGGTTAGGGTACGGGTTAGGGTTAGGGTTAGGGTTCGGGTTAGGGTTAGGGTAAGGGTTAGGGTTAGGGTTAGGGTTAGGGTTAGGGTTAGGGTTAGGGTTAGGGTTAGGGTTAGGGTTAGGGTTAGGGTTAGGGTTAGGGTTAGGGTTAGGGTTAGGGTTAGGGTTAGGGTTAGGGTTAGGGTTAGGGTTAGGGTACGGGTTAGGGTTAGGGTTAGGGTTAGGGTTAGGGTACGGGTTAGGGTTAGGGTTAGGGTTAGGGTTAGGGTTAGGGTTAGGGTTAGGGTTAGGGTTAGGGTTAGGGTTAGGGTTAGGGTTAGGGTTAGGGTTAGGGTTAGGGTTAGGGTTAGGGTTAGGGTTAGGGTTAGGGTTAGGGTTAGGGTTAGGGTTAGGGTACGGGTTAGGGTTAGGGTTAGGGTTAGGGTTAGGGTACGGGTTAGGGTTAGGGTTAGGGTTAGGGTTAGGGTACGGGTTAGGGTTAGGGTTAGGGTTAGGGTTAGGGTTAGGGTTAGGGTTAGGGTTAGGGTTAGGGTTAGGGTTAGGGTTAGGGTTAGGGTTAGGGTTAGGGTTAGGGTTAGGGTTAGGGTTAGGGTTAGGGTTAGGGTTAGGGTTAGGGTTAGGGTTAGGGTACGGGTTAGGGTTAGGGTTAGGGTTAGGGTACGGGTTAGGGTTAGGGTTAGGGTTAGGGTTAGGGTTAGGGTTAGGGTTAGGGTTAGGGTTAGGGTTAGGGTTAGGGTTAGGGTTAGGGTTAGGGTTAGGGTTAGGGTTAGGGTTAGGGTTAGGGTTAGGGTTAGGGTTAGGGTTAGGGTTAGGGTTAGGGTTAGGGTTAGGGTTAGGGTTAGGGTTAGGGTTAGGGTTAGGGTTAGGGTTAGGGTTAGGGTTAGGGTTAGGGTTAGGGTTAGGGTTAGGGTTAGGGTTAGGGTTAGGGTTAGGGTTAGGGTTAGGGTTAGGGTTAGGGTTAGGGTTAGGGTTAGGGTTAGGGTTAGGGTTAGGGTTAGGGTTAGGGTTAGGGTTAGGGTTAGGGTTAGGGTTAGGGTTAGGGTTAGGGTTAGGGTTAGGGTTAGGGTTAGGGTTAGGGTTAGGGTTAGGGTTAGGGTTAGGGTTAGGGTTAGGGTTAGGGTTAGGGTTAGGGTTAGGGTTAGGGTTAGGGTTAGGGTTAGGGTTAGGGTTAGGGTTAGGGTTAGGGTTAGGGTTAGGGTTAGGGTTAGGGTTAGGGTTAGGGTTAGGGTTAGGGTTAGGGTTAGGGTTAGGGTTAGGGTTAGGGTTAGGGTTAGGGTTAGGGTTAGGGTTAGGGTTAGGGTTAGGGTTAGGGTTAGGGTTAGGGTTAGGGTTAGGGTTAGGGTTAGGGTTAGGGTTAGGGTTAGGGTTAGGGTTAGGGTTAGGGTTAGGGTTAGGGTTAGGGTTAGGGTTAGGGTTAGGGTTAGGGTTAGGGTTAGGGTTAGGGTTAGGGTTAGGGTTAGGGTTAGGGTTAGGGTTAGGGTTAGGGTTAGGGTTAGGGTTAGGGTTAGGGTTAGGGTTAGGGTTAGGGTTAGGGTTAGGGTTAGGGTTAGGGTTAGGGTTAGGGTTAGGGTTAGGGTTAGGGTTAGGGTTAGGGTTAGGGTTAGGGTTAGGGTTAGGGTTAGGGTTAGGGTTAGGGTTAGGGTTAGGGTTAGGGTTAGGGTTAGGGTTAGGGTTAGGGTTAGGGTTAGGGTTAGGGTTAGGGTTAGGGTTAGGGTTAGGGTTAGGGTTAGGGTTAGGGTTAGGGTTAGGGTTAGGGTTAGGGTTAGGGTTAGGGTTAGGGTTAGGGTTAGGGTTAGGGTTAGGGTTAGGGTTAGGGTTAGGGTTAGGGTTAGGGTTAGGGTTAGGGTTAGGGTTAGGGTTAGGGTTAGGGTTAGGGTTAGGGTTAGGGTTAGGGTTAGGGTTAGGGTTAGGGTTAGGGTTAGGGTTAGGGTTAGGGTTAGGGTTAGGGTTAGGGTTAGGGTTAGGGTTAGGGTTAGGGTTAGGGTTAGGGTTAGGGTTAGGGTTAGGGTTAGGGTTAGGGTTAGGGTTAGGGTTAGGGTTAGGGTTAGGGTTAGGGTTAGGGTTAGGGTTAGGGTTAGGGTTAGGGTTAGGGTTAGGGTTAGGGTTAGGGTTAGGGTTAGGGTTAGGGTTAGGGTTAGGGTTAGGGTTAGGGTTAGGGTTAGGGTTAGGGTTAGGGTTAGGGTTAGGGTTAGGGTTAGGGTTAGGGTTAGGGTTAGGGTTAGGGTTAGGGTTAGGGTTAGGGTTAGGGTTAGGGTTAGGGTTAGGGTTAGGGTTAGGGTTAGGGTTAGGGTTAGGGTTAGGGTTAGGGTTAGGGTTAGGGTTAGGGTTAGGGTTAGGGTTAGGGTTAGGGTTAGGGTTAGGGTTAGGGTTAGGGTTAGGGTTAGGGTTAGGGTTAGGGTTAGGGTTAGGGTTAGGGTTAGGGTTAGGGTTAGGGTTAGGGTTAGGGTTAGGGTTAGGGTTAGGGTTAGGGTTAGGGTTAGGGTTAGGGTTAGGGTTAGGGTTAGGGTTAGGGTTAGGGTTAGGGTTAGGGTTAGGGTTAGGGTTAGGGTTAGGGTTAGGGTTAGGGTTAGGGTTAGGGTTAGGGTTAGGGTTAGGGTTAGGGTTAGGGTTAGGGTTAGGGTTAGGGTTAGGGTTAGGGTTAGGGTTAGGGTTAGGGTTAGGGTTAGGGTTAGGGTTAGGGTTAGGGTTAGGGTTAGGGTTAGGGTTAGGGTTAGGGTTAGGGTTAGGGTTAGGGTTAGGGTTAGGGTTAGGGTTAGGGTTAGGGTTAGGGTTAGGGTTAGGGTTAGGGTTAGGGTTAGGGTTAGGGTTAGGGTTAGGGTTAGGGTTAGGGTTAGGGTTAGGGTTAGGGTTAGGGTTAGGGTTAGGGTTAGGGTTAGGGTTAGGGTTAGGGTTAGGGTTAGGGTTAGGGTTAGGGTTAGGGTTAGGGTTAGGGTTAGGGTTAGGGTTAGGGTTAGGGTTAGGGTTAGGGTTAGGGTTAGGGTTAGGGTTAGGGTTAGGGTTAGGGTTAGGGTTAGGGTTAGGGTTAGGGTTAGGGTTAGGGTTAGGGTTAGGGTTAGGGTTAGGGTTAGGGTTAGGGTTAGGGTTAGGGTTAGGGTTAGGGTTAGGGTTAGGGTTAGGGTTAGGGTTAGGGTTAGGGTTAGGGTTAGGGTTAGGGTTAGGGTTAGGGTTAGGGTTAGGGTTAGGGTTAGGGTTAGGGTTAGGGTTAGGGTTAGGGTTAGGGTTAGGGTTAGGGTTAGGGTTAGGGTTAGGGTTAGGGTTAGGGTTAGGGTTAGGGTTAGGGTTAGGGTTAGGGTTAGGGTTAGGGTTAGGGTTAGGGTTAGGGTTAGGGTTAGGGTTAGGGTTAGGGTTAGGGTTAGGGTTAGGGTTAGGGTTAGGGTTAGGGTTAGGGTTAGGGTAGGGTTAGGGTTAGGGTTAGGGTTAGGGTTAGGGTTAGGGTTAGGGTTAGGGTTAGGGTTAGGGTTAGGGTTAGGGTTAGGGTTAGGGTTAGGGTTAGGGTTAGGGTTAGGGTTAGGGTTAGGGTTAGGGTTAGGGTTAGGGTTAGGGTTAGGGTTAGGGTTAGGGTTAGGGTTAGGGTTAGGGTTAGGGTTAGGGTTAGGGTAGGGTTAGGGTTAGGGTTAGGGTTAGGGTTAGGGTTAGGGTTAGGGTTAGGGTTAGGGTTAGGGTTAGGGTTAGGGTTAGGGTTAGGGTTAGGGTTAGGGTTAGGGTTAGGGTTAGGGTACGGGTTAGGGTTAGGGTACGGGTTAGGGTTAGGGTTAGGGTACGGGGTTAGGGTTAGGGTTAGGGTTAGGGTTAGGGTTAGGGTTAGGGTTAGGGTTAGGGTTAGGGTTAGGGTTAGGGTTAGGGTTAGGGTTAGGGTTAGGGTTAGGGTTAGGGTTAGGGTTAGGGTTCGGGTTAGGGTTAGGGTTAGGGTTAGGGTTAGGGTTAGGGTTAGGGTTAGGGTTAGGGTTAGGGTTAGGGTTAGGGTTAGGGTTAGGGTTAGGGTTAGGGTTAGGGTTAGGGTTAGGGTTAGGGTTAGGGTTAGGGTTAGGGTTAGGGTTAGGGTTAGGGTTAGGGTTAGGGTTAGGGTTAGGGTTAGGGTTAGGGTTAGGGTTAGGGTTAGGGTTAGGGTTAGGGTTAGGGTTAGGGTTAGGGTTAGGGTTAGGGTTAGGGTTAGGGTTAGGGTTAGGGTTAGGGTTAGGGTTAGGGTTAGGGTTAGGGTTAGGGTTAGGGTTAGGGTTAGGGTTAGGGTTAGGGTTAGGGTTAGGGTTAGGGTTAGGGTTAGGGTTAGGGTTAGGGTTAGGGTTAGGGTTAGGGTTAGGGTTAGGGTTAGGGTTAGGGTTAGGGTTAGGGTTAGGGTTAGGGTTAGGGTTAGGGTTAGGGTTAGGGTTAGGGTTAGGGTTAGGGTTAGGGTTAGGGTTAGGGTTAGGGTTAGGGTTAGGGTTAGGGTTAGGGTTAGGGTTAGGGTTAGGGTTAGGGTTAGGGTTAGGGTTAGGGTTAGGGTTAGGGTTAGGGTTAGGGTTAGGGTTAGGGTTAGGGTTAGGGTTAGGGTTAGGGTTAGGGTTAGGGTTAGGGTTAGGGTTAGGGTTAGGGTTAGGGTTAGGGTTAGGGTTAGGGTTAGGGTTAGGGTTAGGGTTAGGGTTAGGGTTAGGGTTAGGGTTAGGGTTAGGGTTAGGGTTAGGGTTAGGGTTAGGGTTAGGGTTAGGGTTAGGGTTAGGGTTAGGGTTAGGGTTAGGGTTAGGGTTAGGGTTAGGGTTAGGGTTAGGGTTAGGGTTAGGGTTAGGGTTAGGGTTAGGGTTAGGGTTAGGGTTAGGGTTAGGGTTAGGGTTAGGGTTAGGGTTAGGGTTAGGGTTAGGGTTAGGGTTAGGGTTAGGGTTAGGGTTAGGGTTAGGGTTAGGGTTAGGGTTAGGGTTAGGGTTAGGGTTAGGGTTAGGGTTAGGGTTAGGGTTAGGGTTAGGGTTAGGGTTAGGGTTAGGGTTAGGGTTAGGGTTAGGGTTAGGGTTAGGGTTAGGGTTAGGGTTAGGGTTAGGGTTAGGGTTAGGGTTAGGGTTAGGGTTAGGGTTAGGGTTAGGGTTAGGGTTAGGGTTAGGGTTAGGGTTAGGGTTAGGGTTAGGGTTAGGGTTAGGGTTAGGGTTAGGGTTAGGGTTAGGGTTAGGGTTAGGGTTAGGGTTAGGGTTAGGGTTAGGGTTAGGGTTAGGGTTAGGGTAGGGTTAGGGTTAGGGTACGGGTTAGGGTACGGGTTAGGGTTAGGGTACGGGTTAGGGTTAGGGTTAGGGTACGGGTTAGGGTTAGGGTACGGGTTAGGGTTAGGGTACGGGTACGGGTTAGGGTTAGGGGTTAGGGTTAGGGGTTAGGGTTAGGGTTAGGGTTAGGGTACGGGTTAGGGTTAGGGTTAGGGTTAGGGTTAGGGTTAGGGTTAGGGTTAGGGTACGGGTTAGGGTTAGGGTACGGGTTAGGGTACGGGTTAGGGTTAGGGTTAGGGTTAGGGTTAGGGTACGGGTTAGGGTTAGGGTACGGGTTAGGGTACGGGTTAGGGTTAGGGTTAGGGTACGGGTTAGGGTTAGGGTAGGGTTAGGGTTAGGGTTAGGGTACGGGTTAGGGTTAGGGTACGGGTTAGGGTTAGGGTTAGGGTTAGGGTTAGGGTTAGGGTTAGGGTTAGGGTTAGGGTTAGGGTTAGGGTTAGGGTTAGGGTTAGGGTTAGGGTTAGGGTTAGGGTAGGGTTAGGGTTAGGGTAGGGTTAGGGTTAGGGTTAGGGTTAGGGTTAGGGTTAGGGTTAGGGTTAGGGTTAGGGTTAGGGTTAGGGTTAGGGTTAGGGTACGGGTTAGGGTTAGGGTTAGGGTACGGGTTAGGGTTAGGGTACGGGTTAGGGTTAGGGTTAGGGTTAGGGTTAGGGTTAGGGTTAGGGTTAGGGTTAGGGTTAGGGTTAGGGTTAGGGTTAGGGTTAGGGTTAGGGTTAGGGTTAGGGTTAGGGTTAGGGTTAGGGTTAGGGTTAGGGTTAGGGTTAGGGTTAGGGTTAGGGTTAGGGTTAGGGTTAGGGTTAGGGTTAGGGTTAGGGTTAGGGTTAGGGTTAGGGTTAGGGTTAGGGTTAGGGTTAGGGTTAGGGTTAGGGTTAGGGTTAGGGTTAGGGTTAGGGTTAGGGTTAGGGTTAGGGTTAGGGTTAGGGTTAGGGTTAGGGTTAGGGTTAGGGTTAGGGTTAGGGTTAGGGTTAGGGTTAGGGTTAGGGTTAGGGTTAGGGTTAGGGTTAGGGTTAGGGTTAGGGTTAGGGTTAGGGTTAGGGTTAGGGTTAGGGTTAGGGTTAGGGTTAGGGTTAGGGTTAGGGTTAGGGTTAGGGTTAGGGTTAGGGTTAGGGTTAGGGTTAGGGTTAGGGTTAGGGTTAGGGGTTAGGGTTAGGGTTAGGGTTAGGGTTAGGGTTAGGGTTAGGGTTAGGGTTAGGGTTAGGGTTAGGGTTAGGGTTAGGGTTAGGGTTAGGGTTAGGGTTAGGGTTAGGGTTAGGGTTAGGGTTAGGGTTAGGGTTAGGGTTAGGGTTAGGGTTAGGGTTAGGGTTAGGGTTAGGGTTAGGGTTAGGGTTAGGGTTAGGGTTAGGGTTAGGGTTAGGGTTAGGGTTAGGGTTAGGGTTAGGGTTAGGGTTAGGGTTAGGGTTAGGGTTAGGGTTAGGGTTAGGGTTAGGGTTAGGGTTAGGGTTAGGGTTAGGGTTAGGGTTAGGGTTAGGGTTAGGGTTAGGGTTAGGGTTAGGGTTAGGGTTAGGGTTAGGGTTAGGGTTAGGGTTAGGGTTAGGGTTAGGGTTAGGGTTAGGGTTAGGGTTAGGGTTAGGGTTAGGGTTAGGGTTAGGGTTAGGGTTAGGGTTAGGGTTAGGGTTAGGGTTAGGGTTAGGGTTAGGGTTAGGGTTAGGGTTAGGGTTAGGGTTAGGGTTAGGGTTAGGGTTAGGGTTAGGGTTAGGGTTAGGGTTAGGGTTAGGGTTAGGGTTAGGGTTAGGGTTAGGGTTAGGGTTAGGGTTAGGGTTAGGGTTAGGGTTAGGGTTAGGGTTAGGGTTAGGGTTAGGGTTAGGGTTAGGGTTAGGGTTAGGGTTAGGGTTAGGGTTAGGGTTAGGGTTAGGGTTAGGGTTAGGGTTAGGGTTAGGGTTAGGGTTAGGGTTAGGGTTAGGGTTAGGGTTAGGGTTAGGGTTAGGGTTAGGGTTAGGGTTAGGGTTAGGGTTAGGGTTAGGGTTAGGGTTAGGGTTAGGGTTAGGGTTAGGGTTAGGGTTAGGGTTAGGGTTAGGGTTAGGGTTAGGGTTAGGGTTAGGGTTAGGGTTAGGGTTAGGGTTAGGGTTAGGGTTAGGGTTAGGGTTAGGGTTAGGGTTAGGGTTAGGGTTAGGGTTAGGGTTAGGGTTAGGGTTAGGGTTAGGGTTAGGGTTAGGGTTAGGGTTAGGGTTAGGGTTAGGGTTAGGGTTAGGGTTAGGGTTAGGGTTAGGGTTAGGGTTAGGGTTAGGGTTAGGGTTAGGGTTAGGGTTAGGGTTAGGGTTAGGGTTAGGGTTAGGGTTAGGGTTAGGGTTAGGGTTAGGGTTAGGGTTAGGGTTAGGGTTAGGGTTAGGGTTAGGGTTAGGGTTAGGGTTAGGGTTAGGGTTAGGGTTAGGGTTAGGGTTAGGGTTAGGGTTAGGGTTAGGGTTAGGGTTAGGGTTAGGGTTAGGGTTAGGGTTAGGGTTAGGGTTAGGGTTAGGGTTAGGGTTAGGGTTAGGGTTAGGGTTAGGGTTAGGGTTAGGGTTAGGGTTAGGGTTAGGGTTAGGGTTAGGGTTAGGGTTAGGGTTAGGGTTAGGGTTAGGGTTAGGGTTAGGGTTAGGGTTAGGGTTAGGGTTAGGGTTAGGGTTAGGGTTAGGGTTAGGGTTAGGGTTAGGGTTAGGGTTAGGGTTAGGGTTAGGGTTAGGGTTAGGGTTAGGGTTAGGGTTAGGGTTAGGGTTAGGGTTAGGGTTAGGGTTAGGGTTAGGGTTAGGGTTAGGGTTAGGGTTAGGGTTAGGGTTAGGGTTAGGGTTAGGGTTAGGGTTAGGGTTAGGGTTAGGGTTAGGGTTAGGGTTAGGGTTAGGGTTAGGGTTAGGGTTAGGGTTAGGGTTAGGGTTAGGGTTAGGGTTAGGGTTAGGGTTAGGGTTAGGGTTAGGGTTAGGGTTAGGGTTAGGGTTAGGGTTAGGGTTAGGGTTAGGGTTAGGGTTAGGGTTAGGGTTAGGGTTAGGGTTAGGGTTAGGGTTAGGGTTAGGGTTAGGGTTAGGGTTAGGGTTAGGGTTAGGGTTAGGGTTAGGGTTAGGGTTAGGGTTAGGGTTAGGGTTAGGGTTAGGGTTAGGGTTAGGGTTAGGGTTAGGGTTAGGGTTAGGGTTAGGGTTAGGGTTAGGGTTAGGGTTAGGGTTAGGGTTAGGGTTAGGGTTAGGGTTAGGGTTAGGGTTAGGGTTAGGGTTAGGGTTAGGGTTAGGGTTAGGGTTAGGGTTAGGGTTAGGGTTAGGGTTAGGGTTAGGGTTAGGGTTAGGGTTAGGGTTAGGGTTAGGGTTAGGGTTAGGGTTAGGGTTAGGGTTAGGGTTAGGGTTAGGGTTAGGGTTAGGGTTAGGGTTAGGGTTAGGGTTAGGGTTAGGGTTAGGGTTAGGGTTAGGGTTAGGGTTAGGGTTAGGGTTAGGGTTAGGGTTAGGGTTAGGGTTAGGGTTAGGGTTAGGGTTAGGGTTAGGGTTAGGGTTAGGGTTAGGGTTAGGGTTAGGGTTAGGGTTAGGGTTAGGGTTAGGGTTAGGGTTAGGGTTAGGGTTAGGGTTAGGGTTAGGGTTAGGGTTAGGGTTAGGGTTAGGGTTAGGGTTAGGGTTAGGGTTAGGGTTAGGGTTAGGGTTAGGGTTAGGGTTAGGGTTAGGGTTAGGGTTAGGGTTAGGGTTAGGGTTAGGGTTAGGGTTAGGGTTAGGGTTAGGGTTAGGGTTAGGGTTAGGGTTAGGGTTAGGGTTAGGGTTAGGGTTAGGGTTAGGGTTAGGGTTAGGGTTAGGGTTAGGGTTAGGGTTAGGGTTAGGGTTAGGGTTAGGGTTAGGGTTAGGGTTAGGGTTAGGGTTAGGGTTAGGGTTAGGGTTAGGGTTAGGGTTAGGGTTAGGGTTAGGGTTAGGGTTAGGGTTAGGGTTAGGGTTAGGGTTAGGGTTAGGGTTAGGGTTAGGGTTAGGGTTAGGGTTAGGGTTAGGGTTAGGGTTAGGGTTAGGGTTAGGGTTAGGGTTAGGGTTAGGGTTAGGGTTAGGGTTAGGGTTAGGGTTAGGGTTAGGGTTAGGGTTAGGGTTAGGGTTAGGGTTAGGGTTAGGGTTAGGGTTAGGGTTAGGGTTAGGGTTAGGGTTAGGGTTAGGGTTAGGGTTAGGGTTAGGGTTAGGGTTAGGGTTAGGGTTAGGGTTAGGGTTAGGGTTAGGGTTAGGGTTAGGGTTAGGGTTAGGGTTAGGGTTAGGGTTAGGGTTAGGGTTAGGGTTAGGGTTAGGGTTAGGGTTAGGGTTAGGGTTAGGGTTAGGGTTAGGGTTAGGGTTAGGGTTAGGGTTAGGGTTAGGGTTAGGGTTAGGGTTAGGGTTAGGGTTAGGGTTAGGGTTAGGGTTAGGGTTAGGGTTAGGGTTAGGGTTAGGGTTAGGGTTAGGGTTAGGGTTAGGGTTAGGGTTAGGGTTAGGGTTAGGGTTAGGGTTAGGGTTAGGGTTAGGGTTAGGGTTAGGGTTAGGGTTAGGGTTAGGGTTAGGGTTAGGGTTAGGGTTAGGGTTAGGGTTAGGGTTAGGGTTAGGGTTAGGGTTAGGGTTAGGGTTAGGGTTAGGGTTAGGGTTAGGGTTAGGGTTAGGGTTAGGGTTAGGGTTAGGGTTAGGGTTAGGGTTAGGGTTAGGGTTAGGGTTAGGGTTAGGGTTAGGGTTAGGGTTAGGGTTAGGGTTAGGGTTAGGGTTAGGGTTAGGGTTAGGGTTAGGGTTAGGGTTAGGGTTAGGGTTAGGGTTAGGGTTAGGGTTAGGGTTAGGGTTAGGGTTAGGGTTAGGGTTAGGGTTAGGGTTAGGGTTAGGGTTAGGGTTAGGGTTAGGGTTAGGGTTAGGGTTAGGGTTAGGGTTAGGGTTAGGGTTAGGGTTAGGGTTAGGGTTAGGGTTAGGGTTAGGGTTAGGGTTAGGGTTAGGGTTAGGGTTAGGGTTAGGGTTAGGGTTAGGGTTAGGGTTAGGGTTAGGGTTAGGGTTAGGGTTAGGGTTAGGGTTAGGGTTAGGGTTAGGGTTAGGGTTAGGGTTAGGGTTAGGGTTAGGGTTAGGGTTAGGGTTAGGGTTAGGGTTAGGGTTAGGGTTAGGGTTAGGGTTAGGGTTAGGGTTAGGGTTAGGGTTAGGGTTAGGGTTAGGGTTAGGGTTAGGGTTAGGGTTAGGGTTAGGGTTAGGGTTAGGGTTAGGGTTAGGGTTAGGGTTAGGGTTAGGGTTAGGGTTAGGGTTAGGGTTAGGGTTAGGGTTAGGGTTAGGGTTAGGGTTAGGGTTAGGGTTAGGGTTAGGGTTAGGGTTAGGGTTAGGGTTAGGGTTAGGGTTAGGGTTAGGGTTAGGGTTAGGGTTAGGGTTAGGGTTAGGGTTAGGGTTAGGGTTAGGGTTAGGGTTAGGGTTAGGGTTAGGGTTAGGGTTAGGGTTAGGGTTAGGGTTAGGGTTAGGGTTAGGGTTAGGGTTAGGGTTAGGGTTAGGGTTAGGGTTAGGGTTAGGGTTAGGGTTAGGGTTAGGGTTAGGGTTAGGGTTAGGGTTAGGGTTAGGGTTAGGGTTAGGGTTAGGGTTAGGGTTAGGGTTAGGGTTAGGGTTAGGGTTAGGGTTAGGGTTAGGGTTAGGGTTAGGGTTAGGGTTAGGGTTAGGGTTAGGGTTAGGGTTAGGGTTAGGGTTAGGGTTAGGGTTAGGGTTAGGGTTAGGGTTAGGGTTAGGGTTAGGGTTAGGGTTAGGGTTAGGGTTAGGGTTAGGGTTAGGGTTAGGGTTAGGGTTAGGGTTAGGGTTAGGGTTAGGGTTAGGGTTAGGGTTAGGGTTAGGGTTAGGGTTAGGGTTAGGGTTAGGGTTAGGGTTAGGGTTAGGGTTAGGGTTAGGGTTAGGGTTAGGGTTAGGGTTAGGGTTAGGGTTAGGGTTAGGGTTAGGGTTAGGGTTAGGGTTAGGGTTAGGGTTAGGGTTAGGGTTAGGGTTAGGGTTAGGGTTAGGGTTAGGGTTAGGGTTAGGGTTAGGGTTAGGGTTAGGGTTAGGGTTAGGGTTAGGGTTAGGGTTAGGGTTAGGGTTAGGGTTAGGGTTAGGGTTAGGGTTAGGGTTAGGGTTAGGGTTAGGGTTAGGGTTAGGGTTAGGGTTAGGGTTAGGGTTAGGGTTAGGGTTAGGGTTAGGGTTAGGGTTAGGGTTAGGGTTAGGGTTAGGGTTAGGGTTAGGGTTAGGGTTAGGGTTAGGGTTAGGGTTAGGGTTAGGGTTAGGGTTAGGGTTAGGGTTAGGGTTAGGGTTAGGGTTAGGGTTAGGGTTAGGGTTAGGGTTAGGGTTAGGGTTAGGGTTAGGGTTAGGGTTAGGGTTAGGGTTAGGGTTAGGGTTAGGGTTAGGGTTAGGGTTAGGGTTAGGGTTAGGGTTAGGGTTAGGGTTAGGGTTAGGGTTAGGGTTAGGGTTAGGGTTAGGGTTAGGGTTAGGGTTAGGGTTAGGGTTAGGGTTAGGGTTAGGGTTAGGGTTAGGGTTAGGGTTAGGGTTAGGGTTAGGGTTAGGGTTAGGGTTAGGGTTAGGGTTAGGGTTAGGGTTAGGGTTAGGGTTAGGGTTAGGGTTAGGGTTAGGGTTAGGGTTAGGGTTAGGGTTAGGGTTAGGGTTAGGGTTAGGGTTAGGGTTAGGGTTAGGGTTAGGGTTAGGGTTAGGGTTAGGGTTAGGGTTAGGGTTAGGGTTAGGGTTAGGGTTAGGGTTAGGGTTAGGGTTAGGGTTAGGGTTAGGGTTAGGGTTAGGGTTAGGGTTAGGGTTAGGGTTAGGGTTAGGGTTAGGGTTAGGGTTAGGGTTAGGGTTAGGGTTAGGGTTAGGGTTAGGGTTAGGGTTAGGGTTAGGGTTAGGGTTAGGGTTAGGGTTAGGGTTAGGGTTAGGGTTAGGGTTAGGGTTAGGGTTAGGGTTAGGGTTAGGGTTAGGGTTAGGGTTAGGGTTAGGGTTAGGGTTAGGGTTAGGGTTAGGGTTAGGGTTAGGGTTAGGGTTAGGGTTAGGGTTAGGGTTAGGGTTAGGGTTAGGGTTAGGGTTAGGGTTAGGGTTAGGGTTAGGGTTAGGGTTAGGGTTAGGGTTAGGGTTAGGGTTAGGGTTAGGGTTAGGGTTAGGGTTAGGGTTAGGGTTAGGGTTAGGGTTAGGGTTAGGGTTAGGGTTAGGGTTAGGGTTAGGGTTAGGGTTAGGGTTAGGGTTAGGGTTAGGGTTAGGGTTAGGGTTAGGGTTAGGGTTAGGGTTAGGGTTAGGGTTAGGGTTAGGGTTAGGGTTAGGGTTAGGGTTAGGGTTAGGGTTAGGGTTAGGGTTAGGGTTAGGGTTAGGGTTAGGGTTAGGGTTAGGGTTAGGGTTAGGGTTAGGGTTAGGGTTAGGGTTAGGGTTAGGGTTAGGGTTAGGGTTAGGGTTAGGGTTAGGGTTAGGGTTAGGGTTAGGGTTAGGGTTAGGGTTAGGGTTAGGGTTAGGGTTAGGGTTAGGGTTAGGGTTAGGGTTAGGGTTAGGGTTAGGGTTAGGGTTAGGGTTAGGGTTAGGGTTAGGGTTAGGGTTAGGGTTAGGGTTAGGGTTAGGGTTAGGGTTAGGGTTAGGGTTAGGGTTAGGGTTAGGGTTAGGGTTAGGGTTAGGGTTAGGGTTAGGGTTAGGGTTAGGGTTAGGGTTAGGGTTAGGGTTAGGGTTAGGGTTAGGGTTAGGGTTAGGGTTAGGGTTAGGGTTAGGGTTAGGGTTAGGGTTAGGGTTAGGGTTAGGGTTAGGGTTAGGGTTAGGGTTAGGGTTAGGGTTAGGGTTAGGGTTAGGGTTAGGGTTAGGGTTAGGGTTAGGGTTAGGGTTAGGGTTAGGGTTAGGGTTAGGGTTAGGGTTAGGGTTAGGGTTAGGGTTAGGGTTAGGGTTAGGGTTAGGGTTAGGGTTAGGGTTAGGGTTAGGGTTAGGGTTAGGGTTAGGGTTAGGGTTAGGGTTAGGGTTAGGGTTAGGGTTAGGGTTAGGGTTAGGGTTAGGGTTAGGGTTAGGGTTAGGGTTAGGGTTAGGGTTAGGGTTAGGGTTAGGGTTAGGGTTAGGGTTAGGGTTAGGGTTAGGGTTAGGGTTAGGGTTAGGGTTAGGGTTAGGGTTAGGGTTAGGGTTAGGGTTAGGGTTAGGGTTAGGGTTAGGGTTAGGGTTAGGGTTAGGGTTAGGGTTAGGGTTAGGGTTAGGGTTAGGGTTAGGGTTAGGGTTAGGGTTAGGGTTAGGGTTAGGGTTAGGGTTAGGGTTAGGGTTAGGGTTAGGGTTAGGGTTAGGGTTAGGGTTAGGGTTAGGGTTAGGGTTAGGGTTAGGGTTAGGGTTAGGGTTAGGGTTAGGGTTAGGGTTAGGGTTAGGGTTAGGGTTAGGGTTAGGGTTAGGGTTAGGGTTAGGGTTAGGGTTAGGGTTAGGGTTAGGGTTAGGGTTAGGGTTAGGGTTAGGGTTAGGGTTAGGGTTAGGGTTAGGGTTAGGGTTAGGGTTAGGGTTAGGGTTAGGGTTAGGGTTAGGGTTAGGGTTAGGGTTAGGGTTAGGGTTAGGGTTAGGGTTAGGGTTAGGGTTAGGGTTAGGGTTAGGGTTAGGGTTAGGGTTAGGGTTAGGGTTAGGGTTAGGGTTAGGGTTAGGGTTAGGGTTAGGGTTAGGGTTAGGGTTAGGGTTAGGGTTAGGGTTAGGGTTAGGGTTAGGGTTAGGGTTAGGGTTAGGGTTAGGGTTAGGGTTAGGGTTAGGGTTAGGGTTAGGGTTAGGGTTAGGGTTAGGGTTAGGGTTAGGGTTAGGGTTAGGGTTAGGGTTAGGGTTAGGGTTAGGGTTAGGGTTAGGGTTAGGGTTAGGGTTAGGGTTAGGGTTAGGGTTAGGGTTAGGGTTAGGGTTAGGGTTAGGGTTAGGGTTAGGGTTAGGGTTAGGGTTAGGGTTAGGGTTAGGGTTAGGGTTAGGGTTAGGGTTAGGGTTAGGGTTAGGGTTAGGGTTAGGGTTAGGGTTAGGGTTAGGGTTAGGGTTAGGGTTAGGGTTAGGGTTAGGGTTAGGGTTAGGGTTAGGGTTAGGGTTAGGGTTAGGGTTAGGGTTAGGGTTAGGGTTAGGGTTAGGGTTAGGGTTAGGGTTAGGGTTAGGGTTAGGGTTAGGGTTAGGGTTAGGGTTAGGGTTAGGGTTAGGGTTAGGGTTAGGGTTAGGGTTAGGGTTAGGGTTAGGGTTAGGGTTAGGGTTAGGGTTAGGGTTAGGGTTAGGGTTAGGGTTAGGGTTAGGGTTAGGGTTAGGGTTAGGGTTAGGGTTAGGGTTAGGGTTAGGGTTAGGGTTAGGGTTAGGGTTAGGGTTAGGGTTAGGGTTAGGGTTAGGGTTAGGGTTAGGGTTAGGGTTAGGGTTAGGGTTAGGGTTAGGGTTAGGGTTAGGGTTAGGGTTAGGGTTAGGGTTAGGGTTAGGGTTAGGGTTAGGGTTAGGGTTAGGGTTAGGGTTAGGGTTAGGGTTAGGGTTAGGGTTAGGGTTAGGGTTAGGGTTAGGGTTAGGGTTAGGGTTAGGGTTAGGGTTAGGGTTAGGGTTAGGGTTAGGGTTAGGGTTAGGGTTAGGGTTAGGGTTAGGGTTAGGGTTAGGGTTAGGGTTAGGGTTAGGGTTAGGGTTAGGGTTAGGGTTAGGTTAGGGTTAGGGTTAGGGTTAGGGTTAGGGTTAGGGTTAGGGTTAGGGTTAGGGTTAGGGTTAGGGTTAGGGTTAGGGTTAGGGTTAGGGTTAGGGTTAGGGTTAGGGTTAGGGTTAGGGTTAGGGTTAGGGTTAGGGTTAGGGTTAGGGTTAGGGTTAGGGTTAGGGTTAGGGTTAGGGTTAGGGTTAGGGTTAGGGTTAGGGTTAGGGTTAGGGTTAGGGTTAGGGTTAGGGTTAGGGTTAGGGTTAGGGTTAGGGTTAGGGTTAGGGTTAGGGTTAGGGTTAGGGTTAGGGTTAGGGTTAGGGTTAGGGTTAGGGTTAGGGTTAGGGTTAGGGTTAGGGTTAGGGTTAGGGTTAGGGTTAGGGTTAGGGTTAGGGTTAGGGTTAGGGTTAGGGTTAGGGTTAGGGTTAGGGTTAGGGTTAGGGTTAGGGTTAGGGTTAGGGTTAGGGTTAGGGTTAGGGTTAGGGTTAGGGTTAGGGTTAGGGTTAGGGTTAGGGTTAGGGTTAGGGTTAGGGTTAGGGTTAGGGTTAGGGTTAGGGTTAGGGTTAGGGTTAGGGTTAGGGTTAGGGTTAGGGTTAGGGTTAGGGTTAGGGTTAGGGTTAGGGTTAGGGTTAGGGTTAGGGTTAGGGTTAGGGTTAGGGTTAGGGTTAGGGTTAGGGTTAGGGTTAGGGTTAGGGTTAGGGTTAGGGTTAGGGTTAGGGTTAGGGTTAGGGTTAGGGTTAGGGTTAGGGTTAGGGTTAGGGTTAGGGTTAGGGTTAGGGTTAGGGTTAGGGTTAGGGTTAGGGTTAGGGTTAGGGTTAGGGTTAGGGTTAGGGTTAGGGTTAGGGTTAGGGTTAGGGTTAGGGTTAGGGTTAGGGTTAGGGTTAGGGTTAGGGTTAGGGTTAGGGTTAGGGTTAGGGTTAGGGTTAGGGTTAGGGTTAGGGTTAGGGTTAGGGTTAGGGTTAGGGTTAGGGTTAGGGTTAGGGTTAGGGTTAGGGTTAGGGTTAGGGTTAGGGTTAGGGTTAGGGTTAGGGTTAGGGTTAGGGTTAGGGTTAGGGTTAGGGTTAGGGTTAGGGTTAGGGTTAGGGTTAGGGTTAGGGTTAGGGTTAGGGTTAGGGTTAGGGTTAGGGTTAGGGTTAGGGTTAGGGTTAGGGTTAGGGTTAGGGTTAGGGTTAGGGTTAGGGTTAGGGTTAGGGTTAGGGTTAGGGTTAGGGTTAGGGTTAGGGTTAGGGTTAGGGTTAGGGTTAGGGTTAGGGTTAGGGTTAGGGTTAGGGTTAGGGTTAGGGTTAGGGTTAGGGTTAGGGTTAGGGTTAGGGTTAGGGTTAGGGTTAGGGTTAGGGTTAGGGTTAGGGTTAGGGTTAGGGTTAGGGTTAGGGTTAGGGTTAGGGTTAGGGTTAGGGTTAGGGTTAGGGTTAGGGTTAGGGTTAGGGTTAGGGTTAGGGTTAGGGTTAGGGTTAGGGTTAGGGTTAGGGTTAGGGTTAGGGTTAGGGTTAGGGTTAGGGTTAGGGTTAGGGTTAGGGTTAGGGTTAGGGTTAGGGTTAGGGTTAGGGTTAGGGTTAGGGTTAGGGTTAGGGTTAGGGTTAGGGTTAGGGTTAGGGTTAGGGTTAGGGTTAGGGTTAGGGTTAGGGTTAGGGTTAGGGTTAGGGTTAGGGTTAGGGTTAGGGTTAGGGTTAGGGTTAGGGTTAGGGTTAGGGTTAGGGTTAGGGTTAGGGTTAGGGTTAGGGTTAGGGTTAGGGTTAGGGTTAGGGTTAGGGTTAGGGTTAGGGTTAGGGTTAGGGTTAGGGTTAGGGTTAGGGTTAGGGTTAGGGTTAGGGTTAGGGTTAGGGTTAGGGTTAGGGTTAGGGTTAGGGTTAGGGTTAGGGTTAGGGTTAGGGTTAGGGTTAGGGTTAGGGTTAGGGTTAGGGTTAGGGTTAGGGTTAGGGTTAGGGTTAGGGTTAGGGTTAGGGTTAGGGTTAGGGTTAGGGTTAGGGTTAGGGTTAGGGTTAGGGTTAGGGTTAGGGTTAGGGTTAGGGTTAGGGTTAGGGTTAGGGTTAGGGTTAGGGTTAGGGTTAGGGTTAGGGTTAGGGTTAGGGTTAGGGTTAGGGTTAGGGTTAGGGTTAGGGTTAGGGTTAGGGTTAGGGTTAGGGTTAGGGTTAGGGTTAGGGTTAGGGTTAGGGTTAGGGTTAGGGTTAGGGTTAGGGTTAGGGTTAGGGTTAGGGTTAGGGTTAGGGTTAGGGTTAGGGTTAGGGTTAGGGTTAGGGTTAGGGTTAGGGTTAGGGTTAGGGTTAGGGTTAGGGTTAGGGTTAGGGTTAGGGTTAGGGTTAGGGTTAGGGTTAGGGTTAGGGTTAGGGTTAGGGTTAGGGTTAGGGTTAGGGTTAGGGTTAGGGTTAGGGTTAGGGTTAGGGTTAGGGTTAGGGTTAGGGTTAGGGTTAGGGTTAGGGTTAGGGTTAGGGTTAGGGTTAGGGTTAGGGTTAGGGTTAGGGTTAGGGTTAGGGTTAGGGTTAGGGTTAGGGTTAGGGTTAGGGTTAGGGTTAGGGTTAGGGTTAGGGTTAGGGTTAGGGTTAGGGTTAGGGTTAGGGTTAGGGTTAGGGTTAGGGTTAGGGTTAGGGTTAGGGTTAGGGTTAGGGTTAGGGTTAGGGTTAGGGTTAGGGTTAGGGTTAGGGTTAGGGTTAGGGTTAGGGTTAGGGTTAGGGTTAGGGTTAGGGTTAGGGTTAGGGTTAGGGTTAGGGTTAGGGTTAGGGTTAGGGTTAGGGTTAGGGTTAGGGTTAGGGTTAGGGTTAGGGTTAGGGTTAGGGTTAGGGTTAGGGTTAGGGTTAGGGTTAGGGTTAGGGTTAGGGTTAGGGTTAGGGTTAGGGTTAGGGTTAGGGTTAGGGTTAGGGTTAGGGTTAGGGTTAGGGTTAGGGTTAGGGTTAGGGTTAGGGTTAGGGTTAGGGTTAGGGTTAGGGTTAGGGTTAGGGTTAGGGTTAGGGTTAGGGTTAGGGTTAGGGTTAGGGTTAGGGTTAGGGTTAGGGTTAGGGTTAGGGTTAGGGTTAGGGTTAGGGTTAGGGTTAGGGTTAGGGTTAGGGTTAGGGTTAGGGTTAGGGTTAGGGTTAGGGTTAGGGTTAGGGTTAGGGTTAGGGTTAGGGTTAGGGTTAGGGTTAGGGTTAGGGTTAGGGTTAGGGTTAGGGTTAGGGTTAGGGTTAGGGTTAGGGTTAGGGTTAGGGTTAGGGTTAGGGTTAGGGTTAGGGTTAGGGTTAGGGTTAGGGTTAGGGTTAGGGTTAGGGTTAGGGTTAGGGTTAGGGTTAGGGTTAGGGTTAGGGTTAGGGTTAGGGTTAGGGTTAGGGTTAGGGTTAGGGTTAGGGTTAGGGTTAGGGTTAGGGTTAGGGTTAGGGTTAGGGTTAGGGTTAGGGTTAGGGTTAGGGTTAGGGTTAGGGTTAGGGTTAGGGTTAGGGTTAGGGTTAGGGTTAGGGTTAGGGTTAGGGTTAGGGTTAGGGTTAGGGTTAGGGTTAGGGTTAGGGTTAGGGTTAGGGTTAGGGTTAGGGTTAGGGTTAGGGTTAGGGTTAGGGTTAGGGTTAGGGTTAGGGTTAGGGTTAGGGTTAGGGTTAGGGTTAGGGTTAGGGTTAGGGTTAGGGTTAGGGTTAGGGTTAGGGTTAGGGTTAGGGTTAGGGTTAGGGTTAGGGTTAGGGTTAGGGTTAGGGTTAGGGTTAGGGTTAGGGTTAGGGTTAGGGTTAGGGTTAGGGTTAGGGTTAGGGTTAGGGTTAGGGTTAGGGTTAGGGTTAGGGTTAGGGTTAGGGTTAGGGTTAGGGTTAGGGTTAGGGTTAGGGTTAGGGTTAGGGTTAGGGTTAGGGTTAGGGTTAGGGTTAGGGTTAGGGTTAGGGTTAGGGTTAGGGTTAGGGTTAGGGTTAGGGTTAGGGTTAGGGTTAGGGTTAGGGTTAGGGTTAGGGTTAGGGTTAGGGTTAGGGTTAGGGTTAGGGTTAGGGTTAGGGTTAGGGTTAGGGTTAGGGTTAGGGTTAGGGTTAGGGTTAGGGTTAGGGTTAGGGTTAGGGTTAGGGTTAGGGTTAGGGTTAGGGTTAGGGTTAGGGTTAGGGTTAGGGTTAGGGTTAGGGTTAGGGTTAGGGTTAGGGTTAGGGTTAGGGTTAGGGTTAGGGTTAGGGTTAGGGTTAGGGTTAGGGTTAGGGTTAGGGTTAGGGTTAGGGTTAGGGTTAGGGTTAGGGTTAGGGTTAGGGTTAGGGTTAGGGTTAGGGTTAGGGTTAGGGTTAGGGTTAGGGTTAGGGTTAGGGTTAGGGTTAGGGTTAGGGTTAGGGTTAGGGTTAGGGTTAGGGTTAGGGTTAGGGTTAGGGTTAGGGTTAGGGTTAGGGTTAGGGTTAGGGTTAGGGTTAGGGTTAGGGTTAGGGTTAGGGTTAGGGTTAGGGTTAGGGTTAGGGTTAGGGTTAGGGTTAGGGTTAGGGTTAGGGTTAGGGTTAGGGTTAGGGTTAGGGTTAGGGTTAGGGTTAGGGTTAGGGTTAGGGTTAGGGTTAGGGTTAGGGTTAGGGTTAGGGTTAGGGTTAGGGTTAGGGTTAGGGTTAGGGTTAGGGTTAGGGTTAGGGTTAGGGTTAGGGTTAGGGTTAGGGTTAGGGTTAGGGTTAGGGTTAGGGTTAGGGTTAGGGTTAGGGTTAGGGTTAGGGTTAGGGTTAGGGTTAGGGTTAGGGTTAGGGTTAGGGTTAGGGTTAGGGTTAGGGTTAGGGTTAGGGTTAGGGTTAGGGTTAGGGTTAGGGTTAGGGTTAGGGTTAGGGTTAGGGTTAGGGTTAGGGTTAGGGTTAGGGTTAGGGTTAGGGTTAGGGTTAGGGTTAGGGTTAGGGTTAGGGTTAGGGTTAGGGTTAGGGTTAGGGTTAGGGTTAGGGTTAGGGTTAGGGTTAGGGTTAGGGTTAGGGTTAGGGTTAGGGTTAGGGTTAGGGTTAGGGTTAGGGTTAGGGTTAGGGTTAGGGTTAGGGTTAGGGTTAGGGTTAGGGTTAGGGTTAGGGTTAGGGTTAGGGTTAGGGTTAGGGTTAGGGTTAGGGTTAGGGTTAGGGTTAGGGTTAGGGTTAGGGTTAGGGTTAGGGTTAGGGTTAGGGTTAGGGTTAGGGTTAGGGTTAGGGTTAGGGTTAGGGTTAGGGTTAGGGTTAGGGTTAGGGTTAGGGTTAGGGTTAGGGTTAGGGTTAGGGTTAGGGTTAGGGTTAGGGTTAGGGTTAGGGTTAGGGTTAGGGTTAGGGTTAGGGTTAGGGTTAGGGTTAGGGTTAGGGTTAGGGTTAGGGTTAGGGTTAGGGTTAGGGTTAGGGTTAGGGTTAGGGTTAGGGTTAGGGTTAGGGTTAGGGTTAGGGTTAGGGTTAGGGTTAGGGTTAGGGTTAGGGTTAGGGTTAGGGTTAGGGTTAGGGTTAGGGTTAGGGTTAGGGTTAGGGTTAGGGTTAGGGTTAGGGTTAGGGTTAGGGTTAGGGTTAGGGTTAGGGTTAGGGTTAGGGTTAGGGTTAGGGTTAGGGTTAGGGTTAGGGTTAGGGTTAGGGTTAGGGTTAGGGTTAGGGTTAGGGTTAGGGTTAGGGTTAGGGTTAGGGTTAGGGTTAGGGTTAGGGTTAGGGTTAGGGTTAGGGTTAGGGTTAGGGTTAGGGTTAGGGTTAGGGTTAGGGTTAGGGTTAGGGTTAGGGTTAGGGTTAGGGTTAGGGTTAGGGTTAGGGTTAGGGTTAGGGTTAGGGTTAGGGTTAGGGTTAGGGTTAGGGTTAGGGTTAGGGTTAGGGTTAGGGTTAGGGTTAGGGTTAGGGTTAGGGTTAGGGTTAGGGTTAGGGTTAGGGTTAGGGTTAGGGTTAGGGTTAGGGTTAGGGTTAGGGTTAGGGTTAGGGTTAGGGTTAGGGTTAGGGTTAGGGTTAGGGTTAGGGTTAGGGTTAGGGTTAGGGTTAGGGTTAGGGTTAGGGTTAGGGTTAGGGTTAGGGTTAGGGTTAGGGTTAGGGTTAGGGTTAGGGTTAGGGTTAGGGTTAGGGTTAGGGTTAGGGTTAGGGTTAGGGTTAGGGTTAGGGTTAGGGTTAGGGTTAGGGTTAGGGTTAGGGTTAGGGTTAGGGTTAGGGTTAGGGTTAGGGTTAGGGTTAGGGTTAGGGTTAGGGTTAGGGTTAGGAAAAAAAAAAAAGTTAGGGTTAGGGTTAG